>NW_027045443.1:3158449-3790139 GCF_025399875.1 Dalotia coriaria | reverse complement strand
TGCCATCATTATCATTATTATAGTTATATAATTCAAACCGAGATGATGCTAAAGTGCATCAGAGTCGGCAGATTCGCTTACTTTTTATTGAAATTCTCCCGAACGAAAGCACAAGCAAGCAGCAGTAAAATTTAATTCAACATTCAGTTTACAAATATAGAACTAGACAGAAAAACTGTAATAATTGTACCATCTGATCCAAAGATAGTGTTTAATATATGTTAAAAAAAAATAGGAGTTAAAATTCTTCATCGAGCAATTTTGGTAATTATTTCCACCTGCGCTATATTTTCATTTTACTGCCTAGGGCCCAGGCAGTGAAATATTATGCCTGTGCTGATGACAAGCTATTGCCGTTAACACGTTGAGGACGGCGCGGTTTTTGGGTGTCTGTCGCATCGGGCGGCGTTTGAGCATTTTCAACTCCGTCTAATTAATTCAGCTGTGCGCCACTGGTGGTTATGCATTGCTGTATCAAAAAGCGATTGTTTTTGCAGTTGCGTCGCCATTTATTTATTTTCTTTGTAATGAATGCCTTTATCTTTAGAGTCCGACCGAAACTATGTGCGAACTGAGATGGCAAGTGACCACCACGACTTAGCCGCGAGTTAGCCGAACGACGCACGATAATTCACGAACACTGAGTTTCGGTTCTGCCAAAAGTTTCAGCCAATTTTGGCCGAAACCAAATTTGAAGCCAAAACTGAAACTTTTGTCGATCACTATTTATTATAATATGTAATCTGAGTGACACATTTGATGACAAAGATGCAAGGCCCTGATTGTATAGGTGAAACGAGGAGAAGATATAACCTAACCAGTGGTGTAGTCAAAAATGAATAAGTCTCGTTTCAAATGAGCCGTGTACCACCGGTGGTACACGCCGTCCCACAGACCAGACGCGTGTGTACCACCGGTGGTACACGCCGTCCTTAACGTGTTAAGTGATTATTTCACACTGTATGAGTACGAACGAGTACGTCCGCGCTAAATATACCTTTTAATTTTCATTCATCAATCGCACTCAATCGATGGCATGCCAATTGACCATTATCACGACTAGTATAGTACATGAACAAACTTCAAACTTAACATTGTTTTCAGTATTAATTGATCGAATATCTACTATGTATTTGAAATAAACTGATAACTGCAGCCGATAATTTCTAACATAAAATAATGAATTCCACTTGCAAAAAACCCAATGGATACATAGGTGTATATACGCGCAGTCGCTTCCAGCAACAATTATTGCACGAATCTAACAAAAACGACATGCCTCACAGCGCCAGAGAGAATGACTGGCTGCCGTAGCGCAACCGAAGAACGCCACGGCCAACAATGGACACGCCACATTTACATGCTGTAGTATCTATCTATCATGGAATGCGGTCTGCAAAGAATTTTTTCGCCGTCGATTCGTCGAATGTAACGCGAAATCTATTCAAATCTTCACACACATCGACCAACTGCGATCCGTCTCGCGTCTTCTCACCACCGACATGCATAAGAATTGACCAGCATCATCTCATCGACACCGATAAACCGAACAAACTCGGCGCTGTTTGTCTTCGCGATTTGAGACGTTAATTTACAAAGCAAGACAACCGCCTCAGTAAATATTACAGTTTGAATTACACCTCGCATGAATTCTATATGCACAAGCCGCATGCATGACTTTCTTACTTCTCTTGTTGGCATTGTGTAAAGCGAGCGCGTCAAAAGCGAGAAGAGAGGAGGAGTGTGAAGATGTGTGTTCCTACGTTTTCATTCGAGAATCAACGAGCTTTTTATTCCTGTACTTGTGTCGCTGTAAAGCGATGCATTCCTCAAATCGTAATAATAATGTAATAACCTAACCTAACTGTAGATGAAGATTGACGGCAATAAAAACGCGATTTAATTTCTTTTCGAGCACGTTGCGCTAGCGCACACGACCCAGAAGTGCGCGGCGTGGTAAAAGTTAAATTATTCATTAGATCATGCTGCGTTCAACACACACACACACGCACGTGAATATTACTGCATCATTTAATCACATGTACTTTCTTTTTCTTCAACTTAAAACTCCAGTTAAAACTTAAAATCAAACAAAAAAAAAGAGACACAGACTTGAAACGCGGGTTACAATCTGAAGTAATCTCGTTATAATTGCTTCCTTATTAAGTAACGTCAAACGTTTGTTCGACGTTGACTAAAACTCTTAAAACTCGACAGACTCTTTAAGTCAAAATTATACCTTTGTACCCCTTTCAAGTGTAGTCGCATAGGCAGGTACTCGTTGATTAATGCATACGCGTGTTCAGATTCTGTGTAGTAGATTCGGGCAAGTGACGAATGGCGTGCGTTGTGAATTGTTTGTTCTTCGAAGCATTTATTCCACAATCATTTACGAGTTGGAATAGTTTTATTTGCCGTTCGGCAGTCGATCGCCCGCGTGCCATTTACGCATTAGCACGACAATCACGTTTCTCTCTTTGGCTTTGACCCTGACGCGTGTATTAATCATCGAATCGTTCAGTCATTATACGGAAATCGCGCGATATTTCTTTATTTAGGTGCAGGCAAGATTTTCAATCAATTGGGATACTATCAATAATGGTCAATTGAAAATGCATTCATCAGATGCAACCAGTAGAGAACTGGAATTAAAATCGTTCATGTCATAAACATCAATTAGAACAAATTCCGCGTGAAACTAGCGTCAATCAAACATAGCTTGTGCGTAACAGTCCGGTATTGAATAATGTTTAATATAAATACACATATACAGGGTGGTTAGATTATACTTTTTTGTTATTGTTGTAATCAAAGAAGGATAGCAGTTCATATCGTTCATGAAAGAAAATATCAACTAAATGTGATAACATAACCTCCGAAATAGACGAAAATAGAACGGATTTCAAGTAAAAGTCTACGAATTATTAATTGAAACACTATTTTAGAAAAGTGACAAACCAATCTAAATTAATAATAGCGTTATTTACACTAGCGAACTTTAAGTATTTATAACTTGGT
Source organism: Dalotia coriaria (assembly GCF_025399875.1). NCBI lineage: Eukaryota > Metazoa > Arthropoda > Insecta > Coleoptera > Staphylinidae > Dalotia > Dalotia coriaria. Next base: position 3,787,121 of record NW_027045443.1, on the reverse strand, counting down.
GCGCGATAAACGAATCAATAAAATGATTACTCATCTGGATGTTGAAATTACTATGAAATAATCAGAATATTCACAATTTCTTTTATCTGTCTCCCCTATGAATACTATGTGAACCATTTGCACCTTCAAACACTGATCATGAACTTATGTACGTGTTGTGTTTGCCTCTCTCTTCGGCCAAACTTGAGTGTCCACGAGTGTCCAAGTGATATAATGCTCATTTGCATGCTTCGATGTACATGCACACGATTATGAAAGGTATAGGTATAACGGCCTTTCACCGCACTTGACTCTGAAGCTCATCTCAACGTATTCTTACAAAATTGTCCTCTATGACTTCAACTAGAGCTTTTCAGGTAAGAAAAACATTGTTTATATTCATGTTATGTTTGCCTAATGCTCTACCCTGTACATCGACAACACAACAGACAATTTAATAAAAATTTTCTCAAGATTGCAGGCGCCTATTCATTGTAATGTGAATGACATCATAATCTTGTGATTGTCCTTGTTTCCACGTTGCAAACTACTGTATTAAATGAATTTGAAATTCTCTCTGAATGTACAAGAACGCGAAATATACCTCGGCTAAATTTGAAATTGAATCGTTATCAAGCAATCAACAAACCTGTTGCCAAACTGTAAGCGAAAAATAGGCTAGCAACAAATACAATGCACATCAACCTGTGCGGTATCAGCCGAAATCAAGTGTATCAACATGCTTGATTCATGTTCTCAACTATCCTCATGCTGTGTCCTATTTTTCTTCTACTTTCCTCGTCTGAAGCGCTTTTTAATTTGAGCACAGGTGTGGCAAGCGGGATAATTGCTTCGGCACTGATTAGATAACACCTATCAGTTATTTACACAAAGATTGCACTCTTAGTTCAAAGCTTCGTGCGGGCAGGTAAAAGTACAGCCAAACGGTGTATTATTCATCAAAAACACCCAACATGATGCTATAGATATGGAGACTGAATCATTGCTGGAGTCGTGTTATCACATTGAGACCTAGTATATTATTGTGTTATGATATTGTGAAATGTACTCGAATATTTCGAGAGTAATTTACTTAAAAGTTTTCATGGATTGGTTTGTGCCAAGATAATAGGTATTTATTTAGCTTGATACTGTTGAATTAAGGGCAAATTGACTCAATGATAACAGGTAAATGAGAGGTGCGCGATTGTCCGTGATATATACTATACAGAAAGAAAACTTACTCTGCGATATGAGAACAGCTCCTTCTGCAGCTTTTGCCGCTCGACCGTGACGTGCGGTCCTTTAGGCTTAATGAATTTAAACATGTTGCAATCTCGGAAGAGGCAGCACGTTGTCGTTGATGCAGCGCCTAAAAAAATGAGGATGGTATTACTGGTTTAGAAGGAGCATGGTTGTTGTGCTGTTAAGCAAACAAACAAACAATCGGCAAACGCGAACACGTTGCGAATTGATGACAAGCAAGGAATAAAATGTTTGTTTACCTCGGCGGGCGATTTGCAGGGCGGCGGCACTCTCGAAGCGTGCTCGCTGGACGCTCTCACAATGCGAAGGAGCTGGTGGTGGTCTTTCGAGTCTCAAGACAACGCACACCAACGCACCATAACACGTCGCGTTGAGTCACTGACCCAACCGGCGCGGCGAAAAACTAGGCGGGCTAGGCGTACGCGCGGCGGTTGAAGGCGGTCGAGCGCGGTCTGGGCGCGATGGACGCTCGTCGCTATGTGCTCGGTGAGCCGCTGATCACGACCGATGTCGCGCTCGCGCCGCGTGGTTTGCTGCGCCTCGGGGACAAAGTGTCGGCGGCGGTGCTGCCTGCCGGTGTAGCGTCTCGCTGCCTGCCTGTTGCGCCGCGCGGTAACAGACCGACTCACAAAACCACTGTGACACGCTCGTCGCTGCGCCGCGCTTGGCGTACTGGCTACACACCTTTGAATTTACCTGCGCCGTGATGTACACTAGCACCGTCTAACGGTTCATACCTCAATCGGATTTTGCGAATTTAATGCCTCAACATAGGCAACCAGTATATCATACCTCTCCTCAGATTGTGCAATATAATGTTCAGTATAATGAGCAATATAATGTGCAATACATTGTACAATAAATTTAAATAAATCGGATAAATCGCTACCTGTGTTCTAATATTGATTAGTGCCTAAACGAATAACACGAATTTGCCCTCGGTCGAGTATGAGACATCCAGCATCATTGTTGTAATACGATGAGGAAAACACTGTTATCACATGTCCATTATCCGCAATCTAAAACAATCTTAGTTAACTTTGTGAAACGGAACACTATTAATAAAATAATGCAAACCAAGACTTTTGTACACATACCGAATACCCACATGGAATTGGTTCATTTGATCGTATCAAATGCGTATAGAAGTTAGTCTCCAGGAATGTTTCTAAAGCGTCGCAACAAAACCTATAACCAGTGCCTCGTTTCGCATTCCTCATAAATCCATCCACCTCATTTGAGTTTGCAGCATCTTTTCTATACAATTATATATTAATACATAATAATTTTTATGCAAATTAGATTTGAACTTACTTGAGCCCTGGCTCATTCCACAACAACTCCCAGACCAGTTCGCATGTTTTCTCCGGATCACTCAAAGGACAAGGTACATTATTAAAGAATTTTGTCAGCGTGCAGACAATGGGTTGCGGAATACCACTGTGCACACAGAGTATTTTGTCATCCACCACGGCCGCCACCGGTAAACAATCAAACGCTTCATTCACTGCGTCCCACACTTGGAATCCCAAAGTAGAGCCGAACTTTTGCAGGCACTCTCTGATAGAATACAATAATAATGCAGCGTACTGCCTAAGATTATCTCATTATTGCTCACCTTCGAAAGCAGTCCTTTATTTGTACCTTGCGCAACTCATGACTTCCTCTGAGTAAATACATCTTTTTCGGAAACATACACTTGTAACAGAACAAAAGAGTCACAACTTCAATTCCAAACGGCGACCGATCCACGTAACTCCCGAGAAATAAAATGGATCCGGGCGAATGTCCCGGAGTTCTTGGCCACAGAATTTTTTCGAACGAAGTTAAGTCGGATATGTTTCCATGTACAGAGCCTATTATTTAAAATTTGAATAATATCCTAGTCTGTGTTTAACTCACCGATAACATAAACAGGAGCTTTCAGTTCCAATAGCCGAGCCTCATCCATGAGTAATTTCTTGGTAGATGCGCAAATTTTAATCAATCTGTTACCAAATGCAGTAGCATCAAGAGAACCCCATTCAAAGTCTTCTGCGTACGAGACTCCTTTTCCTACGTTAATTTTATTCAAATGAGTCAAATATCGTAGGTTGGTGAGTTGTTCGTTGAATATCAGAGCTGGCGAGTTGATTTCACAGGAAAACTTGCGCAAATCTTTAGTGATACCTGCTTGCCTCAATGTATCGTAACTGCAGATATCTAAACAAACCAAAATAATGTTAATTGTCTAATAAAGTCACCTTTATCACCATTTACCGTACCTTTTAAGTTCCACACGTTTACAATGTTGATGATATTTTTGCTTTTCATAACGTGTAATGTATGCGAACTGATGATGAACTCCTTCCGTTTCTCCAACTGCATGCGATATCCTTAAATGCAAGTAATCCATTATTGAATTTAACAATTAATAGGTGGTAAAAATTACGAGCTCCGAAATTTATTGTGGAATCCGTTATAGTTTTCCCACTCGGTGATTTTGCGTCAGCATAAATCGAACGACAAGTCCTGCATGCTCGCATACATGCTGAAAGACCCGCTGGAAGCAACGTATCGATGCTCTTCGTGAAGTCCTCAAAAGCCATTTTTTTACCAGATTGGTTCATTTTCATAGCACTAAAAATTGTTGAAAGGTTTCGGAAAAAGAAAGAGAAATTAACCGCAAATAGTCTTACATGAGACAAGTCCGAATATCAAAATCATTTGGTTGTCTGACAAGTTCAATCAGAGCTTCCAGGTCGTCTTTGACCAAAAATGAATCTCGGTCCCTATCAAACATTTGAAAGAGATACTTTTTACGCATTTCTGCAGCTTGCTTTGCGTGTTCCGTTTCGGGATCTATCAATACTAAGATCTTGGCTATATCGCGATAGGAAAGAAATCCCAGGTCTTGCAAATCGGCGGCCCGAAACAAGTGTGCGAGCCAACTATCTGATATGGCAAACTTCTTCATGAAAGCCATGAAATGAAATTTTGACATAAGAATGCTGGGCAGACATGAGCTGTAGAAATCGTGGAAAATTGCATTTTGAACCGGAATGATAACAGACCCATTTACGTGCTGTTCCGCTGGAGCATAATTCTTCCAAAGTAAAGAACCTGCTGTCACCTCAATCATAATACCAACCTCCCATAGCTCATCGGAGTAGTTTTTATAGTTTATGAGATCTTTGGTACGTGGGAAAAAATCTAGAAGTACAGTACTGCCAATGGTAGCATTGGATTGGTGTTTGACCATATCATTGGGATAGATCCATGCGTAACCAGCTGCAAGTTTGCATTTGCGCTTCTGTTCGACGACGAGTCTCGTTTTGAAGATAAAGCTAGTGATATAGCTATTGTTTGTGTCGGATGGGATAAGAATTTTAAACCACCTGTGCAAATTGAACGTGGTTAAATCCAGTCCACACACCTTAAATAAATAAATTAGTTAATTGTAATTCAAAATTCTGTGAACAATACTTGTTTGGTCAGCGTGCTTCCCTCTTGCCTCCAGGACAGAGTGTGCACGATGCTGGGAATGGGGAAGATATGGTTGTTCACAATTTTGCACAGGCAGGAACCATCCGCGCATGTGATCACAAATGTTATAATATTATTTTGCACAGTAGTCATTTTACGAAATAAATCACACGCAGAGAAATTTGTAAATATTCACGTGTCAGAGTGACTTTTTAGTTACAATAACAAACGCCAAATAAACGACTTATGTACACAGAAAACTTTGCAAAAGTGATCACATACTTAACATCAAGAATATTTTTTATTCGATTCGGTACGTAATTATAAAACGAACAAAATTTCTAACCATGCCTTTCAGGAGTGCCACAATCCTAGGTTTGCAACTCCCAGATCAAGAAGGCAGGCAAGGCACTTCCCATTTTACAGTAACAATAGCAATATTACAATTTGAACACAAGTAAATATAAAACTTAAATACTTAGTCATCAAAATAGTCTCAGTCCACGGCGAAATTCAAGGATTGTAATTTCTAGTCCTGGAACGCAGACAAAGGTCTTTCCAATTTATAGTAACAATAGAAATATTAGAATCTGAACATGGCTAGATATAAAATTTAAATACTTAGTAATAAAGTAATAAAAAATCTTAGTCAGCGCCGGGATTGCCGGTCGATGACTCCTCGCTCTTAGTAGATACCTTGCGCTTCCTCTTGCCCTGATTTCTTTTACTCTTAGCTAACCCTTGGTCGCCAACCATCGCAGTAGCTCTACAACCGGGACCCCAAAATGCGGTGGGGTTCTGTTGAAAACGCGTGTACCCCTGACGGCGCGAGTTCGGTTCGGCATCGGGATGCATTTTAAACGAGTATTCAGTCTCGCAGACCTGCGCAAGAATATTGGCGGTGACTTTGTCTTGGTCCAACCACTTCTGTGACACCGGATGTGTCTTGATCCATTGCCTCATGATATCCCACAGCACCTTTGCAGGTGCGTTCGTTTTAATCGAGGTTTTCTTGGTGTGAGTATATGACACTCGATAACCGGCATTTAAAAGAGCCGAACTGGGCAGAGAATACACACAAACTGAGTTAGTATTTAAAATAAAATAAAGAATCAACTACAGTACCGTACAACCATAATCGGAGGCGTCTCAGCGTGCAGGACACCAGTCAAACGATCCAGATTATAATGAAGCGGCGTATCGTGAAGCTCTTCAAGGACCACATTGAGCATTCCTTCAATGCGCTTATAGGTACGTAGTTTATCAGAGGTGTGTTGGTATATTTGCCACACAAACTCGGGATTATGTATAGGTGCCGCCCAGATCGGACCACCCATCTGGTATCAACGTATTATTAACGACCAATCATCATTACACATTTTAACAACTTACATGATATGGATGCTGGCAATGTTCGCATACGCTCCCCACAGATGGGATAGTGGTTGGCAACGAAAACTTGGGTAAACCGTTTTTTTCGTTAGTTTTAATCTTACCCAACGGTTGCAAATTGAAACTATCGCATCCGGTGCAGCAGTGAACCATGGCTAGTTTACTAAGAAAATAAATGTTCAAAACAAACGTTTCAAAACAGATTTGTCATTGATACTACCTCGTCGTGAATTTACACTTGTAAGCACCAGTGTACACCCTTACGAAGACACGAATATAAAAATCGGCTGATATGGATAACTGGGGCACTATGTAGCGTCCATACCGGTTTGCAAAACTTTCGATAGTTTGCAGAAGAATACGTAATGCCTGCAATCAACAACATATCAGAAGAGATTCTTAATTGTATTTGAGCTATTACCATCTCATGACAAGACTGAGTCCGCAGTGAAACCGCTCCATACTTAACGTAACAAGTTTCGGGCGTATTACCGGCGAGAACTGCCATGTCTGTGGCAGTTACAAGTAATAATCCACCATCTTTAATTGCCTGAACAGCACTGTCAAGAAATATTGTTGGACTGCCATAAGGATCCAAGTCAATCACATCAAATCTATCATTTTTATGAGCATACATAAGTGTCCTATAAATTAATCAAATCTTAAGCCACAATCATTTGTTTTTTAATAAATAGAACTCACGTTGCATCATTTAAACTAGCAGAGACAAAGTCTGTGACACCATTACTATCAATATTTTTCTTGATATTCTCCACAGCTACTGAGCTGACATCATTTGCAATAATCTTATTGATTCCTTCCACTTCTTTAGCATAGCGAATGCTCCTCAAGCCAGTGGCTGAGAGAGCTTCAAGAATACTCAACCCATTCTCATATTTCTTGCCGGCCTCAAATCGATACTCCTCCTTTTTGAGGACAATTGGTATATTGTCTTTGATTTTACCAGGCTTTTCTTTTTCTTTGGCATAAACGCGACTGAACGCGTTCAGCCCAGAGATGCTCAGATCCCGGTTGAACTCTTGCACCGGATTGCAGAACACATTGCCAGCGGTTTCAATCCGGGCTTGACCCTCTTCGATTACAGTGATTATCTTACCACCGGTCTCCTCAGGGTTTTGCATCCTCCCGGCGAAACGGATAAAAACTTGTTTACGATCAGATGATAAAAACAAACGTGTTCTTTAAAAACGCAGCACTGCAAACATGCATGAACTGGGAGGTTATGAACACGCACGTTGGATCTTGGATGGCTATGTTTTTAATATCATAAGCTTCACTGATCGGGGACCTCAAGAAAACTTCAAAGAAAAAGAGTATTTTAACTATACATAAGTTATATGAATTAAATTCAACATGTTTAGGATATTATTTAATTAAATTTTTAAAATGCCCGCTTTTTTGAGCAGCTGTAAATTTGAAAATTTGAATTTTGCGCGTAAAGGTTGATAACGCGTCTCACCAATCAGCATCGACTGGTTGACGTATGTCAACTCTGTAATGGTTTTGCCCTGCGCTCTCCTCTTTCTTTTGCAATCGTTCCTAAAGTAAACAAGGTACGTACAATTATCATTTTTGCCTTAAATCCTTGCCAATCCGCCGTAAGGAATCGTGAATTTGCTTCGATCGCTAATCATTATGTTCACTACTATGGCATTCATACTATCCGCAAGATATTTTCTTGCGAGCATCAGCGATTTTATTGTAATTTGTGGATCTTTCTGCAGGACGATTAGAGGCATCCATCATGGTACGTACGTGTGGTGAATGAGCTGTTTACATCGTTATGGACACACCTCAGCAAAATACACGACAGGTTAGAATGTAGTTCATTGTGCTAACATAATTTGTTTGATTAAAGCCCCGTGAAATCAAGGAAATCAAAGACTTCCTTCTGCGCGCGAGGAGGAAGGATGCCAAATGTAAGCAATGCTTCAACTTGCATAGAAATACAAAATTATTAATATGTTTCGTTTTTTTTTTAGCTGTGAAGATCAAGAACAATCCTAAGAAGGGAAACACTAAATTCAAGGTGCGTTGTTCACGCTTCCTGTACACACTGGTGATCTTTGACAAAGAGAAGGCAGAGAAACTGAAGCAGTCATTACCACCAGGTTAGCACATAATTGTTATTTCATCTTAATTGTGCCATTATCTATGTAATCCATCTGCAATTCAATTGCTTATGGATTGAAAGTTAGTGGTAAATCAAAGCAGGGCTACCACTTACCCCAGGTGCAATTTGTATTTCATTTGTCATATGAAGTAGCCACAATTACAATTCAATCAATTAATTTTTATTAATTTTTATTCAAACCATAGCTAAAGTCTATGGTCTGCTTTTGCACTCTAATTTATAATTTTTCTTCTGTTTGTTGCAGGTTTGCAAGTGAAGGAAAACAAGTGAACTATTTTTTAAGTATCGGTAATGTTCTTGTATAAAAAAAATAAATTACTTTAATTTAGGGGACCTGTGCAGATCCTCTTTTGTCTCCCTTCCTAATTCAATTCTATGTATTTTTTTAAATTTAAATTTATGTATTTAAAGTATTGCTAAAAATAACTTCAAAAGTGTAAAGGAATGAGATGAAATTCATGCATGAGTTTAGTCATTGTGAATGCCTTTTTATCCTGGCTGATTTTCATAATAATTTCTACAGCTTTTCAAAGCAAAGTTTTGAGCAATAATTAATCATAATTACTTTGGTTCATAAATGGCAATAAATCCACCTTCTTTTTTGACATATTATAAAAAGTAAGTGCAAATGTACCCAATTCTGTTATTTTGTGCGATATCGGGTTGATTGACTTTAGATATACTACTCATTTACTCTAGGAGAGACGGACATATTTGACATTCATAAAAAGTTGTCTAAAGTAAATCGGTGAATATGAAATTCCATCACATATACGTCGTTCAAACACTTTTTAATTCAAATACTTGTTATATTTACTTGTTTTATGCATAAATTTTCGCTTCGTTTTCTGGAAGCGATTGCAATGTTACGGTAATTTTAATTTACTACTGGCCCTGCAATTGTTTGCAAAATTTTCATAGGCAGTAGCTAATAATTTATGGTGAATGGAACAAGGAATTCAAACACGAAGTAGCTACAGAGGAATACCGGTAATCCGGACACGGCTTAATCCGACATGGTCATATGTCATGTTTGTACTTTAGGATTGGGTTTTGTCAGATTACAAGGTATTTTTTTGTAAAAAAATTCCGGACTGTAAGAGGTCTTAGGCACTTTTCTATAATCCGACAAATTCGCTGCCCTGCAAAGTGATTGCCGGATTACCGGGATTCCACTGTATATGAATTCAAAGGTGGTCGAGGAACTTCGCAATATTTATGCTATGCAACTGAATATGCACATACAAAAAGAACATCAACGTTTAATTCTGATTCTAACCTCTATAACCCCGGTTATTCATCGAAAATAAGAAATTATTGCACCTTCTAAAAAATCTGAAGATGTTCGCTAGTAAATTGATTAGGACATGCTCGAATTGCATGAAACCACGTCTTGTTCAAGGGTAATTATTAACAGACTGTGTATACAAGTAACTAATTTTTATTAATTTTTATCTTGTACTTTTATATCACTAGAAGAAAACACATTTCATTATCTCCCCATCTAAGATTGTTTATACAGACACAAGAGACACCCAATCCAAACAGTCTCAAATTTCTACCTGGCCAGAAGGTTTTGGAAGCTGGACAAACAATGGATTTTCCTAATGGGCAAGCAGCTTTTTGTTCACCACTTACGAAACTTTTATTTCGAATTGAAGGAGTAAAATCTGTCTTCCTTGGGCCTGACTTTATTACTGTGACAAGGTTGGATGAAGATGTAGAATGGAAATTGTTAAAACCAGAGATATTTGCTACTATTATGGATTTCTTTGCTTCTGGCTTGCCAATCCTGCATGATGCTGTACCAAATTCTGATACTCGTAAGTTATTTAATCAAGTGACTTAAAGTGTTATGTATGAATTTAAATTTTACAGAAATTAAAGAAGATGACAGTGAAATAGTACAAATGATCAAGGAACTGCTTGACACACGAATCCGACCGACGGTGCAAGAAGATGGCGGTGATATCATATTCGTGGGCTTTGATGATGGAGTTGTGAAGCTGAAGATGCAAGGATCATGCACAAATTGCCCGAGCTCAACGGTGACATTAAAGAATGGCGTCCAGAATATGATGCAATTCTATATTCCTGAGGTGCTGGCTGTGGAGCAAATTGAAGATGAAGCTGACAAGGTCACCAAATCTGAATTTGAAAAGTTTGAAGCTTCTTTGAAGCATAAAATACCTGAAGCGAAGGCTAGTACCCCAACCACAGACAATACAAAGAAATGAGGAGTCTAGTTTTGCTATTATGCACTGTATAAATGTTGAAAATGTGTAGTAATATATGAACCTGATAATTTGTGATTATAAATAGTTAGTATATTTCAAACGTTTGAATCTTTCTTGCTAGGTTATTACAATAGAACCCATATGACTTGATGAATATATTTTAACAAGACACGAATAAAATGAAGCAGTAAATATTTGCAATCGTTCCTTTCTTCTCATCTGTAAATTGGACAGAAAATCGACTTCTGCCAGTTTCACATCTTATCTATACCCCCAGTGTGTAAATGCAGTGATAGAAAGCTTATCGAGTGCAACTTCGATTTGTTTATAGCAATTTGTGATTGCAAAGTCCGATTTCTTGCCGATAGACATCTGGAAGTGATAGAGGCAAGCAGAGAGTTACTTATCTATGGCTGTCAAGGTTTCCATAGCTTTGAGGACGTGACCGCCGTTGTTGTCCGTTCTTTCTCGTTATGTTTGCTGGCAATATTCCCTCTGAATTTACCGCTGAATTGGCATAAGCAATTCAGATCAAAATTTGATTAAATTGAGCTTTTTCGACAACGTGTTGAAAATGTTTCTTTCCGTAACTCTTTATCTTTGTTGATTGGGATGATAGAAGGTCGTGCATTGGCTTTAGATGGAGAAGTTTCTTTGGTCTACGACATGACTACAAATCCGAAAATAGATAAAACAGAGTATAAATAATTTTTAAGGTTTGTAAATGCGCGCCCGACAAGCCACGGGCCTCAACGCGACATGATTGAAAAGTTGAACTTAATAAAATCAACTATTAACAGTCACTAAATTCATTCCTCGAGAAAATAAGATTGTAGAAAATAAGCGCCATGCAGCGAATATATTGTAGTGCACCGAAACGAAAAGAACGAAATGCGGAACAGGACCCCTAAATTGTTTACAAATATTATATACTATTAAGTTCAAGACTTATAAGTGGTAAAGCCTGGTTATTAATAAATACATATTTTGTACAGAAATTATTCATCATGGTAGTAACAATATTACTTATCAACAAAAAAAGCACCGACACACCACAGCCCAAGAATACGTTTAACGGCGAAAAGAAAAAAAAAAAACTCAAAAATGAACACCAACCGTAGTACAAATTGATTTAAAACGAGTGTAAACTGTACATTCTTATAAATTATTTATTAGCTGAATTTAAGACTACACGTTTATTATGAATCATGTAGAAACGTTAATGATTTGCAAATATTCTACATTCTTCCAAAAATGATATTTTGAATGGTATTCTGGCAGCATTGTCAAATCTACAACACCCAAGAAATAATAATTCCTTTGTGCCATTAAAGCGTATTTGAAGAATATAGGGTAAAATAAAAGCGCGCTCTTAATAGTTATGTTAATTGCACAATTTCATTGTCTGAGGAAGGAATTTAACGTTTATGATAATTCTTCTTCTTCTTCTTTGTTCTTAATAGGCATGCCTGCCTGATCTCTCAAGTCTCTCCAGTGTCCTCCTGGAATTTGGACGTCCAGCTGTCGGATCATCTCTTGGATGATAATTTAACTGCTGAAAAACGTAGATGAATCATAACATAATAAAAATACAGGAAGAAAAAAACGCTAATTAACCATTTCAAAATGATGGAAATGTTATTGTAAAAATGGATGGACATGTGATGATTTGGAAGCTTGAAATAGCCCAACTTGAAGGGGAATTTTATTCGGTGATACTTTCCTTGACGGGTGACAATTATAATTAATTCCCTCGTATGAATGAATTATGAACAAGCAGAAAAAAAATCCCCTTAGACCAGCCGGCACAGCATCAGAAAGTGGCGAAGAGGAATGGGAATCATTAAATTTAAAATTCGATCATTTACTTTCGGATGTGTGCAAACAAATTTCCAAACGCAAGAATGAACAGCTATTTGATCTGGATCGGATGGATGAGGAGGCAATCGAAGCGCGTGCCACATACGAGATACAGATTCCGGTAGGAATAAAATCGCCCAAGGAAGGCGCATCGTGCACTCACACCTACCATTATGTTTCTTCATCACAATCGCAAACAAAATCGAACCAACGTGGGCGCCTATCACCCGAAATGGTTTCACGCATTCGGGAATTATCCGGCAAACCAAAAATCGACTACTTCCCTTGCAATTCACCGGAATCAAAACGAAGACTGCATTATTTATATCAACCTCTGGAAGAATCTGAACGTCCTGGAAAGAAGAAGCGAAACAAACGTAAGAAGAGAACGTCTCGGCAATATCAAAAGTAAATCTTGTAATTATGTGTAAAAAATAAATATTTCGTCTGAATTGTTTTCATTAACCGAATTACGCTCGTACCATTGTACTCGTACATGAATAAACAAATTATTCATTATATTTAACAAGCGTATTAAAAAATCTGATTATTTAATATTCTGGTCGATATTGATTGAAAGGGTGAAATGCAAAGGGAAACACGCCTAACCTGATCTATCTATTAAAAATATGGATAAGATAAAAAAAGCACCGCTAAAAAGTAAAATTTTAATTTTGATGTCAAAAGAACAATGCGCATGCGATTGTACATTGCAAACAACAAAAATATATAATGTTCTACAGTTAAAATTTTCCTTTTTGTTTCATTTTTTAAAATTATTTAGCCTTTTCTATTTATTTATTTCCTTCCGGAAATAAATTTATTTTGCAATGATGGTATTGATTACAGCATTACTTGTGTGCCTTCCTTTTTCCAGATTTTTGTCGTTTTTGCCCTGCCTTCTTACATTTCACCGGTTCTATGGCATTTGTTTCCGGCGGTGCCTTCTTAGATTTTTCATCAACAGCTACCTCCTTCGAAGAAGTTAATTCTGCTTCTTGTGGTGCTTCCTCGGGTTGCGCTGCATCGTCATCGTTAGTTGGATATTGTGCTGGATATAGAGTTTGCAAAACCCGTTTAGCTAGTGCCGAAGTGGTCGGAGCGACTTTTTCCGGAATAGCCTTCACCAGCGCAAGGCACATTCTTATCAGAGAAGTATTAATAGCATTAAGTTCATTGACGACATACTCATTCCACTCCCACAAAACTGGATTAATGGAACGATTAGTCGTACACGAGGATGGTTTCTTATATTTTCGAGATGTCCTTCCGGGTAACATACTTTCCACAACTCGTTGTACCATCTTCTCTATATCGCGTCGTTGTTTATCGTTCGCCTCACTGATGCCAGGGAAACTGTTTGCGATTTCCCTTGAATAACGCCTAATGTCGCGCCGGCGCTCTATACCTTCTCGTTTATTTTTTCTATAGTTTGCTCGTTGGATATCACGTTCTGTAAGCTCCGCAGAAGGCTTTGGTGCGTTATTAGCAGCGACCTTCTTCATTTCCGTCACCAGAAGTCTCCGCACTTGATCCGGTTCATCGATGCTTCCCATGATGGACGAGAATTTTTGCACTAACGAAAGATGAATATTTTTTATGGTTTACAAGTAATGTTGCTGATCAGGAACGACAAGTAAAATGCGACACGCTGTAACGTAAGCGTGCCCTCCAAGATTGAATTGTTCCCGCCCCCTGTCAAACTTGATCTTATAAAATCAGCAAGTCACTAAATTTCACGACCAATCAAATTAAAAATATCCAAAACCGAAAAAAAATTTAAATTTGGCCGTTCTGATGCAAACATATTTGATAATTATAACCTGATTGCTTCATTGCTTAATAATATTTACAAAATGGCGGTGAGGGCGACGAATTGAGAAATTGCAAAAGATGTAAAAAACTCCTTTAAAAATGTATGAGTATGAATTATAAATGATTCGTATTTACCAGTGGAAAATTACCGAGCTGTGATTTATTTTAAATCAATATATTGTATCAATTTTGTGATGAATTAAATCATGGTCAATTAGGTACATCGAATAATAAAATTGGCGAAATAAATTACTCTTAAAATTAGTAAGTTTTACAACTCATACTCACCGTTTCCTAGAAAGCGGAGGCACGCACGAATTTTCATCGAAAAAAACTTATTAAACTATATTTTACGAATTTGTAACTAATACTAAACTTTTATCTATTGGACTAGTTTCTATTCATAATATGGCCACATGGTATGGCTATACCACGCTCATTAACTCCGCGAACTTGGCACTGACCAGTAACAAAGATCTGAATTTAAGAGAATTGTTCGTTTATGATATCCAATACTCGTCGCTTGTATATTTGTACAGCTTGTTCATATTGGCTGAATTGCAACTTTTGTGGTGACAACTGAGTGTGCGAAGAAATATGTATTTAATATTTTCTACTGAAAATTTGAATCGCGCGCATATCGGGATTGCAATTTCACCAATGAAATCAAAGTAACCTCTATGAATAAAACAGATTCAAACGTGGTGGTTCGTCAGTACAGTTAATATAAAATTTTTTTAACACTGGGTGTATTGAGCGAAATTGCTTATGCACGAGTCGGAGGTGCATTAAGAAATATAATTTAGTTTAAAAAAACAATGCAGAGGAATACTGAGTTGCTATATAAAATTTTGAATCAGTCGTCAAGGTAACATTTAACGAATAAAACGCATGCAGATTTAATACTTTTTTTTTCTGACACTTTTGGTCAGATTTAAAATTTCTTGTAGTGTTTTGTGTACCCCTTTTTAGACATGGTTGATAGTCATCGACTCTGCAATACTGATAAAAACGACGGGGGATTCGAACATGTGGACCACTCATCAACGCACGTGTCTAAAATGCAAATAGGTATATGCTGAATTTCAAACATGACCATAGAAATTATTGATGGGGATGAATTTGAATTACTAAAATGTTTTAGAGTATACCCAGGAGATGGATTGTCGAATGGACGTCTGCGACGAAGACTGCTACCAGCATGCAATTACGACGAGAAACAGTTTCGATAGTGAATGGATCAAGAATTCACCGTTGAACGCACCGAGACAAAAGCACATCGACCAAATATATTGTAAGTTAAGAAATTGTTAATGTATCATCACACTTGCAGTTTTTGATCATCGTTCGTAGTCATTTCCTAAAGTAATAACTATTGCAAATTAATGCAAATGTTTAGTGGAGACAAAATATCTGCTTGTAACGAAATTTTCCGTAACTTAAAACTATATCGAGTCGATACGAGTATTTGTCAAACCAGTAGTTGTGCTGATGAGACCTCTAATGATCTAAAGAGCTATCCATGTCATGTTTAACAAACTTTTGCATTGATTTGTAATAGTTTTATGTAGTATTGAAAGGTGATTATTTCGTGCAACATTTTAACTTAAAAATGGATTTTAAAATTGAGAGAATTTTTAGTCTATTTGAGACAGGAGATCGCCGGTCCTGACGAGACCCTCACCGGCGGAACAATTGTCGATTCATTAATAAACTCAGTGCAAATAGACTAAAAATTTTAAAATCCATTTATTGTATTGGGTGGCTTCTGAGAGATATCCATTCCAGACTTATTTAAATCTTACACTATCTAGTTATGAAACTATTAATATTTTAAATATGTAACTTGCAGGTAACATTTCTGCTTTAAGCAAAGGCGGTAGATGCCGAAGACATCACAAACCCAATAAAATGATACAGGGAAAGAGGATGTCTTCAGTTAAAATGTTTGCTTGTCCAGTGATAGGTTGTTGTACGTTTTATCGTAAATTCAGCGAATTAAAAGAACACTTGCGGAATGGCCACGAAATTCATGCTAAGTATTTCAAAATAAGTGCGTTGACTATCTAACTATTTTTATTATCTTATTTATTATTTCAGATTGTCTAAAACTTCTAAATTGCGCAGAGAGTATTTGTGCAATTATTGTAGCACTCCGTACAGAACTCTTCACGATTTGCTAATGCACACGAAAACACATGAAGCGCAACGCTCGCGGAGAGTGACATCCCCGACCCCTAACGCTTCCACAGGTTCATTACCTAGTAACCACTATGTACTCGCATATGCGGATAGTAATGAGGTGCAAATGCTCAACACAATCTACCTGAACTTAGGTATTGAACGGAGTGAGCTGCAAGTTTACAAGCATCCAACAGGTCATCAAGACACCCCAAATGTGACTGTGTCCTCCTGTCGCAGCGCTCCTTTTCACTCCACACCACCAACAACAAACTACAATTAAGCATACTAGTTGAATCTCGATTCTTATTGCAATTTTAATTTCTATCAATTGAATTTTACTAAACTAAAAGATCGCATCAAGCAGATGATCACATTTCTAATTAAATTTAACATTTTTACTTCCAAAAATAAATAAATTTCCATAAATTTGTATATACCTAATACAAATAAAAAATCTGAATATAAGTATTTTATATAAAGTATTCCAGTATTTTTTCGCTGCAAAGTATTAATAATTGCTTTAAGAAAGCACGGATGATAATGTACTTGTAGTTGTTCACTTGTGCGAACCGTTAACTGAGCGATCATATAACATATTAAACACGCCTCACTCCTATCCCTAACTACCCTCGATCCAATCGCAAACACATAGGTATATGACCGCTCCAAACCCATGGCACACCACATTAACACCCTACAGCTATATCTCGCCACACGTAATCTCTTTTGTTCACAAATGCCGAAGGAAAGTGCAAGGAAAGTTGTAAGTACAGTAGAGTCCGGTTATAATGACATCGAAGGGAACTGACAAACACGTCATAATAAGCGGACGTCATACAAACCGTTTTGTGAAATAAAAACCTTTTTTTACGTAAATATGTACCTAAGTAGGTACTTTAATATATAAACATAGTAATTACAAATGTATATAAATGTATACATATATATTAAATTAAAATCAAAATTGCACATAATTACACATACAAGAGTATTTTTTACTGTTTTAAATAATCTGTCATTTTTGTCTGCTTTTGTTTTTTTATTTTATTGTAAAAACAGTCTCTAATACTATTATGAATAGAGGACATAGCTATGGTCAAATTATCATTTGCAATATTGCTGTGCATAGTAACAAACACAAGAAACACAAGACACAAATAGTTAAACACAAACAATAAATTCACCTCCGGCAGCGTGACGAGTTGTGAGAAGATAAGTAGGAACTGTTCTTAGATTTCAAAGTTGTGAAAATCGGTCATGTTATATGGTCTGCTAGAACAGGATTGGTTAAGATTTAATTGGTTTATGAGGGTGAAAAACAGACCAGAAGGTTAATTTGGAAAATACGGATTAAGTCGTGGACAAGGTACTGCTGCCCGAATGCTTATATTTATTATTTAAGCATTTGGTCTTTCCGATAGTAAATACATAAAAGTAATTTGACAATCATAAAAGAAATGTAGCAATAAATATAAAAAGTTCGCCACGTGTCGATCGTCGTCGGGAATCAACGAGCATGACCGGAGGTGTAAAGAATCATGTTGGTCATTATAACCGGACATAATCTATTAAAAATGGGTCATAATAAGCGACATGTCACTGTAAGCGAAGTCATTATATCCGACTTTTTTAAAAAGAATTTTATATGAAAACCAAACTTCGTAGTGTAGTTACGTCATAATAACCGGTTGGTCAATATAAGCGGAGTCATACTAAACGGATTCTACTGTAATTAATACGCTGTTGGGAGCTGACATCTAAATTATTGTAATGTACTCATATTCAATATCTTGATATTTAATCATATTTTATATCACTTGTTGTTTCATAGTAATCTTATATCACTTGTTATGTATTTGTATTTGTATTTACTCTAAGAATTTCCTGCAGTCTTGGAGTGCGTGTTCGGTTCAACAAATTGTGAAGAACACAGTTCATAAACCAAAAGCTGAAAGACTGGTCCTGTTCACGCTACTACTTCCTAAAATTAAATCGTATAAACTAACATCTTCAATCAACGAGTCTGATTTCCCTGACGCAAGAAGCATTCATGAGTTGGTGGCACATTACAAGTACTTTATTATTAGAGCATTACTTATTAATTTTTTTAATTTACCTATCACGTCTTACTTGTGATTTTTTCTGTAAAATAACTCCATTCTGCAGGAACAAACTAAACACTTGTATTGTCATTAAATACTGTCGATGCTTGATCGAATATGCTGAATAAAATTGAAGTAATTTGGAAAATTGCAACATATGCACTAGACACACGAATCAACAGGCAATGAAAACTGACTGAACTGAAATGCAGCGTACGCAAAACTTAAATGAAGTTGTTTATACACTAATGCTGATAAGGTTATTGTGTAGAACGATGACGTAATAGAACATTTCATATTATGACAAAGAAGCAAATAACGAGACGCATGTTCTAATTAATATCATTTATTGCCTAAGGAAGCAAACACAAAATGACATTAATTCGCTGGTTTCGATTTCTTGGACTTCTTCAGTTTGTTCTTCTTTTCCCATTCCAACTTTTCATCTTCAGTTAGCGGTTGGTACAAATAATGTAATCTTCGCTTCGATTCTGGTGAATTGCAAGGGAAGTAGTCGATTTTCGGTTTACCCGATACTGGTTGAGGAGTATTTGTTTGGTTCGATTGTGATTCCGAAGAAGCAGAAGCACCCTCAATATAACTGCATGATGCGGCCTCAGAATCCTTCGATGTTCTCGAATTTTCTTTCGTTATTAAAACTTTGTTGCCTTGTTTGGCATCTGGTCCAGCCGGCCCCTCCATATCGTCCATACCGAACCGCTTACCATTATCGCGATACAAAACTTGTTTACGCAGATCTAAGAGTAAATCTTCGAATTTTATATTCATAGCGTGGCATTCGTCATCGTCACTGCTTTCCATAACCGTTGATGCTTCTGTCTTAGGAAGCAAAAGTTGCTTGGGTGAATTTTTTTTCTTCTTTCTTTCCATAATTGATGAAATCTATGAATAGTCGAAGAATAAATCTGGGGAATGATTGATGATTTCTTAGTGTCAATTGTCAAAAAATAGCCGCACAACAACTTTTGTTTCAAACTTAAAAGTTAACCAGAAACCGGCTTTTTCTCAATCAGAGAAATACTCTCTCCAAAAAGACTATTTGAAGCAGCAAAATAACGATGATCACTTGCTTTGGTAGTTTGTTGATGGTAAAATACCAAAATATTAACTCACCTGCTTGGAAGCTTACGATGCTTGTCTTCACGTATATCACGCGTAGCTTCATATACCTACTTTCACTGCTTACCGTTTTTTTGTGAGTTTGTTTATCTGCTTCAATTGTTTTGTGGTCAATAGTATTCTTTCGAAATTTTCGCAAAATTTAATCACTTAACCTTGAAACAAATGAATAAAACTGTAATCAAAAACTGAAAAATAGTTCCAGGCACACTCTGATAGATGCGAAGAATTCAAATTAAATCTATCGTTATTAACATACCTACTGTTTAGTTGGCGTAGTGTGCGCGCTAACAGCCCAACCCGATCAAACTATCGGCCGATAAAAAGTTTGTGGTCTGCGGGGGCTCTAATTGTATAAGTAACTAGCGTACCCAACTGTCAAAAAGATTTGAAATGTGGCATTTTTTTGTTCCTGCCTATATTATAGTCGGCGCAAAAAATTCTCCTTCACCGTCACCCTGGTAATAGGGCGGTGTGTAGGGTTCAGCTCGGGTAACCAAAGTATCTACGTTTCCACGAACTTTTGCCACCAATTCAAGAACAAATTATATTAGTGGGACCCACTAAAACAACCCGAATTGTGTCACATGCAATACTTAGTGATCATAGATTATTAAACACTTTACACAAAACACGAAATGAAACAATCAAACAAAAATAAATCGAAGAAAGCTGCGGAATTTGTTTCGTTTGTCAGTGGACAAAAGAAAACTCAGTAGGAAACACTTTGCGCAAAACACCATATAAAACAATAAATCAAAAATTAATCGAAGACTGCGGAATTTGTTTCGATAATCGATTGAAAAAAGAAAACCTCAGCTTTTCCCCGTTTTCCCGGTAATTATTCCAATTTTTGTCGCCGTAAAAACCACCCTTAGACTTTAACAAACATATTAAAAGAAGAAGAAGAAAACATTTTTATATTTTAGATAATAAAATTATTAATTTTAAGTGCATTTGGCACGATTAGTTCAGTTAATCAAGTTTTACATACTTACACACTTATAATATGTAAGTTACTGTTTGTCTACACTAGAATTTATCTAGAAACTAAAAATAATTTATATGGCAAAACAACGTTTGCCGGGTTAACTAGTAGAAGAAAAGATTACAAACTTACATTAAATAATTCTTTCTATTTCCACCTATAAAGCGCCATTTACGGTTCATAATGTACAGCCATGTGCTCGCGTTGGACGGTTTGTTGAAACGATCAGTTTGTGGATTTGTCAGAAATGTTATATGCTAGTTTCATAATAATATAAATAAAATCATTTCTAATATTATAACTGCGAAAGTCCGTTTGTTTGTTGATTTTTCACGCAAAAACTACTCAACCCATCATCATAAAACTTTGTACACAAACACTTGGAAGTATCAGAAGTAACATAGGATTTTATTTAAAAAAATATTTATTAGAAAAAATAAAAAATAAATGTTTGTCAAAACAATTCCACATTCTGATAAATCAATCAACAAAATATATTCTTTATACTAACCCGATCTCTGATACTTAGATGGATTCAATACAGCTTTACAAGTAAAAGATTTGCAGAAAATGCTGTAACATACAATGGTAAGTTTATTTTCATAAGATATCTAACAGAATGTGCCGAATATGCGCTTTTCATAAATCTACACTGAAAATATACATCGCATTGAGACCTCGACAAGTACGAGTATATTGTATTTGGTCTCAAATTAAAATCTGATTTACGCGTTACACTTTTATAATTCAATATTGCTGATTTTTATCGTTTCGCGTGTGAATATAAAACATCCCAACTTCTTTTATAACCCTATCGGCACAAAATGGTCCACAACACGGTTATCATATCAATTTGCGTGATAAAACGTGAGATAGTTATTCGGTAAGTACTAATTCTACTCATTCAGTGATATTTAAGGGCAGTTGCGTTTAATATCTAACGTGCATAGCAAGGTAATGTGAAATTGTAATGTGAATAGGAAACAAAATGTCAAAAATTATAAACACGAATATTTAGAATTTTATACGATAAGGATTTAATAATAATCATAAATTATAAAGCTATTTCGTTGCTATTGCTTCAAAGTTTCGTACAATATTGTAATCGTAGAAGCAAAATACTAATATCGTGCTTCGAACGTAGGCAACTTCTGCATCTTAACACTATGTAATAAAGAACCGCCATCTAGTTACTGCGGGGTAACCAAAAAGGTTTGCTACTGTAAACATTTTCTACCTTAACATCAAAACAGGCAAGTTGCATAACATGGGATTATTTTGTAGTTTAAATTATAAATAAGATCATAAAATGCACGAGAAGCACAAAACGCATCCAAAAAGGCGATTGGAGTTTTCTATCATAATTAATTTTTATTAAATTCATATTATTATATTAATGCCAAAGAGCACTAGCGCAAGTAAATCTGCATTATCAGCATTTAACACAAGATAGAGCTGAGGGATTTAAATCGGCATTTTTTTAAAATTCTTGTATTTTCCTCCATCCATTACTTCGATGTCAATTTGAAACATTTTATTTTTATTATTTACACATATTATTGTTAGGAATAACTTTTTCTGGAACATACCAACGATACAAAGAACAAAACAACCTTCAGCAAAACTAATGCTTTCAAATAATAGCAAGCGAGCAATTTTGATGACACTATAATCATAAATCAATATATAAATAGAACCATCAAGTTAGTCGGAGGCCGCCCTTAACCGTTACACATCGTTCCCCTCATTGTAATGTTGAACACGCTCAATTAATGCCGTTCGTCATAAAATCGAAAATTTACTCCACTTTCATTTCCCAATGCTTAAATTAACATCTGAATGTACAAAGCAACTTTTTTGCAGGATAAACTGATAGAAGCTTAATTTTAAAAACTTACGACACACAATCAGTTTTCGTTCATCAGTTGAGCACAATGTGAAAGCTTGATTTAATGATATGTTGTTAAGTAATAATATCAAAATATTTTTGGAAAAAGTTGAAATTTGTTTTTTCTTAACAGTTTGAAACCATGTAAAATATTCACGAGTAGTCTATTCCCCTTAATAATGCAAAGTAGGTATGTGCCTAATTGAGTAGGTTAAAAATTTTTGAATTAAAATTTTGTGTGCAGCTAGCGTGTAGAATTTTTCGAACATAAACAATTGTGCTTTTTGTTATTTTTGCATCGAAAAATTCATACCTGCAACAAATCTTGCCCCCACTATTAAAATTTATTAAAATCGATTATTTGAAAGGACGGTGCGAATTATTCAGAAGTGCTAATCACTTGACGCGCCTAATTAGTTCACAGAATATGATAAAAAGGCAGGTAGAATAAACTCTAAAATGCGCAGGCTGTAAAAAATATTAAGTGTTTTCTCTTGGTGCTTGTTTTCGTTTCGTCGCGGGGATGCGCAGTGAAAAATTGCTCACGATTTGTACTAATCACTAGAACGCTAAACGTTCAGCATCGCGCGCTTTGGCCGATGATCAAGCTGCGTGATGTGTGTGCCATGAAGGCAAGTGGTTGGTGCGCGCGATTCCAAGATTAAAATTGGATTTTTAACACGTCGTTTGGATCAAAAAGAAAAATTGACTCCGCGGGCCTGTTAGGACTCCGCACGCGGAGATGGATTCCCACCCAGAAAAGGTGGAAACGCGGTAAATTGATTTTGAATAAAGACGGCGGCCACACCAACGAATAGACACCGCACCACTGAAGGGGCAGACGCGCACCGGTAAAAACGATAATTTATTACCTGTTTATACCAAAAGTGCTACAATTTACAAATTGCCGGTGATTAGTCATCGTGTTGCGGTCGCTGGTCGCGTTTCGACATTCGTGGCGCATCTTCAACCGCGAAGACAAGCGCACGAGTGCAATATCTAACCAGGCCAATGCGCAACCAGAAACAAATCGTCTTAACACGTTTATTGGGCTTCCTCCCGACAAACAAGATCGAGGCGAACTGGCAACACGTCGGAGGAATTCCGGAGTCCTTCAGGCACACGCAACACCTACCTACTCTAGCCGACTCACAATTCAGTTTCAAGTGGTGAGACTTTCGAGCCAAGGTGGGTCGTTTGTTTTTCTGTCTTTAGCCCGCGCGCTGATTGATTGCCGACCATTTGTCGCACATCATGCGGGCAACGTTTCTAATTTTTCGTGAACCATGCGCGCCGAGTGCACGGACGAAAATGTAATTTATTGTAAATAATTGTACGGCGGCGGGTCGTTGAAATCCGAAGAAAGCTCAGTAAAGTGCTACAGTGCTGCCCGGCCGGTTTGCGGGAAGCTTGCGTTTTGCGGTCAAACGATTGTTTCTTCGTATTTAGACTTCTCGAAAGTCGCACAATAAAGCTCGCTTATTATTAACTCCGCCACGGCGACTTCTGAGCGAGGCGTTTCTGCGTTTTACGTTTTTCTTCGCGCCGTCGCCCGTCGCTTTTTACTGCCGCCGCGGCCTCGCTGCTCGCGCCCGACGCATCGTTCGCACGCTCCTATCTTCTATTTGTTGACGGACTGGCAAACCAGCTTAGCCCGGCTTATCTAAGCTCAGCTGGGACTTGTTAAGCTCTCTTATAATTCCACTCCGGCTTTCCAAAGGTTCCACCCGTACGCACAAATGCAAATTTCCAACAATCTTCACTCTCTTCGAAGTGATTTTACTTTTGATGTCATATAAGGTATTGCATAATATGACATTGAACATCTATGTTTATTATAAATGTTTGTTTGAGTGTAGAGGAATCCTTATTTATGATATAGCTGTGCATTAATTTAAAAATTAGTCAAATTATACCTAATAGAAATTTATAAACAAACAAAAGATAGGTCAAGTTTTGGTGTACTATTTTTAACACTACTATTATTATCACTTTTTGATAAGTTTTTGGAGACAAACTAACTATGTATTTTTGCCAGAAATTTCGAAAAAAATGTTTTACTTATTTATAAATTAACAATAATAATTAAATTAACTATTATTCTACATCGACCTACTCTTATAAACCTATTGCAAAAATATATTTAATATTTTTCTCTTGCATGGTTGTGCGAAGAATTGTGTCCAACAAGGCGGACGAAAATAAAATGGAAACATTTAATAGTTTTTCCAAGAAGGCATATTTAGATAATATTAGCAATGGAAACGATAGGTAATGAATTACGTAATAAAAATAAATCATATTTACAACTATTGCATTGTACCAACGCCTGTTTCGTGCCGGCCAATTGCAGTACCCGCACTCCTGTAATTGCAAGTAGTAATTTATTTATACTGCTGCGGTAAAATAATATTAAACAGCAAATTAAAAAGTGAGTCAATGGCAAACGAACACGACAATTAAGCCACACGCCGATAAGATTAAAAGCCAAGCCAAGTCTATAAACTCTTAAATGCCTCGTGTGATTTTCTGAGAAGATCTATGCTTCCAAGTAGGTAAACGTTGCGTTTACCATACCAGCAAATCAATATTTTGATGTATCATATTTTTGGAAAATCTACTTAGCTTAAGCTGGCCGCATCTTTTTTCGATTTTGTTTTCTTTTTTTCATCAGAAGCAAGCAGTGCCCAAGGGTGCAAATTGATATTTTTTGTGTGCGGGCGATAATCGCTTGGTGAGACATGGGATCAACGTGACACTATGATGTGAACTTGACAGACTCCCGTCGCAAGGCGCAGCTTAATGTCATATTGTCCACACAACAAAGATTAACTTTTTAAATCCGCCAGAAGCAACAAATACCCCTTCCGGGCGAGGTTGATGCATAAGCGATGTCTTGGCGAAGCCAGCCAGCCGCAAAGAAAACATCTAAACAAACATAAATATTAATGTATCCGTGGAGGGCGCACGAGCTCATCCTTAGACGTTCGGCAACAAATTGTTTTCGAAATCGAAAAACGGATTATGCTCTAAGAATGTGGTTAATGCCATTTTGAAATGGGATTGCTTACAGATAAGCTTTTTGCATGTCCTGTGAGCCTGAGGACACTTCGATGCTTGATACCTGAAAACATTGCGTTTGTGGTGTAGCCTTTTCGGCGCGCAAAGGCGTCCATTACAAATTCGTCTTCATCGACACTTTACCGTTAGCTCTGTGCAGCAGATCGCCACTCGAAGGCGTAAGCACCATGCATTATAAGTACACGTTGTTATTCTTGGGACCTGAGCAACTCGTCGCGAAATTGAGAAGAATAATTCCAGATGAATGCGAAATCAAGGATAGGTTACAATTGCACGTCCGGTCGAAATGCGAGAATTTAAATATAAATAAAGCGCTTTATTTGCTGCACTTTTCACTTTTTACAGTTCAGAAAGCTCCGTTCCAGCGGGACTTGTCGAGTTCATTAAAAAAGTAAATCGGTGTAACGTTGAAAAAATCACGTCGTCGTATTTTTCATTTAATATTTTTTAATGCTTTACACGAACGGTTTTATTAGCCGCGTTCGTTCCCGGCATCCTAGCCGGAGCTTGCGCGGCGCGCATTCGGCCGCATTGTGTGTGCAGTTTCTTTTTTTTTTATCCGAAAAGCTTAAAGCTCAAGATGTTCATTTGCGGCCGGGCTTATTGCCACAGATATTTGATTAGCGCGGCGTACAATGGCGCTGTTCTGCCTGCCGGAGCAAACCATCCACACGAGTTATGCGCATTCAAATGCAATTTCACGTTGGCAGCTGAGACGGGCGATTTCCAAAATCCAACTCCTCGACGACATCAAAGCTTACCTCGCATGGCGTCGTGCCAGAATCTGCGTGTGGCATAAATAATAAAGAAGCACAAAGTGATGTGGGACGTACTAAGTCACACGCACACGCACTTTAGCAACGTAGTGTATTGAAAAAAAAACATAATAAAAGAAGAAGAAGAAAAAACACGTTGAAACTACGGATAATTCGGCGTGAAAATCTTTGTGGAAAAAATCGGTTTCGGACTTCCGATGCGGTTTAAGATGCCTGGGCCGCACACACGTGCGTTTTTCTGCCATTAGCGCATCTCGATCTCGTGGATTTCCGCATAAATGGTATCAGAATAATCATTTTTAATACCCTATCAAACCGGGGAACAATGTGCACTACACTACGATGGCTGTCCGCGCTTGCTGTGCATACATACGACGGGGTTAGGCATCGCAGAAAATTCATCGTCGCTTTGTAACGTGTGATCTGTGGCGCAGGGTGGCCCGTGACATCCGTGCTAATCGACATAGAAAGCGCTGCCATTACCTCCGTGTGCAACGCGCACGCTGCCGGCCGGGAGCAACCGGCTGGATTCGGCTTGAACAAAACGACAACGAATTACGATGGAAAATGCGGCGTGAAGCGTGGAAGCATTTTTCGCTTTTTCTAAGCGACGCGCGGACCAAGGGGCGCTGTTTGGATTTGCGCTTACGCGGGGCACACACTGTCGGATCTACATACACGCCGCGTTCATACATCATCTTCACCTTGCGCCTTCCGAGTGCGATAGCAGCAGAACAGCTGAACGAAGCGCAACAGCCAACAAATAACCACCCCTCGCATTTCTTTTATTTGTTCGAGCATGCGGGGAGAGCCGATAATCTAACGCGGCCATGTTTGCCACTGCGAAATGGTGGTTGAGATTCATTCATTTCTGCCCGACGGCGACGCGTTTATTGATTTAACTTTGTCGATTAATGGAAACTCATTCGATTCGGTGTTGTTGTTGCGTTAGAACCGGGCGGTAGCGCTGCAAGGAGTTTGCAAGTGGGAAAATTGTTTCGATCCCCTAGTTAGACGTATCTAACACGACCTAACTAATGGTGATATCATGCTTGGTTATACGGGTTTAGGTAAACTTGAACTACTGTTAAATATGTACTGGATTTTAAATATTCAAAATTTTCTCCATAAAACATCCCAGATGAGGTTTTCTTTTTACCTACAGTAGTTAATTAGTAAAATCTTGCAGTGTGTACGTCAATTAATTAATTTATTTTTTAGTATGACTCGCAAATGTAATTAATTTGCTTTTTGTTACACTGAAACTTTCCATACTTTTGTGAAATCTCAAAAAATAAATAAAATTACTTTTGGAAATTTATATCGTGTTAAAGCATTTACCTAACAATTTGTAGGTAAGTGGACATATGTGATTTTTGTAAATGCAAATCATGGCACAATCTTGTATCTAACAATTTTAACATTTGTTGTTTTGTAGTTTATCGACGACAATTTTCCAGTGATTTCATCGAGATTCTAGTTTAAATGAGTGACTATACCTATTATCATTACATGTAATGAAACTTATGACAAAAATGTTTTAAAGTTGAGTCAGCGCAGGACCAAAGTCTGGCGATACTGTTGCCTTATAAGAAAACTGTTTATAAAACAATATTGATAGCAAAAACTAAAAATAGACAGGTACCTATAGGTAAGTATTATGGAAAGTAAATTCTTTATTTTTGTCACAGTCTTACTTTATTTGAGGAATTTATTTTAGACCAATGCAAGCAAAAAAATATACCTACAATACGCAAAAATCTTTCAATACAGACTAATTAATTTCAGAAATAATGTAGGTACCAACACTTCAAAAAAACAAAACATTACTTTAGATACCTTTAGATTTACTAAACCTTTTTTCCTGATTTGCTAGTTGTCACTTTCTGGTTAAACTTTTTTTTTACTTGTTTAACTAATGATTATTTGATAATTAGCATAAATTTATTCAAATCGTTATTAAAACGCCCATTTAGCATTTCAATCTACCTATCCTTGAAGCATCCTTCTAAAGCATAAGAAGCAAAGCGAATGAATGTTAGCCATGAAGGAAGGATGAGTCCGTCCTTAATCGCAATCGCCATGCATGTAATGTGGAATAATTAGATTGGGCATGCCGTTTTAGCGTTTCAGCGTTTCGCACCTCTGCATCAACCGTGCCCAACCTTTATTCGTCGAAATTCGGAATGCGTGTTTGCCGTGTTTCATGCGTATTATTTACATCCCAAATTAGAAACGTTATTTATTTAGGTAGCACACTAACTTACAAGTGGCGCACGTGGAACGGTGTATGAATGGCGGGCGCTCGCGCTTTATTGTGGGAGTCGTTACCGAATGAATGCGTTTGCGCGAAAACGCTGCTCGCGAAATTGATTCATCACGGCGGCACGAAATATTAACAGTCGTCAGGCAGCACGAAGTTGCATCACGTTCTTAAAGGGTTTCATCGTGCCGCGGCCAGCGTACGCCTCCCTTCTGATGCGGCACTCTGGCGCTGTGTGGCGTGTGAGCTCTATAATTTAATCAAATCGTTAAGGTGGTGTTTAACTTTTCATAATTATCGGTTGTGAAACGCTCGGCGTAACCTTCCGCACTAATGACCACTTAATAACCCATATTTAACGAGATGTTCGGAGTCTGCTGCTTCCCGTTTCCCACCCGTTGCATTATTAATTCACGCCGCGTAATACGTTGCTTCTTCGAGTGGACCTCGCGGATTTGCTTTGAACGCTCCCGGTGTTAGCGCGGCCTCCGCCATTCTTGGCCCACATGCGCCAACCTACCTCAACGTAGAATCACGATGACCCCATTTACTCGCTACCCTATTTTTGTGTTCCACCGCCCTAAAGGGTGCGTCCCTTTTGTTGCCGTGGTAATGCCTTTCGCATGATGTTCGGTTCACCCTGTAACAACTGTGTGTGGGGTAGCTCGGAATGGGTGTTCTCCTGTATATTTCGAGTTCATGGGCAAACAACAACGAGGTTTGCAGAGTCGGGGCGATCTATTACTGCTCGCCATTGTGCGCCATTGTCGCCGCATCGTTTAGTCGCATTGCGCCCGAGAAATATATCAAACACGCCTGTCAACAGTTACGACGGGATGCCTTCGTCGCGTCTATGGCGTCCACACCAAGCATGCATAGATTTTTCGCAATGACTTTGGATCACATGGGACATGAGACATGGGGCCGGGCGCGGGACAGGTATCACTGTCGTTTGTCGTATTCTTCATTCTGTCGATCGGCGAGGAAAACGCGGCTACTCCGACACAACAACGCGCGACAATGGTTCATTGTTGCACACAATAGGCTCGCACTAAGTGCGCCCGCCGTGGGGGGTCGATTTGTGTGCAGCGTGAACGTTGGGGGGTCCCACCAAATCTTTGATTATCCAGGTCCTGATTTGTTTGCAATCAATGATCCATTAGGGAGCTAATAGAGCAATTTATTCATCAAACAATTATCATTCCTACTAGATTGCCAATGCAATTTATTAAACAATTTTACATAATCTGAAGAAATCCACACCTTTCACAATCGTAATCGCAAAAACGTAATAAAAGTGACACTTGGATAAAATGCCACCAATACCATAAATAACTTTATTTGTCAATTAATCATTATACTTATTTATTGCAATTACACGGGTCTAAAACACTTGCGAAATATGAACTCGGCTAATAAATTTATGCCTTGAACGCAAGAACGTTACGCTGGTCTTGGCATCATTTTCCACACACGTCACACGTGCATGAATCGTGTTCTGTGCTTAGCCTAACATAGTAGTTGAAGATGATTCGATGATGGTACACGTTGATCATCGAGTAGGGTTGATTTACAACCGTCTATTACTACAGTAGTCGAATTGCTATTCATGCGCATGATCGCCTGCTTCGCATGGTACTTGCTTTCTCGCCTCTTGCCTCCTGTCGAAGCGAGCTTCTAGCTCCTTCGTCTTGCCGGCGCGTACCTACCTTCCACGAAGCAATCTCTGCACTTATTATTTTTTTTGTTGTGCGCCATTGACGGATGAGCAAATTATTTACTCCTTGTGCGAACTTAGGAATGCACTGCGCTCCGTCGTTTGCTCAACAGAAGTCAAGAGTCAACAATAAGCCAATAAATATCATGATAATAGGCCATAAAACAATAAAGCTTTTATAGTCACAACTTTCCATTACTATCCGTGCACGTCTTTTTGCATTTACATATATCATTTCTGGAGGAAGCTCCCGTCGTGATGCACACGCAATACTGTAAGTCAAAAATTGAGTCAAATTGTAGCTGCCGTTGAACATGCTTTAATGATCAGTGAGCTTCTACAAACCGTTGATTGATTTACAGTCCGAAGCAAACTTGCTTTCGGTTCCGCCAGCGTTAACTTGTGTACAATATGTGCGCGGAATATATGGCAGTTGTAAAATCGAGGCACGCCGACCTGGTGTTGAAGGGAGAGGCGGACAAGCAATAAAAATTCCAAATTTCAAAAGTAACAATAAATAAAACTTCTCGACTTTTTTGCTTCCAACTTTACGATATTTCCAATAAATATGACGTTTTTGAATTGGTGACGTCAAATATACGTTTCCTTTCTTTTGGTATACACGAGATGATGCCAGCGGATGAGGTTTTAAACGAGTCAAGAAGGTATGAAGTAATCGACGGCTGCGTATAACCGTCTCCGCCGACCCGCTTTGTGTCGCCATGCGAGGGTATTTAGTAGTTGTTCTGCGAACCGTATAGTTTTAAATGACCACAACCAATCAGCGGATATTTTTAGGAGCACAATAACGAAAAGCGACAGAGTGCGGTTTGAAGAAAAACGTCCCAAATGCATTTCAAAAATTTTATTTTCAATAAAAAAATAATTGTATAAATACATACTGTTTTAATTACACTGAACTATTGCGCAATTTATTTACATAAACACATAAAATTAATCAAAACGTGTCGATGATACTACCTTCATGTCGAGGCCCCTCCTTCGCACGCCATCATTGCGAACCAATAGAACTATCAAAATACAACTACATCTATATATAAATATTTGCTTAAACTTTAAATCATTTACTCTGCCCAAACGCTGCGAAGCGTTTAAAATAAGTTAGTGTGCCTTTAAATGTACAATGTGTGCGGATGTGTGGGTGTAGGCGTGTGTGTTGTGCGTTGACGTCGACGCTCAATGCACTCGACTCGTGCACATTTCCATCGCACCGAAGTAAGGATATCCGGACTTGGCTTCTGTGGGCGAGTGCGCACCGTAATGGCCACCAGCGGCGAACAAACTGCAAAAGAAAACATTTGTTCAGTCACCAGTTGAAGCGAACCCTTGATGATGCAGACAGGTATTGGCGTATCATTAAAGTTCGGATCAAAATTCACGTACGAGAATTACGCGATCACATTGTTAGCAGTGAGAAGAGAATCACGCGTTTTAGATTTGCATCTGTAATTTTGGCATTGGCGTAGGTAAATTGACTAGATACGACTAGAAAGTGCCATACGGAACTTGCATACTGTTTGCATAGAAATCCAATCGCTTTTTGTGCGTCTGTAAGTATTTTTCTTGCGCTGACGCGCGTACTTTCTTTCATTTTTTACCAGAGCGCACAGAAGGAAGATAAAAACAAAATTAAAACCTACCTGTAATTCTCGTGCCATGCCGAAGTAATTTGTTCCGGTTTTATGCTGCCGGCAGCGGAATGGACACCATGATGGCCCCAGACGCTGTTCGGTGCGCTGCCGACGGACGCGACGGTCTGTGATGCCGGCGGTGAGATGCTATGCTGGTTGGGGCTCATTTGCGTCATCTGATAACCAAAGTTTTGTTCCATTCCGGCAGGGTTAGAGTTGTATGAAGCGTACAGAGAACTGGAGACTCCCGGAACACACGGTACGCTTGATAGGCTCTGGTTGGTGGCGGCTTGCGGTGTTGGTGTGTTGGTGGGTGACGTATGGTGTGCTGAGGCGGAGGTGGCGAGACTGGATGAAAGTGCACTAGAAGTGTAGCTCTGCTGCGCCCAAGACGCCTGGTTGAACGAGCCAACATTCTCAGGGTAGTGTTGTTGCACGGATGGGAAAGATTGTAGGGACATGGTGTTGAAGGCATTCAATTGCTGTGAGTTGACTTGTTTACGAAGACGGGCACGACGATTAGAGAACCACACTTGCACACGCGCTTCAGTTAATTTTGTTTTCTGCGCTAATTCCTCGCGGGTGTACACATCCGGATACTGCATCCTGGCAAAAGCTCGTTCAAGCGCTTCTAGTTGCTCTCCAGTGAAGGTGGTGCGGCTGCGACGTTGTTTACGCTTCAAGGGAATACCCGGTTCCGACTCAGTGTCGGTTTCTTCATCACAGGACGATGCGGGGCCTATAACAATCAATAGTGTTCCAATGAGCATTGATAAAGTGATTATACTCTAATTAAATGGCGGTCGATCATCACGAATAAAGGACACTTCGATTTAATTACACCTTTAGCGGCTTACCACTCGAGCGTGTCAATAATTAAGCACTTGGAATTACATGCCTAGTATCAGAGTGCATCTGGCATGAAGTATGATTATACCGTCGCGAAGTGAATCACTACTCATTGCGCGTTGATATAAACACATTAAACACGAACACGCGATGTAATACGACGAAACAAAATGCTACACTTACCGAGAATGCCGTCGATGGAATGGTTCTTGCGGTCCATCGAGTCTTCCTTGCGACCGCCGCGCAGTAAGCGTCCGATGGAGCTGACCGACGGCGCCGAGTTCTTGTCGCATGCTCCTTCCTGCAAGCAAAATCGACAACCGTTAGAATTTTCCTCACTTTAAGCCCACCTAATAATAGATTTCAGCGATAAAACTCACAATGCCTACCTTAACCAGCTTATCCCGAATTTCCCATGCAAAAATTCCAGGATTCATCTGCTTCAATTGATCAATGCGTTTTTCTACTTCGACGGTGGCGACGCGCGGTTTGCTGCCCCCAATTACGCCCGGTCTGATACTTCCAGTTTCCTGGTAGCGGTTCAAAATCTTTGATACACACCCGTGGGATACTCTCAGCTGTCGAGAAATCACACACGGTCTAATACCAGTGGATGCCATCTCGACTATCTTCAAGCGAATATGATTCGGCAAAGGGCGACCATTGATGAACACGCCGCCCAATTGATTCACGCGACCTTGTCCTGTAAAGAAATGTTCATCTTGAGCATACAAAAAAGATTTAAGAACCTTATAATAATGATATGGCATGGTGTGTACTAGAGGAGGAAAAATGGACAAAACCGTTTATTGGATTATAATAAGATCATGCCAAAGACCTGGGATCAGGAGCGGTGCGGTCCGAAATGGTCAAGTGATGGTTAGAAGAGAGTCAATTAACCGTAATGATTGCTCAATTGGGTGTTAACAGACCACCCTTGTTGTTTTTTTCTGTTGTTTTGAGCCCTACTTCGGCCGTACCTTTCTTTCTTCTTCTTCGGCCCACCTATTATATTCGTACAGATATGTTTCCTTCTGAATCATAATATCATGCATAAACGTTTTTTTTTTCTTTGTATTTATTAGATTCAAAACTATTTTTTCATGCATTATACCGAGTGTTTTTATTGTATGAATGACAATTGAATCAATTATTTGTAAACATACATATCGAATGAAAGATCTGAAAAAACACGGTTTTGTCAGGGCCATACCAATATCAGTTTAACTTTCGCATTATTACTTCATTATACACTAATTGGGTTTATATTGAAAATTTAAAACATGGAAAAAAACAATGCCAAGCTGAGGAGATGTATGGTCGTCCGGGCGATGCCATGGGACGTGCGTTACGTTAGTGAATGAGTTCGAAAGAAGCGGACACGAGTGAAATTGATGGTGTGCCGCATTGCGGACGTAATAGAGCTCGACGAGTTATTGAATCAGGTGTAGTACCCGGGCGTTGATGAAAACAGGCATTAGTCCCCTGAGATCAAAGGATGCCGCGCCGCTCTGGTGTGCCGCGCGCGCATGTCGAGCCCATCCGTGCGACGTGAAACCGTCTCGCGGCCCGCCGCGGTGCAGAGTTACGCGACCATGCTTCTTCTTCGCGCCGGCATGCTGCTCCTCCGACACCTTCCCGAGGTGTCCGCGGTGACGTTCGCCTTTGAACGGCCGAACCAAAATTTACATACGCGAACGCCCACGGTTCATAAACGCTTTGGATCATCACACGTACCAAGGTAACTCGATACCCTACGTCTTATTTTACACACTCCAAAACAACTCTACTAAGGGCAACATGAGCAAATTTGATGAATTTTGAAGTTCTAAAGATGAGCAAATAATGAACTATATGCATCAAGTCCTTACCTTGAAAAGGATATCCGGTGAAGTACGGTGACATATTCAAAGCAGACACTGCCATTTAACAAAACACTTTCACACGAAGCAGTCGCTGCACAGCGAAGATACAACAGCTTGTTTACTGGCGTCACTGGCCTACTCGATGATGACACCAAACTTAATCGTAGCCAATTTCAGTTTTATTGGATGTTTAGTGGTACCTCACAAAAAAACGCACCGCAACTTGTCGACTCTGAGAGCGAACTGACCAAGGATGCAAGCTGGTCGCGCTTCTTAGATGGTACCCCGATGGGTCCTATGGCGGTACCTGCATACAAGCCCCTCCCCGATAGCTATCAGTCTCAGCAGCGGCCTGTTTGAGTATCGCGCCGCACGGATTTCGATTGGATGGCGAGGCGGTGCTTCTGCTGCATGTCATTTTGTGGGGGAGCCCGGCACCGACAATGCGGAATTCACATGCACGTACCGATCGGCACGCTCGCGTACCGGACCACCTCTGGCGACGGCAAGTCTACAAAGCCGGCCGACTTTGATATGAGTTTTTGTCATCGCCCGAATGGTGTACGCGAGGGCGCTCCTATCAATGTGTGTGTGCATGTGCATGTGAACCAAGATAGCTTCTTCAGTTCTTCGGTTTGAAGGCTTCTAGAAGTAGTTTCACGCAACCCAGTGTCCACCAGTTTCAGTGCAACGATACTTTGATTTTATTTTTTATCGTGTTCTTATTAGATCATTCTTAACTTTAAAACACACACACACACACACACACACACACACACACACACACACACACACATTTTCTTCTGTTTCTTGCTTAAGTAGGTACGTATTTTTTGAAGAAAAAAATGAGAGACTTGAAATTTGTTGAAACATGTTATACCTACCTGCATGACCTCAAGCAAGATAAGTGGATACAATGTTTGAATTATGAGAAAAAATGGTTTGTATAAATGATAGGTGGACATTGAACATGTTTCAGTTGCATTCGTTTGGTGGTTCTTAATGAGTTAGAAATCTGAAATGAGAGCTTCCAAGGGCGGTTAGAATTCAAGCTGGCTGCACTGATGGCCTCTTTGTAATATGCAATTTAGCAAAGGTTTGATTCCTTGTTGGGAGCTTAGGCGGCATGGGCACGCTGGCATTGCGCATTGTGTCGCGCTTCACGATCTGTAAAATAACTCATTCAAGTCAACGGCAAAAGCGTTTCGAAGCTGCGCCAGAGCGGCACTTCACGCACGCCGCCAAAACGTATCAGCCCGACGAACAATGGTCGGCATCGTGTCATTGTGGCGGCGTTCGTTTGCGCCGCAATATATTTCGAAAATCGCGTCATTTTCAATTAAATTATGTTGTTTATGCATCGCACGCATTCTCCTACGAATTGGTGATTGTTCGGGCGTGCGGCGCGCGGCAGCAGTGCGGGGTGGCAGCGGCAGGCGCGCCCGATTGAGCCGCGATGCCGCCGCCGCGCATTGCCCGCAAACAAACCGGCACACAGCCGGCCGCAGTAATGTAATCTACGAGCTGTCGTCGTCGTCCAAGACACGCTGCGGCTGGACTCGTTTGCTCGCCGCCGAGCGCGAGATTAATGTTTTATTATTGGTATACAAGCGAAAAGCAATCGAGGCGGTCATTTAAATGTTACTTAGCGGCGAGTGGAAGTACCTACCGAAGGAATTGTCGTTAAGTCAATACGCACGACTAGGCTCTATTCACAGTCGAGATTCATCATGAAGGGCTTAAGATTGTGCTCTATTGTTTCGCCAATGTTCGTCGTTTGACTTTGCCAATGCATTGAATAATAACTAGGGCAAAGGGTAGGTTGTTCATCATTAAAGCGAAGAATAGCGGCGATGCAGACAAGAAGAAAGCCGAGAAAAGGCATGCCGACACCTGAAACACACTTTTATTGCTTCGTAGCGCACGAGGGCTCTTTGGGCTTTAAATTCGGCCGCGGGGCATCGGATGGGCGCACGGGCGGCATCCACAAAGCCCTTCGCTCGCGCGACTTTCGGCACTTGAGTCGCGTCGAGTTCATTAAGCGTGAATTGAATTGAAAACATCACCCAAAACGTACACACGACTTCATTCAATTCTTCGGCTTGAAATTAGTTTCTGAAATTAAATAACGGCCGCACGGATGCGATGCGCTGGAAAACTCTTCGCGCTGCGTGTTCATTCGTTTCTCGAATTTTCTTTTTTCTTCGCCAATCGTTGTTGGCGCGCTCGCACCGAAAAGAGGCCAGCTTCTCACGGCCTCTGGTGTGCCCTCTTCGGCATTGCAATATTTCGCCGAGCGCAACACAACGTCCGATGACACACACGTGTGTATCATGCACATTCGCCGAGGAAAAATGCGCGCTATAAAACAATAAAAGTGTCGCCATGAAATGATAAATTTATCGTTTCCCATGAAATGCGCCGACGAGAGCCGCGCGCTCTGTCCGAATGAGAATGGACCGCGAGAGTCGCGCACAAAAGTCGCGTGAGTGTCGCCGGCGATTCGCGGCTGGCGACGATGAATGCCGGACGAATCCGCAATAAGAAGACATGAGCGCCTGCGAGAATAAAACTAGTTATGATTTCTACGTGTAGCGCAATAAAATCCCGAATTAATTTTCCGCCTTTTGGACGAAAACGCCACGCAACTAGAGAAAAAGAAACCGCCACGCGCAATGACACGAAGCGAACGGTGAGACTCGAGGAAATCGGCTAAATGCTCTAGATTTGCTTCTTTCTTTTGCTACCAACACAGCCACCACATGTTGGGAATGATATTTTCAAATTCATAATCGCACAGTAGCAATAGGTACTTACCTCAAAATGCGTTTTGTGGAAGTTTACCCAACGCTAGGGTTTGAAGCTGTCAGAATTAGAGAGGTAATCCTCAGAGGGTAATTTCATTTTCTGTTAGGTAATGATAAAATTTTGAAAGCCATTGTCACTTCACCAGCCCAGCAATATATCCCGCAAAGAAGACGTTATAGCCTCCTGCCACCAATCGAATAGGTCTCTAGAGACTATGTTAATATTTGAGTTAAATTTGTTCGACCACAGGATGTAGCTACGCTTCTTGTGAGTGCCAACAAGAAAGCTACAATTGCTTCTTGATAGTCCCATGAGATAATTCGTCTAAATATTTGATCGATTTGTGAACCAACGTCTCGCAGTCCGAGACTCCATGCATTGTTTATGCGTGTTTGGTGTTTGCTCATTCATGTTCGATTGATAAAGAAGTAACATCGGCAAATTTATATTTTTGCCACCTTGCTGGATGGTACATGGGGCCTCAATGAATTTACACCGTTCAGATCAATCACAATCGATCTTGTTGGTGATCATTTCATCAGAAAAGTACTATTTCTACGATCAGAGGTTTTTTTGTATACTCTGGTTATGATGAATATAAAAACATGAGTGTTGTTGTACGGCAAGGGTGAATATGTATGTCTATTGGCAGAAGAACATGCCACGTTGATGCATTAGATTGCACCACACACGATGACGTCTATTATTGATTTCTGATTATTTTGCCAGTAAAATTAACTGAAATTTTCATTTATTTTGAAAAGTGAAATGCACTTC
The DNA here is from genome assembly GCF_025399875.1 of Dalotia coriaria. Classification (NCBI taxonomy): domain Eukaryota; kingdom Metazoa; phylum Arthropoda; class Insecta; order Coleoptera; family Staphylinidae; genus Dalotia; species Dalotia coriaria. The sequence goes on along the minus strand of NW_027045443.1, from coordinate 3,748,862 downwards.
ATAGTTTCTTATTACCTTCATATGATTATAATTTGTCGGAAGATAGTTTTCGTGTAGGTATTCAATTGTAGATTCAATTACCCGGAAAAGTATTAAAATATACGTAAATAGTATAGAATACGCTCCCAAACTGAACATAGTAAAACGTAAGTTGGCTGAAAATGTAGGTACAATGAGTAAATCCATAACTAACCCAATATTCTCGTGCACCTCTAGAGGGAGCACACGTTAAAGTCGAAAAATGGTAAGTAACTACCAAATGTTTGCATCTTACCCATGCCTATATGCGTAATATTGAAATACAATAGGTACGCATTGATTTGGTTCTATGGGCCGAACTCAGACAGGGTATGCAGAAAAGTACATTTCCAGATGAGCACCATGAAAATTTGAATCTATTTGCTTATGCGATGTGTTTGGTCAGCGAAAGAATCTTTAATTTCACCGGGCACTGGCACACGCTGGTGGCATGTTGCTGCGTGAAACTGTTTTAGCTTAGAATTCGGTGAAAAACTGCTTGAGACGAGTAAGTTATAAGAAATGTTAGGTAAGTGACGAATTCTTAAATCGAGCATAAAGACCACCTGGTAAGTCGCCCAGGCGAAAGACGTGCACGCCGTGCTTTTCCGAAATATTTCGTTTTGGTTCATTGAATACGTTTTTGTTGCATGTTTAAACTGGTCCAGTACAAAAAATATTGGATCAACGTGATAATCCGTGGAGGATCTACTAAGATCTATGCTGTCCATGTGGGTATGTGTTTAGTTCGAATATAGGTACCTACCATTGTTATAATTCAAAATTTGTACAGTACAGATTTGTATTACATTTGATATGAGAGGAAAACCAATTATGATTATTATGCATTTCCTTACATAATAAGAAATAACAAAAATTTTTCATTGGATCTTAATAAACCATCAAACAACCTTTACTTTACATTTGATTTTTGAACATTGATTTATTCTGGATAAAAATTTAATTTGGTAATAAACATTTTTTATTAGAAAAGTAAATTTTGATATAGGTAAAAAACAAAACAATGCAAACATAAATCAAAGTTAGGAAGCACACTAGGTAACTATATCTACACAAGGTACCTACAAGTTTTTATTGGCGATCAATAATTTTAAATTCTTGCTTCTGGTAGGTAGGTAGAGAATTGGGTGGGACACTGAACAAAAACATTGATTTTGCTAAAATATGGGAATTGTGTAAGAAATGATAATGGAAAATATAAAAATATGCAGCTCGGTACCAATTTGTACATTGAGAGAAGAGAATGCGTCAAAAAATAGTTGAAACGCATAAAAATTTCTTTGTATGAGAAACGAGATTCGAAACTTTATCAATCATGTACTTGAGTAGTATTCCCACTTGATTGTCACGCAATCAAGCATCACAGGCTCAAACACGACGTTGCTATAGCAACGGAGGACAAACAACTATGCCATTCCATTCGACAACGTACCTATAACTTTCTTGTTCGATTCTTATATCGAAAGTCAAATTCGGTATACCTACTTAAATTAATAAAGCCGTTTGCTAGCTAGCTACCTGCCCTGTAAAGAATTTGACTCGACATCCCATTGATAAAAATCATTTATTGTTACTTAAGTCTAAAGAAATATAATTCATGCATTTACGTTGTCCCAATATGTATATCAATAATGATTGTTTTGTTGTGTGGTTGGTGGTAAATGTCGTAATTATGGCGTTGTGTTTTATGCGGCAAAACGCACCAAATCAACTACAAAATGTTTTTCTCCAAGATAAATGTTTTTTTTTTTAATACTACACTTCCACTTTAAATATAAATTGCACACGATAGCATAGGTACATTTCACAAAATTTTAAAACAATACCACATTTTGTATTGGTAGGCTGCATGCGTAAACATGTAGGTTCAGAATTATTGACAAAATAGGTACCTAAGGAATTTCTTGTCACGCTTAACTTCAACTATTATCAATTCACTTTATACAGGCCATTAAAATCGAAAGAAGAAATAGTTTTTATCTCCGAGTACTCTGTGAAACGGCCATTACTAACGTATTTGGCCAATGTACCTAATTGTGTAAGTAGGTACCTACATATTATTTTCGCCATAGTAGTAAACTTGATACACATATATTGAGTTGTAAGTATAACTATATTCAAAATGCACCGAGATAAAGTATAGTAGGTACTCTATTTGCATGTAATTCACACACCTAAGGTTGCCGCACATAATTGCAAGACAATCAAGATTTGCGACAAAATGTTTAGTCGTGTTTGAACATGAGAAAATGGTAAATCAATCAATCGGGATAGGGAAGTTTTTCCGTCGCAAACGGATTGGTCGAAGAAAAATTATGCCCGGTACAATTCAATTAAAGTGACGTTAAATCATCACGCATTAAGCCAACTGCGACAGCAGAGAGGCAACCGTCCAGGAAAACGTTCCCACCCATGGAGGGAACCCGGAGCGGCGCGGCTCGCGCGTTCCAAGTCCCACCCAAAAAGGATACCATGCACCGGGCGCACGCACACCATCAGCCGCAAATCCATACATCGCGTACGTGCGCGCAAATGAAGCATAAAGAAGCAAGGAAGGCGATTTAATGCGGCGGGCCGATGGTAGCGCGACGGAAACTCTCGGTGCTTCCCCTCGTGCACACCGCGCGCCCCGGCGGCAGCTGGTCGCACGCGATTTCCATTTCCAGGTACCCTCCTCGCCGCCGCGGCCAGCCAACCACGCTGCGTCGATTTTGAGCGCACTCCGCGCTGGTACCGCCGCAATACCCACATGCGATGCAATAACAACCGTCGGCCAGCGGGACACGACCAACGTACGTGGAGCGTGTGAAGTACGCGCCGCGCACGTTTCGAAAAGAGTCGTTTACTTTTTCCACCGCGCATGCATTTGCGTAGCGCGGCGTCTTGCGGGGCCATAGGTGTGCGCGTCCCTGTGTTTATGTGCGTAAAAATGCACGTTACTTCGACTCGAACCAACGATCGTCCAATCCGGTGATAATCCCGGGATGCAAAAACTGACACGAGTCGAGGAGTTTTTTCGCGTTGCACCCGGTGCCTGGCTATGGTGAGCTGGACGTCGTGTTGTTCGTTTTCTGGCCGCGACACGCGAGCGCCGTTTTGAAGGTACCGCGCAGAATAGCGCCGCGAGCCTCCCCGATCGCGTTCGGGTTTGTCGCGAAATAAGTGCATCAAAAAGGATAACGGTGGCTGTTTTGCAATTCGGATGAACGATTAACGACGGCAGTGGTAATAAAATTGAGTGAAGATGGATATGCGCCCGATATTTGGCGGATATCCTTTCCAGGGTAAGAACTATTGCTGTTTGTTCTATGAATTTGATATTCTAATTATATTTCGATTTGGCGTGCATGAGCATTACTTCCATTAAAGTGCAATTTTCGATATTCTCGGTGAAGTTTTTATCATTTTCATAATTACTTACATTTACAATAATGCATGTCCCGAAGTGCTTTTCTTCAGATTCATCATCACGTTGCTCCTCATTCTTAATGCTCGTTCTTCCTTCTTTATTCACGTGCGGCTTCCTTCTCTCTGCGGCTACTTAAACTTTTTGAAGTTTATAAATCGATGATGATGCCTTAAGTGTTGGTTAGGCCCACCATCAGAGTGTGAAAAAAGACTGTCAATTTGGGGCCGTTGCAAACACGCTGGGTTTTCTTTGTGTGTTAGTTTGCCGGGCAACGCCTGCTTCTAATTATTTGATTTGCTTTAATTCCAAAATAACGTATCATTTGTTGCGGCGGGTGTTCCGAGCCTTAAACCTTTTGGCCACGCTTTTTCCATCTTCTCGCCACACCGCCGCACTCGGTTAATGTTAAGTTATGAGGTGCTCGTGAGTCATTCTCTTCATTCAATCATATTTTCGGAGGCGCGATGCCTGCACATATCTGGCCACTTTAGGTAATTTAGCGCGCGTGCACCTCCTCGTGGTCTCGAAGAGTCAGCCCGCTCTTTCAGGCACACAGGGTCCGCGGCGACAAAAAGAAACACGACTGCATCATAAAATAACATAATTAATAACTCTTGACGGATTCATCTATCACGCGCCGGCCTCGGATTTCCATCCTCACGCGTCCTCACGAAATAATCAACACGCGCGATATCAACGCGTCGCATGATTAAACGCCTAAATTCCGGCACTGCATCGAAGAACCTGAATGAATGGTATTAGAAGACCAAAGTGGTCATGAGCTGTGTGGCATCGCATTGAGTTTTCCATGATGTGCGTCGTATCCGCCGGCGAAATTCAACACGATGTCGAGAGCATCGTTACAAACTTACCGCGGCTGCCGACGTCGCATTGCTGCGGTACCTGATGGATCTGATGGTAACCCGTGAGCGTGAACCGCAAACGGCGATCCAAACGTTCCGATTGTGCGATGTCGGAGAAACAAAATTATAGTAGCGCGATTCGTCGCGGCCTTCCAAATTACTCTCGCGCTCGCGACCACCCCTTACGCTTGCCGCATTATCCCCATTTCTCCAGCACTCCAGCTTCCTACCTCGCAGGCTCGCACTTGACATCCCATCAGCGTAACCAAACCGCACGGGCGACGATTAAATAATCATTAAGGAGACGATGCACAAACTCACGCCTCATTTTGCAGTCTCATTGAATTCCGTTCCAGCGTTTCTTTCTCATCGCTACATTTTTTTTTGCTTCATAGACAGGCAACAACTGTTTGAATCTGATTGTAATGTTTGTGTGTTCATTGCAGGCCAAGGCAGGGTGAATCAATTAGGCGGCGTCTTCATCAACGGTCGTCCGTTGCCGAATCACATTCGACGGCAAATCATCGAAATGGCAAGCGCAGGGATACGACCATGTGTTATCTCGCGTCAATTGCGGGTATCTCACGGGTGCGTGTCGAAGATCCTCAACCGGTACCAGGAAACCGGCAGCATTCGGCCGGGCGTAATCGGTGGCAGCAAACCGCGCGTTGCCACCGCCGAGGTGGAGAAACGCATCGAACAGCTGAAGGCCGAGAATCCAAGCATATTTGGTTGGGAGATCCGCGAGAAGCTGGTGAAGGTAAGAAATTTTCGACCTGTTGGCGCGATCTGGTTAGATTAGAGCGATTAAAGTGCGAGGTGCGCGAGCGTCGCCGCCGGTATTGGCGATCGCGGCGATCGGTAGAAGATCAAACGCGGCGATGCGCTGGGCGCATGTCGATCCGCTTGAGGACATTTCACTCACGATCACGAAGACAACGACAACTGACTGATCGATGAGGCCGATGATGGCGCGGGGCAAGAATGGTCAGGTTTCAGATCGTGCTGGAACGTGCGCCGTTCGCCGCCTTTAAATTATGTTCACCACGTAAACGTTTTCAGCGCACTAGAGGCTCGCCAAATGGCTATTACAAGCAGGACAACTGGTCCAACTATCTCGTACGTTGCTCTTATGTATTGCACTAAAATCTTGCATTTCTTTCATTCCAATGCGGATAGCACAATGTTCATGCATGAAAAGAAAACAAAAAACATACTCATGCATTTCTTATCTTATATTTGTCTAATCTATCAGCATATTTTATCAAAATTATCATGAAAATATGAAAAGAAATTTGTAATGTGATTGGCATGATTGCATGTACCTATATCTCCCGGTGTATACAGCCCGGCCTAACTAAAAATGCGCTCTCCATAAAACCCACATTAAAAGTCTAAGATACGAAATGTAGATCTTTATCTTTCGGTTGGAAAATTATTAATTTCGTCTTGTGCCGTTGCCGCAAGTCGTTGCGGACCGATCGTCGTCGTCGCCGCTGTTAGCGTTCGTTTATTATATGTTGCGGTAATGCGCGTCGCGGCATGCATATGCATTTTGAAAAAGTTTTCACGTTCGTTGTGGATGTAGAAGTGCGGCCGCGCGTGTGTCTCATGCCGCATGGTGGTGTGCTCTGCATAATCACAATGATTGTGGTGTTCTCACTGTCGATCGGTAAGCACGCTCGTGGATAAAGTCTGAATGTGCTTCTCGCACGAGAACGCGCCCGCAGTGCATATTTGATCTTGAAATATTTATTAGCTGGTGATATGCCATAATACTGCATATTACAAAAGTAAATTTTACTGGATGCGCGTTCTGTTTCCACTATTCATATATCAATAATTTGTTGCAATAGAGTGTTTCGGAGCTTGGCGGCTTGATATTGCTAAAAGAGCTTTTGCGTTGCCAACATATCTTTTTTATATTTAGTCAATTAGAAGTAAAGCATTATTGCTTTACGCGCTAGTGAATAAAACTATCAGCAAACAACTTATATCAATGAAAAAAGAACGTGCTGAGTGTCTGTAGAATATGTTCCAGACGGCTTGCACAATGTTTCACTTTGAGCGTTTACTATATTTTGTTATTACCTACTTAATAACAACTCATCAACAATAAGCATTTTCTGTCATTTTTGCTATTTACAGTTGCTAAACAAGTAGTAGAGTATACCTAACAAGAAATATGTGGGGTTAAGAAGTACACTCTTTTTGCAAACAATCTACCTAATACCTACCTACCTATTTTCTGGATATTTGAAATTAAAGTAAAAACACCACTATACATTTATGTATAAATGTCATAAATAAATTAAAAACATGTAGGGGAAAGTAGCCATATTTGGACCATTTTTATATTTTTTGATTTATAGAGCCACATATAAACTGTCAATAAAAATTAAGTAGCGGAAAAGTAACTCACAAGGCTTACCAACAAAATGATATTTTTGGTTTAAGTAAAAATTATATTTATACCCCTCAAATTTCAATTTAAAAAAATTGTGTTTTTGGTCCAAATTAAGAAACCGGTTTCCTAAATTGGACCGCGCGGTTTCCTAAATTGGACCATGCTTTTTTAACGGCAATTGACACAATAGTAAATTTTAGTTTTAGCAGTAACACAAGCACATTTTGTATAAACCAAAGTGCGGCATTTCATACAGTGGATCATTCCGAAGATTTGAGGTCGTCCACAAGCTTTTCTAGGAGGTCGAAAAAATGATATACGTTTTCCCTGTAAAACTCCGGTGTCTGTCTTCGGTCCAACTTGGGCAACTTGAAGAATTTATATATAATGATCAACAACAATCTTAATATAACATAACCTCTCAAAATTAATACTATAAATTATAGATAAATAAAGAAGCTTTCTGATGATAAAATAATAATCGGTAAAACTAACGTTTTAACGGCTTGACAGCTCTTGCACTTACGTCGTTATAATAGATTTGATAATCAATGATACACGAAGTTGTTGTCACGACGAAAGCACGCGGCAAGTTTTAACCCAAATAGTTGCATTAATTGTTTATAAATACGAGTAAAACAAGGGGCCAGTCAATTTTTGCATAAACTTCAACAGTCCGCGGATATCGGGTGGTCCAACTTAGGCGCTGGTCCAAATTATGCTACCTTCCCCTACACTAAAAAAATAAATTTAAAGAAAGTTACTTCCATCACCGATCTCTCCTACTTTGTTACCTAGTTGGTATTGGTATAGGTACTATATGGGACTATTCATATTAAATACGATTTTTGATTGTAGGTAGCACATTATACATTGCATTAATTCTATATAATTAATTTACTTGGCTCAACTGTACCATTGGTCTTGTTGCTAACGATTACCAATTGATTTGTTAGTAATATTTGTTTATCTATTTTCACATATAAAGCGCCACTTTTTTCATGGTTTTTAGACACAAAACGTGGTACAGATGGCCAAGCCTTGAGTAAAGTACTTTACACACGGGCATTATCTATAGGGCGGTGTTTGCACCTGCGTATTTGCTAACACTTTAACACTAGACCATATGAAATGCCATGCGCCGTCAATCAAATAAGTTAAAGCAGGCACTGTTGCTGCTCGTGTCGGCGGTGCACGATATTTATAACCTTAAAATTCCCAGTAGTGTGCGAATTTCAAAGATTGTAAATACTAAAGTTCAAATACAAAAGTCTAACGTGGAAATAAAGTGGAAGTTGAAAAAATAGTGTAAACATTGGGGCTTCACACGATACTGAGATTTTTCTAAAGTGTACTAAACATCACATGGCTAAACGTTGTAAAACACTCGATTGATTAAACGCTCGCTTTCAACCAATCTTGTGAGTAAAGCCTTCATTCAGCCACTTGATACTTAATATACTATTATAGTTGAGGTAAGTGTAAACAACAATATCAATATGTTAACAATAAACAATGAACATTTATAGATATACCGTTACTAAAGCGGAAAATATAGCTTTAAATGCCGAAATAATGCCGACCTTCGAAACTTATTTAGGCTTGTAATGCCTTGATCCTTTTTTGCGGGCTATCTCTGTTCGCCATCATTAAACAGGAAAATATAGGCCATTTAGTTGCGTAATTTCATATTTGTGTTCCGTGGCTATAAATGGATGAACTGCAGGTACAACAGCTGATCAGAGCACAGTGAACTATGGTTTTAAATTTTAGAGTTCGCTGCTATGTTAAAATAATTTATGGTGGTAAATGAATGCCTAACATTGCTGAGGTGCGACAGTAGATATTAGCAAGAAAGCGAGTTAGGTTAAACAAATTTATGAAAAACGTTACTGGGGCAGGGTAATTTTTTATTTATCTTGCCAGTAAAAGCTTTTGCCTTTGACAAAAAGAAATGTTGATAAAACTACATTCAATATATGCAATAGGTAGGTAGTACTCTACGTACTCATTAAAATAAGAGTGACAAGATTGCACCAAATAAAAAGAAAGCAATATAAATACGTAAATGTAACATAACATAAAAATTCGTAAGTTTCAGTTTAGAGATTTAATTATTTTTTATTATAATCTGTAAACTGCACTGTGCTTAATAACTTTACAACTTCATTTGAAGAGACCGATTTGCCCTATATTTTTATTATTTTAATTCATTTTATACCCTGAGTTTCAACTTTTCATTGCAACTATTGCTAAATTTGCACACCAAGCATATTCACGTCCGCTAGACAACTCTTCTCCTCTGTGTAGTTATCATTTTTGTGTTGTGCACAGTGCTCTATGGTTTGTAACTAATAAAATTAAAAGACATTTATGTTTTATAAATTTATTAGATTGTTACATATTCCTCCACATTGCGGCTTCATTGGGTAAATGAATATTATTTCTAAACATTATCGACTCACTAATTCTGTAATATACCTACGTAAAAACTTGTTTTATTTCATTTGATAACACAAGTTACGTCTTTATTTAATTCTGGAATTTTTGCAACACATTTTTTTGGATGGTAGCTATCTGTGCAATTCCTACCTATCTGACCATTTTTAAATTAGTCTTGTTCTTTATAAAGTCACTGAAATTCTCCAGTTTATTATCTCGGAACAAAAAAGGGTTAGTTGTACAGGGTAAAAATGTGGAGCAGTTTCTGCAGTTATTTTCTGGGTCGGAAGGATCTTTGTGTTATGAAAAACGGAATAGGTTTGCATGCCTTTGCGGAATGCTCGGCACGAGAAGAACGAGCGGAATCGCAGGAATGAGGAATCAGGTGCCGAGATGATAGTGTATTAATGCAGGAGGCGTTTCGTAACGAATACGTGCGGACGGCTTGTGTCCGGCGGGTCGGCCGGAGCTGCAGGAGCGTCGCCGGACGCATGCACGCGCATACCGCACCGAAACCGCCGACACCGGCGGAGAAAAATAAGAGAGTATAATAAATTAGTATATGCGCGATATGCATAGGCATTACAGCTCAGACTCTTCGCCGCCTCGTCCACCACTGTCAGCGCCGGCCGGCGTAAAAAGCTCCGTTTTATATCGTGGCGGAGTGCGCACGCCACGAAGAACGTCTCAATAATATGCAAATAGTATGTAGATACGTGCCGTATAAACTGTCACGCCCAATTTTTTGCATAATTTTATTGTTGTTCTTGTCTTCCTGTTGTTCTCGCTGGTGCTCTACCGTTTAGTCAACGGCTGGGCTACGTAAGCGTATATCGCCCCAGAGTATGTACGACATAGTATTAAGCGAAGTAAGTACCATTACGCGACGTATAATTATCTCGCACCGTTGCGAGTTTCACAACGGGCCGCATTGCTCCATGCATATTCGATTGTCCTCGATGACCGAACGCCTGCATGTCGCAAATGTTAAATGAAGAAATACTTAGGGATTCTTTTTAAATATTTCATGTTATTCAGTTGTGCGCTCTCCAGCCAGGAACATCTTAAAAATATAAGATGTAAGAGATCTCCGTCAATTTTGGCAATTTCACTTGGAGTCTTTGCCAGTACGATCTGTATTTAAACAAATTTGGGATGCTGCTGATTTGTAAAAACGGTGACGGTAGGTGTAGTCGTTTCCTGAAAGAAGAAATGTCTCAAACTCTTGGAATTTATGACTAAAACTATGGATATTAGTTTTCTTATTTCTGGTCATACTCTCTTCATATTAAGCAAAGACAATATCCGCACAGTTTTTATAATTATCTACATTGCCATTTTTCTAGAACTATGTTCATAATTTTCATTTCATATTCTAAAGTCTGGACACATGGTAATAGATACTATAATAAGAGATATGGTTCCCTTGAATTATTTAGTTTATTTTTAACTTTTTATATGTTTACGTAAACATTTTATAATTAACATAATCAGAATATTTTGGTACTTTCAGTACTACCTTGTACAGTAGCTGATGGTGAGCGTGTATTCCTTAAATTTAGACAAACGACACTTTTTCTCAAAACAACCCAATTTCTGGCATGTAAATGATCAGCTGATGATAAAAAATTAAGTGGAGACGAATCACTATTTACATTTTTGACACTAATTTAGTCTAAATTGTTTCAATAAAATATTTACTTCCATTCATTTAAATTTAAACAGTCAAATCAGAAACGGAACCTAAAGATTTAATTTCCACAAATACATTTAATTTAGGTAATATTTAAAAAAACAACATTTTAGGGAATTTACTATTTTTATTGTTATTACATGTTTTATTTGTCAATAAAAGAATTATGGAAGTAAATCAAGTTAATTTCACAATTTAAATCAATACAGATATATTTAGTACATATTTGTTAATACCGTTTAAAATAAAATTTGTAGTTTAATTGATTATGTTACTTATTACAAAAAAATACCATGCACCGCATCGATTTGTTTTGTCTTTTGGAAGTTAATTTACAACTAAGATCTTGCATTTTCCGTTATCAATATGCCAAACTCCACTATCCCAAGGAAGTAGGTGCCTATACGAGCAGGTATAGTGGCACAATTCATCTAAAACTTGCATTTGGAAACCGCCGTGACAAATTTTGATTGGAGATTTATTCAAGTTTTTCAAGCCAGGATTTTCCTAATAATTGAGTGTTTTGACTGGCAGATTAGGAGAAAAGTTTGATGGAATGAGAGAAAGCTTTAACACAAGGAAATTGAGAAATTAGCAAGATTGACGGATGGCACTTTTACAGATATGTAGGTATCATGTGCAAGTAGAAGAACATGAATCAAAATACAAGGAGTGAAACCCCTTATTATTAACCTGGAAGAGTGTAAATAATCTAATCAGTTAAAGAAACTTATAGTATAGTACTTATCAATTTGCGCATAATTTTGATATTTTTAAATCCTACTTATTTCTTACTTATATATAATTGAAATAGAATTTATTAAGCCTGATGTGTGCGATTTGAAATATTTGTATTGTTTCACGCGAGTTTATCAGTGTTCAAGTTTGGCCCATTTCTCTCGCACTCTAATATATGACTGGTTGTTATTCAAATTCACTTTAAGAAGCGACGTGCGTGTATTTTTCTATTTTTCGCCCGAGAATTTTGGTTTATGAAAGCAATTTCCAGCGCCTATCGATTTTCAATATATTTCCATTTTTGTGTATGTAACACCGTAATCCAATTTCGCGTTCATGTCGACGAAGTTAGGGACTGCACATAGAGAAGATGTCTTACATCCCGACGCGCACATAAAAGCGCAAGATGGTGTCGAGTGTGTGGCAAAGGCAAGTGCTCCCGGCACTAGCCGAAGCGCGGCGGCGGCAACGGCGGCGCAATTGAGTTTGCCCGCCTTAGATATGCATGTTAATGTTCGTGTGCTCACTTGATCTCTTCTTCTTTTTTCATGTTACACGCGGAGCGCAGGAAGGAGTGCAGGACCCGCCGAGTGTTTCCTCCATCAGCCGGCTGCTCCGCACGGGCACGCGGCGCGACGATCCCGACGGCAAGAAGGACTACACCATCGACGGCATTCTCGGAGGTAATTAATTCTGGCAGCCAGTTTGCGTATCTTTCTGGACGTCAAACTTTCATGAATACTTGATAAATGTCGTCAACCCACAAAAATTACAATATTTGCTTCATTTTCATTTTTATTCAGTTTAAAATTAATTTTAAAAGACGAGCTGTTGATCTTCCTAAATTTGCGTTGGTATTTACGTTCATAAAATGAAATTATAAGTGAAGAATAAAGTTAAACAATACAAATATCTGAATATGCGTTTTTGATTACGAAAAGATTCTTCTTAGCCTTCTGAGATCTGAGACGAACAGAAAGGCACAATAAAAATGCGTCGCGTTTGTTGTAATAAAGACGTTAAAACACCGAGCCGAAGGATAATGCCGACGGGCGGCTCCGATCGTTTCGCGACGTAAAGAATCCTGTCGTAAAACTCATCTCATCGTCATAATGGGCGAAGAGGCTCTTCGCCGTATTCAATTTTATTCGTCGAGTTAAATTTCTATTATTTGCAAGCGAAAAGAAAATTCTTTAAATTTAATTTCGTTTAGTTTCTGCGCGCCGTCGCTCCTCGAAATCCCAACCTGCCGGAAAAATGAAAGACTTTAATCAGTTATTTTTCTCGGCGCGAACATGTAAACAACGAAAGTGCGCGCAGCACTCTCGCATTCCAACGATTGTACGAGCATGAAGTAAGTGAAGTCGCTTTATTTTGCGATAAAGATATAAACCGCACTAAACATGCTTACGGCATTTACAGCACTATGCTCATTATTTCGTTTACCTACATTGAAAATGCTTGCCATACAATTCGCAATGCTGCTTTTATTCCGAATATCTTCGACCAGCGTGGCGTCAATAAATCCCAACTGTTGAACGTGAATTTGTCACGTCGCACTGATATTTGAGCGCGTGCACATTAATTAACAATAATTAGCAAACTATTAACAAACTAGCGTCACAACGAGGTTGGGCATTGTTTGCCAGCGCGAGGAATTAAGTTGCCTCAAATTATGGAATAGATAATCAGCTGAGGACAAAGCCGTGGGAAGACTGGTATTAATTAAGCTTCGTCGCCGCCCTCATTTGAATAACTTGCTTTGCGACTAGATGTGCATGCAGGAAGTTTGCGTAACTGCTGTATGCCCGGTTGTTGGAAGTTTTGTTTGGGAGCACACGCAAATATTCGTTGGCGCGGCTACCGAAATAGGATAAGGAAATACATATTAGAAATTAACGAGAGAGGAACGTCCTAGGATTCGAGGATGGTTGCGCTTGAAAAGGGTCGGAAGCTTTGAAGGTTAATCTAAAGTTTAGTTAAATTCATCTATATTAATACTGAATTAGAATTTGCTACTGCGACATTTTAACAATATTTATGAGTAGTCTTCACATGTAGTCAAATACAGTCAAATTAGTCAAATTTTTTTATGTATAGATACGTAAATGACCTGTATGAACTTATAGTGAAAAACAGGAAATTTTAAAACTAAAGCAAAATTAAGTTTGGTTAACATTTAATTTTGGACAGCAATTATTGATGAATACAAAAACATTGTATTTTATGTTGAATGCCTGTGTAGACATGTTAATAGAAATGGATTATTTACCTACTTCATTATTTATTAATACCTATCTAGCTATTGAAATTTTATTTCGTAAATACTGGCCCAAACAAAAAAAAAATTTAACTCTATTTTTGAAAAATGAATTTGAACAGTTAATATTTTAATTTTTGATTTACCTTCATAAGCACATTTTTGATTGAATATTATTAATATATTGTGATAAAGTTTGAAGATTTATGTGCTCCTGAACAAATAAAGATAAGCATTAATCACAACCCGATAAAAATCTTAAATCTAAAAACGAAAATAATGCTAACAGCAATGAATTCATTAAAAAATACGTAATACCTACGAATTTTAATTATCCGATGCAATTATCTATTGATGCTATTGATTTGTATGAAAATGATTGTTGAACCAATGAATATTTCATTCGCAATTGGTTTAATTTTAATATAGTCCATTGTCAAAATTAATCATTATTCACGGCCGCAGTAAATCTTGCTATATATTTCCACGCTTGTTATGCACAATACACGCACACGTACCTAATTGCATTGTTGATTAAACATTAATTTATTATTCCAAATTGGCATACTAATTAGGTAGGAAAACTGTCTTCTAATTAATAAATTCATTCATGCATTACGCCCGAATAATGCGAGGATATCACAATTCATGATGTGTTATGCAGTGTTGTGTGTTCTGTTATGTTAATACAAATGCTAAGTTGAGTTAAGTTGAGTTGAGTTAATGAAAATGCGTGTGAGGAAATCTGAACGTGGAGTTAAAGCGACTTGATCGGCATTGCTGGTTTGCCGCACGAAATGTTTAAATGAAATTAAACAAAACACCAAAGGAGACACCAAGTTGCCGCCAAGCGCGCAATGAGCTTGAAGGCACCTCGCCGACGTAGATGAAGCTTCGCGCCCGTAAGTCGACATAAACGCAGCCGGCGAGCTTGAGAATAAAAGCGAGCGGCCCGATCGGAGATAACTACGCTTGATGCGACACCTTGACACCCATCAAACTTATTAATAATTTCACCATTTCGTCCGGCGGTGCGCGCTTCTTATTTTCGAGATCTCCTAAAGCCCGGCGCATGACAGTTGACACATTATACGCAGCTTCGTACAATAATCGAGTGGCAACATAAATTAAGGCAGCGTATCATTAAACGCGAAGCTGCCGCGCTGAAAAAAACTGTTTGTTTTTGTGAGATGCATGCGTCATAATGGTTGAAATCTACGAAATGTAATATGATGTGAAAAGAGGATTTTCGGTGAATACGTAGGTATGTAATATTACGCGGAATTACGGCGAACGTGGGCAAATTGAATTGCGATAATAATGTCTGCCATCGGTGCGGACAAATATTGAATTTCATTGTCCATTCTCATCACCCTCGCATTGCAGCCGAATCACAATATCTGCGTATAAAACAAAGGCGTACTATAATAGGTAACTGCCAATTAAACAATGGTATATCTCGTACAGACGAAATTAATTATTATATTGATGGATTGAAACAAAGTGCGCCAAAATTAAGCAACTTAAGTTGTCAATATTAAATAATGATTATTATTATTATATATTCTATATAGGTATTTTCTTTTATGCACAGCTCTCTTTAGATATCCAGATTAAACTAAAGTAAAGATTATGTAGGTATTTGATTAATTGATATCAACTACCTACTTCCATTATATGTTTCCAGTGTATTTAATGACTCGTAGTGCGATTGAACAAATGATGAAAATGGGTAAATGGCGTAATAATCGTAAAATTTTATACGAACATGGAGCTTACTTTATCACTGTGCAGCTGTGACATCAGTTAACCGCAGAAAAACGTGATTTAGAACGATCAAGCATATTCTATATAAAGATATCCCGGCTGCATGTCACGTGCCACACGTGTGCAACATTATCGATTTTATACTATTTAAAGCTGCAGTTAGCACCTCCACCAATATTCATAGAAAATTCTTCACTTCACCTTTGGCCTATAATTTTTCTATAGGTTACATAGAAAAATACTATATTGTTGCGTTGTAATTTTGTAATAGGATAAAGTTTGAATTTTAATGGTAAGGTTCATAACGTTGATTTTCTTTCATAAGGCTTTCATAAACTTTATAAAGTTTTGCTAGGTATCATAACTTTTAATTAATTTTGAATAGGTGAATAAAATGTGTAAGTTAGGTTAGATTAGGTTACCTAATTATTATTTTGTAGGTGTGGGTTTTTTTGCTGCCCAGTGAAATTAATGGCATGGAAATTACTCGCAAATTATAAATGTGCTTCACTTCAAATGTGGAAATCTATAATAGATGCACTTATTTTACATTTAACCTATCCTCACTTAACCTACCGAGGTAGGAAGGAAATAATTTCAGAACAGGTTAGACTGATTAGCACTTGCTTATTTAAAAACAAATTAAACTTAATGCCTTGATACATAAATTAATATAATATTTCTTTGTGTCTTGGCATGATTATATTGTTTGTTTTAAGTGGCAGTTACATTATATGTTCATTTGTTTAAATAAGATAGGAATTACATCTAAGTCTTTACAATACGGAAAGGAGAACTAAAGAAACTAAATTTTGAAAGTCCCATTCATCTCCTTAAATTAAAGTCCTATTTAATGACCTTAACAGGTTTTGTTTTTTTGGTATGCTACAATAGCTACATATTGAATAATTTAAAATTCAACATTATGAAAGGTGTTTTTATTTTGTTTTGCACTTGACTTTTGGCCCGTCGAAGCTATTTGGGCAATAATCATTTGTTGTGGTTCGGTTTCCTGCCAGACAGAGCGGCAACAGTCCTCGCCCGCTTTGAGGGCCCAAACTCGCGCCCAAGACTTTTTCGCGGCACGTTTATGTGTTTCCCTTTCGTGTTTGGTATTTGGTGTTTCGTTTCACTCGCCGCCCGTTTCACACGCCGTCGTGTCGAAGCACAGGCCGGCCGGTTGAAAGGAAAGAACTCCGGAGGAAATAAGAAACGAGCGACAAGCAACGCGTTGCCGAAAAAGGAACGAGGTCTCAGTCATATATGTTAATGAGACAGATTATTAGCCACTCACACATCTATTAACCACGTTCTGTGGTTTGGTTATTGCTCGCGTGGTCTTCGTGCATTTTAACTTTTCAAGTCTCCAACTCTATTGTTACGTTCGGGTGCGCGTTAAAAAATGTTTTAGATTCTCAAACCAGGCAGTTTGTACCTACTTGTTTTAATCTCACACATTTCCCTTCTGCATAACCCACGAGTGCTTTGCCAATGAGTGTGCGTAAATACAAGGCACCTACATGAATAAATAAATTCTATAATTGCTTATTGTAAATTGCTGGCATTTTGACTAGACAATCTAATCTGCGAGCTTATTCAAAACCCGCAATATTTACATAGATATATGTACACAATTAGATTTGCATGACGAGCATTAAATCGTTAAACGAGAAGGGCGAACAAAGTGCGCTTCTAAATGGAGTATTTACATGTTTCATTCTGTCTAACTTCGGCTTAACAAGTACCTACATACTGTAAGTTCTAAATAACAACGGCAGTAACAACAAGAGACCGACCGTATTATATTATTATTACGCGGGCGGATTACATGCGCTTGGTGACACGTGGAATTTGCATCAGAATGAAAATCATTTAGGAAAATTGAAATGTGGTCAACAGGAAGGATGGGGTGTTATTGTATTGTTCATATTTGTTTTTAGGTGTATTATTAGATTTTTTTGGAATAATATTTTATATTCAGGAACATTTTTTTAAAAACATATTTTTTACAGGAACAGTTTTCATTTGCTACAATTTAAAAATTATTACAGATTACAAAATACCCTGAACATGAAATAACTTAATTTTAAATAATCAGATTTCCATTTTTAGTGCTTATGTTTCTGTTTTTTATAGTGATTTTTATTACAATTTATTAATTAAATTTCAATTTTAATACAGATTAGAATTAAAATTGCTGTTCTTATTTAAGACATTAAGGAGATATTTATTATTTATACTAATTGTATTTTCAAATTTGAGTTGGAAACTTTTATTTATTGGAAAATATGCCACAAAAATAAGAATTTTTGGTCAAGTGCATGAAAAACACTAAAACTTCCCAACATAAGAACGTTGGCGTTGATATTGGTGTAGTTGTTGATTTTGCATTTCATGGTTGAATCGTTTTTTCTCCGCGAAAACCATCGCAAAGCATAAGATCCATTTGCTCGGCCAAAAAAAATCGTAAACACCCTAAATACGCCCGCAAGGCGAAGTAAAACAACACAAACTACCAGAGATAATGCGCCTAACGAGGGTGCCAAACATGCAGGCGTTAAAACGAACCAAATTTACCAATAAACCGCACATTTGTCTCCGCTAACATTTTTCTTTCATTCGAGATCGGGCGGCGTTTGCTTCAGTTTCTTTTTGAAATCCAATTCTTGCTCATCAATTTAGCGTCACGCTTCTTTGATATTTCCTCGAACACAGACTGAAAGCGAGCGCGTAGTGGTTTATCGTAATCTTGGAGTCAAAGCCGATGCTAAATGTTTCATGTGTTTTCAAATACATCTAGACTTTTCGTCTACCTACTTTGCGTACATTGATAAAATTGAGCAAAAAATAGCCGGAAGTACAATTTTTAAAAACTGGGTATTTAGTACTTTTAGTTTTTTCTTTCTTGTTTGTGTTCTCATGTGTAGCAACTCTGCGGCATGTTTGATTTTTGACTTTTTACGCAATCGACAAAGGAACAATTCGTCGGCACGTTGTTATCACACTGCGTGCATTGTACACGACAATGAGGGCGGCATGTTTACCGTATTGACGCAAATTGTTTACTAGCAAC
Organism: Dalotia coriaria; assembly: GCF_025399875.1. Classification (NCBI taxonomy): domain Eukaryota; kingdom Metazoa; phylum Arthropoda; class Insecta; order Coleoptera; family Staphylinidae; genus Dalotia; species Dalotia coriaria. The sequence continues at coordinate 3,730,171 of NW_027045443.1, read as the reverse complement.
CTGACAATACCAACAAAAGCATCAAACGCGTTTCTGCGGTACGTCTTCAACCTGTGTTTTCTCCACCAGCCTTCGCTGTGATTCAACTTTCCACGGCGAAATGCCAATTGTCAACAATAAGATTTTTGGCCGGAAGATGCGTCCGCCATTTTCATCTCTTTCCTCCATTCATTTCACTGCTAAAGAAGGCATGTTCTCTCATTTCCCCTCGTTTCATTCGGTAAATGCGTGCGTAAGTCATCATCATTGTAGTAAGTCGACAGACTAACAAACGTTCGACAAAGCCATTTCGATGCCGATCGGCCCTCTCGCCCTGTGCTTTTATTGAAAGCGGTGCGTTTGTCCATCTTTGGCGGATTGTGGAAAGCTCTTTTGGAGTTTGCCGACCACCAACATGTGCCTAACGTATCGATGCTGGCCAAAAGAGTGCCGTCGGTGGCGGTGTTTTGGACGTCCCGTTTCAGAGATGATATTTTCCATGCTCAATTTGCTGTGGCGTTTGTTGTGCGCCTATTCTACCTCACTTGTGTCATTATACTCTTGATATGTTGATGTTATTTGGTGGCCACTTCATTGTTGCACTGCTCTCACGCGGGAGGGCCTACAATTGGCTCACTTGAATTAGCAAACTCAACAACAATCACCGGTCGGCTTTGAACATATTTTACACTCGTCCCGAATGGTTGGAAGATCACCGCGAATAAAAAGTTGATTGACTAACTTCCTTGAAAATTGCGCCACGGCCTGTAATCGGCGCACGTCAATAATGAGAAGTGCGCAAAGCGCGAGTTTAAAACGTCTTTGCGTGCGCAGCACACTAAACCGCCGATCATATTTCAGTAGAACAATGTGTAGCTAATAGGAATTACCATGGTGCGAACGCATTCGGCCGCGGCGTCGTTTCTTCAGATCCCGGCATCCAGCGGCCGTTGTGAAAACCTCATGCTAAATGAAATGAGTCTAAATTGTCGTGTTCGGTCAGCGCGCGAAACGGCGGCGCTCGATTACGTCGGGACTTCTTTGGAAGTCATCCGAAACCATGAAATATTAGCCCCACGCCTGGCGGACTTACTTAAATGTCTCTCAAACGCGTTTAACTTTGAGTGCAGTATGCTCACGCGGCGAATTGCGCGCCTCGCAATTGCCAATTGTTCTTTCGCGCACGCACTTCAACCAGCCAGCCAGTCAACTAGCTCCAGCCGCGCGTACTTAACTGAATCTTAAGTATTGCTAAGTATTGCATTTATATTTGACACCGCATGGCACAATGGTCGATAAATCTGCGCTTTCCAATATAATTCGGCTTGACCTGTTAATTGAATGCGTCGTGAACATTCCGAGTTGCGCGCCGGAAAAATGCGGAATCGACGTGCCGCGGTTGGATCACGGATTGATACGGCTCAAACACGCCGTCGAAAGCAGGAAAAGATTACTTATCGTAAACTGCAGTTATAGGTAAATTCTACAAGTGGCTGGAAAGGCTGAATGAATCTTTTGCAGATTTTTATCTGCGTCTTATTTCCACAGATCTAAATATTAGCTATCAAAAGTATTAATGTGAAAATGATGCAGGTACCGAAGTAGGTACCTACTTACTAATTAGCTACATTTGAAACTACGAGAATAGGCGGTTTGTCATGATTCCAAACTTGATATTTTCTTCGGACAACTTATACCTAAGTATTAGGTACCTACATAACTATTTAACTATTGAACATAAGCAATATTCAAATTGACCGATTTTGTTACTTAAAATTTTTCTTAATTTGAAAAAGTTTTGTTTTACTAAAGACTCTTGCACATTTGTAATAGGTATAACTCTTATTTCTCATACAATATGTCAACAAAAAATGTCAAGAAAAATAACTTAGGTACTTACTAAGTTATTTCTTTTGTTTTACATCATTGAACAAAGATAATACCTATTTGTGTTACGAATCACAACACAATATTTCTAAGTTATGATATTCCAAATTCGCTTGAAATACGGAATTTGATGGAGCAGTGGAAAATTGAAAGAAATGGTGATATTTCTTTATACGTGTAATGAAGTTTAGGTGAATTTATATGACAAATTATTTTACAATAACTTAAAAATTAGGTAATACGGAATATCTTGACGGAGAGCAAACCTAAGAGAAACTGATTAGGTATATCATCCTGAAAACCGTGTGGGAAGTTTGATGAAAACAAACTCAAAACAAGTAGCAAAAGTAAACAAACCTCGAATAATAAAAATGATTGATTAATAAGCACTTATTAATTCTCCGTGATAGACATCGAGTTAATTTAATTTTCCATTCGGATGGTCGGGCGAGTACGGTAGAAACGAAATGAGTGCTAATTTATTAGCTTTAATGAATTCTCCTCCAACCGCGTCGCTCTTCGATCTTCAGTCTCCGCCAATGCGTTATGTATCGTTCAGGAGTCTCCTCGCGCGGTCGGCAGCGCGCGAAGGAAATGCCCGAGTGAGCGCAGAACGCAGATCAGCAGGAGAAGCTGAAAAATGATAATCGTACATCCGGGGGGTTATTGCTGTAAAAACGGACCCCCCGACGCGGCCGAGGCAATAAAACAAAGTGAGGCGCGCATAAACTATACAAATTGTATCGCCACGGCATCCGCATCTCCGTGCAAGATTCCCGCATAATTAAGCTTCGATAAAGCCATTCTAATTGAGTATTGATTAAATGTAGGTACGCAGGCTGCGTGGGTAAGTGTCACATACGCGTCGGCCAGCGACTCCCCCGGTGCTCACCTGCATCTTTAATCAATTTGATAGCGTGCGCATTCGAGAGTACAAAATCATATTCCACCGCAGCGCGCGAACAATGCAAACGCGGCCTTAATACAACATGTGTGGGCCCACCGTGCGCCGTCTAATTGCCCGGCGAGGGGTCCGCGCGCCTTTTTCTCGTTCGCCCCGGTCGTGTGCGCGCAAGGTGGAGATGATGGAGTAGGTGAAATAAAACGAAGCGGACCGGCCTCGACGAACGTTGATTAATATCGGCACTTAGTAGCAGTCGACGATGGGAGGACGGCGAAAAGGTAACTGTCTCGTCGCCCTGAAAATCGGTCCCGAAAAAAGGTGTACAGATACAAATGACTAATAACTAATATGCGCTAAAAGGCGATCTGGGCGAGAGGCGCGCGGACATTTATCGTCGCTTCGGTGGGTTTATCTAATTTGAATTTAAATTATGTAACTCGCTCGTGCAATGATTCGCTCATCAATATTCTCAGCGGCCCAGCGTGCTCAGGGTGGCACTTAAGTGAAAAATGTGCTGGCATTAATTACTGCTAGTGGTTATTAATATTTGATTGCTGAACTGCGTGCACTTGCATCGGTAAGTGCATGCAAACAACGAAATAAATTACGATACAAGTGCGTTGCAATGCAAATTTTATATTAATAAGCTTTTACCTAAGTGGTCTAATGAAGAAAATCTTATGATGCAAGAATTATGAACACACGGCTGAAATTTTCAAAATCGAGCAGTATTTATTTCGGGGCTTATTTGATGCTTTTATAGGTGTTGTTGTCGTGTCGGTGTAACAAGTTGACAATGTCTCGCTGTCACATCGGCACAAGTGCTCGAGATGGAGCGTCTTAACAAATGTGCGTGCGGCTCGCGCACAGGTTGTCGAAGCGAGGCGCAGTGAGTGTATGGTGGACGAGGACGTAATAAATCTAAACGGTGCGCGCAGAGGGTGGCCGATGCCGCCAAAGCATGCCGGCACAATGAGATACATTGTTGTGCCCCTGACGACCGATGACACCGCCAAAGGGGGGCACCCACAGCCCGAAAACCGCACTCAAAATCTCGCCACCATCATCAACGACCGCGCGAAGCGCTATTAACGCAGAACGCCGCACAACGTTAATGCGTCCCACAAACGGACGTGCGTCTTGTTGTCACTCGTAAGCTGTGACTTAAGCTTTTGTCGCGCGGCGAGTAAAAAAAAAATGAAACAAGCGGGCCAGGCAACGAAAGTGAGAAGTTTCCGGCTTACCAGCTCGGGGATGCCGTCTTTTTGTGCAACCGCACATTGGTTAAGATCGACTAACGTACGTTAATCCGATGCGATGTGTGAAAGAACAGGGATGTTTTCAAATCTGATTAGCTCAGCCAAATGGCATGATGTAAACTCGAGGCATTAAGAAGTCGAAGTGTCGGGAGGAAATGGGTCTTTTCGGACAAGTCGAACACGTAGGAAACACTTGCGGCGCGTTTTACAAAACGACCGGCGATTAAAGCAGCGACGCAACGCTGAAAGGAATCACCACCAGAACGTACGCGTTTACAGCTTGTTTGGAATTTCTTCATTAGGATTTTCGCTGGTCGAGTCTATTCCGAAACAATTGCAGAGAACGCGCCTTGGTTTTTAGCTCACTTGCGTGTTTCTCTCCGGGTTATTTACAATATTGTAATTGTGTTGCGGCGGACGACGTTTCATTAGAATTAAACTAAACGAAGCGAAGTTATAAAAGCGCGGGCCCACATGCACAAGGGCACCGCCGCATCACGCGCGCGGTCGTAAAAAAGGCGGCGGCAATAAATTGGTTTGCGCGGCCCCGGTCGCCTTGTGCCAATAATAATAAGCGCGACCGTTTTGCGAGAGCCGGCGAGCGACTTGTTCAGTTTGTCGCCGCCGTCAAAGAGACCGTGGAAGCCTGTGTTTTGCAAACAATTTAATCAAACGCGCGTTGTGCTGATTGGTTGCAGGGCGCGAGGACGAAAGCGACACTGAGTCGGAACCGGGCATTCCTTTGAAGCGAAAGCAACGCCGCAGCCGCACCACCTTCACCGGCGAGCAGCTGGAAGCCCTCGAACGCGCTTTTGGGCGCACCCAGTACCCCGACGTGTACACCCGTGAAGAACTCGCCCAACAGACCGGCCTGCAGGAGGCACGGATACAGGTATAGCACATTATTCACACACACATACATACACACACATAATTACGCACGCGATCGTTTCGACCATTATCAATCGTCTCGCAGGTCTGGTTTTCAAATAGACGTGCACGACTGCGAAAGAATAGCAACGGAAATAGTGTCGCATCCCTCGCCTTCGCCTCATTGCCTATCGGACAGATGCCCTCACAGTACGACAACCAGCAGGACTGGCGTAATGGACACCAGTTTGCCGCCAACTACAATATGTTCCAGCAAATGCCTTACAACCAGTCGCACCACCAGGATGTCAACTCGCGGGACTACTCGGCGATCTTTGACGCCAACTACGCCATTGCCCACGCGCAAATGGCCCACGCCCAGATGCAGCAGCAACATGCCCAGCCCGCGTCACAAGGCGCCATTCCCAAGGAGGAAAAGCCTGCCGAGATGAGTGATAACGTGTGGGACAAGGCGGCGTGGTCGGCCCATCAGCAGCAGCAGCTTAGCAACGAGAGCTTTGAAAGCTTCGCGCATCAGACCAGCGCCCATCCCCATCAGGGCCAGCAGCAGTACAGTAAGAACTATTGGGCTTGATCGCCGCACGCTCTGAAACGAGCACTACCCTGTTACAATGGGGTGCTAATAAATGCACAAACAATTTAGGCAAATTAGTATCTAAGTGATAAATAGTAAATAGTAAACAAGTGAACAGTTTTTGTCGTGATGATTTATTATGATTTAGGTGGGTAAATGTGTATTCAAGCTCTAACTAACGCTAACGAACGAACATTGTACGGACTACAAATCAATAAATTATATAATAAACGCTTTTTATTAGTTCAATTCTTCATACTAAACAAACACAAACACATGTTAAATTAATTATGGAAGAAGGGCATAGCATATTGATGATACAGTAGCAGCGTAAGTGAAATGAAAGCTTCAACATCGGTCGTCGGCCGTACAGTAGTCAAAGTTCGATAGCTTTTGCATTGACTTACAAAACAGTTGTGCGCAATAAATGGCGAAGTAATTGTACGAGTTATATCACACCTTCGCAAATCGTACAATACCGTACAACTATTACCGACTTCTAGGAACACTGATCGAATAAAAAATGTCCGAAATTATATTTGTTTTTGTTAAAACTTGCCGTTTTTTGTTAGTTACGTGATGTGATGCTTTTGAGATTTTTCTAAGTTTTTCTGATATTGTGTCCTTGAAGCATTGTTAGTTATTGGAGGTATCACAACACGTAAAAACAACAAAAAATGAAAATTTGCAATTGATTGGCACTGCGTTGAATAATTTTTATTGCTGGGAAATATTCCGGATCCTGAATTTATGATGTGGGATTTTCTTGCGTTGGTTTTGCTATCACGTCAACTGTGCAACCTACCAATCCCTTTAAGTCGTCTAACTTGCTGAACCTTGAACGCTGAGTGGCGAGGTAGGTAAGTATGATATAAATAAGTCAGTTCTGCACTCCTTACGACATCTATTTGGAGCCAGGTCAACTAGGCTAGAAATAACAACAACTATGATGTTCTTACACTTTTCTATATTTCTTGCAGTTTACTCGATTTATTTTCACACTTGATTTGACATATCGATATAGTTTGGTTTGACACTAATTATTACAACTACATAGGTAATACTATAGCATAGTATTAATTAGATATAACTATATTTAAGTGTATATATTATGATATAGATTTCTTTTTCTTCAAATATATGTATAAATAAATATGAATAAATATTTTCTTTATTGTCACGAGTTTCGAACGTAGTACATTTATATTATTGTCCGCAGATTTACCTTTTTGAAGTATTTTTTTGTATTGTCTTATACAGCATTAAAATGTAGATGCTTCTTATTGTCATCAAAATAGTATATAGTTCCAGCCTTTAAATGAGCAATCAAATAACGTACGCCGACGTTTTTTCTTTTTAAATAAAGGATACCGATCAAATCAAATCACAGAATTGTAATGCCAAGTACGAACAATGCGGCGATATCCAACGAAAGCGATTATAAAATAAAACACGCAAAAATATACCAATTGGCCTCGATTATATGTAATGTACTGACACTCGTTCCGATTTAAAGTGATTTAAAGTCAAACCCCAAATTACTCGCAAGTAGTTATTTAGTTAAGTACCTTACGCATTACGATTATGTCTTTGATGTGATATTCTTGATTGATTTTCGATAACAACATGCCAGGTCTATCTTGATATTTGCTTCTGATATGCTCCCATAACAAAATCCAGGTGTAGATATGTCCACATCGCAACTGTTTGATATTTTTGCAGGTGTGATATTGTTTAAACCGATATGTAGTGCAGAAGAATGATTTAAGTAATCAATGAAATCATCAACCGGATACTGGTAGAAATCAAAAAGATATCATTGATGTTAGTTAGGTTGTTTTGATTTTAAGTTTAGTGTTGCCGCTGCTGTTGCAGGAGCTTATCCACGAGCAGCGCCTTGTCGACAAGCGGCTGGACGAAGAAGCGCTTCTCGTTCTCGGCGAGGTAGCCGTCCTCGTCGTCGACGCGCCCCGCCCGATGCCGTTTGGGGATTACTCGTAGTTGATCTTCGGCGAGGGCGTAGTCTTCGACTTGCCCATCTGCGGCAGGCGACCTGCGGACAGAGCGAAAGTAAACGACCCCGCGTGGCGACGCCGGAAATACAGAGATTTTATAGAGCGACACATCCATCGGCCCGCAGGATCATATCAGATTTGCGAAAATTGTGAAAAAATGAAAGCTGCTATCTATCAAGGGAGACGTATTTACACTGATGGAAGGAAGTGCGTATATATAGATTATTTAGCGAATTAAGTAAAGGAAGACAACAAGTATGCATACATTTTACAGCCCTTTGGTTATAACTTGGAATAGTTGACCATAAAGAATGAATGTGTTATTAGCCGTGTTATATAAGGTAAAACAAACATTCAACATCAACATCCATGCCTGATCTAAAGTAATGCAGAGTTGTTCCATTTGACGTTATGTGTGAAAATTGCAATAATGTTATATTGAATTGAAGTTCAGTTGGTGGAAACTTTAAGATTTCCTTGGATCAACAAAACTGCCATTTTCTTTTTTCATCACATGACTAGAACAACTCTATTCTAGAAAGTATTGGTGTTGTTGGCGAGGGTGGTAATTCTGTGCTGAGCTAGTTCAGTATGTGGTGTGCGCTACATCGGTATTACCTCTACACATCGAATAAGTGAAACAAATGTATAATAAACAGCAAATATAACGTCTAAAGAAAACGTTTAAGAATGTAAAACCTGCAATCGCAATCGGCATCATTCACCGAACGCCCGGACCGACTGAATCGACGGATTTGGCGGAACGCCGGCAGCCACCCCAGGCGGGCCAGCGAACCTATGTGCCGTTTGTCAATCCTCGACACATACGAGTACGAGCGCGCCGAAGACTGCGGCCTGAACCAACCGCTCTTCGCCACTGAGCCTGATGTGGTGGTGACGCGCGTTCGCATACAAAAATAAATTCAATTCAATTCGTACATGAGTAACAAACGCTACGAGCACGTCCAAGTTCAAATTCAAATCAAAAGCTGCGTTGGTAGGTACAAAAAGGCAAAATTCTCGTGTTGAAACGGAATCAGTGGTGAATGGTGAGTGTTCAAGCTCAGTGTTCAATTCAAAACAGCCTCATACTCAGTCTCATTCGTGGTGAACTTTAATGTGGTGCTTGGACTAGTGCGCTCTCGGCAATTGTACAAAAGGGAGTGACGTGTGGGAGAAGTAAGAAAATAAGACCAAGACTGGACACTCACCGAGGAAGCGCTTATCCGGAGGATATTCGCCTGTGAGCGCTTTCATCAGCTCCTCGTAATCCCTGACGTTCTGGTTTTGATAGACGGGCACGGCGTACTCATCGCTGTAGTAGTCGATGTCGCGCTTTGCTCTCGCACCCTCCGCAGCTCCAACAGATCGCTTGAAGGGCGGCTTATAGCCGTTCGCCTTTGCCGATCCCACATTACGCTTCTCCATGGTGTTTATGCGGTCGTCTTGTTTACCCAGTGGCATTGGGTCATCCATGTCGTACGAACGATCGTTAGGTCCATGGATCTTATCTTGCCGCAGCAATGCAGCAACATTGCGCTTGCCATGCATGTACCCATCACGCGCCAATGCTGCCAGATTTCGTTTACCTTCTATTAGACGAGAGTTTTTCATGACAGCTCCTAAGTAGCGCTTCCCATACGCCGGCAGACTGTAAGACCTTGCTAGACTACCCAAGTTACGCTTCTCGTACAGATCATCAATGAGTTCTTGCAAGTCACGCTTACTGTGCAGCTCACCATTACGCGCCAATGAAGCTATACCACGTTTATCTTCATGCTGGAAGTTTGGTAATTGTCCACTACGTGCTAGACTCGCCAGACTGCGTTTATCTTGTTCTTCCTCCTGCTCTTGCTCCTGACTATCGGGCAGGGTGCGGATATACCCGCCCTTTGCCAGAGCTGCAAGATTCCGTTTAGTAGGCATGTTGTCCCATCGTGCGAGTGACCCGATAGAGCGCTTATACCCGAGCAGATCGTCCTCTAGATCCTCGCGCTGTAGCGCATCGTACAGGCGACGCACAATGTCTCGGCGGAGGACCCGCGCATGGATCGACGACTCACTCTCGGGCGAAAAGATTTTCTCCAGGACGTTGCTGATCTCCTCATCCGATTGTGCATATGTTTGCTGTAACAAGCATTTCAAAACATAAAACTAAAAACTTTAAGGAACTTTTTTCTTTGTTGAGCTGGCTGAGAACAAAGAAAAGCAAAACAATGCGCACACACTAAGCTGTCTACTTAAATATGGAGGATCATACGTGCCATTTCGCCAGGATGGAATTCTAAAGCGTATTAAACTTTCCAGAACAGAATAATGCAAATAATCAACTAGGACGAACGCCCCGAGTCCGAAAAGTTTTCCCTTTGCATTGATAAGTATACATTTCCCAGCGAGGCTCCGCGCAGCTTTGATATTATTTCAATATCACCCTTAAACAGCCCGCGGCGAATACGAGTGACTTCGTTGTGTCCACAATTGCTTTCTACATCTTCAAAGCCGGCACTTTTATGCTGCGGAAGTTCACATCTAAGAGGATCAACTTAGAGGAAACTCGCGAAAAGATTTGCAAGCCTTCAACGTCCATGAAAGGTAATCCTCGAATGAACACACAGCTCGGCCGGTTTTGTCAGCCTTGGGCTTTGCTGGAATCCATAGAATTCCAAGGAAGGACATTGATTCACTGATGGGCATCATTTAATTAGTCATAACCATAATCAAGTTTTTGCTTTATTGCCGAGAATTCTCGTAAAATGACAGGGGCGTAGGTTTAGACTTTTATGCGTGTTGCAATTCGTTGTAATAAAGTTCCGGATGCGGTATTAACCTTCCGCCGTTCTCTACACTCCGTACGAATATCATAACTCAACCGCCTTTGGCATTAGTGAAAATTCCTCCTACGTCCTTAAACCTTCTCGGAATAAAACGAGTAGGAATTTCAACGAAAGCCGCGCCCAATTCACTTTCAAGGGTAAACACCGTTTCTTTTAATGCATACCCCAGTGGCACCGGGCAATTTTTTTACTGTAATCATGATGCGATCATGTCATCGTAAAAACGTGCGATGTGAACTTCTTGCCACCGTCAGCACGCTCCGGCGTTATTAAAACGCGTGCCGTCCCACAAGTTCTAAAATGCGGGGCGGCGGCAATTAAATCCCGCTCGGCGCCGCCCAGCAATAACGTAATTAAAACGCTCGACATTGTGATGTCGCATAATGAATGCCTGCATGTGCTTGCCTTTTCCCTTCGGGGAGAGTTCACAGTAAAATTACGGTGTTTACGCGAAGCGTCAGCAAGGACTAAGCGCGTGCACTCGCAGGAATATTGCTGTCTCCCGAAATGGGCAGCTTGCATACCTATATGCAATCAAGCCTCACACTATAGCTTTGGAAAACAATGTGCTGGAATTCTGTACACGTTAATGACTTGTTTTAGCAGCACATTGGCAAACTCTCAGCATCGGGGGCGGGTGATCGTGAATACCGTTATCGTGCGAGGGTTATTACACAAATGTGCGTCATAGATGTCTTTGTTCCGATATTACGATAGTAGGCACGATCAGGGTATTGAATTTTCATAACTGGCGGTTTTCGCTTGACGCGCTTCCCTTTGTCGTGTTGCCACGACGGAAATGACTTCGCGTGCAACATTGTAGGACGTTATGCAAACAGTTTTCTAAATGTTTTACAGGACAAACCACTGGAGGTTGAAATATGTTTTCAAGTTTCTATCAATATTTACTTAATGGAAAATATTTGTTCGACATCAAGGTAAAAAAGAATTTATTGTTGTGGCAGTGAAGTCCTGTGGTGCACTCATAAAAAATGTACAATATTTACTTTCCTGCTGGCCTATTTAATTCTCAAATAAACAATAAATTGAAAGGGGCATTCGCTCCAAAAACACTAAACCTAATTTTGAAATAGAATTTTGTGTTAGTGACTTCTCTTTGAACAGGTCGCATACGTTGAATTATAAGCCTGCAATACGCGTAAACTAGCAAATATCCAATAAATTTTTTCAGGCAAATGACGAATTGTTAAGGTTAATCATAGCGCGTTCGAACGCGGTCTAGAATTAGCTTTGTTTCATATTCTTGTGCATTATAAACGGAATCAACAAGTAACAACTCGTTTTCTAATGTATAATCGTTAAACGTTAGACAATAATATTTCTAATTAAAATATGCCTATAAAATATTATATAAACACGATTCGAGCATGATTGACCATTCTTCGCGGCGCGTTAAAAGTTAATTTATTCTGTAATTAATTAAGTTTCATTATGCATCCTTTCGCTTATTAAAATTTTGCGACTACAGCGACGACGGCGACAGGCCGCGCGGCTCCCCGAAACTGGAAAGAATGGAAAGAACACAGCACCGACACGTACCGGCGCCTGTGAGTTATCCTTGTAAAAATAAAACGAGCTAAATGCGAAAACTGTAGAGAGTGAAGAACAAAGAACAAACAAACTGCTTGCGACGCGACTGCCATTTAGTCACTTACCCGGCCGGAATTAGTACTTCTCCGGACGGCAGAAATTTATTCACAAAATTAATTTAGCGCTTCAAATGCGCATTAGCATTAGAGGTATTGCTCTTACATTTTTTGTTCTTTTTCACTCTGTCATTCGAAACGTATAAAATGATGAAGTACCAACCAATGTTTAAATTTGTAAAAACCAACAAGGTAAGAAATATAGGATGAAAATTTTAATTAAAAAGAATTGTCCCCGTTGTGAAAGTCGCGCTTAAGTGGCGCTTGCATCTGGGCTCGCAAGCGAATAGAGAGCTCTGCACAATACGAATTTAATTAACCACCGTGTTGTGCATTCCATTCCAAAACACGATCGCGATTTAGCTTATTATCGGTGGGCCGACGTACACGTAATGTCGTAATGATACTCGCAGTGGAGAAACACAGCAGAAGAAATAGGGAAGTTGAGCTTATTGTGATTAAAATTTAATTAACGAAGAGTGCGGCTTGTGCGAATCTCAAGAGATTCGGCTCCGAACGTAATGATCGCACAATTTTCTCTGCATGCATGACTATGATTTGATTTTGATTTGCAAAGGCAAACAAACATGATCCATAGCAAACGCTGGAAAGCTTCTTGTGGACAGCATATCTGCGTTGGAATACCATAGCCCGTGGAAAACCCAAACAATTACCCACTATCAAAAAGAGACAGTGCGTATTTAGAACTCAAAATACGCATGATTTCCAAGTGGCGGTCAAAGTTAATTAGCAAGCGATTGCGTCGCGCCACTATTAACCGGCTGCATTTTAAATTGCAATAACAATTAACGTGAGCAAATTAACTGCGTGAGCGTTGCCCGCGCGCGAAGTTTCGATTTGCAATCCCATTACGTGCACTCCATTTGGATAATTAAAAGCACACTCTTGAGCGGCGTCTTTGGCCGAAATGCATTTGCATACTAATTACGAGAGACGAGACACGGCGCATCGCGCGCATGTCGCACATGCCCGTCTCATAGCATACAAAAAAACAACAACTAAACAACAGAACAACAACAACAACGACCGGGGCCAATTAAAAGCGCGCCGCGCGTCGGAAAAGCGCGACGCCGCCAACTTACCGCAATGCCACAGCACAATGCCAATACCACGACGCTGATTTTCAATATTCCCATGCCGAGCGGCGAATGTGACTTCGGCGGTCGTTGGCGGCGGAGGTGTTTACCCTGCCGATCACGAAAACACCTAACGCACCGTGCACTGCGGTTGTGGGTATGTGAGTGAACTGCACCTCTTGCACCTCTTCAACAAGTTATCAGCGGCGGTACGATCGTGGCGGCGAACTGCGAGAGCTGCGGACGATCTCCGGTGGCGGAAGCGGTGCGTGCACTGAGAGCGTCGGGACGCCCGAACGTCGCTTTTATATAGCACGCATCCCCCGTTGGCGGCGCGCCGCCGGCGCTGTAGCGCACGCCCGCGCGATGACGCGGCACATTTCGTCCCCCGTTCTTTTTTTCCTCTTGCTGTCGATGTCGTGTGGACCCTTTTCGAACGTTCCGTGTAAGGGTAGGTCTACTTCTGATGGTTGCGAAACGTAACGTAACGAAGACCACAATTTTCCGTACCTAACGCGAAAAGATTGAATCTAATAGATCTATTAGAAGCCTGCTACGCGTGCACCAGTTGCTCACCAAAGAGAAAATATCGAATAGAAATCACGATAAGATCGTCAGCGTGGAGATGGAGCGGGTTAATAGAGAAATAATGTTGACTTGGCCGAAAACTCGTCATTCCAATGTAAAGGGTGCAAAGGCAGTTCAGAAATAACTTTTCATTACTTTTTTTATGTATTGAAAAAGTGATCAATATTATTGTCTTTAAATATTCATCAATCATGTTGGGATTATATAGGTACCTACAGATAAAATAAAATGATTGGTTTGTTTTATTAGGCTAAAAAACATGATCATAGAGATCAGTTCCTATATAATTGAAAGAAAAAGTTCAGAGTAAAAAATTTGCCCTTATCGGAGATTATCTATTTTGGTGAAATATGTATTAAGTACTGATTCTGGCCAAAATTTGTTAAATAGAAAATGTATTATTTATTCATTAAAATAGAAATTTTAATGGGTCGGTAGGCAAATATCGGTTAATTGGTATTACCCTGATCAGATTACGCATTTAACAATAAACAAGAATTTTTCATCAAAATTATGGTTACTGATTGGGATATAATTTTCAAATAACTGATTCATCATACGAATAGATAATGGAGTTGATAAAAATCTATTGTTAAGTTTTCTCTCCATTTGCTCACACAAATGGCATCAAAATACATGCAAAATTTGGTACACTTATTATTTTTAACTATTAATAAATCATAAACTCTAATGACTTTAATTAATTTATCTGGTAATGCAATTTTAGTATCAAATTTATATAGTTTGTCTATTTCTTTGTAACATTTATAATTCTATTCCTAGACAAGTCCACCCCACATATATTATTTTTTCTGTTATGTTTAAACTCACATTTTTTCCGCAAGTGGGGACATGTCAATTAGAATGATACATACTTCCGAAGTGTCTTGTTAGATAACGCTATAGGCCTTCCGATCATATTGAAAGATTAAAGCAACTCTCGAATGGCGGTTGGCTTAATGATCCACTTATCAAAATGTTAACAAGGTGCAATGGGAATATGCCGATATCGCATACTCGTAAAAACGTCCACTAATCATTGCCATTTCAAACGCAGTAAGTTCTTACTTATAGAGAGCAACTGTAGTGTAATCGCACCGCACATGCACGCACATGTTTGCTCGTGCGGCTCTAATTAGTTTGTCTAGGCACTTATTGGAGTGCAATACGTGTTGTTATCAATATTTGAAATAGTCAACAAATCCTGAGTGCAGTGCCACGTGCGTGCGCGGGCGCTTCCGCTATTGCTACCGCCACTACGATTTGCGAGAGTGCGCGTTTCTTTAATTAAAATATTTTCGATTATAATTAGCTTTTTTAATAGTACTGGCATTTGCGCGGCGAGTTGCGCGATGGCCCACACATATCGGCAGCGTGCTAGTACTCGCATAAAAAGCAAAACAATATTAACTGCGCTATCGGCGGTGAATAAATCGACTATTGTGTAGAATTTCAATAAGGATTGTCTGTAACGACGGGCCATGGTCGGCCGGCCGGCGGCTTGTTTTGTACGATTCGAGAATTTTTTCCGCGCGCCGCCGCCGCATGCACGGTGCCGTGCCGTGCTTGGTGCCGGCCGTTTTGCTTCGATTCACTCCTTGCACTGGCGTTTAATGCGCACTTGTAATGTATAATGTATAAAAGGTGTAATCGTCAGAAAATATCAACAGGTTTAGAAGCAATTCTCCTTCGTCCTCTATGAACTTTTGAATGATTTGGCGAGCAATTTCAATCAAAAATTCAAAAGAGAATTTCTATTTAAAACACGTCGTAATGAACCATTTTGTACATATGGTATACGGTTAAAATTAGCCACAACAAACTCTAATGTACCCCCTTAAAATAATAAGTTTTGTGTTTTCATGCATATAAACTGTTTTATTATCTTACTATTTCTTTCATTGCCGTCATTTTCTGGTAACGATTATGTTCTATTTCCATCTATTATTTTTTTATGTGCTATGTTAATGTTAATGTTACGTACCTATAGTAGCTGTTAAGTCGCATTCTACATTTAATTCCATTTAAATAGCAGTTATGAGTATGATTATCTGTTCCTACTATGAATCAATGGAGTGCCGCTATTGGTTAAGCCAAACTCGGGTAATATTGTTTTTAGAATGGAATATTAAGTGTGTAACATGGCAGTGTTGTGTTTTTTGCATGAGTCGTGTACACTTTTGGCGCACTTTTGCATGTAAGAATTTTAATAGTTTTTATTTAATGGGTTGTAAAAATATTTATTGAATTGTGATGAATAGTTGTTGTTGTTATTGAAGCAATCTTTTATTTAATTTCTGGTAAAAAAACAAACGCTTCGACAGCACACATACTGAACAATTATCAACATTTATGGAATATTGGTATTTGAACGGCAGAATTACACACACATGTAATGCTATCAATGTTCCAGGTTTTATAATCTTATTTTATATATTTTATATGCTAACTTAATAAATACTATAAATGGAAGTACCTAAGTGTAAGTGATTGCACTTTTAAAATGCCATTACTTTTGCTATTATTATATTTAATTAGATCTAGTAGGTAGTAATTGTCAGTTACAAAACAGAACCGTTTGTTCACAAGACAAAGAATATAATACTGCATTGCCAAATTCGTCAAGCTATCGAAAAGAAAATGAAATTGAATTATCAATGCAAATTTGAATATGTTTTGCAGACACTCCAAACAAGAAGCAAAAGAATATATAGAAACACTGTGCAAATCAAAATTTAAATCAGGATCTGATACTGATGCTTTCAGAATTTTTAGAACAGAACAGCGGACCCTAAGTAAAGGGTAAGTTATTACAATCGACTATTTTCCATAAATTTTCCAGTTTGCAAAGAGCACTTATAGGTATATTAATAATAATCAATAGAAACTGTATAACCTACTATTCATTGGAATTCAAATATGTGTACGTCTGTTGCACTATAAAATCTGAGTAGTTAAAAATGTCAAATATTTATTTCAAAAGTTTGGGTAAAAAATTTAACATTGATGAAAAAAATTCGAGAAAGGAAAGAATCGAGACTAAGTGAATATGTGAACAAAATAAAAAACTAAACAAAAATAATTTCTAAAATGAGATTATGAAGATGCCCTCAGGGTGAAACATGTTAACTCAACATTTAAAATTGTAAAATCCAATAAAATCTCATAAAATTTTATAAATAAATATTTCAAAATAAAATGAGATAGGTGTATACTTTGAATGGTTAAAAGTTGTATGTACTCATCGTCATAGATATTACACACTGCTTTTTATTGTCAATCATTGCAATTCGTATCGGTTAATAACTATTTTTATTGTATTATTTACTTGTGAAAACTATACGAGCCATAATTGCCGCACCTGTGGAAACCATATGACTATCAACATTATTTTAGCAAAACCAGTTTTTTGCATAAGTTTGAAAATCGTTAATTTTTATTTTAGGTAAATTCACAACCTAAATGTGTTGTGACAGCAATTAAATTTGCGATTAATATAACAGAAATGCAATCATCTTAGTATATAGCCAAATTTGACTACAATACAAATATTCTTTTTCAACAGTCAACAATTATTTTCAGAATTTATAAATGGATTTTAACTGCGAGAATTTTTAGTCTATTTGCACTGAGTAAAAATTCTCTCAGAATCCATTTATAAGTTAAAAATGTTGCACAAAATTATCACCACAACCCAAGTATTCTTATTTTCAAAATGTCCAATTTTAGTTTTCTGTACATATACAAGATGTAGAGTCATATGTCTTTATTGGATGTATATTATAACTGTTCGGTTTGGACGCCGACTAGTCAGAACAGGTCGATCATTATTATTGACGATATTTGGAAGACTTTTAGTATTTACCCGTACAAATGTACACACAGTTTAATATACTATCAGTTTCATATATATTGAGAATGACAATCGGCAATATTATTTATAATATTTGTTTGCTTTTTTATACACCGGCAACCATAACAACATTTATTGAAGAAGTTATATAATTAATTAAAGCACTGTCTTTCCTTATTTCCTTTCTTTCTTCGTTGGCTCAAACTAAAATAAAATTAATCTTAGTAATATTTTTTTGTAAATATTAGAACAGACCAAATCTGTCCTGTCGGTTGATAGGAAGTATGTTTTGAACAATTAATAATTATACAGTTGATAAAAATGTTGTCATTTTGAACATTATAAATTTAAAGATACAGAAATCTACGTCCTATCAAAAATCGGCACATCACATATTGTAACAAAATGCGATTGGCTATGCATATAATATATCTACTTAAAATTGGAATGTATGAAAGAAAGATTGCAGCGTGGTAACGCGCATTTCTGCAATTGTCCTAATGGCCCAGGTAAGCCGGTGCGCGCGCACGTAAGAAGAAATGCATAATATTGTTATTAACGGCATATGGCGAATCGTAAATAACATTTAAAAAGAAAACAATTTGAAATTTAAAATGCCTGCGTCGATCGCATACAGTTCTGCGCGGCGTGCTTTACGCGCCTCTTTTACGATGCATAGTGGATTGATTTCAAGGCTGCACGTGTATAGCACCGGCTCTGCGATGGTGTGCGTCCGCAGCGCGCGGAATAAAAAAAACTGCACCAGCGCGCGTTTCATTAAGGCGCGATATCTCGGCGACGCGAGCTGTTTTGTTTTTATATTCCACGCCACGTTTTATTGTGCGATACAGAGACGGCGTTGGCGTGTAGCGCTCAGCCGTCTGAGCGGGTAGATTTCGGTAAACATATTTATAGTTGCTATTTGTTTATGATAAACGCATGTGCGCTAATTCGCCGACCGGAATTGCGAGCGCTCCTCCACTCCAGCGTACCCAGTCGAGTTGCGTCTTTCACACGCAGCACACGGAAGAAACACATAATTCAGTCAAATACTGAGAAATAAATATAATATATTCATCAAATAAACGAATTTGTTTGATGTGGGAAAAGTGCGCGAATTGGTAGACTGTCGCGTCATCGTCATCGTGCGATAATAGTGTGCAACTAGTATGGAACTGGTATTAAAGTATTAAAACGACTGAGCTAACTGCACGTTATGTACAGAGGAGAGACGCGCATTGGGATGAAGAATTAACGAGTAGATAAGCGAGTCAGACACACGATCGTAAGTAACAAATAGTTAGTTATTACAAATAGTGCAATGGGCGGAATATGTTTACCTATGTGCTGCATAAACAGCGTACTCAGCGGTTTGTTGTAATTCGCGCGTGATTACTACACCAACACACGGATATTAAATGCAAATTGGCATTCAACATTCGGGAATTCAATTTCCGTAAAAGGGCTTTTGATTTATACTTTGTGCGATGATTAATTGCTGTGATGGATTGCCCAGTGCCAATCACCATCTGCAATACCAGTTAAAAATTAATTTTTTTTATTCACTGGATTCCAATTACAAAAGTAGTAGGTAATATTGATTTTTGAATTTTTGGAATTTAGATTTAGATAATGGATTAGTTATGTTATATTTTAATACTTTGAATACTTTAATGTGAGTGCAGACATGCACAACCAATATGAGAGTACAAATATTACAGATCCAGCAAAATTTTACAATTGTTGGAAACATGGAAACCAGTTGTAAGCAACTGGAAAAAGTTTCAGGAGGTGATTGTAACAGTTTACTGTTTTTCTTTTGTATAATACGCTATTCATCGGAATCATAAGCAGGTGCAACACGCTTTTTCAATACTTATAATTCCGATTCTCTACAACATCCAACTGTCGAATGTAAAAAATATTATTTTATTTAACTACTCCAGGAAGTTGTAAGTAAAAACAAAATAACATCCGTGTGTACCTATGTATTTATTTGGTCATTGGCGTCACCAATTTGCGCTGGCAGACAGGCGATTATTCAATTGTTGTGTTCGTGTAGTCAGCCACCCATATATCCTCGAAACAATAGTTACGAGTACCGCGTAAACGGCGTTCCTACCTCCGTTCTGGCCCCCCACTGCCACCCCCAAAAAATCATGCAAATCGGTGCGTGTATCATTGAGATACGCCAATATTTTATTTTTGAGCTCCGCTGATCTAATTTTACGTCCACGCAAATTAGAAGATAAGTGTCGAATATCTTGCAATATTCGAATGAAACTTTATATAGTCTTAGTTAAACATTCAAAATCGTGATGTGCAGTTCAGATTACATTAATGTTTTGAAGAAATATTTTTTGTTTTTTTCACAATAGTGCAATTGTGGGCAATGGGAGTCATGCGACTCCCAATGGACGTTTTTGTCTTTAGTCCGCTCTAAATGGCCTATAAAAAGCAATGTGACTTATTTTTCAATAGCCTTCATGCAGAATAGCCATACTGCAGGAAAGTAACAAAACTTATGATTCCTATATTGGCACTGATGACTTATGCCAGGGCGATGGATGAAAATTTGGAAAACTGATGTCTAATGTGCAACGATTTAAAAAAAAACAACAATTAAATGTGGTTCATAGCACTTCATTTGGGCTATGGGCTCATGTGAAATGCACTGGGTGGGACTTTGCGGAATATTATGTTTGCGATATCTGCTAGATTTCGTTTGATTCCGATTGTCCCCAGGGTGACCACCATTACCCGCATGTCGGTGTAATGGGAGTCAAATCTGTTTTTTTTTTAAACTTTAATAATTTCAAAAATTGATTGTCAAAGTGACTGAAAATTATTTCAAATAATAGGTATTTAAGTAAACAATGCTTATAAGCGATTGCAATAAGTATTTTGTTTATAATTTAAATTATATTTGAGTTCTCCCTTAAGTGACCCCCATTACCCTCTTTTACCCTACAGTTTTCAATCGCCACAGAACTGATCGACGAATCGTATTATTAATCCTCCTGGCGCTGACACCCCGACCGCCACTTGGCAAACAACAGCCGATACTGCATCAACTTGAAACCGAATTATCACAACGCGAATCGATTGCTCGTATTGCTGGAGGCAACGACATCGACATCGCAATCATGAGGCGGCATGCGGCCATTGAAGCGTGCGAGGAATTGCTGGATAAACCCGAGACGCTCGAAAACGAACGTCGATTGACAATCTTCGGGACCAGCGGCGGGCGCCGCCCCGGGACGTGTTAAATTCGTCCACGGGCTTTATTTATATGTGTAAGCTGTCAGTACGTGATTCCCGTCGTGGTGGCTCCTCTTTCAGTTTGGGCTATCCGAGCCTGAATAATCACTTCCACATCTGCAGGCACGGAACATACAGATCGCACAAATAGGAAATATGAAAATGGATTTTCCGCGTATACACTTGGACTCCAGTTTCAGCGACGAGTTAAATGTTCGAATTCGTTGCTTGTCACTTGCAGTCCTTGCATGTAGCTGCAAGGGTGGGCGATTCCTATCAACAATCTAACTTTGGATTGTGATTTCCGGAAGCAAGCAACATAATTTTGCTGCAATTTTTTCACGTTGGTCAGACTCTACCTACTCTCTGGATGGGCGAAATGATGCGTGAAATTGTCGGAATTCATTTTTCCTTACACTCCACTTTCCACAATCGAGGAAATCGATACTGGCCGCCTTCGACTGTCCATTTCTTTGATCGACTATTTCCATTTCCAGAGACTGTTACTTTGCTACATTTTTCGCATGTTGAACTGTTGGGTTTAGCGTTTCTGTTTGATGTCGTGTGGAATTCACGCTTAAATTCAATATAAACGTCGGTCGTATTTCCTCTGTACTGCATCTGCGGCATACCAACGAGCCTCGTCTATTTGCGACATATTTCAAGCTGCTCGTTGCGAATTGCGAGGACGTGCGGCGCCCAAATCGCGATGACCCCACTAAAAGCTGGTTTTCAGCATTTTAGCAGCGATACAGCCAGTTTCAATTCACGAATGCGCCCGCGCCACACGAAAATAGAAAAAGCGAGAATTTTCGGGTCGTTTGTTTTCGCGCCACGACAAAGTGAAAACAAATACGCATAGTTTGGCTTAGTTAATAATAATCGGCGAATGCGATAAAACGGAGAAAACGCGCAGCATGGCATACACAACGTCTCGTGAAAGCACGTTTATCAAATCACGGCGTCGGGTTCATTTCGCGCAATAATTTGTCTGTATTGAGACTCGTCGTTGTCGTTCTCTCTGGTTTTGTTTATTCAACTCCAAATCGCACCAACGCAAGGTGCATATCACATTCACGGGCGTCCGTTGCCCGCCGCGCAGCACATTCTATTATTCCAATTAAACTTGTTTGAATAAGAACTCATTTAATATACAGTTGGATAACACCACATTAAAATGCAAGCGTTGAAACACCGCATCGCAACACATTTACGTAATTTATTCGATTATTGCATTTTTGTGCTTGTCTCGCTGCTCTAAAATGCACAGATAGATTTGTAAGTTTACTTAACGTGAGAGTGTTTGTTCACAGACCCAAACATAATGCCGAACCGTCTGAAGCCGCGCAGAAGCTCCCGAAAATACTCAAGTGATGAATCCGCGGTGGGACAGATGTGTGAGGAGCTGGAGGTGCCGCAAGCTTCCGAAGTAGTCTTCAGGAAGATGTGGCACATACGCCGGTATTCGAAATCAATCGGAAGGAATGATACGATCGATAGTCCAGTCTTTCGTTGTTCGGTTAATGGGCTGACAACCACATGGAACATGGCGATACGCTTCTGGAAAGGTGCCAATGACAAATAGACATTTCAATATGTTTTGCAGCAACAAGCACTTGCGCGTGCGGCGCACATAAATCATTACACGTGGCGCACGCAATGTCTAATTAAACAAATCGAAGTACCGGCTGTTTTAATGCGTTGTTTGTAGGTCCGAATGGGAAAAAAGTGCGCAATCCGGTAGTTGTCTGCTTGAATCTAACAGGATGTGACATTGAGGAGACCGAGCAGGGTCAAGCACGCATTCGCTTTCAGTTTGGTGTGTGGGATGCCAACATCAAACATTGGGAGTGTTGTTCAATCTCTAACGTGGTCTTAAATCTCCAGAACACTCAGGAACTGCTTTCGGTTGGCTATAAAAATCTAGAGATACTCTCTAGGCACATCGATGCTGGTAAGAAGTCGCTTTATATGATATTTGAACTGCAAAATGATGTTATTAAATGTTTCCAGCCAAGGATGTAACGATAATGGTCAAAATACAAATAGTGCAGGCTGAGGAAGAGAGACACAGTCTGAGCCAGGACCTGGCGCGCATTTTCACAAAGACCAATCCAGAGTACATGGACACTATGGTAGAATGTGGCCCAGATTCCGAAATCGCCGTAGTTAGTAAAACTTCAGAGGCCAAAGAGGAGCCGCACATCGAACTGAACAAAATCCACGTCAACAGTCTGATCATCAAAGCGAGGAGTCCGATGCTCGCCGTCATGCTGATGCCACATGCCGACGAAAACAATCAGGTAATGCACCGGCTCAAATTTCCGTGTGGGAAAACAGGCCGGTGCCTGCACAACATGTTTTCACGCAATTTGTTGCTTCGTAGTATTTGAAATTCCGGCTGGACCTCAAGGAAATCAATTACGGCCTGCTCGTTGAGTTGTTCCGCTACATGTACACCGACAAGGTCGACTCAATCGAAGCCCTAGCCAATAAACTACTTCCCCTCTCGGTGAAGTTCTGCATGCCGGGACTGCAGGCGCTATGCGAACGCTCTCTCATGGAGTCCATAACGCCAACCAACGTCGCCAACATCCTTCTGCTGGCCGATCAATGCAAATGCGAGAATTTGCGCAAAGCGGCGTTACACTACTGTGAGGACTCCGAAGCCATCAAAGAAAACGTCGTCGTTGGTGAGTGCTTTAACTATGCTCTAACTGTAACGAGTTGGGCAGCGCCTGCCCTAATTTTCGCTTAATTCGATTACTGTTCGCCGTTTCAATTTTGCTCCTCAGCAGGGAAAAATCTCGCATGGCGAGTGATGGAGATGTTCAACCCGGACCTATTCCTCGAGGCGTGCGAGAGTATCGGAAGTTCATCGAGCAACCTCGACAGCCCATCTACCACAGGCTCGTTTAGCGACTTCTAAGGACACTGCAATTATTACAGGAGACGCCTACACCGGGTCCGCTTACATTAGTCGCAGCATTATGTCACAGATATTTTTAATGTATGAATCGTAATGGCGGTTACATTCTTTTACAATACTTTTACTTCACTATTTTCTACTAAATATTATTGCGATTGCGACACAACGATGAATGCAAAATACAGTTAAATTACGATTATTTTTCAAATACAATTACATGTAAACGGATACATAATAAGCACAATCTTAATAAATTCGTTCGGTTACTTATTTTAATATAACACAATTAATATCAACGTAATCGCCAAAATGTGGGAAGAAAACTTACGTTCATTTAATCACAACATGCATAATACTGGTGTTAGTACGTAAGTACACGTATAAATATTATTAAAAACTAACAAAAACGAAGCATTTCTGTGTTCAATGGCAAAAATTAAAACAGCCGATCATTTTGGACAATGAAAATTGTGTAAAAATATTGGATTTTGTAAATAGTTGTATATCAATGATTTTCTTCTCTTCTCGTTATAAGTACTTTTGATTAATGCTTCCTTACTTTCGTTACAATCAGCCTTTCTAGATTACATTCGAGGGTCTAAAATTTAATAAAAATATCAATAAGTTATTAAAAACTGCCCTAAGTACTTTAAATAGATTTCCTATCAAGATTTGTGCGTCGATAAGTATTAAATATTGCTAAACTATGGACACTGGTTAAATTATGTTTGAAGTAACGCTTATTGTGCCATGAGGATTCGAATACTCGTGTTAAAATGTGATAAAATGGGATGATGTTTACGCTCTAGTCAATAGCTGCCTTGCTGGCAAAGGAAGTCAACGATGATATTTCATTCGCGCTGGTGTCCGATGGCAGTCTGTTGAATTCCACTTCTTCGGCATTTTCGCCACAAATCGGCTCGGACGGCCATTGCTTATGACTCGGTGCGTAGAGGATCAACAATGTCATGATGTAGATGTTCCACATGCCGTATACACCGGTGAAAATTGCCGAAGACAACTCCAGTTGATCAGCATTGTCGTCCCATTTGTGATGTCCTTCGTTGAACTGGCTTAAAATGAAAGAAGCAATGGTTATAGCTGCGCAAACCAGCGTCGCCAACATCAAGAAGTTGAAGCGGTAGATGATTCCTTCATAGTGCAATCGTCTGGCGGAGGACATGTTCGGAAGACTGCTGCGCTTGATGCTAATGTTCTTGAAGACGTTCCACACCATGTAGCAAAGGAAGACAAAGTAGATGCACGCAGAGATGCCGGCCAGAATAATGAACGACAACGCAAGGTTGGTGCCAATCGGTGTTACCCAGATGGTGTAGAAAGGATTGACAAGTTGGACGCCGCGTTCACAAAGGTCAAAAATGAGCAGCGATGTGCAACCGATGGCGATGGCGCTGAGATGTTTCCAATACAGTCGAAGTGTGTTCTTTTCGCCGTTGTCTTGAATCAGCATGTGCTCACCGGCGAACACCAGCCAGAATGACAGCAACATTGCGTAGAATATACCCTGGCGGATATCGCCAAGCAAGAGCATGTAGGGCATCTCAAAGAACAATGTGAGATACTCTAGGGGCATGTCGAGGAATGCCAAAGTACCACCCAGGTACATCAGCATGTACTCAAGCAAAGCCGGCGTGCGCTCGAGAATATGCACGCGATGCCAGAACCAGCACATTAAGCCAACAATCAACGGGAAGAATAAAGCCTTCAAGGATAACCAGACCATAGTAAACCCTCCATTCATATGAATCAAATGGAGAGTTATTTCCCACAACCAACCAAAGTTATTCGTCTTGCCTGTTGCTGATGAGGGCAATCGAAGATTCAACAAGTAATAATCATGATGTAGCGAACCTAGCTCAAACAACGGTACAATCGTACAATTGTACGGGTATCCGTCGTTCTTCTCTGAGCTTAACCCATGGTCCCAGTCACAATCCATCAGCCGCCTCTCAGTTGCATGACTATGATAATGCCACTGGGTGTCGTCTTTGTTACGGTATGCTAACCTGGCGTCGAGTATTAACTCGATGGTATTGTCCATTTTGAAATCCTTACCATGCGCGATCTCCATATGTAATACGCCGACGAGGTTCTGTTGCCAGCGGCTGAAGTCGCGCGTTGCCATACCCATGGGCATCGCCATCACGAAGACGAGGTCTTTGGCGTTGAGCTCGTTCATTACAAAATCCTTGCTGTGCAAATCGACTTTGCGGCAATCTTTGGTGATGAAGCGTGTTGTGTCCGGATTGTCCGGTTGCGGGTCGAGGCATGTCGTCGCCACGATGTGGAACGTTCCAGCCGGCGAGGGTGCGATTAGGCCGCCGATAAGAAAGCAGGCAATTTCGCCGACGAAGAGGGTAGCGACGAGCACCCCCAGCTTACGCCCACTGAGATTTTCGATGATGGTGCCCGGCATTGTGCGCGATACTTTGTTCGCAATCGAGAATAAAACTAACACTGAAACTGTGGCTGTGAGTGCTTACCACGCCATTTGCAAACAATTTCGACTTCTTTAGATGCTGGACGTTGTTAGAT
The DNA here is from genome assembly GCF_025399875.1 of Dalotia coriaria. NCBI lineage: Eukaryota > Metazoa > Arthropoda > Insecta > Coleoptera > Staphylinidae > Dalotia > Dalotia coriaria. Next base: position 3,703,877 of record NW_027045443.1, on the reverse strand, counting down.
TTACCAGCGCCGGTATTTACAGATCAGTGAATCAAACAGTACATATACCGACATCTTACGTGGAAATTTCAAAATATGTATATGAATGTATATACCTTTTTATGACAAACATTATTTTATACCTGCATGATAATTGGTAGTCATTTATAAAACAAAATAATTAATAGGTTGACTATTAGAAATCCATGTGAAATAACAATTTATCTAAAGATTTCCTGTTCCATGCTTAAATTTTGTGTGTGGTTTTATGTTCCGTGCTGTCATCTACATTTAAATTATATTTCGTAGGAAGTACGTATAGAAGAATGCCTATATTACTACATTACTGTTTTAAATTAAAGTATATTAAAAATTATAATATATGAGTCTATATATCTAAATTTAATTTAATAATTTAATAAAAAATTATTTCAATTAATAATACAATAGATATAAAGCATACGCATCATGATTTACAAATTGGTACAGTTCAAATTTGAAAAATTCTGGTGTTATTTATGTCTGTTCACACAAATAAATTTTAAATTACAATGGTTCCGTAATTAAACACCTAAACAATCAAATGTAATAGTCAAAATAAATAAATAATAAAACGCTGACAGAACATCCACAGTTTTGAGCTAGTTGTCTATTGCGCACAATGTGGGCGCATTCCCGCAACATTCCGCAACCCGCAGCCCGGGTGCACGCAGCCTTCGAGTCGGTTTCTGCCTTCGACAGCGGCGGTGCTTGCTGCGTGGTGGCCATATTGATTTCTGATTCGTATGCAACGTTCAGTGCGCGGTAAGCGGTCGTGTAAAACCAAAACGTGAAACGAAGTGAGTAGTGCATCCGACCTGATTCGCCCACAACAAACGTCGTCCAAATGCAGTAATCCGACTGTGATTGATTGATAAATCTTTTTTTTTATCATAAGCTTTAACTAGCGCCGTTTGCGGATAACGCACAGCGCGTCGTTCAAAAAATGGGTCGCAAGAAGAAGAAGCAGTCGAAGCCATGGTGCTGGTATCCTTTTTAAACGCGTACATCGTGACTATTAATAACTGCACGCTTGCGTTTTCATTATGTAATTGAATGTTTCCTTAACGTATATTTGCACAGGTATTGTAATAGAGAGTTTGAGGATGAAAAGATTCTCATTCAGCATCAGAAGGCAAAACATTTTAAGTGCCACATATGTCACAAGAAGCTCTACACTGGGCCTGGTCTGTCCATCCACTGCATGCAAGTTCACAAGGAGGCAATAGACAAGGTGCCAAACTCATTGCCAAACAGGTCGAATATTGAGATAGAAATCTATGGCATGGAGGGTAAATATTGAACTAATAACTAAACTAAAATTAACGACATGAATGCATTATATTATATTGTTACTTAGGTATTCCGGCCGCTGACCTGAAAGAGCATGAAAGGCAAAAGGATGGTGGCAGAGGTGGTGGTGTGTCTGATGATGATGATGATGAACCGATTGCAAAGCGAACGAAACCTGAAGGTCTCTTGGGTAGTGCACCAGGAGTAATGCAGGGAATGCCAGGCATGGTGCCTGGAATGATGCCGCCGCATATGGCTGGCATGCCCCCAGGCATGCCCATGGGAATGATGCAGATGGGTCATATGCCATTTATGCACCATGGGTAAGCATTTTAAAGTTTAAATATGTTTGCCTTGTTAATCAACGGTCGTGCAATGATATTTATTAATATAGTGAACATTTTTTAGCATGCCGATGATGCCACCTCACATGATGATGCAGCAACAAGGCGGGCCAGCAAAACCGCTGTTTCCTAGTGCCGTGCCTTCTTCGTCTCCTGGCACTGGCGGTGCCATTGTGGGTGCCGACTTTAAGCCAATTACGACAGGTTTGACTTAGTTTACAATTCATTTGTGTATTATTTGCGTTTGGCTCAAATTATGCACTAAACTTGGAAATGTAACGCCAAACACGCACCAAAGCCATGGAAATAATGCATGACTAATTGCTTATACGAAAGCATGTTAATTGAGTCACCTCGAAAAGGAAAACAATCAGAATAATGCATGCATTACAATTTCGATTTGTTATTGGCAATTAGTATTATTTATGTTCTTTTTTTTAACTTTGTGTTTCAATAACAGACTATGAAAAGTATTTCTGATGTAGGTGCAACAATAAGCGCGCCGCCAACGACAAATCACCTGCACGCGGGAGCGTCACACGACCCCAATAAGCTGAACACTATCAGTACTATCGGCGCCGCGAGCAAAATCATCCATCCAGCCGAAGACGTCTCTTTGGAAGAGATACGCGCTCGGCATCCCAGGTACCAGCGTTGTTTACCCCCGAAGAGCAGCTCGGAATCACCTACAACGCCAAGCACGAGCTCGGCATCCACAGAGGTAATAAATAAATAAAATACCATAAATGTCTCCATGTCGTTTTTTTTACCCGCAATGTGTGTGTGTGTGCGTTCATGTTGTAGTTGGCGATGGCTGTGTCAGCCGCTCAGCAGGCGGCCGCACGCCAGCAAGATCTCATCCAGGCCCAGGCGGCTATGATGCAGCGCTTCCCGATGCGACCGACGATCAGCATCGCCGGCACGCCAGTGCGAAGTATGTCCATCGTGGCGCCAATGCGGCCGATGGCACTGCCGGGACCAGCCACGCTCCTGGGGGGTCCGATCATGCGTCCCCCCATGGGCATGCCACCAGGTAGGAGTCACTTGCGATCACACTAGCCCTCCCTAACCTAGCCGCGCGCACACCAATTACATGCATTGAATCCTGACAGAATATATTACGCGTGGGCTACAGCGCTGGGAAAGGTCCCCGCGCTTGGGCATGCACCTTGCGATCTTGTTATGGCAAGATGTGCATTGCTCATATGCTGAATTGGATGGCATAACGAGTTACGTTTTGCACCTTTGTTTCTTTCTCTCGGCAGATGCGAGAGCATTGCGATGCATTTAATATTCATGCATTCGATTAATAGCTAGCACCGATAATTTCTAGACTCTTACATTATGATTGTACATTTAGAGAGCGCTTAGCTTTTGGTCCGATCTTATATTTTCGTTTGTTTGATTTTTACGAGCTATGATTTCGTTGATCTTTAGCAGCTAGCTTTCCAGACTTAGGGTCGGCTTAACTAACGTTAGATGAGCCATTAACCTGCTATTAAAATGCCGTCGCGAAAATGACTTTCTAATCATGCATTGACTTTGGTTAAGCCGACAAGATAATGCCACGAATTGTCCTTAAGATTGAATGCTTGCAAGCGGGGCGAGTGCGTGAGTGGATGGGTTGTGTGAGCGTTGAATGTTAAGCCCCTGTTCGGCCATCGCGAGAATTTGACATTTGATGACTTGAGTTGAGTTGAGTTGTGAATGCGAATGTTGTGTGTGCATTTGTTAATACGGTGTAACAAAGTAAGAACTAACCGATTTAATGATTGCTTGGCATTAAGCGTGCGGCCTGCATCGCCCGATGTAATGCGCCCGAACATTTCCCGAAACTGAAAGCGGCTAGCAGAGACTGAACAGAAATGTAATGCCTTGTTGTCTTTTGTGTTTTCTCTTTTTGAAGATATGAAAGAATCGTCGGTTACTGTAATGTCAGTTTGGGGCTCGCCCGCCTCCGCCCAGGTACATACATGCAATCTATCTATAAATCTATCAATTGTATGCATATGCCTACACATATGTGTATGACGATAGCAATTTACATATACTTATATTATAACTATATGAATATTTCGCACTCAGTGTTTGGCATGCCTTTGCATACGAACTTATGTCACTTGTATTTTTTACTTGATACAATACGCTTACCAGTTTTGTTTTGTTCCTTGGTTTTCGTTGATTTTTGATTCTGGAGTTTGGGTTTTGTTTGGGCTATTGTTTATTTCTAGGCATTTTATTTATGTCGTGCTACTATCGAGTTTAATGTTCGACGTTGATGTTAACTGGGAGCTAAGACATATTGGTTCGAATTTGTGGGCTGTTCATTGTGATGCCGAACTGATTGTTCCCAGTTTGCGTGTGTTTAGCGATAGTCGTAGCGCCACTAATCCCCTAACAGCGTTTGTGCCAAAATAACTTACTAACATGATAATGATTTTTTGAGTTCGGCGTCAAAATGAACGGCAAATGTAGTTGTCGTAATGAAACACATTTAAACCTAATTCTGCTCTTTGTACTTATTGATTAACTGGTGTGCGTGATAATGGGCAATAGCTGAAAATAGTAAGTGTAACTCATGTCCAATATCTGTGTAGACATTTGTGTGTTTGGTGCAATTAGCTAAATTTGTATTCGCAAATGCATTTGAAATTCAGCCGGGTGAGTATTACTGTTAGTTTTCTTTGCAAACAAAAGCGACGATTTGAACCAATCGGTCTTTGCCGAACAAACGAGCGAAAGCTAGAATGCTGCCCGAAGTGCAGCACCTCAGCGAGTAACATGTATATTTGATTCCTAGCAAACGATTGCAACATTATTAGGGACATGTGCCAGTATTATTACATATATATAAATATATATATATATATATATAAAATACACATATATATCTTTGTTGTGTGGCTCTTGATTATGGTTTTTCTTTGAATATGTGCTTGCCGCCAATGGCGCGCCGCCGTCTGTGACCTCCGATCGCTAACCGTTCTTCTTTTTGTTTGCCACAGGTATGATCGGTATGCCGCCCGGCATGCTGTACGGGCCACCGATGTTCGGCGCCGGTCCAGTCATCATGCAACCGCGATTCAGATGATCTCACCAGGCAACGGCGGCCGCAGCCGCACTCGTCGCCGCCGCCGCCTCCATCGGCTCGCCTGGGGGCACGCTGTTCCTCAACAAGAAGTTGTAATGTGCGACCGACTCGACCCTGCTACCGCAAGTCTTAACTCTTTAAACTTTAACTCTTAGTATTTTAAAATCGCAACACCCTTTTAACAAGTTAGAGAGCGATCAGTCGACGAAACAGAACAAACGTCATACAAAAAAAAACACAATACTAATATCAAAGCGAAACTCAAAATCAAACACTTGAGCAAAAAGGAAAACACAGCACACTGGCCCTTGCCGCTGACGGTGACAGTGAAGTTGCACGGCCGTCGCTCACACCACTCACCCTTTTAAAAGATTGCAGATGTGTGCATGCCACATGAACGAGTGAATGTTCTTTTTGTCCCTCGGTGGTGTCGTGCACGCATTCACCTCATTGTTATTTTATCTACTTTATACATTATTATTTTTGCTAATTAGCTGTCCTCCTCCACAATATTGGTATATACGCTGATTACGTTTGTTTTTGATTATAGGTGATGAAAATGTTTTTAACCCGGCATATGATGGCTGGCGGTATGTAAATATTGGGATTATTTTATTTATACTTAACATTTCTTAATATTTTATTTATAATTTTCGACTATTAGTTTGTTCTGTTATTCCGTCATTGGTTAAGTTATCTTCTTTTAATAGTGTGGCGGTGACACGATGTTGATGATTTTTATACAGGACACTAAAACACTGTTTGCTTAAAAATGCGAGAAAACGAGCACAGGTTAGTGTTATTTTTATTTTTACTTTACTGCGACGCCTTGTACGGGATCCGTTGTAATCATATAACCACATTTATTACCGCAAAAGGTTTGTACAAACGTTCAAGAAATCAGGCTATTTACAGTCACATTTACACAAATAATATATATCTCTTCAAAGCGTTTTTGAACGCAACAAAAAAATTGCATTTTTATAATTTTTGATGTGACGACCGAAGGTAAGCACGAAATGATTGTGACCTTTTCCATTGTTTCGTTGTGGACGAGGATGTGAACAAAAATTACGTTTGGCTCTATCACTTTATTTTTCTTTACTTCCTTGCTGTAGAGAGTTTATTGTTTTGTGCAATTTTAATGTTCAATAATTATGTGTCAATTTCAATATGCGGCGGCGAGATCTCTACGCGTCGAGCGAAATTCTATTCAAATTATTTAAATCAGGTCCGAAATTGCCGCCGCGTTGACATCTCGCTGTTGCGACAAGGTTTGGAATACTTTATGTAAAATATAAGCGAAATTCGAATAACCCAAAAACATTCGAAAAGGTAGGTGCCAAGTAGCTCCTATTATAAATGTTTTTGCGATTAAAAGAATTGAAAATTAAAAACGCAAGCAAATTGCACCCCAAAACAAACATGCAAAACAAAAGGTAAACAGTTCAATTATTATAAATTATTGGAAATTATTGTTATACGCAAATTAATGTATGTTGTATAAGGTAATTTTAGACAAGTATAAGATGAGACGAAGGTTGCGATTTGTATGTGGGATTATGGGCGTAATGAGAACATTTTTTAGATGAATGATAAGATTGGCAGGCGACTCAGCGTCACAGCTTGCGCTACAGAGCCCAGCTGTTGGACTGGACAACTCCCTGTTTTGTTTACGACGCGATTCCATCCATCCCTCTATTTTGATTTCGGTCACCGATTGCGCGCCACTCGTACCGCGTTCGCGTTCAATTCAATTAGTTCGACAGGACTCGCACTTGCATTGCGCGCACAGGAAACGCGTCGTACTTCAAAACAGGTGATTTTCGATTAAGTCACAGCGAATTGTTTTTGTTTCATTTGATTGTATGTTACACTCATGGAGTATTGAATGTGGAGGCGAAATGATAATGCTGTTTAACGAGTCTTGTGGAGAAGGTTGCTTCATTATGGGGGCCCTCTTTAAATAGCTGTTGGGTGTCCAGTCCCTTGCCGTTAATTTATGAATCATATGATACCATGTGGCTTTTATCCGATGTGAACAAAACGCAGGCGATCGTCTTTTAGACGTAATAGACCAAAGACGATCACAGGACGTTTTCGCTCCTGTTGGACATTTCGCGCTATCTGCATTCACGCATCGCGCGACAGCGTGCGAGCGGTGTACGTGCGGGAAGGTCGAAATGTTCCCTGTCTTGACTTGAATTCGCTACTCCTAGCTGTTTCTCTTTAAATGTGTATTTGAATTGACTTTGTAGACTTTTCGCATTTAAATTTACAACCGATATGCAAACAGAAGACAAACAGAGAGCAAACCTAAACATCTTTACTGACGTTTCACTTTTTGCAGAACAGTAGATAATGTATTTGTTTCCTGATAAGGAAAGTTAACTTATAAATAAAACAATCAAAGGAATTAAAGAAGTAAAAATAAACACGTGTGCATGTGTTTTGTATATCCTATCAACTTTTCTGTTCCTGTTGTTCGCTTCCTTTCAGTGTTTGCAGGTGTTTCTCTGTGGGGGATGTTTATGCGTGGGTTGGTGTACGGGGAAACGATATGAACTGATAAATAATTTGTTTTTAAAGGAATACGTCAATAACTACAAAATGATGGGAATGTGTTTAATGTACCAATGCGACATGGGGAAATGTCGCGAGTAATTAGTCAGAGGAGAAAATCGATTTACGACGGGATTTTAATTGATTTTTCAAATCATGCGCTTCCGCACGTTATGTATTTCTGATGTAAAATGTGAAGAAGTCTCGTAAACAAGGCGTAAGCGGGCGGAATAACAGACAGAATAAAAAACAACTCCCGCCACCGGCGAGTCACACGGGCGTGTAACGCCGATGTGCTTTTAGTTGACCGCTGCCGCCCCGTTGCGTTTACATTCTTTATTACTTTACCAGCGACCGGCTCAATGTCGCCCCATCGCCACCCTCGACCACTGCGAATATTATCATATCGGAGATCGAGCGTTTCGCGACACGCTGCAAAAACAAATGCAACACAAAAATGAATGCAAGGACGCGAATTCTAACGCCGCCTGTATTCCGGATGAGTGTGTCCATTGCGTGGTTGGATCTTAGTAACATTTTGGTTGTTGCTGCCGAGATAATAAATAATTGAGTGAAGTTGCACGGCCGTCGCGCAAATTGACGATTCCCGCCCGTTTACGAAGATAAATAGAACGAACGCTATGCGCGGTGCGCGACCGCTTGAGTGCCACCCGCGACGCACGCAGTGTATATAAAGAGCACGCTTCTGGACGCTGCACCATCAGTGCTCCAGGTCCTCCCTCGACAGGAGCGCCGACCCGAAGATTGCGGACGCACTGACTCAGTCACCAGGAAGAGATCGTTGCGTGCGGACGAATATACGTCGCATACGAGATCATAGCGAGGAGGTGTGCGCTTGCGGAAATGGCACGGTTTTTCTTCATTTTCGGTTGGTGCCTTTGCTGCGCTGCGCTGGCCGCTGGCGTGCCCATGATGAGCGTCGTCGAAGCGGAGAGCGCTCCGGCAGACATTGAGGAAAACCAACTGAAGAAGAGGAGCGCAGCGCCCGAGAGCAACCACGATGACTACCCCGATTATCTTCTCGGCGTCAAGTATGATGAATATCCGGTGAGTAATATCCTTCAGCTTCAACTTTGTACGCCTCATATTATACGTATACGATCCGCTAACTTTGTTGATTGCTAATTACTCAAATTAGAAATAAGTTTTACCGCTGCTGCAGCGCGTGGACCAAAAACTCGCGCCTTGAAAATTAAACTTAACATCCTGATTGCTCGGCCAGATGCAACAGCATCTACACGTGTGTATATTCGACATGCGAGTCGAGTGCGCGAACTTAATTTGCATCCCAATACTCACTCGAACAACCGCGCAATTCCCGTGTGATCAACGTTTGGAGCCGCGTCTCGAAAAGTTTTAATGATTAAAGTAGCCTTCGCTCTGTAATTAAAAAATTCAATTATAAAACCATCTTTCAAGCAGTGATTTGCGAGTTACCCTTAGTTTGCCGCTTTTGCCACTTTTGTGCTTGTTGTTTTGTTTGTTTGTCGTGTGCATAATATCGGCAATAAACCGTAATCCGAAGCGACGAAATGAAAATTTAATAACCACTTGAAAACGCGCGGGACTTTTTTAATTTTCATCTTTTCATAACTTGAAGAAAAGTAGATAATTGTATATTTCTTACAAAACCGTGTAACATCAACGCATCACGATACAGCTTACTGTTTACTTCGCCCAGCTCCGCAAAGAAGTTCAAAAGTTTAAGCTGGTTTAATGTTTGTTTAATATAAAATACTACTGTTAGTAACTTGAATATGGGCACACGAAGTCGATAACTTTACGTTGAAGCTGGTTACCTGGTACTTACATACAGAAAGCTTATGCACGAGAAAAATGAAGCGTATACCTCATTTAAAAGTTTGAAAGTTTTCCAAGGCTTGAAAGCAATTATGCAACTAGTATGCTTGCCTGTTTATGCATGCGTTGATCAATTTAATCCAATTCAATCAGGATTTAATTTGGCCGGGTGCCAGGTATCCTGCACAGATTTACGGAAACAAGTGTCAGCGGTAAAGTGGACGATTACTTTAGCATGCGCGATTTAATTAGGAAGCGAACGTGTCATCGCCGCCGGACAAGGCGAGCTAGTGTTCACCACTGGCGGAGGCAGTTCGACTCATTTGACGTGCGTTTGCGTTTTAACCGGTAACAACTGATAATTGCAAATTGCAATTATTCCATTATCGTGCGCCAGTTCGAGTGGAAACTGTTTGGATGTCGAAAAGTGCGCCCCCAACGAACATCAAGGCAATTAGAAGTGCGCGATCGCTAATACAAGTAATTAGAAGCATTGAAAACGCACACGACGTGTTTCAATTAGCGCTAGAGTTGTTTGTTTAGCTATTGTTGAGTCGCAGCGCAACACCTTTATTTTTCAACCGCGGGGGTGTTTGTATAAACCGTTATATAGGATTTGAATAATTGGCCGTCAATGTGTTTGTTATTCAAATCCCAGTATTATGGAGCTTTTACTGCAGTTTAATTAGTCACAATCTACTCAACTATGCAAATATTTTCAACATAAAATAAGGAAATTCCGAAAATCCAAGCGTTACAACTCGTACTTTGTGCATTGTTGATAGGTACATACAATTTGTGTAATAACGCATCCACCCGGATCCCACGTAGGATTTGTTTACCTTTGTAGTTATTATGGGAAAAATTTTGTTGCCTTCAAAGCACATATTAAACCATTGCCACTGCGCTAATTTCCAGAATAGTCCCTACGCTTATTCGTAACAAGGTTTTATTTTCCAAGAATACCAAACCAGATTATTCGTTTCCTGTTAATATTATTTTTTTTATAATGGCTGGGGTAATTCTTTCCATCAAATTCTGAAAAGGTGTCTATTATTGTCAATATTGATATTAGCTCAACAGAACAGAAAAAGAAGGTACATTAACAATAATTTGGTAAATATTATTTATAATACGTTTTATGCATGTGTTAAAGATGCAACTATGTTTTGCATAGGGAAAAACAATTTGTGTTTTTTATTTATCAATTTGCTTATTTTGCTTATTTTAAAATGTCACTCTTTAAGAGACATTATTATGAGTCATAATGCACGTATCATGATTTACGACGTTTTGTCACTGCTTAGGTAAATATTTTACAGTGACAATTTTAACAATAATCAATAACATTTAAAAAACAACAAATATTTAATCGGTAGTCAACCAAAACAGGATTAGTCCACTTTGCTTCAAAGATGATAATATATCGAGAAAGCTTGTAGCAATTAACAATAAAATGAAATTATGGTTCTATAAATGTTTTAAAAAATTAAACAAATCTTGTTTTGCATTATTTTAGTCATGATAGTTTATGGGTTCTAAAGTTCTGAGGGAGGGAAATTGTTCTTAATTCATGATGCAACAAAATCTTTACATTCTACATTTTTAATATAGTATGTTAGTATGTACAGTATGAACAAGAGCCAATTTTTAGTAAAATCCATAAAACTGTAAAATTACAAATAATATTTCTTAATAATATACCAGAGGAGACGGATTTTCTAATTTGAAGAACGGTCCTGGAGAGAATATAAATAATATTAAGAATCGTTGGCGATATTTTTCGACTGTGACGGCAGAGACGAAGAGAAGAAAATTAAACTTCGAAAGGAAGAAACACTAAACATTTGAAGGAGGAAGGGTAACATGCCAGTGTTATCTCAGGTTGAATTGCTTGTATTTTTTTGCAATTCGTTTTTCAATTGTCGCCCGTGCTGCTTCATATTTTTTATGTATAGCAAACATTATTGATTTTTACTCGATGCTGCAGAATTTAATTTTAAATAATTGTGGTTCGGCTAATGTTTTTATCTCGTTATTTTTTACTATGTGGGACATAATTTAATTAATATTTATTAATAATATTTAGTATTACATTCAGTTCATGCCAATAAGTCCGGAATAATTTAGTACCTTACATTCATTCATCTATATATAAGTTTAAATAGATTAAAGATTTTTTTTGTAAATAAAGATATACAATTTGTTCAGTTCAGAACTGAAACACAAATCGTTTTTTGATAAGCAATCAGGGCAGACTGCAGAGTAACCATCGTTAATCTTCATTTTTCCAACTGTCTTGACAACCAATTCATTCAACAGGCTTCATGATACGCCAAATTCCCAACTTTTATTATTAAGAGTTACTGTATATCGTAAATATTGTCATTGAATAATGATATTACATTATGAGTGTTTACGTTTTTATTAATTGGTAATACAGTGAAAAATAATAAAAAAAAGAGCAGGTCAGCAGAAGCGAATTGTTTACGCGCAAGTTGGTGTAGAGGAACGTGTTATTCTCGCCACAGGGAATTAAAGATGCCTGGGGATCATCTGCCGTAACTGTTATGATTGCATAACGCTGGCGAACTATTTACGTCACCTTTGTGCTTAACAAAACTTGTAATCGCGCTATACATCGGTAATCCCAGCGACTTATATGTCACTCGATACCGCTTCGTTGTGCGCAGTCCAGCGCTGGTTTAATGAGGGCGAGTTAATAACGCAAATGTCATCGGAAGATTAAACGCATAATAAACGCACACGCCTACAACGCGCATACTAATTGAACGCAGTATTTCAAACATATTCGAGAGGTCCGCAAACTTTTAAGCGATTTGCCTGTTTCGACCCATAGGGATGGACAATTTGATTGTCTGGAATCGAACGGCTGCACATCAGTCTATCGCAAACATGCGAATAACGTGTCACTGGCATTCCCACAACTTCACTTCGCGTAAATAACGAAACAAATTACCGCGTCGCTCCCCGATGTTATTGTTAATCAGCGCAGGGCGAATCGTTTCATAATGCATCGTTAGCACTGCGTTACGTAAAAGTCGCCCAAAAAATTGATCAGAAATGACGTTGGTACCCACTCGATAAAATCACCACACACAGAAAAAAAAACCACTCGTCGGCTTTCACGTGCGCGGTGGGCGTAATATTTCGAGTCGCTCTGGTTATTAGATTGAAAAATGTGTCCAACTGAAAACGACAAAAATAATCAGCGAACGGACGGCCGCCTCCGGGAATGCCGGCGTGCACAAATATTGCACGTCCTCCAATCAATAAGTATGTTCGCAACGACGACGTACACAACAACGAACAAAAAAAAAACAATGAGTTTTTAAACACACATTGTTTACTTACCTGTTGCGATGTCCCACGAGTGCACAATGCATAATTAAAATTTTATTGTTTGCCTGGAAATTGAATGTCATGGCAGGTACTTACCACGCTTACAGGACGCATGTGTCCTGGCTTTCTAGGATCACCCACACACGTCATACGCAAGAAATTTCAAACGGTGTTTGCAAACCGCGAAATATCCTGCCACGTGTGTGCGCCGTGGAGGTTTTACTACTTAAATGATTTAATACTGGGTGATGTGGAACGGTTTGAAAAAGCCTCTCTTAATTGAAATATGCAAAGGGCTATTGATTTCATATCGCCGTCAACACCAAACGCTCCTACGTTGGTTTAATAAATGATGATTGTGCTACAGTGTATCAAAGAACCACTGCATAATTTATCGAAAGCATGCGATATGAGTTTGCACACTTACGTTCGTGGGCAGACACTGAAATTACACAGCGATAATAATTAAACGTCCAGATTAAATTAGCACATTTTCGGATTCTCATTGTTTAAGTGCGAGGTGGAATAAGAATTTAGGTTCATAGTGGAACAACATTCGAAATGTTGAAACACAAATAGGTATATATTTAGGTATTAATGTAAGTTATGTTCCTTTGTGATCTAGGCAAATATATCATAATTTAATCCTAGGGTTCAATGAATTTAATTGATATGAATGTTTATCGAATAGTGTACAAAGGCATAACAGGCTCTAATTTTGTGATTATTTTCTTATGCTTGATCACGCCATAATCAATAAATTAGGCATGCTCTCACGATTGAACAAGTTGTTTGAACACGTTGATTTTCCAGATGATTGTCCCCAAGAAACGAGCCGCATTGCTGATCGATAGACTAATGGTGGCGTTGCAGAAAGCGATTGAGAACGAGGAAGGAAGAGGGTTGGGCTCCAGGACGAAAAACTACTCTTTACGATCTGAAGATGGGGTGAGTAACTTTTTATTCATTACGCTAGTTGAAACATTTTGGAATGTTACCACTATAACTCACACTCATACACTATAGGATAGGTGATGACGCAAGCTTTTTCTTGATTAGTTTTATCTTGTATCGGTGGTTGCATTTTTTGTTTTGACAAACAAGTTTTTCACGTTCGTCCCGAACTGGTCAAGCCTTTTGCCTACTCCTTTGAATGCCTCGGTGATTGCTGCAATGCCATCCGCCTTTTTTTTATAGAATTCAATTAGAACATAATTAATCAATTAAATGAATTTATGATCTGCGCGTAATTTGCGCCGATCAAGATTTTAGTACCTATAATATTTAGTAAAACTGGATGACAAACAACTCACCGAAGTATAGCTGATGACCGCCAGTAAGCAGACTATTACACTGAAGACGAGTAATGCTTTCTTCATTATGGTAAATTTATGTGCGTGCTGAACGCTTACACTGACTGGAATGAAACCAAATGGCTTCGAAATTGGCATTTATATGCGCAATTGTTTATTGAAGCCACCTGATTATTGATTATGTATGTAGGTGATATTGATAAACAAATCGTTAAAAACAAACCAATTGCCTGAAACAATTGGACTTTTGATCTCGCCAGGCTTAAAATTAGTTGAGCAGAAAACGAATTTATTTTGGACGTTGGTTTACCTTCTGAGTCACATAGAATTTAACAGGTACTGTTTTGACCAACGCGTGCTTACGACTTATCAGTGTTGTCGAAATATAATCAATAACGTTTTACATATTATTCTATGGCTATTTAAAAAAAATTGTAGTAAATAATTAGAATTAGAATTACATCAGCTTGTTATGACATAAGAGAATGACATGCATTCACTTTTAACTGAACTCTGTTTAATTCTAAAATTTTTTTGATTCCAGATGGATTTGCAACGTAGAGGACAAAGTGTATCGGACCAGAAGAACGGACGCTATTGGCGATGCTATTTCAATGCGGTCTCTTGTTTCTAGGTGTGCAACTCCCTACGCAACGAGAAGAAGAAAACCATCGGCATAGTTAGTTGATCTCACTTCTTTTTTTACAATCTTCCATCATATCATTGAGTTTTCCAATCGTTTACGTTGTCAAACAATTATTGCTATTTTGTACTGCAAACATTTTTTATTTATAATTTGCGATAAATAGGCGAATAAACGTCAGATATTTGAAGTAAAACGTCCCACATGAAAACAAAATCTCAAAACCAAAATGCTGAGCTTCTAAGATTAAACTATTAAATTTAATTGCATAATTTAATGAATAAACGGAACAAAATATAAATTATGCTGGCGGTGGGTATCAATTGATAAAAACACATTGGGTTTATACATTATACATACATAAGTCATAGCTATTTAGAAACATCTAAGTACTTTATACATAGTTATTTAATGCTAAAATTAAATAATTGTCAATTGAAATATTTTGAATTTGATTTATATATAAAAAAAAAACTAAAAACTTGTCCAATTAGCTCAATTGTGGTGTGCAAGTGGCCATTTTTAATTTTATTTAATGTTTTTGAATTCACAAAACATAAAATGTTTCCGTTGCAAATCAAATTAAGAACTCTAGCATTTTGGACCTACGAGTTTTGTTCTCATTTGAAATAAATTTTCTTCATCAACTTGTATCACTTAAAGCAAAGTCTCGTTTCTTTCGAGCTATACATAAGCTTTCTTGATCTCCATGCGGTTGACGTACGTAGATGCTCTCGTACGTAATATGTATTATATTTTTATACTTCAGGTTAAATATTATTTAATTTACTTATTTGTTGAATTATATTATCATTTAATACTTGTGCAAATTTCTTCTTTATTACATTGCTGGCAAATCTTTTGAGAACATTAATAAATAAATAATAGAAGAGTATTAGTTTGTAATTATTTAGATTGTTTTAAATGAATATTATTTGTTAAAAATTATTTTATATCTATATAAATTAATTTGAAGTGTGAAATTCAGAATATTATAACATTTTCATGATTTTTCATATAAGATATGCTTCCATGGCATCAAAAGACTGCGATTCGTTTATGTTGTGATAAAAAATAGAATAGACTCGATATATTTGATCAGATATTATGTTATATTTGTTATTATGAACCAAACAATGTAGACGAAACATATAAGTATGAATTTATGACCGTACTGTGATTAAGTTTGTATTAATTAGATTTTACAATACTCATTAAATATATAAAACACTTCCTGCAAAGATACATGTACTTTGACAGTAAAACACTTTTTTATATGTGTTAATTCTACACAAATTAATTTACAGCCACCGCCTCAGTGTCTCCAAGTCAGCAAATCATTAGTCCACATGATCGTATATTTTTGAAGGCATTTGTTTTGACTGAGAACAGTTAAAGCATAATGCGTTTCAAATATTAGTCATGAATCTGTCTGTACTGAATCTGTACTTAAATTCAAATTTTCCTACAATCACCGTATCACACAATTCTTAAGTAAAACTATATAGCTATTTTTTATACCTTATTATACCGAAAATAATGATTACTAATAATGAACGATTATATTAAAATGAATTGAAACAGTATTTCATTCGAATTAGTAGTTACAAATTTTAAAATAAATTTACTATTACAGTTGAAACTGATCATATTACTATTGTTGCTGTAAAATTCCAGTAATATGTAAAATATAAAGATTTTTTATTTAACGATTAACGATATGACAAATATATTACATAAATCCTTAGACATTAGTAAACAGAAAGAGTACTACTTAATAGTACTAAAATTCTAAAATATGACCTAATTATATAAAGAGGGCGTTGTTTGTGATTACAATCTACACTTGCAATTAAATATGAAATTATGTCTAAATATCATGCATGATGAAATGATGAAGAAAGGAGAATGTATCTCGTGAAATAATTTTCTAATTTCAAGTTTCTCATCTTCATACTATAGTTCAATAGACTCTTTGCAGTATGTATGTTCTTTCAATGCTTTAAAGCACCAGAAAGTGTCTTAATAATTGACGTTTTCAGAAAATTTGAAAACATTATGTAGAAAACGCCTTGCACTAATTCACCTATTTTGGATTGACCATTTTTTTTATTGTTGTTCAAGAGACCCTTTACAGTATGCATATAATTTCATTTCTTTGGACCCCATGGAAGTGCTCGGAGATGCTCTTAAAAAGTAGCCATCGTTGATCTGGAATATATAATTTGTTTGACGAAAAACAGAGCCAAACTAGTATTCAAAATTAAATTCCGTTGAAAGGCAACACCGTAGTTTTTTTTTTTTTAATTATTTAGATTCAAAAAATAAAGCCAAACTTATTTTAAAATAATTATCGGTTAAAGTGCGCAGGAATGCGCCCCCAGCGTCACAAAGTTTAAATTACGATTATTTTGGAAACTAAAAAAAATAGAAAAGAAACGGACTCTAAATGTTTGTTCCTATTAGGAGTCTTTACAGCATGACACATTTTAAGCCAAACTGTCAAATTTGTAAAAAAAAGTTCAATCTTTAGTCAATTTTCTAATTAATTAATATAAATTTTGAGTTATTCTTAATTTATTAAATTTAATAAAGTATATTAAGTAACACGTGGTTAAACAAAGGCATAACAAGGTTTAACCAGGTGATGGTTATGCTATTTTTTTACTTCCACTCTAGCCCTACGTTGAGGTTTTTGTATTTCAACTTTTGTATTTTAAATCATCGGAATTTGCTCGAACACTACTACAAAATCTAATTGTAATTGCATTACCTACACCTACACACATATCAGAATGTCTCGTTTTCAACTCCTCACGCTTATCGATGTTTGGTTGTAAACAATATTTTTATTGCTTTGAACCAGTTTCATACGGCGCTCGTGCTACGAACGTTTCAGTCTGTTCGTAATTGCAAACGGCTGGCTACCTTTCTTTTATTCATTTCTATTAAATTAATTTCATTACATTTTATCGATTAATATGGGCATACATATATGCAGGTAATGACAATAGACGTGTATATTGTTTTCGCTAGTTTTTACATGGCTTTTAGACACAAACGCTGTACTTTATCTACGGGCATTAGATATACGGGGCGGAGTTTGCACCTGCGCATTTGGCTACGGTGCAACACCACGGTGCTCAACGCGGCGCGACATTTAGTGGTTCGACGGTTGTTGGATTATTGCGATGCTGAGGATTGGAATAAGAAAATATGTTTTATATTGATAATTCCTAGTAAGTGTAAGGAACGTCTGTGACCGGATTTCACGGGAATATTGCCTGTCAAAATAGCGCTTGTCATTCAAGTCCGTTACCTGACGAAACAGACTTAATAAATACGACTATGCAGCGTAGTGGGTGTTTTTACACACGAGTTTTTTTTTTCTGTTTCAGTGCTTTCTGGGATTACCCGATGCACTAGTAAGTTTGTAAATATTATTACATCATAATTACATTTTTCCACTTCCACCTATAAAGTGCCAGTATTTCTACGATTTTTAGACACAAAAAGTAGCACTTTATATTCGGACGGACAAGCCGTGGGCATTATCCATTATCTACGGACATTATCTACGGGACGCACCTTGCGCCTGCGCATTTGCCTACGGTGCAGCACAAGACCGTATGAAATGCTTTGCGACGTTAGTCAAACAAGTGGAAGCGGCGCGATATGGCCCGACGCGTCACATGGCCCAGCGCACAGTATGGTATTTATAACCTTACATTTTGTAGTCGTATGCGAGCAAATTTCGATGATTTAAAATACAAAAGTTGACATACAAAAACCTTAACGTGGAACTAGAGTGGAAGTAGCAAAAATAGATAAAGCATTACATGGCTAAACGTAGTTAAACACTCAATTGCTTAAACGGCCGCTACGCTCGCTCTCAATCAATCTTGTGGGTAATGTTCCCGTTTCGCCATTATACTATTATACTATTTCGTGTTAAGTCGTTTGTATCGTAATAACTCAAAATTGCGTTTTTGGTTGTTCCTTTTCGATGTCGATTTAAAGCGCATATTTTTCCCTGCTGGTATTTCTTATTGATTTGTGAATATGAATATTTTCTTTAGATTTTGATAGCGCGAGATTTGTTCTCAACAATACGCTACTATCAGCCCCATTAGTATTATGTGGCGAAGTGCCTTTAAATTGAAAATTTGACAATTTGAAAATTTGACTCATTTTTTAAAGTTTAGGTGGAAATCAGGTCATATCTCAGGAACCCTTTAGAATATTTACATGTTTCCTTCAAGTTGCTTTGCAAGTTTGACAATTTTCTATTTTTTTCAGATTTGGTAGATTTGGATAATTGAATCATATTTTAGGAACCTTTTAAAGCATTTGCATGTTTTCTTTAGATTTTGAGAGCGCGAGTTTTGTTCTCAAAGATATGCCATTCCCCAAAATCGTGCGGAAAGTACCATAAATGCACCCTGTAAAATCTACAATTTTCAACATTTTTCATGTTTTGTCGTGGAAATGGGGTCATATCTCGGGAAACTTTCGGAGTATTTGTATGTTTTCTTTATATTCTAATAGCGAAAGAGTTGAACCACTCATACGTTATTGTCGCCCCCAGTAATCTTGCGGGAACTGCTTTAAAATTGCTCTGCAAATTCCACTATTTTAAGTTAAGTTTTGTTGTGGAAATATCTCAGGATTCCTTCGGGGTACTTGTATGCTATCTGTGGTGTTTTCTTTATCTCGAATGTTTGCTTTAGATTATGATAGCACGAGAGTTGACCTCAACAATTCGTTAGCGTCGCCTTTAGAAATCATGCGGGAAGTGACCTAAAATCACCCTGCAAAATCAGCAATTTTCTACATTTTTCAAGTTTTGTCGTGGAAATCTGGTCAGTTCTCAGGAAACCTTTGGAATATTTGCATGTTTTCTTCAGATTCTGATAGTGTGAGACTAGTTCTCAATATTACGTTACTGCAGTTCCCAGAAATCATGCGGAAAGTGCTTTAAAATTGCGTGATTTTCTATAAAAAGTGGTAATTAGTTGTTTTGAAGTTTTTTCCTCCTTTAAGTTTGTAATTTCTTTTTGTAACGCCTTTTCTATTACTTTTTTCTTTTGATTTACCATCATAAAATAATTAAACTTGTTATTCCCCAGTGTTTTCCTTTTTGTACTTTGAATTTTTGTTTGTAACACCTTGTATATTTAGATTCTTTAACACGCAGCCAATTTTCTTTTTGACTCATTGCTTTTTATTTGGTAGTGCTATACGTGTCCATTAAACTAAGACTATTAAAATTATTATTAATTTAATTGTTTGTTAGTGTTTGAAATTTTTTACTTATTTGTATGTGCTTTGGTTATGCAGGTCGTAAAACTGATTTTAAGATGGCGGCAGGAATTTTCTATGTCTGCACTAACTTAATTATATTACATTTGTGGCTTGTGACTTGTATTGTGACTTATATTATTTGTATACTCTTTTTATCGTTGCAAGTACAGGCCAGCACTTGAAAAATATTTCTATGGTTTATATCGGCTTTGAGGAAGATGATACTTATAATTGTCTGTACAAATGCTTATAAGGATTGTCCTTATAAGAAGTTTCTCATGCAAATATGGTTATCTTGGAAAGTAGAAATCAGGTGCCCGAAACAAAAAATCAGCAAAATTCAATCATTCAAAAAGAGGGCGTGAGGCGTTCTACAGAATTTTTTGATAAATAAGATTTGGACAGATTTAACTTGAGGCCCCCACAATCTGATGCAAGTGTGGTTATCCTGGAATATAGGGTTCAGGGACTCAACCCAAAAATATGTCTATCAAAAATATGTCACTTTTTTGTGTTTAGTTTTGTGTTTAGATTGTATTTAATCTAAATTTATGCAAACGGTAATTGTCCTGAATCTTCTAATTCTTTAATCAAATTTCAATTATGCATTTCGATGATTACATAATACACACTTGTGATTTCAATATCCGGAAAAATGTTACTAAAAGAATATGTTAAAGAAAATGTTATAAATTGAGTGGAGGCGTTGGCATATTAAGTAGTGGTTGTATTAATTAATTATAACATTATTATTTATGGTAGAAACTAATTAAGATATACAAGAACTAAAAACACTATGTTATCAAATTATAAATTAGGTAATATTTTTACAATTTCAAATATTTGATGTGTTTAAAAAAAATTCTAATATGATTTTTTCGTAAAGTAATAAAGGTGAAAAAAGTTTTTTTTTTTTCTAATTTGTTCATGTCATAATAAGAATAATAAAAGGGGATATTTTAAATGCACTTTAGTTAAAATACAATCCACTTGAACAGCCGCACTTAAGTTTTCATACTTTGCACTAAGAAATTCATATTATGCACTATAGATTGTATCACTACATAGTATAAAGTAAAGTCGCTTTTTTTTCCGGTCCCTTTGTTCGCTTAAATATTTGAAACTACGCAACGGATTTTGATGCCGTTTTTTTTTATAGATAGAGTGATTCAAGAGGAAGGTTTGTATGTATAATAACATCCATTAAATAGTGGAGAAGCACTGTTATTTTTGAGATTTCTAATGTGATGTAAATACAAAGTTTTCGATTATTCCCGTCTGCTCTTTGTGCGATGCTTCGTAGCTTCCCCCTCCAAGCATAGACGTGTGTATGTGTGTACGTGTGGGTTGAAGTTGACCGGTAGATGTTTTTGTTTGGAGAAGGAAAGTCGCTTTCTCTGTCTGTCTCTTTGTATGCTTAAATCATTGAAACTACGCAACGGATTTTGATGCGGTTTTTTACTTCCGTGCGAAGCCGGGGCAGGTCGCTAGTAACTTATATTTTAATACAATGCACTTATATATTCAGGTTTAATTTGCTATGAATCAACTTTTTAAATTGAAACTTTATAATTTAAGGTGGTTAGGTAGGGTACCTTGTTTGGTATTATTTGTGGGGCGGTCGGGGGGTTGGGGTGGTCGGGGGTTGGGAGTGGTGGTTAGGTAGGCTACCTTGTTTGGTATTATTTGTGGGGCGGTCGGGGGTACTGGTGAGGGGGTGGTCGGGGAGTTGGGGGTGGTGGTAAGGTAAGCTACCTTGATAGAAGGGGCCGGCTAAGAGTACGGCACGTACTTAATACTGCAAGTTTTATAAGTGCAAAGTATTAATTTCATAGTGGAAAGCATTTTATTCAAGTGGAATTCATTTTTCAAAGTGCAAATATTTATTTTTAAGTTCAGTTCTGTATTTTTAAGTGCAAACATTAATTATAAGTGCATTTAATGAATGCACTGACAAGTTAAAAATCGAAAAAATAAAGTTCGTTTAATTACATGCCATAATAAAATGGCAGATTTAGTTTTTTTGATTTTGATGAGTTTCATGACAATTTGGTACAAAAAAAATAAATTTCAAGCAAGAGCAATATGAAAACGCCAACAGACAGATTTATTAATTTAATTTTTGTATTAGTTTTTCAACTAGTTTTAAGCTTCTAACTAACAAATTACACTAGTACATTTGAACACTCTACTTTTGAGGTTAAGGGTCGACCAGCTGTCTTCAATTGGTGTATACTTTAATAGAATCTATGCAGTTTTTCTTTGAATTCTTCTATTAAGTAAAGTTATAGCCATCCAAAACCGATCGAATTTTTAAAAATTGCTAATAGAGTCCACATTTTCAGGATCGTCTTCTTTAAAGGTGTAGGTACTTTCGAGCAAAAAAATTTACATCAAAATCGCTGACCTAAGGGCGCACACTTTCGTCGAGGATTAATAGATATGTCCATATATATATAAAGGGAAATTGATGAGCCTGCTACTTAACCAAATTCTTATCTATCCGAAAAAATTGTTAGAGGTGTTAACTGGTGTTACGATTCTGGTTACGCACGAGAGTATGCACTGTAGGTAACTGTAAGAATAGTTAGAGGGAGAAAACTTTGAAACGCCACGCAGGCGTGTTTGACGAGTACCTTGTGCTTCCTCCGCCTTCGCATTCGAATTTACAAGGGGTCCCTAGTAATTTATAAAATTCAAGTACAAGCAATAAACAATACGAAAATTGAAGAACTATAGAAATATGAAATGGTGAGCATCTAGAAATAAATAAAATAAGTACTGTATCAATGTAAAATGCTAACAATGCAATGTCTCTAAAAAAAGTAGCACAGGCTTTCGCATATGCATACATGCTAGTGCATATAATGGGAACTCTAATTAATACATACATCGTAGGTATTGTTGATGAAACGTCAATGAAAAGCTGAAAATAGATTGATTGTTTCTTTGTTTGCAGTGAGCTCAGTGTTATGCAGCTAATCAGTCCATGTCGCCCTCCGAGGAAGAATCCAGAACGCGTTAACACCTGTTGTTTATTCGATATGTTTGCGGGACGTGTCGGTAGTGGAGTCTGATTACGCAAACAACACATCAACGTGGCCAGGGCGCTACGCTGCACGCCTTCGGGAAATTTCCTCGTTCCGCATTAGGCAACTAGCGTTCAAGTTAATCGTCCCTCGCGATTACCCAAAGCTGATAAACCGCGTGGGCGCCAAAGAGATTTCCTCAATCGTTGAAGTAATAATCGATGTTTGCCAACACCCATGAGCAATTTGATTTGTATTATGAAACAACACTGAAATAAATCATTTGGTTCAATTTATTTTCGTTAATTTAAAGAAAGCTACTCATTTACCGATTGTATTCACGCCTACCTCTACATAATGAAACATCAATTTATGGCTATTACTGTAAGCTAATATTGTAATAATAATAATAATAAGAATAAGTAGCGGTCATGTAAGCACTCGTTCCACTTTGCTCCATATAGTCGATATGATGTATATTGGTAAAAGACAAGCTATCACAAGGTGGTGAAAGGCGCAACGGCAAAACTTGCGCCATTAGAAAGCAATTAAGCGGGTTAGTTCGCACAAGGTTGGTGTTATCCTTGACATAGAAGCGGTGCGAGGATCTCCGCATCACACGTCTCCGTGAATACTGATGGTAGCACAGAAATACATACATTTTACATACGCAATTTGGAATGTTCTTTGATGTACATGAGCCGTGCACACATGAAACATGCGCGTTAGCAACCGCATCGAAGCAACTTACGTAAACATCCCTTTATGTTCTCATTTGGCATCTCAGTTCGCATGGCAATCCTTTTCTTTAAACCAAGTGCAAAGTTAAGGTACACATCGACTCTAATTTGAAGTGTAATCAAAATTATAAGCACAAAAAAAAACTTGAAAATATTCACAATCAAATTTATATTATGTAAATCTTCATATTTTGATTATTTTTGTTTTGTGAACGCAGACTGGCCTACCCAAAATACATTTTTGTGTACTAATTCTGAAATTTAGTTTTCTCAAGAGTAGGCCGATTAACCACAATTAAAACTAAAAAACTCAGAACTCCAAAGTGCCTAAAAACATATTCAAAGAATATCTCACTTTGCATATTCTACTCTATTTTTGAATTTGAAAAAATAACCTAGGGACGAACAAAACAAAACAACAAAACATTTATTTAAGTTTTATATTTCATAACTTGGTTATAATAGTACCTATATTAAGTAACAAGTGGCTAAACGAGGGCATTACAGACGAGGTCAATCAATCGAGTCTTTAACAAAGTTTAGCCACGAGGTGCTTACGCCATTTTTCTACTTCCACTCTAGTTCCAAGTTGCAGTTTTTGTATTTCAACTTTTGTATTTTAAATCATCGAAATTTGCTCGCACACTTACAAACTGAAAGGTTATAAGTGCAATGCCACGCGTCGGTCATGTGACGCTTCGATTCATATCGTGCCTCTCCGATACGAGCAGCAGCAGTGCCTGCTTTGACGTGTTTGACTGTCGTCGCATGGCATTTCATACCGCCTTGTGCTGCTCCGTAGGTAAATGCGCAGGCGCTTGCTCCGTCTCGTGCATAATGCAAGTATATAATGAATATTATGTACGGCTTGGCCGTCCGTATATAAAGTACCATTTTTTGTGTCTAAAAACTGGCGCTTTATAGGTGGAAGTAGAAAACAGTACAATATGCATATAAATACTAAATTAATAATGATTTTTTTTATAATTTTTTTTTAAATTTAACTAGGTAAAATTTTTGGTTTCAGTTTGAACAAGATTTTACGAGTATAGAAACCAACAAATAATAAAATACACAATCATTAATGACAATTTAATGGCGGGATCTGAATTTTACATCTTTGTTGTTTTCTTTAAAACATCGCAAATAGAAATCCGCAGTGTTGACTTACTCACATTCGCAATAGTATGTAGGTATCAGTAGGTTGAAAACATTTACTTTGTTATTTGACGAAAGCTATTTGTCAAGTCTGTTTGCAACTCTAATGAACTAATAAGTGTATCACAAACGACTTAGTTTTTCTAGAGGCAAAGAAAGAATGAATTTTATCCATTGTCGGTATTAAGCATTCTGTTAAAAGCAAAATAAGAAGAATAGATTATTCCAAAGAATGCTAGATAGACAATGAACAATTATTTACATTTACTCTGTGACACTTGAGTCAATAAAGTACATTTACTGCAATTTGTTCAGTGTCATGTGCATGCCAACCGCTTTTAAAACTAATCTTAAAACAAATACATGTTTCCGACAAAAATGTCGAAATTTCCAATTCGAAACTGAGTGAATCGATTTAAACTTGCAATTAGTTAATTGAAACTGCATATAGGATTTACTTTTGCAATTAGACTGGCCTGTAATGTCATCCAAATGTTACAAAGACAATATCTTTTTAATGTAAAGCATTTCGAAATATTCTAATTACATTTGCAATTGAGCGTACCACTCAGAAATGATTTATATTTCCAATTCTGAGGAAGCATATTATTAGTGCAACCCGCAACCTTTGGTGAGGAGGCGTAATATCTAATTAGTAATACACGCGGCGACACAGTAGCGATGCAATGCACAATGGGTCAATACCCAAGTAGGTAACCGGAAAGTATTTTCCAGCTGAAATCTGGAAAAACATAAAAGGCAGCCGGCTGTTTGCGCGAAATGGTGGTCATAAAAGTTAACCCCGACGGACGATGAAAAGACCGGACATCAATCACGTGCACATCGTATGGATATGTGTCAGTGATAAAAATTCTGGCATCAAAGTACATAATCCTTGCTTCATTATTAGTTCAACATATTTTTCTGTTGTAGTTGAATTTTCATGTCAGTAGTGTGTCCTTGGATTACGCTCTTGACCTAAAGACCCATGGTCAACATTCTTGCTCTGAAAAAAAATCCAGGTTCATATTTAAATGACTCATCCAAAGATATCAGCTGGCATTGCACATACAGGATTTGATACCGTACTGTTAAAGTGCGAAGCAAAAAATAGAGACTAAAATTAAAATTGGGTGGTGGCGCAACCAACGGCATCACCATCGGTATTTGTTTTGATTAAAATTTAATATTTGCTCAGCTAAATGAATATTTGTATTGTCAACTCAGTTAGCCCATTCCTTGTTTTTCTATTGAATTTAAGTAAATGTTACGTTCGCAGGCGGCGTTCGCGTTGAACGCGCCACCATCGCGAAACAGAAGCAAATTGCTAATTAACGGATTCGGTAGGATGCACTTCTTCTATCTACTTGAGTACATGTGCGCCTACAATGGCTGCAATCCATGGCAAGTTACCAGGGCGTAATAACGCCATAGTCAGCCCGCTCATGGCCAACGCATAATCCCAAAGTTTTCGGTAACAATTTGCGGTTGCTCAACACCACACGCTTGTATTCCCTTCGATGCAATATTCGCCGATATACAATGTGTTTTAGATGTTAGTAATAATTTCATCTGTTGTATATTTGATAATTCAACTACCTGGGAAGCATTTTTATTTTTAGCTGTTCCGCCGGCGTAAAATAGCAACACTAAAGCTTTTGGTTAGTTGTTAATAGTTTATGAAATGAAAATTGTGCGCCTGATTGTACACAGCTGTGTATTATAACCCCGGCCTTGTTATTACAAGATACAATAGACAGAGTGCCGACGGCCTCACGTCCGTTTGTAGGGACATTGCAGCAACACCAATAAATGCCTGGATCAAATGTCAAACGCGAATCCTTTTGCCGATTCCAACTGCACGGACCGCCATTGTGCGGCGACCGAGTACCCGTTAATTATTCAGATCGTTGTTGACTGCACGAGGACTCCTTCATTCGCAGCTAAACTCGACGACAAGAGTGGCGAAGGCGACAAAGGCCACCCTGTGAGTGGGTGTCCACCAGAACTGGATTTAGTTGTAATTACTTCGCGCTTTGCGCCGCCTTATTAATTAGCGATAATTAGTTTCAGCACAAGATATATTAAGCGTAGCAATTATGATGTTTGCACATGTTTTAAATGCTAAAACATTTGACCTTTCTTCTTCACCGCTAGAGCAAGGTATTATTACAACAAAGGCAACAAATTTCAAACAAATGCCCGGCCATGCATTAATGCGCAATAAACCCCACCATTGATCTGGTGCAAAGCGTGCGATTGTAGATTGCAATTGTAGGAGTTGGCTGTGATCGATTCCTTAGGTGGCAGTTGTTGCATTTATTGCTATTGTGATGGATATAAATCATTGTTCATTGCAGCTTTGGCATTGAAGCATTTGCAGAAAGGCCAATGCCGTCCATATTTCAAAGCATTATTGGATTAGTTGCATTCAAACTGCGTCAAAGGTGATTTTAATTACCCAGCTACTGGTAGGCCAGTTGATCCATTATATTATTTTATTCTACAATCAATCTCTATCACTAAGTTTCAACTCGTAACTTTTCCGACAAGTGGGCAGAACCACCTGCTTGTTTTACTACTTTTATAATGAGGAAAATTTTTAACGATTATTCATTATGTGAGGTATTATATAAATATATTTAAAAAGAAACATTTCTTCATTATTCCTTCTTATTATTTTTCATTCATTAGTTAACTGAAAATATTGTTAAAACAAAATTAAAATGAGTAATAATTTAATTAGTTGTAATTAAAACTTTAATTTTTGCTGCGCAATTTTTAAATTAATGCAATATTATCAGTAATGCGATCAACCATATTATATTAGCGGATTTATTTTACTAAAAATGTAAACCAATTTTAAAGCGTCATTTATACATTTTATCAGAGTTAAAATTAATGTATAATTAACAAAATACTTCTTAAATTGTTTATATACCTATATTATATCAAAACATACAATTGCAAAAATATCGAAATTGGTTACTTAGTTTCTTAGTTAAAGAAATTATATACATACCTAAAATTGTTTTTATTATGCGATTTAACGCAACTTCATTACTGCCCCGAATTATTCTGTCAATTATTGCAAAGTAGGTACTAAAGTTTGTCCGAGACTATTTTGAGAGAAAATCAAAACTTCTACATATTGTCATGTTTTTGTGACATAAAAATAGCCAACAAAAATCATTATTTATTGAGTATTTAATGTAATTACTTTTTGAACATAAAGGACACTATTTTAATGTCCTGATAATTATAAATGATTATGAATAAATGAAATTAAATACATATTTGGGAATTTAGAAAAAGCTGAAACAGCCCTTATAGGCTCGTCTAAGCTGCCCGTTAGATTGAGCTCAATCATACCCTTGAAATGACGCCAAATCTCAATTTCATACCCAATAATTTCAATAGTCTAAGGTGCGACGGCGCTGTATAGAATCGCCCCATAAACCGAAATCCGTTTCAGGCCGAAACTGAAACCGAAAGTTTGGTCAGACTCTGCGATTATTTTATAGCAAAAGCATATGCATGTAGTGTACTCGTACATTCGCAAAATTTTACGATTTGATAATTGCACTTGTTTTAGTCGTTTTTAAAAAGTTCTTTTATTCGTTTATACCTTGGAACATAATATCCCGTTTACCAAGAAAACAAACAACAAAGCAATGAAACAAGTGACCTATATTTTTATTCCCTAAATACCAATATTTAATTGAGAAAATATATTGGTCGAAAATACGTACGTTCTTTCAGTGATTAAATAAATACAATTGTTTCTGAAAGCTCGTAAACCATTTGCTCTTAACGCCCCTGCATAAAGTTAATAGCTTGTAAGACATTCGCGATGTTTTAATTGACCAAAGGCTCCCGCATGTATGACTGACATTGCTATGTTAGTTTCTATCAACATTAATACCATGTGCTGGCGCCGGATCGATGCCAATTGTCAATGAAGATATATTCTGAAAAGACGCAGACCTTCAAAGTTTAATTAGATTTTAAAGCTAATCAAGCGCTTTCTATGTGGGTACGCTCTATGTGGAAATACGAGGCCCCACGCGAAGGACGTTATTCTCCCTATCGAAGTAAGTAGTTAGCAAAGTCGTCGCAATGATTTCGTCGAAATTTTCAGGGAATATCTAACGCTTAGGTCGGCGAGACGCAACGCGTGGCTGCGTGAATGATACATGATCGAGTCGACATTGGCGCACGATGCTTTTTCCCCACATGCTGGAAACTCGAGTAGTTGGCGACCGTCGAAAATCGTGTTCTTGTGGTTTAATTATAAATTAAAGCAATTAGCAGCATTCGGGCCGAGTTACGCACCTCTTGGACGCAGAAAATGAAAGTGCCACGGGCGCGCACGCACACGTGGGGTAATAAATCACGCCGTTCGCGTATGAAAATATTGGATGACGCGTGGCATACGCGAAAGATGATATTCAATGTTCAGGTTTTCTTCCCAACCTCTGCATGTCTTGCGGTTTTATGCGGCTGTTCGTTATTGTTACTTACCGACTCTCTTAATTGCATTTTTTTACTGGTCGATTTTTCATCTTGAATTTGATTATTTTACCTACCAGAAGTAATTGAATATCAACGCTGTTGACTTAAATAGAATTTCCAAGTACACGATTGCAGGAAGATCACTAAAAGCACAATGATGGCCTTTCCAACATGCACTTATCTTGAATAATTTTCCTTAATTGCATCAATGGTAAGCAGAAACTTACTGATAATAAATATCAAATTATGATTTACTTAGGTACTTGCTGCTCTTGCTTGTTTTGCTGCTTCCCTTTATTATAAATTCCAGTAATGATTTGTAACCTTATAATTTAAGTTTATTGGAGACGAATAATTTCGACCTTTGTTATGTATAATTGGCGTGTGTAATTGCTCTATAATCTCCAATTTAGAATTTACGCCCGATTTCATTAGCACGTGACAAATAGTTGTGCTATGTACACGTGTATTTTGGAAGCAAACTGTCAACCCACCACATGATTAATTTAGATTTCACGTTTCGCTGGATTTTACAGGAAACTAAGAGTTTAGCGTAATTCAGATCATGTAGGTAACAAATATCTTGCCGCTTGAGCGATAAGGTATTGTGTTCGTCATCAAGTCTTGTGCAATATTTTATCCGGTGTTGAATTATGGTTTATATTCAGGTGCTAAACTTTTACGGGAAAATCCAAATTTGATCTGTCGTTAAGCCAGATATGGATGATTAACAAACACTTCAATGCGAAGGCGCAACTGTGGGTGAAAGCGCGCTAATACCCGAAAGAAGGACAGAAAAACGCGGCTATCACACGCGGAATCGATTGGCCACGCGGCGACGTCATGTGCGCGTCCGGCCTGCAATTGGCTGATGTTTGAATTGCGCGTCGTCGCGACGCTCGTTGCGAGCGAAATATAAACGCGCCAACGTTCGTCTTACGCTCGTCATTTCTAAGTTCATCTTCAGCAACAGCAACGTACCAGCAGCTCGCAGCAACGCACCACCGCACAATCGCCACATCCGTCGTCGATCTCCGTGTGGATAAGTGCAACTCCAAGAAGAATAACTTCGCCCTCAAGCCGCATCGACACGCAAGAGTCAATTTCGGTGAGTCAACAAACACACGTTTTCTTTCTTTCTACGCAAACAGGAGTTGTGTTTTCCGCACATCTCACAAACTTTATCATATGCCGAGTTTACAATTTAATTGAATTCGATCAAACACGTACGAAAGCTCAATTGAAAGTTTCGCCCGCGTGTTCATCAATTTTCAATTCTGTCCGCACCAACTTTTAAATGACCGCTTTTCCAACTATTACAGGCAACAGTCAAGGTATATAAATATTGTCCCAGAAAGTTTTGACGCTTTCAAATTGATGATCGTTCGCAAATTAATCTTGTAGCTCGTGAGCAACACAGCGTATAAAGTAATAATTATTATTCAAGTGGTTCATTATCACCGCCAAGCCGTAGCAACAAGAGCGGAATACTTAAACAATCGCGGTTTTCAGCGTGCAGAAAACCGAAAGCAACCAGAATAGCTTTCAACTGCCGACGTCGCTTCGCATTGTGCGTAATGTTCACACCCTTGATAACTCTATTAAGCAATGCCGTGTTTGTCGTATTCGATTATCACTTCGAAAGGTGTAACATGTTTGCGTTCCATTATCGTGCTTTCACCCCTAATGGGCAAAATTCGGCCAAGAAAAGAGTGTTATTCGAACTGACGCATTAAATTTAAAGCTCGTCCTGCGTGCACTGTGCGAGATAATGTAATAAGCATGAAAACTTTGATACTTTTCATTCTGAACAGCAAAAGGAGCGCCTACGCTCTTCAATCATGCATGCTCATAAATTTTTATCAAAAAAAATTGATTTTGTTTTAATCACCTGCCGCTAAGCAAAAATAAATTGTATCCAAGCACATCCTTTATATTGATCGATGCAAAAACCAAATGTTTTAACAAACATGTTTGCTCAATTTTATTCACATTAGCATTGAAAAACGATTTATGCAAAGTTTTCCACACTTCTGCTTCTCGTTCACACTCGCACCGTATGCATCAAATATGACAATCGTGGGCAGTGAACGCACAGGACGCTCGTCAGTTGTACCCGACAGGTGTAAATGCCATGACAGGAAGAACAATCCTTACGCGCTGCTTGTCTGGATTAAACATGCCGTATTTGCACTGGACAACTTACCGTGCAACTTGCAGCTCAGTGCATTGATTAAAACAGCTCAAATAATAGCCGCAGAGAGTTCTGGTGTCACGTTCAACAAACATGCGCATAATTAAATGGTTTCTAACACGGATCCTTAATACACTTCGCAACATTGAAAAAGTTGTAATATTATTCGGCAGTCGACGACGCGTCCTAATTGAGTTTACGCGAAGATTACTTAGACCTTCAAATTGCCATTGGCATTCGATCAAAACGCGGATATTTAAAATATAGGTTTTTCGATGCTGTGCGCACGGAAATAGCTTCGAGATTTTTATATCTGCGCTCAAAACGAAATTAAAATTTAATTGCAGAGCGTCGACTGTCGGCCAGCACGGCACATTGTCGCACATTTTGATTGTGTCTAGAAGGTCTCGTTCGGCGGCGAGTAGGTCGAATAAATAATGTTTTATGATTCCATCAAGGAATTATTGCACTTTCAGATACTTTCCCGCGTGCGTTTGGATAACTTAACGACATATCAAATGATGAGTTATCAATTGTTCAAATGATCTGAAAACAAATGTCAATCTCAAATGTCGATCTCGCGTTTGAATTAATGTGAACGTTTATCATTCGAATGCCTTTTTGTCATTACGTAACACCTACAGTTGCTGGTCAAGGGCATATATCAGCACATCGGGAAAACAATATTGGATTTTTAATTCAATCACTCGAAGCGTCATCGCGAGAGCGTTGATTGCAGCAACGGAAGCAGTCGTCACTTCAATTTTTTTTTGTTATGCATTTTCCACAGGAAGATTGCACTACGAGCACAGACAATATAAGTGTGATACTAATCGACAGTGGCGGAAATTTAAAAGCCGCCAGCGTACATTTTGCCAGCGAGCATTCCACGCGTATGTTGCATTGTTAAAACGCGAGCGATGGGGCGCGATAATTTCCTTCCGATGTGCGACGCGTCCAAATCGAATCGAACACATGAGCACATGATCTTGTCCCGCCGGAGTGCGAAAATTGAATTAAAGCTGGTCGAAAATCCGCACGCTCGATTTGCATATCTACGGTTTCGATTTCTGTTTGCTGATCGTGGCGCGACAGGTATGCAGATGTCATGCAAATAAATCCGCAATTCCAACACAATGTGTCGAAAAGAAAGTAGAACGAATAAAAATACGCGCACTTGAAAATCCGTTGATTATGTAAACAACAGCACACAACAGGATAAGATTATCACAGCTATCAGATTTTTGGATCACATTCGAGCCTCCGGCGTAGAATCGAAATTCAGCCACAAACCGTGGCCGCCAAATTTCAACCCGACACGTTTTTGCGTATTGCGTATTGTTCGCATTTCGCACTCGACACTAAAATCAACAGCGCATTACGGTGATCATTAAAACAAATTCAATTTGAATTAAATTTCATAAATTCTCATTGGGTGATGTGCATTAAGCGCGGCGTGTGGTTAAAAGGATTGCAAAAATTAAATCGGACGACATGAAATTCAACCACGTTTCATACACGGTAATAGAAATATGAAGTACTAAGCCCTAAACCAAACACACTTTAAAATTGGCGTCAAAACAATTTCGTAACAAATGCGTTGCCACCGTACGCTGTAATATCATGCGTCGAAGTCGTCCTTTTAAAATGCAGAAACACATTTACCTCGAGCGGAAACGTGCCCTGTGATACAAATTTGACGCTCCCTAGAGACTCGGCGCTCCGAACGCAACGTCAAGAATAAATATCCAAAATTACTAATTTACGTGACAATTCAAAACAGAGAACGAATTAAAATTGATGTAATGAAGCAAAGCTAGGCGCAATCACACCTTCAGCATGGACCCCAAATTACCATCACATGCAAGCAAACTTAACTTTCCAAAAACGAAAAAAAAATGAATGCACTTAAAGAGAATATAGCAGCATAAATATGAAACGCATGATGTGCACGTATTGCAGTAGCGTATGCGTGTCCTGTGGGATTAGGAATAATTTTCTAATTTGTCTCCGACAGGATGTGCCACTAATTTGAGGCTAAATAGAGAGGTTGCGGGGAAATTTGCAATTTAAATGTCACTCATGTCGGCAGCTTCATGCAAGCTTCTAAAATATATTTGAATAGATATATTCATGCAACATTTTTAATTGAAACAAACCAATCGATCTGATTGCAAACGCACGTGTTTTATTTCACACGTAGGAATAAATGTCGCTTTTAATTTATTACTGGTGTACGCGTTATTGAATACAAGCGT
The DNA here is from genome assembly GCF_025399875.1 of Dalotia coriaria. Classification (NCBI taxonomy): domain Eukaryota; kingdom Metazoa; phylum Arthropoda; class Insecta; order Coleoptera; family Staphylinidae; genus Dalotia; species Dalotia coriaria. The sequence goes on along the minus strand of NW_027045443.1, from coordinate 3,670,231 downwards.
GGGGTATAAAGATTCGGCGAAACGAGCGAAAACTTTACGTCTGGCCTAATTTTTTTAGGCCGATTTGTAATGTTGTACAAACACGTCTCGAAAAGTAAGATTCGACTGAATGTAATTTATTAGCGGGGGAGGATGACACCGAAAAAGGGGTAGAAAGTACTTTTGCTCTCGGCTCTTGACTTATATTTAATTATTTTTTCGAGGTGATTCTAAGCTCCTCCGGCGTAGAGCTTGTTGAGCAAATTGTCACATTGTTAATGTCATGCTTGACACACATAATAAGCGCGTGGCACCAGCTTTTCGCTCAGTTTTACCGGGTCGTTTTACGTGCTTTTTGCCTCTGGGTTTTTCGTTACGGCGGCAGTGCGTGGACGCGGTTTTTATTACCTGTGTCTTCGTTATTAAGGAACAAACAAGACACCGCATTAATCCTTCGGAACGCGTTGCGCCGGTGTAAATATGAGACTTTCGTTTAACAACGCCATTCAATAAATCGCGTGTAGGCCTAGGATGTGCGTACTGACTCACATAGTGACAGTTTTTCACCATGCCGGCAAATTTATTAACTGAGCAGGCAACAGTGTCGAAGTTAATATGCGCGCGATGTTACATAATAAAATTGATAAATAAAAAAAAGTTTTGCAATATAAAAGTTTTAATCATCGCGTGCACTTGGCCGCCTGACATTGATGCCATTGATATTCATCCTCATCAAATATTGGTTGTTTGACTTGTGCATGAAACGGTTCTTAAGTCCTTGGCAAGGCTACGAAAGAAGCTCTTCGAAATGCATTATGCGAATGTCGCTGGGCCGCGACGGCATCATAAATCAATCAAAATGTTTAATAACGCAACTTTATCACGTGTCATCCGACTTACAATGTTCGCTTAGCGCTTATCAGTTATCATCCCACACACACGCATAATAACCCTGCTGCGGTAGTGTATCAGAAGGATTACCCTTTTTAATTTAGAGCTCTATTGTGATTGATGGGTGTTTGATTGAGCGGCATTATTTGGGCTAGTTTTTAATCGATTATTCGGTTATTTACAGAAATATCCACATTGATGTAGGAAGCTAAATTTAAGCCCACAAACCGACAATGGGACTTAATTATCGTCCGTCGATATTTATAGGTATAGATGCGCGATGAATATCCTTCTGTATATGTTCTTCATCAGCATCAACCTCAACATTTTCGCACCTCGAGTGTACATTCACTTCGGCGGCGCGTATATTAATTGGAAAACAGAAATGAAATTAGCCGTCAGCCCTTTTAAGAGTGTGTAGAGTGGGGTCTAGATGCGCGGGGGTGATTTGAGTTGCAATTATAAATTTTAAGCATCCGTGGCATGAATACATTTAAAGTACGCCGTCGGCGGCGCGCGCCATTAAAACGCACATTTAGAAAACGGGGGAGCCGAAATAGATGACGCAAAGTGGAAAACTTAACAGATGAATCGACTGCTTAATGAAGTTGATGAGACTCGCCCACCTGCCCGGGCTTGAACTTGTTTCGACTTTCAGACTTGCCACTTCACTTCATACCACTCCACTCCGCCCTCGCGATAACAATTTTTCGCCAGCGACGCAATCACTTTAGTTTCATGCTCAAACTTACTGCTTACAGAAAATGATGAACAACTTAATCGTCCTTGTCACGATGGCGCTGGTGGGTGTTGTGCTCGCTGCGGGTAGACCACAACAACATTATATGGACGCTTCTAACCAGGTAGGTAACGCATGCACACGTGCAATTAATGCTCGCTCGCATTGTCACATTTTCACCGGCTAGCATCGGCACACAAACACCACACACGACTGCAGCATATGATTTTTAGCAACGCAAATCCATTGCCATCCCTGTGTATCAGCATTTTCCTCTCCACACATCTAGCTGTTGTTATGACTGACCCTCCGATATCCATCCATCCTTCCACATGTTGTAACCTTGATTGTCTCGTTGTGGCCTATCTGGTTCTTCTCGTTAGTGACAATTTTAAACCTCTCTACTTTAGGACCTTACCGACGCCGGAATGCCGATGTTAAGTCAGGAAGATATGGCGCACTTAAAGCTTGGCCTCTGGCAGATGTTGATCGATGCTCAAGAATACGCGCGTCTGAGGAATGTCATCCCCGTCGAGGAGCGCCTGGCTGGTGCTGAAAACGACGAACCTGCCGTCGACGGTGAGATGCCGCGACGCATCTTCCCCTCGACGGAAATATTTGGCTCACACCCCGTCAAAAGACAGCAGGGCAAACGTCTTAAATGTTACTTCAACCCGGTTTCATGCTTTTAAATCTCATAGCGCGCTCGATTATTTCCTTCTCTTACTTGTCTCTGTACGGAAATAAGTGAAACAATCATTTGTTCCCCCACTGTTACTAGAACTTATCACATAAGATTAGATGACTGTTTTAATCACGTATAAATATTCAAACTGAGAATTGTATAGTTTTGGCACCATTACATGAACCTGAATCTTTTCGTGACTAAGAATAAAACCACCGACTATATAAGTGAGCACAAAATGGATAGTTTTAAGACCTAAATGACCCTCCCAAGCTCCACACAGCGAGCAAACAACGTCCTACAATGAGCTCAAAATCCCCTCCTTTTCTCGTTCATCCTGACCACCCCAGTGTACCGACCACTGACCAAGCCAACAACTCTCGCTTTGCAAAACGCATTAAACTCACATTTATTACAACTGCGGCGATTTTCAGTTATTCAGGCTCACGAGGTCTGACATAGTTCGAGGCGACTGTTTGCTCAGCGACTCACGTTCGCCGGTCAAATGGAATTAAAACGGAAACGCTGTTCGGCACTGGTTATTTGTCGAATCGGAAACATGACATTGTTTTGACCAATTCAGTGAAAAGAACCATTAGATGAAACGATTTCTATGCTTTCTTTTTCTTCCGATGATACGCGACTTCTCCCCCCGAAGCCTTGCTGGAGTGTTTGTGTGTAAGCATGCGGTTGTTTTGAGCCGGCCATTTCCCCAGATCGCCGCTGCCACACACTAGGAGGTCCGGGCATTCAATCATTCCCTACCGATAATAATTTCGTCAGCATTTGCTCGCCACGCTCTCTCCCTAAGTGTATTCCTTCTTCCTTTACAACAAGCGTCTTTACCGTCCAATGAAATGTTTGTGTTTGATATAAACTTCTACACGGCGGGTTTGTTTAATGTCATGGGACAGAAGGAAGAAGTCAATATTTGCTTGGCCTTGCAACAATACGCCGAGTGCAATTTAAAGAAGGCCAAGGAAAATTCATTATCGTAGAAACATTGATGCACACTCACACCGCACACTCTGTGGGGAACTTTGTGTGAGCAAACAGGAGGCAAACACTGATTGTTCGTTTGTGACATTTCAGGTGAGCAACGAGGAAGGCAATGGCAACCAGTTGATCAATGGCCTCACCGATTTTCAACTTGAGTTGATCGCCCAACGTCTCGCTGACTACAACAACCAGATACCGCTCAGCTTCGACCGGAACTTGTTGCGCTCCCCTGAAATGAAACGCGCGGCGAGCCGCTTCCGGCAGTGCTACTTCAACCCCGTCAGCTGCTTTAAAAAGTAAGCTGCCGGCGTGATCTCCAGCTCGGCCAGCCGCCCTCATGCGCGCACCATATTATACCCTCTTTAATCGAACGCAGAACTGCATATCATAGTTTAACGTTAATTCCTATACTAATCAATATGGGTGTTTCACTGTAACGGCCTCACTACACTGACGTAAATAACTTCCCTAAATTTTCTTGAGACTTCAACCAGAGCACAGTAACATTCATTTTTGCCTCTGAACAAAACTTTGCACCCATTTAGATACATAAACTCGCAGTACCCAAACCATATGCCACATTATTTAATCCACTACTAACAATATATAGTACATGCTAGTTTATCTGAGAATTTATGTGAATGTGAATTTCGGCAGGGTGTTAACCAAAGAAAGTCAACATGAAAGAGTACAATTATCGTATACTTATTTTTATCACTGTGTTATTAACTGTTTTATTAACTCGTGAATTTGTTTCAGTAAATAAATGAATACATATAGTTGTGAATAAATGTTGCAGAATTCTTTACGTGGGTTTTTATTCCGACCACAAGATTGAAAACGCAATTAGTCATTACTTTAAAAGTGGGATTGCAAGCACTTTAGTTATTTTAATCCTAAAACTTTTCAGAACGAGAGAAAACTTCAGAAATACTTGACTTAGGCAAGGCTACCGTCTTATAAAACTATTATCAACCGTAAAAATTATTTCAGGAATGAATCTTCCTATCTCAAAGATGTTTAAAGTTTTGTCGGTAATTGATAATTTACTATATGCAACTCTTCATGCATTCCTGTATCAAAGCGGAAATACATAACATCATCGCAATAATAATTTATGTTTTATTAAATTTTGACATAAAAAGGGGCTTTACAATATTGATAAATACATTTACACGGACGGAACATTAATTTACCTCCTGCGTATTATTGCTTGGATTATTGAAACACTGTAGGCCTTCAAATATAAATCGTACAAATTCGGACTAACACTAATTATCATAAAGGATACGTCTACAATGCGCACCGTCGTTTGCACGACAATAAATATTTAAATAATAAATAAAAAATAATACAGAAATTAAAACATATTCGATTGAGCAATAATTTATGATATTTGCGTATCATAATCAATATCATACAGTCTCGATTTGATTCATCCCACTTTCATATCTTGTTAAGTTCACTTTAAAATTGCACAAATCAATTAAACGTCTTTGTCTAGCCTAGTCCTCGCACATATCTTGTATAAAGGAAGTATTTACAGTGCCATTGCATATTTTACACATTTTATCATGAATGAGAAGACGTGCACGAGCATGTCGGATGAACGTTCAGGTAAACAATCTTAACGTATCGATAATTCGTTGATCCGCTATAGAGGAGTCTCATAAACAAATAATTTACAAAAAATATTACTATTTAAGTAGCATAAAAGAATGACTTACATATTAAAACTTAAATCAAGTGTTATTTTGGACTTGTCAATTGATTTCGACTTGATGGACATGTACTCACATGGATTTTCAAACTTTTTAAAACTAACATATACTCGTAAACCATATGAATATTAATAACACTTTTCAGTTTCGGATGTGATGAATATGTTTAAATAGAGACGTGATGATATAGGTGATGATAGATGTATGTTTAAAAGCTAGGTGGCTGAAGATTCCGTATTGGAATCAGGACTCGTCACCGAGGTACTGCTGAGGGATGTGCTGGCGTTCGCATTGTGGCAGTGTGTGCAGTGCAGACAGACGCTGCAGGATCCCAGCTTCTTCGCCAGCACCGAGCGTAACTTCAGCGCCGGGCCGAGCTTCATGTGCATCGTCGACGTCAGATGGTCCTCGGTGAGTAACGGCAGACCGGAGCCGTCGATTCTTTGGTCTTTGAAATTCTGTAATGAACAAAATAGAGAATAGATTAGCGCAGCTGAAGATGGCTTCGCAACAGATGATCAAGCGATCAAGGAATTAAATATGTCGATAATTGCTTTGGGAGCAGACGGTTCTAAGCACGACGAGAATTTCTGATCCAGCACGATTACAAATTGAGACGAGTGGTGGCATAAAATACGTTTGCGATAAATGTGAAGCGACCTTTATAATTGCGCGCGGGGATCCGCAAGGCCCTTATTTAATTAAGTCGAAGCGTATGGTCAACGCAGCGAGCCCACCAATCGGCAATCATTTATCGGGCGGTGAACTAAAAAAAAGCGCCTCGTGGACAGTAACAAAAATCCATCGCGCGGCGCACACACACCGACGGCGAAGACGAGGAGCATAGAACGACGTGATCTGGTTCAGACGGCTTGTGGTAAGTGACCTCGCGGAGTCACCGGCGAGTCAGGGAGCGGTCGCTGCAGGTCAATCGGAGCAATATGTACGAACGCTCACAAATAACAACCGCACGCACACCGCGCGCTGCCCGATCTGATACAGAAACATGTTATACAATACCTTCCATAAATAATATTTCCACTAGCAGCAGCCTTTCAAAAACGCGCCGAATTAATAATGCGCGGGGAAAACGCGACCGCGCACGCGTTTGGAAAGTCGCGACCGTTTGAACTTTCGTCGAAATTGAACAAACGCACAAACGCCGCGTGGGTTTCACGGCGATGTCGTTCGCGGCAAAGAAATGTGGAATTTAACCCTGCCTATAAGAGCGTGCACACGCTCATCGCCTGTACAAATACGTTCGCGTAATGATATAAATTCGAACTTGTTGCGTCCACTGGACCGTCAACAATATCATGCCGGTGTGCAGCGCACAAACCGCAGAGTTCCGGTGATATTTTCAATCGGTGCGTTTGGTCTTTTTTTTTTGTTATGTTATTTTCTTCTCTCGCCGACGAAAGAAATCTCAAAGCTGCTCGCGTGAACATTTTCGTTAATAAATCAACACAGCGCGCGCGCTCGACGGCGATTGGAAATTCGCAGTAATTTATTAAAATATTATTCATTGGTGGTACAGTTCCAAGTCCGAGTTCGCGCGCGGAGTCTGCGAGACCCGCGAGTCATTGGAGTGGTATGATATGGGCAAAAAGTTTGTGACCCTGTTTAAGCGTACTTTATTCGTATGGTCATCAAGTCAACCGTGGCCTTATTGTGCGCCACTCGAGCAAGTGAATGTGAATGAACAAGCTGCACCTGAACACCTGACTCGATCGAAAAGTATAAATTAATAAATGGAGCACACAAGTAGTGGTCAGGTCGTAATTCGGTGCGGCGTCCGCCATACTTTCACATCGCCATTTTTTCTCGGTAGGCATGTGTGTATGTGTTGCAATCTCTTCGAGATTTGCGTCTTATCTAGTTGTTGGCTTGACTATTCTAAAGGTTGAATTCGACGCGTTCAATCGCAACCTTATAAAATGATTCGATACGTTTTGATGCGGTTCTAATTCAGCGGGCATGACTCTTTCTGGTCCACCACGATCCATGGTCAGGCGGCCGGTTCTTCTCTTGCAGATCGAATTGTAACGCCATGTGGCTGTGGCCGAGTGATTTCTTTGTGCGGGGCTGGATTTTGTATAGAAATATGTATAAATCGCCACTGCACGCACGTACTTACGAACTATGCAGAGCGTGGCGCATTATATCATGTCAATGTAAGAAAACCAGTGCAACCAGTGCATCAATTCAGAGCTGGGCGACTCGCGTCGTCGATTATGATTCAGATCCACACGAAGGATCGCCGCGGAATCAGCTAATAACAAATCGAAATCAGAACGCGACGTGCGTTGCATTCACGTACGCCGGCTGCAAAATGTTACAATTTCGAGATGAAAAAGAGATGCCGTCACCGCCGCCGCCCGCCTTGCATCTGCGTACGGAGAACATCCGCGTGTCATTTTCAGGTGGGTCACGGATCAAAGAAATTGTTTCGTAAACGTTTCCTCTCTGGTATCAATTCTCCATATAGATATATATTTAACGATTCTTGCACCGTGAAAGACAAATTTCGCGACGAAATACATATTATACAATTTATGCAATAAAAAATTGAAATATAAAAGATTTATTCAATGCATGTATTGATGTGCATAGAAATTTAAGTTTGATTTGCCGCATAAGTGTCAACGATCGTGACTGTTTAAATACAATTCTTATTGCAATTGTGAATGTGTTAATGATGTACCTATGATTGAGTACCAATAAAGACTAAACAGTCATGTGGCAAATACAATCTCTTTTATCTCTATTGATCTTGATGTTTCCGACGTATTATCACCGTTCGCAATTTGTTTACACTGATATAATTTTTGAAATTAAAGTTTAATATATGCATTAAAAATGAGATGGGTCCCTAACATATACATACTCGTATGCGTTAATAATGTCCTGTTTATTAGAATTCTGCATGAAGCAAAGATGCGCTCGCAAGCAGTGCAATCGCTAATTATTAGAAACGACCTCCGGTGTGCGGCGTGAACGAGAAAACCAATAAATTGCCGCGCGACTTTATCGCGAGGCTCGCGCGAACTTCCACATTTCGCTCGAACCCGGAGAACCCGGAGCGCGTCAACTCCGCGGAAAAGCCAGCCCCCGACGCCCGGTGTCTCGGTGCGCGGCCACGGGTCGTGCGCGATGATCATCAAATAATAAAAACGAAAATCACGCGAAGAGCGCGCGCTCCGGCCGCGTCTCAAGCGCAAGACGGAGCGTGTTATTACCGCCGGTCGGACGCGTCGGGCAGGCGAGCCTGCGGGCGCGTGCCTGCTATCTGCTACCGTGGCCCCTCTTGCCTCTCCGAGCGTAACGAAAAAAATTTCCATCGGCATGCATGTAATTATTAGTATACCAAACCTCGCGGACCTTCTGCGCGCGAGTACTCCGCGCCGCGCCGCAAGCCGTCCGATTCTTTTTTACCTTTTTATTTAATTATACCTTTGCGATGAGGACTCGCGAAGAGGAACTTCGTGCATTGTTTTTGAAATCGTTTCAACGAGAAGAATACGCAGCGCGAGCGCTCGAGAGCAAAATACTTGTTTCCTTTATAAAGCGAGCGCGCGCGGCCGGAGCGTGTGCATTTAAATGAGCATAGCACGTGTATGAAATCGTAATTAACTTTATAATTTAGTTTTTCCGTTTGATTATGCGCTTGCGCGGCGCATATTTCACGAAACGAATCGCAAGCAAACACATTCAATACAAAAAAATGCAGAAATTCGACAGTCAGACTGACTAACTGAGTGTCACGTTTAACATGCAAAAACATTAATTAGTGACGGTTTAACTCCAACTACAATAAACGACTGTTAACATGCATGACGATTGAAACATTCAATAGCTGAATAATAGACAAATATACAATTCTGAATAGTGATATAGCATGCATTTACTTTTTCATCAACTTTCTTCGATCTCTGCTTCTTCTGCTTTTGATGCGAGCCACTATCGATTCCTCATCGCACTGCCAAGATACAAATCAGCGCGCAATTACACACATTAGAATTTTCTAAACATGTTTACGAGTTCATGAAGTATAGTGCTAGTAAGCTTTTTTTCTGCGGCGTATAACCTTCTCAGTATCTTAGTATTTAGATTTGCGTTCCGAGGTTGAACAATCGAACACGCCGTAGCTAAATAGACTACATACACCTAGCAAAATTATACCGTGTGCGTTCTAAAGAATGCGGAATAAAGAGTGCGCAATATTGAATCTTTCTGCGCTTCCAACAGCCGGTGTGCTCTAATTAGCGCCGGTGCGTGAAATGGTTGGGTCAATTAGCGCGACAGATTGGAGATTCGAGTTGGTTCGTTGCGACCTCCTCGTCCAAAGTCGAATCGCGTCCTATTCCGACATAGGAAGAAGACTTGCAGAGGTATTGTTGCAGCATCTCAGATTGACATTTGGCGTGTGTTGTGCAAATGCCATTGTGTGTAGGCTTATGAAATAGATCCGGCACTGGCAAACTTGCGGAATGGCCACAATGCGGCGGCAATTTTGAAACGCGAGCGGAACGCCGCGGAATTGTAATCGCAGCGATGCGACACAATGGGAGCACGAATTTCAATGTAAGACGTTTGCGCGACTTCATCGCATCGTGGTCCTACCGTGTGCGCCCGCTCACTACATGACATAAATGTTATTCACGCCAGTGGCGCGTAAAGATGAGCGTACGTGACGCTCAAACGTGACCGCCAATTCTTTGCGCGTTATTATCGTGCGCCTGGCCGCCCTTCTCGTGGGCATTAGGAGCGACCCACTTCTCGGCGTGGTGAGCAAAAAATATAACAATGTACTGACCTGTACATACTCCGCGCAGATGTCGATGCTGCCGACAAACGCGCACACGTCCTCCACGCCCCACCTGCTGATATCTTCGGCGGGCGTGTGGTGATGGCCATTCTGCCTGCCTGCGGCGGTGCAGGCGAGCGGAACACTGGTGGCGGCGCCGGGTTTGGGACTTTCAGACTGCGCCCGCTTAGGCACCGGCGTTTTCAATCGCGCTCTCTTGGTCGGTGGTGCCGCGGCTGATAAGTCCAAAGGGGAGGAGCTCTCGTTACGTTTGACATTCTTGAGGAGGGTGTGCAGCTCGGCTTCCTTGGCGCTGCGGACCATAGCAAGCAGGGTTTGCGTGGAGGACATATCCAACAGTGGGGGGAACATCGATGAAGCCGCGGCGAATGGGTTTAAAAGCATCGATGAGCTCAAATCTTTGCTCTTCGCCATTTCTTCCTTTACGTTCTGAACCATAGAAGGGTGCAAGAGAGGAAAGTTGCTCTTAAATCGCGAATCAAGGCCGGGTGGAAAACCGTTCCTTGCAAAATATCTGAAATGACAAGCGGCAATTTTCGAAATATGTTCGGTTACAAGAGTTTCAAAGAAATACTTACTCGTTAGGACTCGTATTTTGATATTTGGCCGCTAGGCTTCGCATAAAATCGCTGTAGTTCCTCCCTGTAAGCTGGAGCATAGAATTTTCCGCGGGTGGCGTATTGGGGTGCGACGCCGACGAGGGTGTCACAGATCGGGACGACGTGTCGGTCGTTCCAGGACTCAGCCGTTCGTTTTTCACGTTATTGTTGTTATTGATGTTATTATTGTTATTAATACTCGATTGATGATAGTCCCCCGTCGGCGTTAACGATGTTGTAACAGCACGCTCTCTTCGGCGCTGTTTCGAGATCGGAGTGCTCGGCGCTTCGACCTCACTGGGAGGCTCCCTCGTAATACTCGTATCGCCTGAAATAGGAAACAACGCGATGCAACAATGTAATTTCACTCGATTCGAGAAGATTTATCAAAAGTCGAACAGAGCGTAGACAATGTCTACCTGTCGCACTGGTCATTCGACACCGAACAACTCAATTCAACTCGCTTAAAACACACAAAACAAAAAATAGACGAAAGCATTATTTATTTAAATTTATTACCAATTTGATAGGCGCGATCGGCCGAATGTAAACCCGCTCCTCTCATGTCGCGCCTAATAATGCAGATCAAGTTTCATCGCGCGCCGATCGTAAAATAAAATCTTTACGTTCAAGTGGTTCGACAAATTTGACTTTCGTCGTTGACGAATTCGAATAGTTTCGCGTTTCTCGGTTTCTATCTGGTTGCGGTTCGTCGTTTTCGGGCGGCGGGCGTTTTTATTGTCAGCTCTTGATCAAGTATAACGCACGCTCAACGCGTCCGATGCATTTTATTCAACTGCGACGCTCATTTGCATGGCCACAGAATAGCCGCGCGGTCGAAGAAGTGCGCGCGCCTCGACAAATATGAAGACATAAATTCCGACGCATTTTGAATCGATTCGATTTCTTCATTACGATCGCGCCGCTCGCATTGAAGATTCAAAGAAAGGTGGCATCATCGTCCGCAAACCGTTCCGAACTGTATAAAATTACATATTTTACGGCTCTACTGGCCACATCGAACGGTATTACGGTTAAAACGACCTCAAATCAAGGTGCTCCGCGAGCAAAAGGCACCAGCTTACCGACGCCCGTGAGCTGTAAAGTGCACCCATGCATATTGAACGTAGTGGCATTTTTTATAACATAAAAATCGCTTCAATTTGGTTCTCTTATTGCATGTTCGATATCTGAACGAGCATGTATGACAAGAATTAGGTTGATTTTTGTAACTGGTGCGATCTCTTGCGACACGCGTTATTAATCGATGGCAAATGTTAGTCGTTACTTTCCTAAAAACATTGCTACATTGCCAAAGCTGTAAGTCGTTGGCTGGTTTGCTGGAATTCGAAACCTTTTGAGCGATTAACTTCTCGAGAGAATGCGTTGCGACCGGAGTACAGAGTTGAGTGTTTGTCTGACTCGGGAGGAATGATTGCGCGAGGTGTAGGAAGTTCGAATGTCATCATTGTCAACGTATCCGCGACGGTTCGAATGGTAAGTGAGTTCGGCTGAATACGAAAATAGGAAACGCCGTCGGAATACTTTATTACAAGACCTTCCCTTCATTGAGCACATTTCTATGCCTGCGATGACGACGACGACGACGACGACGCACAAAAGTCAACAACAGTCAGGCAATCACGTTGCCTCTTGGCGTTTGACGAGAGTATCCATAAGTCATGTTTACAATCGACCGGAGCGAGATTTAACTTAGCCGTATCTACGCTACTAATTTTCAAGTATTCCTAAAGAATTCTTTCCATACAAAACAAAATTATCTTTTACAAAGCAAAAATCAAGAAAAATGAAAATAAAGTTTAATTATTAGAGGCATTAAAAGATTGAAGTACACACTTGAGCACTTGCATCTGCGGGTCAGATGTGAAATAAATATGCATGGTAGCCAAGCAGTCAAGTCGAAGATGTGAAGCTGAAGAACCTGCGCAACCTTCGAGCTGATATGTACAGTTTACATTCGATTTTAACGGTGCTGACATATGGCAAGCGAATTACATGCGCGCATTGTATTTTGGTGCGTGTGTTGGGCTTTGAATATGCGTGGCGCGTCCAGGAAACGGTGGAAAGTGTTGACGAAGTCATGCCATCACGCTCGCCGAAGACATTGATTGCGCGCAAGAATTTTGCGAGATTTTCCGTCCAAGCACGTTTGTTTACCGGCATGGCATGGCAAAGCCCGCTCCGAAATAAGGAATAGGTAAAGTGCATGCAGTTCGGCGAATTCCGTAGCCTTACTTGACCTTTTCCTTTTCAGTGGATTGTGGAAACCAACAATTCTGGCTAGAGTGGTAAAATGAAAAATTCCGAGAAGTGGTTCGCTGAGTAAAACCCTATGCGGCACAATAGGACCTAAGAAGATTGTAAGGCGTAGAACCTTGAAGTCGGGGTGCGCAAGGGTGAAGGGCCACCGTAGGTCAACGGGGTAGCTTAAATCGGAAGGCCGAAAATGTATTCCGTCAAGTAGGTAGTCGAAAAGTTCAAAATGCGCGCTGCACTTGCGGCTCGAGGTAAACATTCGCAGCGCGCACGAGCACATGACTACGCTACTATGAAATATACTCGTAGACAGACATATGATTGAAACTGCGTTACAAATAAAATAAAATAAAATACATCGCAATTAAACAAACCTGAATAGCACCAAGCTGGCCAAACAACCGGACTTTCGGTGTCCATGGCTCGGACAAAAAGCACAATACAAATCGTTCGATAAGTCGCGCGCGGCGCACACTTCGCGGCACTTTTGCAATTATTCACATAATTCACTCGTCACTGGCGCGAACGGTTTTATTGCAGTTTTATTATGATTGCGCGCGGTCGCGTTCGCAACTTCGATTAATAACAAAACGCGGCACGCTGGTCCCAGCGCCTGCGTCCGCTCACTTTTTTCGACCCGACCCAATATCAAAGTGCGAGCGACGTCGTGCCGTCGACGACGCACAGGTGCAAAGTGTTTCGTCCGCTGCCGAATGGCCAAACAACAGGTGATCAACGAGCGCACTCACACACGGGCGCGCGCGCACGCCAGCGGCCGCGAAACATGTGCCGGGCTTTGACAATCCTCCGCGTGCACCTCTACCACGCCGACCACTGCCTCCTCGATGCCTCGGCGTGCGGTAGCAGCCGAAGGAGCGCGCCCGGCTAAGAGCTGTGGCGAACCGCGCGCGGCCTCGACCGACCAACCCGTACGGCCCGTGCACGAACTACCTTCCGATCATTGTGGATCATTGCGGAGCGAGTGGCGAGCACGACGGACGACACGAACGATGAAAACGACTCGTCGAGAATGGAGTGGTCGGCATGGCGAGCGCGTTCAAGTAGCCGTTCACGTAGTGAGTAGGTAACGCAACCTGTGGCAAGCGCACGACGGGCTAAACACTAAGTATTCAAAGAAGCCGCCGTCAGGAAGACGGTGCATGCCGGGGTGGTGGCGACGATGTCGCCCTTCGACCAGGTCGCTTTTCACTTTTCGAAATTTCAATTATGGATGGGCCGGCGTGCTCTCTCGCTAGGTCAGCGCAACGGTCGGGCCCGCCGTTCTTCCGCGCTCCACGCCGCTGCTGAATAGCACTCCGAGACCACCGTTCGTGAGCGTGGCGTATGAATGAAGTTGTCCTCGTCTTTGTTTCAACCGGTTGCTGATTATCGTTCGGAACGAGATGGAGCGATAATTGGTACGGTAGCGATGAGTATGAGTAAGTAATAAAAGATGTTCACGAACTCTCTTCGCGTTGGAGCGAGAGATCTTTATTCATTGTTGCTCCGCATTGTTTCGGCGAAGATACTTGTGGTGGTGGAGATGAGGGAGGCGCCCAGTCGAGACAATCGCAATCGAATAAAACCGGAATACCAAAACAATCAGCCAGCACAAACCAAGCCTCTATTAATTGAAATATTTTTCACCGTGCGCGCCCTGCCCCCATGAACCTCGTCTAACTTTCCAACTTTTCAACTCCTGCGCTCTGACCATTTGAAACAATGTTACAACCTTTATTACCACTTACTTAAATTCAAATATTTACGTTCTACACTCAGAAGTGTTTTAGCTTGCAATTAAAAGTTCATAAAACATGCAACGCAGATTTGTCTAAATAGTATACTATGATTACTCGAAACAAATTCGCTTCAATAACACCTACACTCGTCGCATTATACAAAGCTGTATTTAGCTTTATTGTTTTCTTCGTACAAACTATCACCGGAGAACAAATATGAACCATAAAGGTTTGTAAAAAAAAAGTAAAAGTTTATTGCTTGCCCTACATTAGCAACTAGCAGTACCTACACATACCAATAAACTATTACCTACTAACATTATTCACGGCAAAACACAATTAGAATTTTACATCAATTAAAATTAGAAAAATATATTGTAAAGTGATATTTATTATTTATGTTAGAAATCAATGATAAAATATCGATAAAAATTAAATTTTTCTTATGGTCAGAATACAATTCGTCTACAAAATATCGACAGAAAATTTATTTCACTTATGTATTTATGAATAAAATTTTTATTAATTTGCATTTTGTGAATGACTTATTTCTTATTGTATAATGCAAATCAATCTATAAAATTTTCTCCACATTTTGTTTGTGCTTAAAAGTTCATAAAACATGGAACACAAATGAATTTGAATATTCTACTATGATTTTTCAAAACAGATTTGCATCAATGACACCTGAATTCTAATGAGATCTCGGGGTTGTACTTTCCCCCGGCACACAATTTTTTGAGGCATATGTACATTATCACATTAATGTTACGTTTACTTCCATATCCCAAAAAATCATGTAAACGAAAGTAGGTATCAATAACGACTATTACACTTTTTTTTAGTTCCACTTGTTGAATACAAACAAAAAAGCATGTGTAATCAGGTCAGTAAATCCAAATAAATAACAAAAAACTACCATTGCAGAGTTATATGGTAGCTACATTTTGAAAATAAATTATAGAAAATTAATTCAGAATGATACGAAATATTTACCTATTTGTATTTAAAAGCATTTAAAAAATAACGATGAAAATACTAGAAACGTTTGAAATTGATGTTTTTTACAAATCACAATTTTCCTAATACTAACAAACAGGTGAGTTTTGTAAATACATTTACTTAATAATCAAGTTTTAAAATGAGTAATGACAATTCTTTAATAGGTAGGTACTAATTTTTCGATAAAAACAACAGAACATGAAAGTTTAGAAAGAAATTGCCACTGGTTTAGTCACACACAGCGCCGTAGACAATTATTACGTAGGTATAGAACAAGTAATTGCATGCCTTATTATATTATATGATATTATATATTTTCGCCCGCCGCGCACATACAAACAATGTAATGTAATTTGACCCATGCGCTGTTCTTGCGACTCGCGAGTTTAGTTGATTGTTAGGTAATTTAGATATTGATGATCACGCGGCGGCAGCAATGACACCGGTGGCATCTCGACACTAAAAAGCAAATAACGTAAACAGCGCGCACCGGAAATGAAAAATTACGGGTCAGCGTAAAGTCCTCGTCTTCATCCTTCGCGGCGCTCGCGCTGCCCGGCTCGCTGGTGACGATTCCTCGCGTGCGATTCGAGCGACCCGATAGACGAGATGAAAAAACGCGCCACGGTGAGGAGCAAAAAACCACCGCCTAGGCCGGTCAACTCCGGCCATCAACTATACCACATTAATGAAGGAAAGGTCACTTAGAAATCTCTTCGGTGGAACGTACACACGTAAGTGCGCGGTCGCGCTCGCTCGCCGCGGCATCGAGGCGTTGCTTTCGTCGTATCGGCATCCGAGATACATCATGCGGCGGAAAAAATATCAAACCGCATTCCGAACTAGATTTGTCTACAAATTTATGCACGTGCTGCGTATCTAGATGACATCATTTGCCTAACGATCAAGACGAATCGAACGCGGCGAAGCGATCGGATTGCACGAAGCGAGCGCGCGCCGCGTCTTCTTCGCCTGCGCCGCGATGTTTGTGTTGCTAATTTTTCAGTTAACGAGTAGAAGGATGGCGCGGTCATCTGTTGCGTACTCTCGGGAACAATACGTACCTACGTTTTCTGGCTGCTACATCGAAATCAACACAACCACAAAAAGCACGCCATTAAATTTAATTACGCTAATTGTAATACAGTAAACTATCACAACGCGCGTTTCAAATTCTCACTGGATAATGATAAATGATAATTATAAAATGTTAAAAAATTTCACACAAATTCAATAATTTGCACATATTTCCGAAGATATTAGGTTTTTTTTTTGTAACAGAAAATAAATAAAGATATAAAACAGTAATTATGCCACCCTATCCCCTACTACTATACTTGTTCAACACGGCAACTGTTCTTTGTGACTGTTTGCTAAGAAGTAATTGCTGCGTATAAAAAACGCGGCAATAAAATTAAATTTTATGGCGCGGGCAATGCGCTCATTTTCATTAATAGATTGATAAAGTATAGTGATCGGAGTCACTACGGCTAATCAGAATTTGAAACTGTGCACGCTGAACGCTGTGCAGCTTTTTCTTGGAGTAATTTGCAATTCCATATAAATTAAAGAGGAAATCGTAAGACTTCCTGTATTGAATGCCTCTTTTGGTGCGCGTACTCGTTTATTTCTACTATTAAAAGTTAACAAGCATTCGCTCGGTTTACATCACTCGCCGGTTGGCGCGAGTCGCTTTAGTTTGCATACTACGCGCGTGCATCGCGAGCGTTTCGTGTTGCGTCGTCCGCGCCGCTGCAGGATCGTTTCTAATCAAAAGACACTCCTGGATTTCAGTTATTTATTGCATGCATTGAATGCATTCGTTATTGCTGTATTAGAGCCGAGGCGATCGAATGAATAAGCAGAAGAGCGCCGGCCGGACGAGAATGTATCGCCGCGCTCGTGGGCAAGCCGCTCGGAAAAGAAATGCGCGCCCGAAGAAGTTGGGCAAAAAGAAAACGGAAAGATATTGTGGAGCGAGGAGAGCAGCGAGCACGCCGAGCGCGTTCTAGATTCACGGCCGGAGACTTCGCCTGCGTGCGTGCGAGAGCGCACCACAAAGAGCGCCTGGATCTTCATCTGCTCATGGCAGTGAAAGAGCAAACGACCGGTCTCGATACATATACAATTTCAAATGAAAAAATATAACACGTATACAGGATGCTGCCGTTTCCAGCCGACCGACCCGCCAATGACCAATCCGCACCCTGCGCGCGTGATCGCCACCCGTCGTAGGTCGGGACACCGCGCGGAAAAAGACTTTCCATGTGGGATTTCTCGCATAGCTGGCACACGTTGGTAATTCGCGCAATCGCGGCACACTCGGCAGCTCAAGCGCGTTTTTTCGAGAATGAGGTAGACGCCGACCGCGCTGAATATGAGTGGTTATAAGGCAAAGGCGTATAAACAGGGCCGATCGCCGGCAGGTGCAAGCGTGGGCAACAAGTGGCATGCCGGGCCGTTTAGCCGCGCGGGCCGTGCAGCAGGATGTGAGCGGCAGCAGGCGGCGCGGATCGCAGTCGGAGACGCGCGGCCGCTGCGACCGGCGACCGGACCTGGCTGGCCGCGGACATAATAACTGCAGGTCACCTTCTATCATTTACGACCTCATTCGATCCGAATCTAAACTATAACCTCCGATGCGTTCGCCGTGTGGCGCGCACACACTTACGCGCGCAGGATATTCACTTACTCCGCGGGCGCGCGGGTTTAATGCGCTCCGGATCCGCTCCACATGCTCGCGCTCTGATAAGAGGCCTGCTTCTTCTACTTCTTGACGTCCGCGAAGCAGAAGAAGAAGCAGAACCGCGCCGCGCTGATGAGCTAGTTGTAAATCATAGCCGCGATTGACAAAAAATCGCACCGGCGCGCCACTTTCGACGCGGCTAATTGGAAAACCGAAAAATATTTATTACCACACTTGTGCGTGTGCTTGATTCAAAAATCTCCTCCATCGCCACGCACACAATTATCATAATTGGAAAATTAATTGCACGAAATTGGATAATTTCGCTAAAATCAATGATTAACGACCTGAGTCCTAAGCAGATATAATTACCGTAATTAGAATGAACTTTATGATTGTATAATTGTATGAAGTTTTATCGGCTGTATGGTAGGCATCGAAAAATGTCAATTAAGTAAGGTCACTTTTATACCCAATGACGCGGCTGGGGTTCGAAAAGGTTAAATAGGGTTGGGACCCGTGCGGTCGTGACCGTCTCTTTGAGACACTCATCGCACCGTCCGTCTATGTCTAGGACAATCTGGAGTTTGTCGTAGACGTGACGCGATTTGCTCGCCCGGCGTAAATATTTTCGTGTTGATTGGAAAGCAGAGATTAGGAAAATGAATGGCCCATCTACGGCTAACTCACCAACCAGTCGATACTGACTTCCTCTTCATCTACAAATACATTACATCGCAATTAGGCGTTGTCATTTTGAGGGGAATGGCTCGCGACCGTAGGACGGATGTCGTGCATCGCGCGCAGCGCACGACTTCGCCGAACAAAAGTTCGAATCAATTGTTGGATTTACAGCCGCTGGCATGGAAATGAGCCGCGAGGTTGTGGCCCGGCCCGCGTGGTGTTAAGGGGCGTGCGGGTCATGGGTCACGGACATCATCGGTCGTCGCAACTTCCCCCGCAACTTTTGCTGGTTTATTAACTGAACTCATGGCACTAAACAGTGTATATCAGCGGCGTTTTCCTTTTTTGTGTGTTTTTGATATAGACATATACCACGATTTAGTTGACCACTGTTTGTACCAAAGATATATGTAAATTTCCTTTTTATATTGAATATATCATACATACAGAAAACACGATATCATATTCAATTGTATTGAATTTGTTTAAAGTTTATTTAGTTTCTATTTACGTTAACATAACACGAAGCATACACATTTGTATATATTCCCGAGCAATCGCGCAATAAATGTAGCATTTTAACTAAGGTTTTCAGTGTCGCCCACCATATCGCACGGAGGTCTCAATAACAAAACAATACCACTTCAAATTCAGTTTATTCAGTCATACACATTCCATTCGGATAGCTCCATGCTCCACACTTTACAAGTTTGTACAAACATGGCGTAATCAATGCATTGTGTTGGTAAATAAAGCAGAGATATAAAGAAAGCGCAAATCTACGCCCACTCTATTGAACTTTGCACTCCTCTGCTGCAGTTTTTGCATTAAAACAGGCGAAACAACGTGCAAGAAAAGATAAAGACTAGATTTTACTTTAAACTGATTTTAAAGTGAATTATTGTATATCTGGTAATTGATTTAGTCGCCCAATAAATCACAGTATTGCTTCCGATTACAATGTACCGCCGTAATTAAAACTTAAAGCAAGTTCATAACGAAATCATCGTTCCACCTCGCATGCATTGTGCTCTCGGACAATAATTCCAGCAGAGTGTGCGCTGTATAAAAGTACGTGACGCGTTCTGACCCTCAACCATAACGCGGGTCGAGCGCAACCGTCACGCCAATTTACACGTAATAATTTATTGCAACTTCTTCCTAATGGTGTTACCAAGAACAACATGGAAGCGCATAAAAACGCCGGATCAAAACGCTACTAAAAACTTCCACCGAGACGTTTATATCAACAGATTCAATAAGTAAGTGGTACCGATTTGATTTGATATACCTAGTAGGGATAATCTTTATATCTGTAAAATAATATGTTACCGCAATTTTTGTAATTAGAAGCAAGCCACGAGTGACTTTCGACTGTAAACAGATCATTACAGTTAGCTAGGCAGAAAGAGTGCGATGTGTGTGTTGTGCCGTTAATTGTTTGAAGAGTGCACGAACGATTCGTGCTTAATTGGATTTTTAAATGTAAATTTAAGCGGTTGCCGGCGCGCAGAAGCGTGGCGCGTTTAATTGTGGCACGCGCTGCACAACACCGCGCCATAAAGAATAGAATCTTGTACGACACAAGCATGGATGATGGTTACACGAGTTCATGAGTAGGTGCTCACGCGAATTCGTCAATTATAAAGTTTATGTCGGAAAGTTTACACCGTCTTGAAAGTGATTTGGTAGATGAGCAAAACGTACTGGCAAGCCAAGGAAGGGACAAAACAGGTAACAAGCAACAAGTTTTGTAAATGACGCTGACTGGCGGCGTGCAGGAAGACGGTGGACACGCGGGGTGCACGGTAATGCCGGTCATAAGTGCATAGTGCACACTTCCGGTCATATATAGTCGCAGGCATTACGGGCATGCGCTAAGTGCTGAACTCGCTCGCTAGAATTATGCGCTCGCCGCAGATATGCCCACTTGATGGGCACGTTGCTTTTCTCCGCGAGGCTGTACAGACACAATCGATTTAAGCAGCATGTCGGCGGCTCACGTGTAGGTTTGCTGTTTATGTGTGCTAAGCAAGCAAGGCACAGATTAATGATATCGGACTTCCGGTCGTCGCGTGCCGTCATTCATACCCCGTTGAGCAGCAATTTTACCGTGACCTATTCACGTTGCTTTTTTATTCATCCTTTTTCTTCGAATTTTTGATTTCAAATATTTTCAGTGAATTATGCGAACATGAGTCGGCAGAAGTATCGTTTATATGTCACAGGCTCATAAAGCACTGAGCTCTGAGCTGTTGTTATACGATTATTTTGAATGTCATAATTGTTATCAAAAAATTATGTTTACCCATCGATTAATGAATTAGGTTTTTGTAAATTTGTTTTCCGATACATTCTAATGATAAAAATAACATCTAAAAACTCACCTAAATTCGATTTGCAAAATTTATAAAATGCGTGCATTGATGGCTAGGTAAAAGAAGCATACCTGCCAAAACACATGCACTCTGAACTCTAACTCTCCACCACTATTAACTGACCGGCTGAAAAGACATCTGAAGTTAAGGTATGAATATCGCGTCAATTCAGCGTCTTGTATTGCCAATAAGAATTTCATTTAGGTTAGCTGCCTATAATTGATTCGTAGTTTTATAAAAATTCATCGATACATCGTGTAAATGAAAAGTTTTAAAATCTTCCCAGCCAATGAAGTTTTAAGCATATTTTCAAATAAATCATAATCATAGTCAACCAATCCGTGGTGCACACTTAACCCAATTTTTCCATATCCCTAAAACGACTACTGTCGCGGTAAACAACTTTTTAAAGTCAACTGTTAAAGACATTTTCAAAACACATAATTTGCATTTCTTAAGTACTAGAAAAGAAATTTCACCGATTACACTACCAATCACACCATCTTATCATAGCTCGAAATTAGACAGCCAACTATGACTACCATAAGCATTAAAATTATGTTCTTAGTTATTGCCTTCCAGTTCACCCCCATCGCCTGCACCACTCTTACTTAACTCGTTTTAGTTTCCATTTTCATTATATCCACAACAAAAGCAATATTTTGATCCGGCGCGACGCACACATCGGGACACCGGCCACTCGGCGACTTTTGTTGTTCCTGCACGCACGACGCGAAGATCTAAAAGGTACCGCTTCTCTCATTACGCCCGATGATTCGACGGATTCCATTCAGATTTTTCTCGGACGTCCACCGACCGAGATTCTACCGAGTCGACACGCCGTCGGACGAATTCCGATTTTCACCAAATCGGCTTGATCGCTTAAACCAACCCGTCCTACCCATGCCTAATAATAATCAAACCGGCGCCGAGAAATTAAAGCAACCGCTTTGGTTTTCTACGCATACAAAACTTCTTTTTCTTCTCGGAGTTGCGACACACTTTGTATGTGAGATTTATGTCGTGCACAGTAGGCACTAGCGTGTAGCGCATATTGAAGTCGTTGATGAACTATTTAGAGATAAACCCGATGAACGCGCTCAATAAATTTATAAAAATAAAGCAGCGAGTGGTGATTTTTAATTAAAGCAAACACGCTCAGCATCGGCAATTTAAACCGCAGAAGAATAAATCGGAATTTCAACTCTGAGAATTGTAAAATGACCGGAAAATAGAGTTTTTCATGTTTACAATTTTAATATTAAAATTCGCGGTGCGTGGCGAACGGTGAGTTTTCCCATATCTCACGAAATTATTGTAGCGTTGCGAAGTCGTACGGAAAACGACACGGTCAGTGAGCATCCACTGTACATGCCGACGGTCATTATGCTCATTGCCCTTGTCTAGGTACTCGTCTTCACATATTGTTTGCATGACTTAATTTAATGTGCATTACAAAGAATATACAAGACGATCAGCGGCGGACATCATAAGTACGCGGTAAAAGTCGCGTTCATTATGGTTCTGGCCGCCTGGCTCAAGTTCTAATTAACTTTAATTTGACAATTACTATCAGCGACATTTACGAATCGAGGCAGAAACATCATGCACACGACATTCACCGCAAGCGCGACGACGTATTCACCGGATATTTAAAACGTATTAGTAAAAATGACAAGCACGCTGGAGGCTAACGGTAGCAAGAAAATGAGTAAAACTGTAAATTACCTTCGTACGGCTCTCTTTTGTGCATCCGTAATTGGTTAATAATTGTGGTGAGTCCTTTGCGTCGCTGACCCATCATTAGCGCATCTCGGCACGACGCGCTATCATTAGCACCATTGGACGACACATCCTTGTCGAGGTTGGTCGGCAGCGTGGTTTTCACCACGTCCTCCCGCTGGTCCCCATCGGACATGGTTTCACTTCCGAGTTGACTACAATCCACTTTTCGGAAAAATGCCCGCGTGCATCATTTCCGTCGCACCAGACGACGCGGAGACATTCGAATCGCTTGGATTCGATTCGGATTGATTCAAAATTGGAAATCGGGCAGGAATCGAATGATTGCGCCACCGATTTCGACTACCGGTACGTTACAGCTCGCTCCATATGCGATTCGATGCGTAATGGAACGCATAGCGAATGTGGTGTGCACGAACCCGATGCCGTTCGGCAGTGCTGAAGCTGAAAGTTAAGGCATAGGTTAAAGTTAAAAGGAGAGTATGTGTGGAATAATATGTAATGACCTGGGCCGACCCCGCGCACGTCTAAAAATGTTTCGGTTGAAAATAAACCAAAGTGTTGTTGTATGAGCTCCTTGTACTCCGCACTCGTGAACCGCGAGTGCAAACGCACGCAGGCATTCAATTTATGCTCGGAAAATTGCTGATTCGGTAAAAATTAATCAGGGCCTATCAAATCGACTACAGAAATTTAAACCCCGTTGAAAACGCCGCACGTAATTATGGAAGTAATTTTAGTTGACTTGTAGTTTAGACTTCAATGAGAATATTACTCAAATTACTTTAAAATGTTTTTATTTGCATTTGATTTTCAACAATGAGTTTAAAATCATGCTAAACGATTGTACTACGTAATTACAAAACATTGTAATTCTTGTTTTTTGATCATGATCGCCGCGATTTCTGAATTATTTTCTTAAACGGGTCCCAACTTTATGCAACCCAATGTACATGCCAACTTGAACAGCATAACTGCTCGTGCTAAACCGTTGACTCAACTCTGTCAACTCTTTTCATACAATCAGTAATGACACACACACTTGATAAAATTAGTACGTTGTAAAACGATAAAAAATTATAATATTTCAACATGCAACAAATTATAACAAGTTATTACCAGCGTCTGCGCCGCCCGCAGATTTGCCTCAATTTCTTACTAAATCAATTTAAACTGCACTTTCAAACTGTCGCACCTGTTTATTGTTAGTTACTTGCACTTATGATTTAGATTATTAATTGCACTTGTTGAGCTAAACTTTCGATTATATAGCAGTCCGATTATTAACATGAATTTTCTAAGGCGTAAAACGTGTCGTTAATTATAAAAAATTAAAGAATAAGTCGCATCAGGTAAAACACCTCGGCGTAGACTGGAAGTTGTTATTCGGGGGCCGGCGTGCCTGAGCCCGATGCGGGTCACCTTATCAGCCACACATATGTGTGCCGATTGTGTCAGAACACAAAGGTTATAAGTTGCAAGCTGATAAATTCAACAAACAATGAGTTTGTACGTGCACACGAACTTTTTCGTTCTCGGCTGACATACACGTTATCGGTGAGTAAAGTTTCATTTGATACATTTAAGTATCTTGCGAGTGGCCAGGCCACCGGAGTGCCTCTAATGTCGATTGGTAGTTCATGTACAATCAGCAATGACGTCCGAGTTGGGTACGCTTGGACTTCAAAAAGATTGCAGGCAATAGGTTTCGCAAAATAAATATTATTTAAATCTCGTTTCAAGTCGTGTATGGTACAAAACATTTACAAAATTATGTCAATACTTCCAGACAAAGCTAACAATTTATCGTCATCTTTGTAAAACTGAACAATGCATGACAATTGTGTGTTCGTTAATGACATTATCAGCTTTAATTGCTTTTTCTCTTCTTTTCCATCTCATTTTCCCTCAATCCTCGATCGGCTATCGGCGCGTAGCAGAGCGATGCTAGCGATGATTTGAGCAATTCCAAAATGAAATACATTTAAAAACAATAAATTGCATCACACAATTACAATCACGACCTCGTAGGACATATAATCGTAGACATACGTCCGGGAGGTATAGGATTCATTAGGACAAACGAAAATCGGCCAGTATACAGGGGCCGAAGCAAAGGCGGCAAGATCACTTCAATCCCATACTCTTAGTAAGGGATTCGTAAACGGTCCAAGCCATAGACGCCATTAGTGTGCGGCGCAGCAGCCGCGGGACCATTCCTTTAAAGTATCCCTGAATACCGTACTTTCCATGAACGTAGACTGCCACAGACCAGATACCGTTGAACTTGTGCGGGTAGAGCTGCATTTTTGTTTTGAGTACGTCAGCTGGTTGGGTTACAACCGAAGCGAGTATGCCGGCGGTGACACCGCAGGTAAAATGAAGCGGGGTGGCGTATGGGGTGTTGAGCAGTTCCTCTGGGACCAACATTTTGCTCTGTGTGTAGAACATCAGGTACAGTCCAGAGAAAGGCGCATCTCGGAACAGGGTCGGTACAAGGCCACATGTCATACCCTTGATGCCTTCAGTCTTATAGATTTCACTCAACGCCGAGCCGACGCTCTTGTAGCGATAGACGCCACTTTCGTACCTGTTCATATAAACATAACAGATAAGAATACGATGATTGGGCGTTTTCGTAGGGTAATTACCTTGTTTTCACTACGGTAATGGGTATTAAAGCGGCGCCGCTCATGCAACGCGCAAACATGCCCAAACCGACCGATTGCAGTGCCGATGGTTGAGTGTTGTGGAAGTATCTGCTTTTCAGAAAGTCCAGGGAGCAAAAGTAGAGCCCAACTCCTGGTACGCAACGAGTAATGCTCTGTGGACATAACAAAAAACAAGTATACATTAGTTTGCGTCAGCCTTATGAATTCAACTTGGCAACAGATAAGTCATTATCAAGGCCAGCAAGTTGAAAATAGATTGCGTCATTCGTAATACGTACCGGCACCATTCCGCGCCACAATCCACGAATTTGCTCCTGCTGAACAATGGTAGCGAAGATCGTTACCATGCCTGTACCACACCGTGCACTGTAAACAAGCACACAAATTAATACACCAATAATACACGCGGAGTATTTTAAACGTTAGCCGCGAAAAGGGAAAACTCACTTGATAACAGCGGCTGGTGCGGCATTTTGGAGACGTGTCTTGACCAAGTCCAAGGGTTGGAAGAGGACTGTTGAAAAGGTGCCCGAAAAGGCGCCAGCGAGAAACGCTTTCACGATGGGATACTGCAATAAAATAGAGCATAAATAAAAAGAAATCAATGCAATAAATCAGTTGGCAATTTGGCACATCCATTGACAATTAGTTAAAAGATCACAAAATGAAATGGGCACTCACAGAATCCATTGTAATTGGGTGTATGATGTGTTTTCGTTTTGGGGAACTTGAAGTTACGTTCAACGAGAGATTACACTGCCTCCGACAGCAGGAGCAAACTGCTTAAATATCGTCAAGCTCAAGTTTTTAAACGCGTGGCTTATCTGCGAGCGAGCAACAAACAGCGGCGATTGCAACACGAATTAATCCGCCAGTGTTGTATTAATTATCACAATATTTAAATTCCCCTATCTACCGGTCGCTGTTATTCGTAGAAATATGGCAATCACTGCTGGTTCTATTGGCACTGCTGATGCCAAACTGGTCGACCTCAGTGGCGATTGCAATTTATATATCTACATGGTTGTTGTTTGTCCTATATTCTGACGTTGGGCCGTTACCGAAAACGCGCAATCTTCTTTCCATTTTGTTATTGGGGCAATTCTTTTTTGCCCCCAGCGCGCGTTACATCGAGGGAGCACACATGTTTACGAAGTTTGATGGGTGTCGCGACCTCTTCACTCAATCGTATCGTCATTAAACGTTCATTGCTAAGTGCTATCGTATCGGTACTCACGTTTTGTAAAAACGGTTCGTTGCTAGGGTCCCGCTTGGACGTCGCGCCGTCGACGCTCGCGCGGCCCCCAGCAGCCTTGCAGTCGTCATCCTCGATAACGAACGCTGTGCGGGAATTCAAAAGCATTAAGAGGATACAGCAGATCGCTAATACGCACGCACGATGTTTTTGTTTTGATTTGGTCAAATCGGAGACACACTTGTGTTTAGCACGTTGCACACCTAAGTCGTTGTTTTGATTCTCATTCAACCGCAGCGAGCGTTACCTGAATGCGTCCGCAGCAGTAGCTCACGTTACCTAGTAGATCAACTTCATCAACTTTATGAGGTGATTTGACGTCACGAGACACACCGCTGTTTTTTTGAAACGTAGTTACCTTTATGGCGCGGCGACATAGGGACCAAAATCGATCGACGACGGACCGCACCTCCTCGTCGCACATTTCATGTTCCCCACTCAACAGGCCTGCAGCGGGACTCTTCTGTGCGCATGTATTTTCAGCCTGAATGCCAACATACAGTGCGCTCCCGCTGCGCCAGTTAACTCCATGTGGTTCACTTTTCACATTCACCACAGTACAACCTTCATTCATCAAGGAGATATTATATAATTCTAACAAACAATTACACGTCAATAGATATCTAAACTATTTGAGTTTACTTGCTTTCAGTAATAAAGTACGTAGTAAAACCAAGTGTATATCCTGTTATTCGAGTGTGTTTATGAAGCTCATGCGTATTTTCAGGAGACTTAAATTTTTACGAATTTCCGTATTATCATGCCATCGTCATTGTAAGGCAAGCGCCTAACGTTTTCAAATGTAAACAAATGTACAATGTCACGTATTTTGGGTGAAAGTCACGCCACACCAATGTCGCTCATTGCCAGCATGCGATTTTTTTTGCAGGCGCATCATCTAAGCGGTTTGGAAGTACATCCGCTCATCACACATATCTTATCCGCAGGCGTGCGCCTAGAGTAAACACAACTAATTGATTGATAAATTCCATAAACACTTCATCTAAATTAAATTGATTAATCGAAGCATAGAAAACAAAACAACTTGTTTGTGGCATTGTGATATATCGGATGTTCTTAGGTATTAATCACACACTATTACGTGATTTTTTTTAAATTTCAGGGCAAACAAGTATGACGAAATGTACAATTAAATATAATATATAGATATGAATAAAAATAATAGCGGTGACAATTAATTACACGTGCCAAATTGCATCACGTTATATTTATATCGAGTAGGTAGTTCAAATCATTTTATTTGAACGGCATATTGATGTTAGACTGTTTGTTTGTGACGATAATATTTTCATTCTAGAGTTGAGTTTGGGTGAATTTGTACGTATGTTATATTCGTCCAATAGATTAATTTATTTAAGGCGTATTCAATTTAAGAGTAGGTACCTTTTTGCTCCAACAACGCGCTAGCTACTTTCATTTTTATTTGTTAAATATTTAATATTAAATTATTCAATTTTTATGGTTTTGTATCATTAAACTGAATGTATTTTTGTTTTTAAAACCTAGAGGTTACATGAACACAACAAAGTATCAACTTCTTTAGCTCTAAATTTACGGATCTCTTTATAATACCTATATCTACTTACCTTTATTACAAATTTGAAGTTTTATAACTTTTAGTTCTTGGCAAAATGCAACCACCCAACATTTATAACAATCTGCCTCTTTAAACACAATATATTCAGTATAATATCTATTTCTTCCACTTCTCTCAATTGACACGTGTCAATATACCAATATGCGCATGTACTGTTGAAACAGTTTCGTCTTTTGTTCCGGTATCATTCGGTATTCGCATTCTATGTTTGGGCCTCGGTTAAAAGGAGATGTTGTCAAAATAAAACTTTCACGCGTTGCCATCATCCACCATTTTCTATAATATAACAACCACGTGGTCAGTTATTTGCTGATATCGTTTATTCTTCAAAGTGATGGCCAGAATATCCAACAGCCAAAATATCGAAGTCGTGGAGCTGGATGAAACGAAAAACACGAATCTGCATCTGCTGGCGATGAATGGCGATCATCTGGAGCTGGCCAAGTTCAAAGCCTTCGATAAAATCGATGCGCGGAATACATTCGGCGTAACTCCGCTAATGTGCGCGGTAAGAAATGGACATTTGGACGCAGTCAAGGTATTATTGGACTTACGAGCCGATGCATCAAAGATGAACAAATACGGTAAGATTATTTATACATTTACATGTGTGTAGTAACCTGTCATGGCTTCCTAGGGGGTAGCGTGTTTCTAATGGCTGTCGCTTCCGGTAACCTTGACGTGGTGACTATTCTGCTGCATCATTTGCTTTCTGGTGGTGTGTCCCGGCAAGTGATAGAATCACAGATCTCCCCGATAGCGTTATCTATTCTGTTCGACCACGAGGATGTTTTTAGGCTTTTGATTGGAAGCAACTTCAACGTGCAAGCGAGGTCATTCAACACAAGTTAGCATCTACAACATTCACTTATATCCTCGAATAATAATATTCTCCATTGCTTGTTTAGATCTAACACCTTTAATGTTTGCTGCACTCAATGAGAATCAATTATTTCTGAATCAATTGCTTCTGTTGGGTGCAGACGCACGTGTGCGAAGCGCCAACAACGAAACCTGCAATGATCTAAAGAAATTTAAAGAGGAATCGACGAATTCTCAACAACATCAACCAAATCCTGCAAATCGGAAACTACGTATTAAAATTCCTCCACATCATCAACTGCAGCAGCATCAAACAAAATCGCCAGTTATAATTGTACGTTCACCATCATTATCTAAATGTAATCCGTTGTTGCGATTGTCGCGGAAATCATCAGACACGTGTTCCCCGGACGCGATCACCCCGGCTATCTCACCTGTGGGCTACTACCCCCAGGTATTCTTTCCTGCAGATTTAATTCCATCACAGTTTGCAAGTCCCACATATTTTATCAGTCGGTGCGATTCGCCCTTCCAAAACTTCGTGATATCTCCTTTTCATTCTGATGATGTGTTTTTCATATGAAACTTATAAATCAGTATTTTTGTTTTGTTTGCACATTTGTTTGTTGTTATATATTTTGTTATGGCAAAAACACGTTATACGTGCATGCATCGATTATTTGGCCAGCGCCTAGCCGAACTTTCAAAGGATATCTTGGAGCTGATAACATTCGTCCTGCGTTAAGCGCTGTCAAACAATGCGAGATACTTTTACTTTAATGACTTTATATATAATCTCTTGAAACGAGACTTTTGTTTGTAATGTTACATTAAGTGTTTGTTCTTTGAATAATGCTACAACAATCATATATTGAAAAAAATCTATTTCTTTGAAAATAATACGAATATTTTCGGGGTTTCGTTAAGTTGAAATGCGAGTGAACTTTAAATGTACGAGCGAGTCGTTTTTTATTGTAATTTGCTTTAGTGTCATTTTATTTCAATGTAAAATTTTAAATGTCCTGTAAGGATTCTATTGTTAAATGTGCACACAATTTTTTTTTTCACAATAAAATAACCATAAAGGAATATTTGCATCTAATTATAAAAGTAATATGTTTTAATTTTTGTACATTTTATGTAGTTAGGTTGTTGCTTAATGCGTAGCTGGTGTTATCGTCGATAACATATTTGCGATGACATTTGTACACTTCTCGGTGCGATTATGTGTTTGGGTCATCGTTTAGGTCAGCGCTTATCTCTTGCAGTGGGGTCTTCGAATGGGGTTATAATAAAGTCGTCTCGCACATATTGACTCCCCGCACGGGTCATTTCAGATAAACAAGTCGACGACACATACCTAACACAGACGCCTGACGGCGGCGGCCATAAATATTACATGAGACACCTTGACAATGTTCGTATTTAATTATAGTGAATACATTTGCAATGATCATAACTTTGAACCAACATTTCCACAAATGGAGGTGTTTTTTAAACGTAATAAACAAGTTTATTTGGAAGGTTTTTTCACGTAGACGATGTTGTTTTGAGACTACGATTTGTACGTACTACGTATTGTGGTTGTATAATCAAATGTGAATCAAATGTCGATGACGAAAGTTTTTTTTTTTGTTCGACGTCAAACGCATCGTATGAGGATTTTATTTGTAAACATGAGTTCGAAAATAATACGTCCGATTTTGGATAAGAAGACGCATTGGGTTTATTTTAACATATTTGGTATTTTAGGAAAGCATTGAATCATATGCAGATATTATAAGCAACGTGGATATTTACCAAGTCAAAATCAATAATAATTCTTAATGACGATGCAATAGCCTGACGTGAGGTTACGAGGTTTAAAAGTCACAAATTAAATGCGTTGTTGATAACCCGTACACAATTCTGCGATTATTTGTCGTTGTTTTCAAATTTATGTTTACTTAACAGAGAGTGAGGTAAAATGACGACCTTAAGCTTATATGTTGGTTCCTGGGTGTTTTATGTTCTCTATTGACCTGATTATTCTGTAACAAATTTTGTGAACCTTAGTTGTATGTTATACGTAATGAATTTTAAGATGACAGTAAGTAGCCTCTAGTTTGTAACAGAATTAATAAACAATCAGTTATTTATAAGACAATTCCCTGTAATTTCCGATGATCAATTTTAATAGGTATATTAAGTACTAGCTTTTGCCCGCGACATCGTTCCGGTAATTAAATGTAATTCGTTTTTACTCTCTTGTTCTAGACATAGTATGTGTCAATTCTAACAATAAGATTCGCAATTTTATTTTAAAGAAATTAAGTATATTAAAAATTGCTAATGCACTTCAGCGTGCCATCTCGGATTCAACTATTTAACTATAACTATAATTGAATCTCAATGCCAACTTTTATCCTAGAGAGAAGGGCTGTATTTTGGGTTTTCCCGGCAATTATTCGAATTTTTCTCGCCATAAAAACCATTCTTGGACTTCAATGAACATTTAAAAAAAGAATTGTCCAAATTGATCTAGTCGTTGTTGAGCTATGCGCTTAGCAACAGATTTTGCGATTCATTTTATATTATAGACTAGCTTTAACCCGCGGCTTCGCTCGCGGATATCTAAAATAATGAAGTTGCTTCCGTATGCGTCTGTAGTCACAGAAGAAGTAACAATGAAGTAGAATGGCGGGAAGTGTAAAATGGCTGAAAGTATAGTCTATGGAAGTATAGTGTACAGTCTCCATAGTGTAGTCAATTGGATTTGATGTTGACGTAGCTGTTGGTAATACCGTGTGATAATACAGTGTATCTAATGGTACTATAGTACTTAGATTTGAGCTTCATTGCTGGAATTCTAGATGGCGTTAAAGTAGTCAAATAACCAGATGCAGAGGTATTATTGGCTAAACAATTTCTTTATTTTATTAAAAAAATAATTTTTTTTATTTAAAAAAGGTAGCCTATAACCATTCGGGGACCACTAAGAATATGTGTACAAATTTTCTTGATGATCAGTTAAGAAGTTTTTGCGTGAAAGCATGATAAACATCTGGACTTTCGCATTTATAATATTAGTAGGGATTTGGGTGTTTTTGTCACGAGATTGATTAAGAGCGAACGTAGCGAGCGTGTAATTAATCGATTGTTTAACAACGTTTACCGACGTGACGCTTAAGCTAACTTTTCTACTTCCACTCTATTAGCATTGAGGTTTTTGAATTTGAACTTTGGTAATTAAATCTTCGAAATTCGCTCATACACTACTGGGAAATGTAAGGTAATAAATGTGGTGCCGTCCCGACACGAGCAGCAGCAGCAGCGCCTTCTTTGACTTGTTTGGCGCATGGCATTTCGCATTGGCATTTCAGCTCAACCCCGTGACTAAAGTACTTTAGTCATGGCCTTGCCCGTTTGTGTTTAAAATACCACTTTTGTGCCTCAAAACCGACAAAAACCTGGTTAAAAAAATAAATTATCTAAGCACGGGTATGGTATCAAGTTATTTTGTTTACAATAAATACACTGTGTATAGAAGACACCTGTCTACGCGGTTTTATAATGTGTCATTTTTTATAACTGTCAGTTTTATTCATCTACGCTTTTGGATTATAAAATAAATTCTGCTTGTACCGCGATTTTGGAAAGACCTCGCATATTCCATTGATTCCTCGATAAACAGTGATAATTCTGCCGCCTCAATGCAGCGATTGTCGCATTTTGAATTCTCCAAGTTACTTGAAGATTTGCTTCGTGTAACGTTTGAATACGAGGACCCATTCCGACGTTTCATCAACGACGATAGACAAAACCGCGAGGACTGCACACACTGGGTAATTCTCTAATGATGGACAGTTTGGAGGCGCCGCTATATTTTCTGGATTGCGGCGAGTTCGAGAAGGTGATGATGGTATGGAAAACCTCTCCAGAAAACATTCGCTTCCAAGGAGACAGGTGTATATCGACAAACAACATCGCCTCACCAAACATCCACGAAATATCCGAACCAAACCGCCCAACTGCAAGTGATCAACCAGATTTGGGCATAGATACATTAGATAATCTACCAAGTGATATAGTGCCACCATTAAGTGCATGCTTTAGAAATCGCGGTACATCCAGTAGAAGACTGCAGACCATTACGGGTAGCAACAAAGATATCAGCAGCCACGCAACAACCGCCACTTCAGTCGCTGAAAACACTTACGCTGAATATAGTGAACTGCCCAGTTTCACCAATGATCAAATCATTACAAGACGCAATTCCACCAGCCCTTATGACCTTTCAAGTGGATCACCACAACAAACAGACGATGATTTCGATCGTATTTATCATAACCACGACACGCGTCGCAGGGATGATAAATTTTTGAGCAGAATAAGCAAATGCAATTCAGTTATAGCAATCAGAAAACCTGCTTTTGAAACTGAAAAAAACAATTCACCATATAGACGCATGCAGTATGCATCTAATCACTTATCACTACCGTCTTTTTCCAAATACCGAAGAGAGAAACGGAAGATACAAAAACAGTCGAACAGAATAAAAAAACCTGCACCTTTTATTGCGATGTGCAAAAATTCGGTAGTGTTACAGTTCGTAACAATGTTTGCCGTACTGATTGCCTGCATTCTTTTTACGGCCTAATTTGACAGTTGAAATATAATCCAGCAATATTAATAAAATACCCAGTGCTATTGACGTTTGACCTACTGCGTGTACAAAATTTTTCACTAGTTCCAATTACTAGTAACTAAGTATCTGAGTCGAAACTCGCAGACGCAATATTAATCTTTTTTACATACTTGAATATGTCCCAAATATTCATAATGTTTCAAATGGTTCCTTGCACGTAGGATTCTCAATTCTCAATTTTTACAAGAAAAACAAAAGGCTTAAAATTAATTTTAATCGAAATCAAATCTATATACCTACCTCTTATGCCAATAAAATTATTCTACGTTGTCCTATATTCAGTTAGTTGTTTTTAAATTTCAAACTAAATCCATTTGGTGAAGAACTAAAATTTTATTTCAATTTTAAATTGGAGCAGAAGAAACAAGTGCTCAACCTCTGTTCTAGTCTCAAATTAGGGGTGCGCTACCACTATAATACACTTAACATTCAAAAAGCAGCGTCAAACATTGAAGTTACAAGTACAAAGTACGTAATTACATGCTGCACCGATGTAATATAAGTTGCCTAACTGGTCCCACTTTAAAAACCGCGCTCTAAAACAAAGTTCAAACAAAAATTGTTTTACAAATTATGTTTATAATAACCTGAAACAAAAAAATGCAAACAGTTTATCAATCGTCACTCACGCAGTAGATTTAATCAGAGAATATCGTTAAATTTGCAATTTAAATTATGTATTTTCGTTTGTGCCAATGCTCGCTATGTCGCCCCCGCCCCCGACCGGACGACGGTCGACCGTCTTGGACGACATGGATGACTTGGATTCGTTGCATTCGACCAGCCGATTACTGCAAAAAAATGTCGTAAACTCCCTAGATTTAAATGGTACCAGTGGTAATGCGAGTTAAAAATACAGCACACCTTAGAATTGATACTTATTGCACGCTCTTTTTTTTTTTAATACAACAACAGTTTGGATTCTTTCAGTTTGTCACTCAGCCCAGTATGACGTCTCCTTCCACTCACGAGCTCATTTTCACCCACTCAGCACACAACATTTTTAAGTGTTACAGCTTTTACTGTCCTCAAAATTGCCTATACTGATATTTACTAAACTCCCCACCTTGCTTTGACAAACTTCCGCTGTATATTGGATATTAAAAGCTAAATTTCAAATACAGTGGAATCCCGGTAATCCGGACACGGCTTGATCCGGCACACCTTGTAATCCGACATGGTCATAAGCTATATGTTTGTACTTTAGGATTTGTAATTTGTCGGGTTACAAGGTATTTTTTTGTAAAAAATTCCGGGGCCTTAGGCACTTTTCTATAATCCGACAAATTCGCTCATCCGACACTGCCCTGCAAAGTGATTGTTGGATTACCGGGATTCCACTGCATAACATATAAAACATAATTTACTGTTTCCTACATTTCAAACTGCTCTTTTGTTGGTTGTTTTATGAAATAATCAGAATACACTTTCTTTTTCAGACAATCCATGTGATTCTTCCATGCTTGCTAATTGGAATTGGAAATGGAAATGCTAATTTATTTTAGACCAAAGTTTGGGAACATGAAGCTGTATGAATATTACTTGTGTTTTAAAACAGGATAAAATTAAATTCGTCACTTTATTAAACAATAGGGATACAGTTGTTATAAGTTAAATTCATAACCAGCGTAAAAAAATATGGTTGAGTTATTCGGCTGAGTTTAAAAAAGATAAAGTTAAACTTATCATCAATGCCATGAAACAGAATAAAATTAATTTGTCACCAACATTTAAAATATAAAGATATAGTTCATTTCTTCGTCCGAGTTTAAAAAGGGTAAAAAAGTAAAAGATAAAACAGGTAAAATATACCCTTCTCGCTACTCCAGTGCTGTGCCATCTCAATACCATTTTCCTCTTAGTATAACATCTAGGCTCCAACAACTAAACATAGAGACGTTTAACTTGACTATGGCTCCTGTCCGGTAAGGCAATTGATATAATAATATATGGGCAGATCCATTAATTCTCAACAAAAGTGTGCGCACTTAGATCAGCCATTCTGATAAAGATTTTTTCCTCAAAAGGAAATGGTCTTGATATAATCAAGCAACGGAGCGATTTTTCACTGATTTTCAATAATTTATATCTCAGCTTCTATATAACCAAAAGACTCCTATCAAATGGCATTTTCTCTACTTTTGAGAAAAAAATAGATATTTGGTCAAAATTTTATATCGGGATTAGTTGACCGCCTCTAACTAATAAACTGTTATGGTTAAATTTTACCTATTTGTAAAACCCTAGTATATGTACAGTGTTGGAAGTTAAGGGTCGAGCAGCAGCTAATGCCTTCTATTGGGGTATACTTTATTAAAATCTAAGCAATTTTTACTTGATTGCTTCTATTAAGTAAAGTTATAGCCATCCAACACTGGTCAAATTTAAAAAAAAAACATTGAACATTCAAATTTTCAGAAAATGTGGTCTGTTATATTAAGAAGTTCTGAAAATTTGAACAATGTTATCAAGCTTGTATCCGATAAACATTTTTTTTTAAAATTCAGTAAATTTGACTTGTTTGACTGGCGGCGCATGGCATTTCATATGGTCTTGTGCTACTCCGTATGCAAATGCCCAGGAGTAAGCTCCGCTCCATAGATAACGCTCACGGTTTTGGTCGTCCGTATTTAAAGTACCATATTTTGCGCATATAAACCATGGAAAAACCGGCGCTTTATAGGTGAAAGTAGAAAAAAATATATAATCTTCCTGAAAAAGTCGCATAATAAATTTCAATTCACTCAGGACGCAAAACTAATTTTGTGGCAAAAGTTCACAAAAATAACTTTCCGTCACGATTAAATTTCGACCTAATTAGAACTATATAACTTAATGTTAATAATTATAACTACCATTAACTAGCTCGTTACATACATTTAATTCTAATAAACGTGCAAATTAAGCGTAACGATTACTGCTAATAGGAATTCGAAAAGATGGGTACAAGTACCTATACTGTTATAGTAATTTCTGTTTTCACCCGACTTACCAATGCGATAGCATGCCATTCAAACACACATCTGCTATTTTCACTTTCATTTCGTATTGGAGGTAATAGTAAACGAAACTAAGTTCAATTGATGCGTTCGTTGACATCGGATGACACATCAAATACACAAATATAGAATGCACGGCAGAATACACATTTTGGTCTTCTTCGATACGTGTGTGTCAGCAACTTGCAACAATCAAGACGTGTCAGCAATTCGTTGACTTACTTAACCGATGACCCTATAGTTTCTGTTTGATGTTCAAAAGCGCAGTAAGATTCGGTACATCTGTATTACTTCTAAAAGTATCATGTAATATCAGCTAAGTTTTATGTTGTTGTGTCTAAACTTTGTACTATAAATATAGCTATATATTTACGTAATACAAGAAGTCATATGATCTAAGACCTTATAAGATTAATGTAAATAATCGTTAATGTTAACATATTGTTCTGCTGTTCCGCAGATCGTCGGTCGAGCAAAAAGTGAACGATCTTGTCATTGTTCGTCAAGGTTCGAGGAATTCATGGGAAAATGTAGGTTTAATCGTTTGTTTCTTAAATTATGTATAGCTTGCGTTATACTATACAGTGTATAGTATACACATTCAAAAAGAGTGGAATATTTAATTTTTGGCACCGCGTAAAACAAAACTGAAAATTTCATGTTAAAATTGCCCGGAATAAATGTAACAAATTTTAGGTCTAAATAATTCTATGCGATGTTATATTTTATACGCCCATAATCATAGTCATCAAATTCAGACTTGTTGTTTATATGAATAATTTGATTTGAAGCTAGCAAAAACACAAAGATCAAAAAATAATAGCTGACACACTACTCGCGTCCAGTAATATCAATTGTTTGTGCCATTTATTTTTTTTATGGTGCGAATCAAGTTGCTCATTGTGATAACGCATCAGGAGCGATAATTTAAATACGATACTGAATTTACCCGGTACATTCACCATGGTTGCTCATACTCGCAGGTATCAGTGGTACTACACGCTATACATTAACACCACAATGGTATATGTGCGCGCGTCCGCGTATAAATGAGAAACGGTCTGCTGCTGGTCGTGCCATGACTGACTCTTGTCGACTTGGGTAAGGTGAGTCCCATGCCACGGTTTGCTGGTTTGTGTACAACTCCGCCGCAGTTCGCGAGCGTCCGTCCGCCGCAGCGATTGTTACTTGATTCCGTCCATTATTCTAGGTGTGCGCGTCGCGGTCACAAATAAATTCACTTCGTTCTCGCGAATGCAGTGCGCGTGCAGGTCCTCGCAGGCATCGCATATCCTTCGGGACAAATGATGTAAAGACTGATTGCTCATTTCCTGGAGGCGCTATACTCAATTGTGATTTTCGAAATCGGCACGAGGACGAAAGGAAAAGCGAGAACCGGTCCAAGACTTCCAAGCGACGAAGATTGCGAAAATTTCACGCGCAAACGTAAGTTGACAATAAAAAATAAATAAACTACCTACCTTTAATATACCGACATCAGAATCGATTTTCCTACGTTTGCTTTAATAATGCTGTGCGGTTATTGAATATCTGCTCTCATTTGATATTATTGGATTTTGAAATAAAATAGGCGCGGCTCCGACTCTTTGTTGATGGCTGCTACTGTTGCAACCTTATAGTTTGATAACAAGAGTGATTAGTTCAATCGATTGTTCATACAGTATTTTTAATTTTTGCGCGTAGCATTAGATCATCTTTATTTTCATATGGCGAATTTAAATGACCATAGGAATAGGTTTGGGCGTGTTTACGCGACGAAAACGAAAATGTTGCTAACGTAGATGGCGCAGTCGACGCGCGTGCTCGAGAGATTTGTTACTACTTTTAAACAAATTCCTTACTGTGCGATCACGAGTCACAGAAAACTGGTTGCTCACTTTCGTCTCTTCAGCGACCACAATAAAAGTTTTTATTTTCGAAATTCTCACGCAGAATTTACAATGACAATGAATTGTTTCAAAGAAGCGCACTGTTACCATTTAGAGTGTGTGTGTGTTAAAACATGCTAAAAACCGTTATGGAAAATTTAAGATTTATGCCGTTTGTCACACTGATAATTATTTATTAAAACCATGCAGTCGGCTCTTGCAGGTGAACTCTCCGATAAAAGGCGTTATTTTAGGTCATTTGCATACGTTTTCCCGCATTCGGGGCGATTCACGCCAGCGTACTAATGAGATGGCAAAACAGCACTTGTTCCGCGCGCGCTCTTGCTATTTCTTTCCTGCTGGAGAAGAAAAATACGCGCTTCTAGTTGAAGCATCCAGCTGCACGTCGTAGATCGAGGCGCGTCTATTCGCGTTTTTTTGATCGAACGTTAAACCGTTCGTCGGATTTGGAACCGGTTTCGTGTTCTCGCTCTTCGCGGCCATGCGCGGCCACGAATTTTTCTAATGCTTGCACGACGTGAGAGTCAGGCGAATTGGCGTTCCGTTCAACAACTCTTCAGGTGCGTTGTACGTTCTGTCGAATTTACATTTTTACACTCAGGGCCATTCGCATTATTAAAACTTATATTTTTAAGTAACGCCAATACAACTGTTGGTTTACCAAAACAGCTTTCAGTGTAAATTAGTTTTTTAAAGGTCTGACCCTTTGTAAAAAGTTGCGAGTTCTATTTGTACACAAAGAATGGCGAGCGTGTATGTACCTTGTGGAATAACTCTACACACATCGCGTGCACGTAACGAATAATTAATGCGTATACCCTTTCTTCGTTATCATGCGTTGTAAGTAGTAGCATGTGCGCACATATAGACATTATTTACCAGAAATCACCGTCGTGGGTACCTTGTCGCTTGTCGATTACGCCGGTGAAGGTGCATTCATTATTCATACTCGTTGATCCGCCATGAAACAGTCATAACGCATTGCCTATCAAAGTTTCAATGGTGTCAACGAACACATAGTTACCAATGGGTCTTACATGTTAAACCAGCAAGAGTTTCCAGCCCTCCTGGACTGGCAACGGTGTCAAACACCGTGCGGTTTCCATCGAGCGTTCAATATTGTTTTTCCGCGCGTACGCAACTGTCCGGCGCATGGCGGACGACCGCCATGCGTCTTTCACCTCTTTACCTATAGGGCCCACGAGGTCAACAAACTGGAAAGACACACATAACAAAGAAAAATGTTCACACAAAGGCGCGGGCGGCACGTGCAAGTAAATACAACGCGTACCATGTGCAGCTTGCGATATTCGCGCTAAGAAACAAGCAC
The DNA here is from genome assembly GCF_025399875.1 of Dalotia coriaria. NCBI lineage: Eukaryota > Metazoa > Arthropoda > Insecta > Coleoptera > Staphylinidae > Dalotia > Dalotia coriaria. Next base: position 3,629,988 of record NW_027045443.1, on the reverse strand, counting down.
GTGGAGGTGATTTTGACCTTTTTACTACTTCAATTAGCATCAATGAAGTACGGTGAGTATGTTTTGGGTGTGGCTTACACACGACTCGTTTCTTCTTCGGCGCCTGAGTCATGAAAGTAGTCTTGAATTTAAGCCATTTTAATAGGCATTACTTGCGTTTAGGTTTCCGTAGTTATTGAAAAGCTTATAGGTAAAAGTTGTCGGTATCTCGTGTGATGATTGTTGACTCGTGCGGTTGAAGCTAATTACACTGGAAAGTTCGGCGTCGAAATACAATAAAAGCGTTTGTATTATTGGAACTTCATTAGCGTTATCTTCATCTACGTTCCATAACGTAGCTAAATTGATGCTTAATTTTTGTAACTAGGCACGTACAGCGAATAAAATATTTTGATTGCGTTTCGCTTTAATTTCCTTACTTGAATGTTACTGTTATCAGAACGTATTTGCACCTCGCGTTGATTTGTTTTGCAACATTTGCGTAAATGTGCGTTGCGTCAACGCTTCTCGACGTCTCCGTGGAGCACAATGCAAATCAGACTATAATTAACTTGAGAGATAGAAACCGGTACACGACGCTATTGCACATGTACATTGCTTTTCATTTTGCAACCGTCTGCGACTACCGAGCAAGCGCAAATAATTCTTGTTAAGAAGGACTCGAATAAAAAGAGATCGAAAACTGCACACTGCACTTTGCAGTGAGTCATTTATTACGTTCAATACGTAACCGAACAAATATTCCTATCTCATGGTCACCTCTCTGCAGCATGCAATAATGTTTGTATTAATTATTGATACAGAGTGGGCAGAAACTTAACACTGCAATAGAAAATAACAATGCCACAATCATTATATACTCGTCCGGATTTTGAATTATCAGTAATGATTTAATAAATTCTTGCATGCGAATCAAACAATTTACTTGATATAAAATTAAAGTTATAGTCATAAATACTAAATGATAGTCATGCATGTTTTGAAGTTTTGTTTTACCCGGTGCTGAGTATGTCCTCATCTTAGTAATAGTTTGATTCATATTCACAACATTTGCCATCATGAATCATCAAGCGGTTTATCGTAGATGTGTATGCTACAAGTTTACAAACAAGATGCATTCAATATAATAGATTACGTAGGTGACCCAAACCGTAATATACCGTTATTCTACCAACTGTGTGCATAGCATTCTGAAAACCTTTAAAACTCAAAAGATTGTCGCTTGAAAACAAAAATTCTATCCAAAACGCGTCAAATTTTATGGTGCTTTGCGTTGAAAGAAGTTGATCTTGTACCCAGCGCACCCGAGCAGATAATACAATTTTAATTGCCACTTGCGGTTTTATTTCGTGCTTTTGTTTGTGCACGCGTGTGTAATATTTTCAGCGCCATAGACGCACTTGTCGCTGATTTAAAATGCGCTGAGGAGGGAAGCGTGTTGCTAGGAGCACGTAAAGCTAGAAAATAATCAATAAGTTAATTAAGTATGTAGTGGTCAAGCCGGGCGAAAAATAACTGTGCAATCGCGTGCGGCCGTCGGACGCCATCAGGTTCGTGCGAAGGAAAGTGCAAGGTCCTTCAGACTCCAACTTTTATTCATTCCTCTACGTTTACCTATAAGCGGAAAAATCAACGCCGTATAAGCAATTCGAACTCATTCCGAATTTACGGCTCTAAAACTTGAATAGTAAAAGTGTATAGTTGTGTTTCTTTGCAACTAATTATTGACAAAATTATTTTTGTTTTTTATCAACATGATAATCATGTTTCCTCTCACGTAAACCGAAAAAAATGTTGCGTTTCTCTACGAAGAGAAACTCACTTAAAATTTACAAAAATTCTAACATTGCTGATGATGTCACCCATATTTATACAGATGACGTAATACGTATTATATTTATTAAATACCACATAGTGATCATCGTTTTCTTTTTTCTGTTTGTAAACGTATTGTTGAATGCGCCGCGCATTTTGGTTGGGTTTATTGTGCCCTGCATATTTTTAGAAAACTATTTTCGAGTAACTTAACTCCTATAAAAAGAATCAATCAAAGTGTCTACCGCCTACACTACGCATTAAATTGCTTGCCTCTTGACAATAGGATCTAATAATTAATATCGATTTTGAGTGTATTTAGAAATGATTTAATAATTGTCTTCGATTATTTCACATTAGTACACTTTGCACTTAATATTAATGTTATCACTTGATAATTTGGAGATTACCATCTCGAAATATTCAAGTATGTAATATAAAATTATAAAAACTCAATTTATGAAACACATTAGGATTGATTTAGGCTGAATTTAGAACAGCGCGTCTCCGTTCATCATTCTAGTGGCACAGTAGTGTGGGAATTGCACGCCCTTGAGCAGCAAGTCGGCGATGCCCTACAAACAAATCAAATTCTGTATGACACAATATTTACATTTTTTTATTGACATGCAAACATGAAAATGATAAGACGGTAAGATTGCTTACCTGTAGCTCGCTAATACAAGCCGTGAGGCAATGTGCCAGAATGTACCATGGAGCGCAGAAGCCGGCCACCAAGAAACCGATGAATATCAGTATTATCAGCCAAATTATCATGAATAAACATTTGCCTCCGTCCGCCATTTTGACCACTGAAACATGGGAATGCGTGTGTTAAAAAATTATGTCGCTGTTTTAAGATTATTGCCTAGTGCGCGCATATTCCTCGCATTTTGATAGGACTTTAACGAGGACGTGGATGCTTTGGAATGCTGCTGGGCCGATGTGGTAATGCACTCGATTTTGTAGGCAAGAGGACGCGGTCGTCGCGTAGCAAAAGAAACACTTTCTAAATTTGTTTTCGGTCACACCGAACGAGGCCTATAAGTTCCGCCCGCTTGAAAGTTCCTCGCTCGTTTGAAAATTCGTGGGCCGCGTACGGCGCGTGCGTCGAAATCTTGCAATGTTTGTTGTTCAAATGTTGTATGAGGCCGATCATAAAATCAGAATAGAACCGTGCGGCATATAATGAAATGATATCATACATTTTAAATAACTTGAGACAAAAATATATGCAAGTAAACGGTACGCTTCACTACTTATCAATCTGACTTAAAGCATTTAAACTTGAAGTATTTAATTTAACAATGTCATTTGTTGTGGACTCACCTGTGAATAATTATTCGATTTACTTGAAAACAGGGATTGCTCTTTGTATGCAAATCTTTGGCGAAAAACTTGCGCACTTGAACACGTTCAAAACTGTAACTAAACACCAGCAGCCGGACGGGCACTATTGTTCGTGCCTACAATAAGTCAAGCGAATGAGCTGCGAAGCGCGCGTGCGACGCAAACGAAAATAATTTGGTCGCAGTCCTCACCACTCTCAGCCTCCGAGAGCGCTTTTTCCATGGAGCGGGCAAGGAGTAGGTGCACCCAAGTGTCGTGATGCTACTTTGAATTACGCTCTAGCGCGCTATGTCGCACGCCCAACCTACAATACGCAGGCGCAGCACGCTGAGTTGCGTCAGCTACACCTTAAGTGGGAAACACCTTCCACATCAGGTGTTATTGCTTGTAATTTAATTGGAACGCACCAGAACGCACTCTAAACTATGTCGCTGTAAATTAATAAAATTGCTGAACATGTCTATTTACCAAGAGTAATTAGGGCGCGCCATATGAATCAATTTTACCATGTCCCAGAATAATGATAGCTCTCGAAAAGATTCTTTACTATGATTTTTATTGCAGATGAGCGCGGTTTTCAAAGTTGGAGTGCTTCTCCTTTGCCTCCACTTTGTTTTCTGTCAGCAAGACTACGACCCCAATGATCCATATCGCAAAAATAATAACAACGACCCCTACAGTCGAAACAACGATCCCTACAACCGCAGCAACGACCCCTACAGCCGCAATAATCAAAGTGGATACAATCGCACCAACGATCCATACAATCGTGACCGCAACGATCCCTACAATCGCGATCGCAATGACCCGTACAACAGAGACCGCAATGTCAATGATCCATACGGCAGGAACGATCCTAACCGGGACCCCAATGACCCTTATAATAGAAACATAGATCCGTCCAGAAATGACCCGTATAATCGTAATAACACCAACCGTAATGATCCCTACAATAGGGATCGCAACGATCCTTATAATCGCGACCGTAACGATCCTTACAGTAACAGAGATCGTAATGATCCTTACAGCAGGTCTAACGATCCAAACCGCGACAGAAACGATCCCTACAATCGCGATCCGAACCGTGACAGAAACGATCCGTACAACAGAGACAGAGATCAGCTCAATCGAAATGACCCGTACAACCGAGACCCAAACAGGGACAGAAATGACCCGTACAACAGAGACCGTGATCACAACCGGGATCCGTACAGTAGGGACTCAAGCACGAGTCGCTATGGACAGGTCGGCAGTGGGGTTGGTGGAGGCATTGGCGGTTCTGGAACCTACGGAGGTAGCGGTAGTAGATATGGTACCGACGATAGTAACTGCTGCGAGGAATACTGCTACAACATTGATGAACAGCCTTATGTCAAACTTGGTGCTAAAACCCCGTATCAGTTTGTTTACGGCAAAATCTCTAACCAACATATTGTTCCGCGTAAGTCTACTTTAAGGAATGGTATAATAGACAAAGGTTAAAACATATTATCATTTTGTAGAATGCAAACCAGTGCAAGTGTGGAGTCTTCTTCGTGAGGGTACCAGTGTGCCAGATAGGCAATCTATTGAACGTTACAGGCAACTTCAGAAGATCCACGATGAAATTGTTAGGAACTACGAGGATCGCAGGTCCTTCCCCGACAAAGGCAGATTGTGTGCCGAGGATTACGACATTTTGAGAAGGTACTGCTGAATTGATGAAATTTTATTGATGGAATTCTAAATTAAAAATTTCACAGATGGAGATGGAATGACTCACTCTCTGACTCTATGGCTGGCAGCTTGACCCAACAAGGATCTGATGATATTAAGTTTTTGGCTAGGCGGTATCAGACCCGACTTCGCGAATTGTTGCAACCTTACAACGACCAACTCTACTATGTGAGTTAAACTCCTAACCACCTGATTACCTATAATAATTTATTGTGGTTATTCTGCAGTTCCAACATACCGAAGGTGATCGCACGGTGGAATCATACCAGGCGTATATTCAAGGATTATTTGGAAGCGATTATCAACGCGTGCATGCGAACGTCCGCGGTGGTGGATACAGTGGCGGGTACGGAGGTAATAGCTACAATCAAGATGCCAACCGATATGACACACGCTCGGAGAACTATGATCCCTTTGCTGCACATGACAACTCACAACAAAACACTTATGGATCTCAATACGGTTCAGATACGCGATACGGTTCTGGATCTACTTACGGAGGTGCTGGTGGATCATATGTAAGTTAAAAGATGAATACTGAGAATATCGGTGTAATGTATGAATGCCATTAAAGGGGAGCTCGCGCTGCAAGTCTTATCAACAAAGAATGGACGAGAACAGGGAGACAGCAACCGAATACAGGAGTTTCAAAGAAAAGCCGGAGTACAAAGAGATGGTTCGTAATGTATTCAGGCGTCTTGGATTCCGCTACAATCTGAATGATTCCCTTATCGAGGACATGTACGACCTGTGCCGATATGAAAAGTCATGGTGAGTATTATTATTAGGATTGGTATGCAGTTGGATTGCTCAATCGCGTGCATTTGTTTTACTTGCAGGTACGTGACTCGTCCGTCACCATGGTGTGCGGCCTTCACGCCTGAACAACTCAAGTTGTTGGAATACGGTGACGACCTGTTCTACTTTTATCGATCTGGTTATGGACACGAATATCTCAACAAGAACTTGGGCTGTGGGTTAGTTAAGGATTTGTATGATAGATTCGAACGCACTGTAAACGGTAAGTATTCTCAGGCGGGTATCAAGGCTGTTGATATTTAATATGGGCGGGTTGAAATTGCAGGTGACACAAGTGAGCAAAAGGCAATATTCCACTTCCGCGATCTGGACACCATGCTGAAGACCATAGTTGCGCTGGGTATTCGCAGAGACACCAATGTACTCACCGCCGACAACTACTATCAGCATACCCGTCGCATGTGGAGGACCAGCGAAATTGCGCCATTCTCAGGAAACCTGGCGGCCATATTATACCAGTATGAACTATCACTGAAATTGTAGATTGATCATTGATTTAATTGGGTGCGTATTCTTTCAGATGCGATAATCAAGCTGAAAAGTACAAAGTAATGTTCTTCTTGAACGAAAATCCGGTTGATTTCCCCGAGTGCTCAGTGGGCCTGTGCTCATGGAATACCTTCCAGCAGAAGCTGCAGTATCTAGCGCAGGAGTGTCGTCTCGATTGGTGCGAGCGTGGGTCAGCCAACCAGGCGAGCAAATCCATCGCGGTCATCCTGACTGCGCTCCTTGTTGCCGCCTTCTTCAAGTATTAACGCGTTTGCGCGGCGTCCGCATAAATTCAAATCTCACACATTCACCTTTTTCTCCTACGTTACATTTCAGTACATTCTAATTACCATTGTCACAGCATGGGCAAGGCATTGAAACGAAAAATTTTCACACGAAGGTGGAGCGGAACGAACGTGGACGTTAACTTTGAGAGATTTTTTTTTAATGCTTTTTATTACTTCTTCATGTGAAACAAATTTGTTGTGAACATTGTATTTTAAGTTGTTTTTTTAAATTTTATAAAAATGTAGTTTATTTGCTATTACCGCTAGTACTTGTGAACGTTGTTATCGTTTTTATTTTTTGTATGATGTAAGTAATAAGATGATACTTGTGTTCAAAATATATTAGTGTACATTTAGATTTTTATTCAAAACGCATTTATTTTGTTAGGCAGTCGGCAAACATTTTCAATAAAAAATTGATAAATTTAATCAAATGCTTTAGAAAGCATTCATGTTTAATGTAATAATCTACGGTGCACTTATCAACTTTTATACTATTTTTAAAAAACGTCCAAAAGATGTAGAAATATTTAATAAACATTACAAAACCTTTATTTCTCAGTCATTAACAGAATGATAACAATAGAAAACCTACCTAAACCGTACGCAAATAAAGCATAATAAATAAACAAATAATATTTCAAACCATGGGATTGGAGATTATTAGTTTAAACACGGGTAACGAAAATACTCAAGATTGGAGACACGCCAACAATGTTGAAACGGACAACAAGGTGGGAAAAACCCAATTGGGGCTCTCGCTTTGAATTTTCCGCGCGCGCCGCATCTGTCACTGTCAAATCCAAAATTATATAACTGCGTACTGCGTCCTGCGACGTCCTACGACGCAGCGTCGGCAACTGCTGCACTGTGCTACTGCATAGGTGCTACTAACTGCAGTCGTGCGCCGCGGTGACCTCCTGCGGAACGCTACTTGGTGGCAGCTCCTTCAGCCTGAAGATTCTGGTTTCGTAGAACAATTTGAATTCGATCTTACCGACCACCAATGACTGAAGAGGAGTCTTTCCCGGCGCATCACAACACAACTGCTCCGTTTACAAGGTAAATCACTTTCGAATCTGCTCGAAGCCGATTGTTTATGCGTTCGAATTTGCAGCAGAAGCTAGAAGCACACGAGAAACGCACCAACGTCCAACCGACGCACACAAAACGACATGCACGACGCCCGCCAACCTCATGTGGTGCTATCGACTACGCGCTTGGCAATCTAGCCCGCTCATTATCTTACTCAGCTTTGCGGTCGCCGCCGGGCTGGTGGTGCAGCTTAAAACGCTCTATGATAACCACCAGAAGCACCTACGAATCGTCGACTACGGCACCAGCATTGACGAGATGACGGCCACTGTCGAACATGTCGATCGGGTGACCAACCGGCTGTCGTTGATGATCAAGCGCATCGAGTCTTATATTGACACCGAGCGGCAGCGCGGCGTTAACGCCACGGCGCTCAGATGACAATTACTGCTGCTTAGGACTTATGGCAATCACCGGAGGAGTTTAAGCGAGCGGATTGCCATGATAGGCAGCACAGGCACATAGTTCAATGCACAAATACTATAACTGCAGTACAATGGCAGAGAACACATGTTATTTTTTTATGCTCTAGTTGAGTGGTGTGTAGTCTTGGGTTTTGTAGGATCTGATACTGAATCTAGCAAACTTTTAGGTGTAATAACTCTAGGTCGGATTGTTTTTAAGTTTTAGGTTGTTTTGGGTTTGTTACTCAGTGCCATATTCTTTACTGCACACTGTTGCAAGCCAAAGAGTCAATAATTGTTAAGTGTAGGTTAACCAACCTAGGTTCCTTTTGAGGGAGAGAAGCAAACAGTGGAGAGTATGGCATTGCCACTTTAGTGGAGTTTTTGATAAAATAACCTCAGTTACTATATGTTTGTGATATAATTGCATCAAAGCATCGTTGTTATCGTTTGCTTATAGTTTATATAAATGTTGATTCGCATTTTAACTTAGTTCACTCTTAAGATTGTTATGTAGGTGATAATTTCGCAACAAAGTTCCGGAGACTAAGCTAATGCCAAAAATGTACGAACGCTATGCGCAGGGCGCAAGTATTATGATAGCTTGCCGGCGTCGAGCAAAGCTTTAAATTCGACTGACGTTCTCGTACTTCTCGCTCCTTCGAATATTTGTATTTACTGAGATACCAAAAAGAAACCAACGGACACTGCATGTGCTGCATCGAAAATCACACAAATCTTTCCTTAAAACTGCAACTTTGCAATTAACAACTAAACACTTCTTACTTCTTGTTAGTCATGTAGGTAACCAAGGAACAAGACTATAACAATAAGTACTTATAGTACCATTTAAGTAATTTGCTGAATAGCCAAAACTTGAGCAAGCGGCGACAATGTGATTGTCAATTTTGCGAATTGACGAACGAAACGTTTGCGGTCAATAAACATGTGTTAGGTGTAACTACAACTTATTAACTTAAAACGTTTCGTTCGAGAGAAGTACAATTACTAGTATTTTCGATGATGAATAATTAAATAATGTGATCTTAATCGATGATAACTACCGAGATGGTGGAGCGTGCCGCGCGAAATGACGTCCAATGCGGCGGGTGGTAGAAATAAACTTACAGTTAAGACAGTTTAACTGCGTAAAAAATGCGAGACATTACCATGTAAATTGTTTTATGTCCACATTCAGTAAGAATATTTGATACGGCGCAGATTTCATAGCCGATTCATAAATAAATGCCATTTCTACAAGGATTTCAAGAAATTTTAGCAGCAAACCTGCCCACTTTTGGATGAAACACTGACAATTTACTAATATGAAATATGTTTCAGATTCTTAGTAAACCTCCATAGGAAGGGAGTTATACAATGGCAAGCAGGACGGATCATCCTTGTACACTCCTTTATCTTCATAGACAGCGTGAGGTGAACACAGCCAAGGATCAGTAGTGTCCTTCTGCCACCGCTGGAGACGTGCGGACAGGTCTGCCATTATCTTCTTCATTGAGGGCTTATCGGCGACGTTGTTAGTTTCCTCTGGATCCAATTTTAGATCAAACAGTTCCCACTCGGGGCGATAATAATAGTCCTTCAACGTTTTAAACCAATAGGTATTCTGATTACTCCGAGTGTTATTGAGCAGATCCTGAAATGTTTGTTTTAGCAGTTTTAGATTCGATTTCAGTCGTCTCAATATTACCAAAAAGGTCGGCGACATGTAGAAGTCTTGATCGATTGGAAACCCTGCCTGATAATTAAGATTGTGGATTAACTTGTACCTGTGCGTTCGGATGGCCCGCATCGGATAGTACATGGTGATTTCGTGCAAGTTGTGGCTTGCAAAGACTGCCTCATTAGATTTGTTGGTGGGTTCATTCACAAGCAAAGGCAGCAAACTTTTTCCCGTTAAATGCATATCTTCAGACACAGAAGACAGACCAACATCGTTTTCGTCAGTTTTAGATGACTTTCGATTAAATTTAATTCCGAACCAGTCGAGAATGGTAGGCGTTATGTCCAGGAGACTACTTAGTGAGTAAGTCACCTGGCCACGACGTTCCGTGTGCATGGGAGAAGACATGAACATGGGTTCTGCAATACCAGAATCGTATAGATTCGTCCTTCCATTCGGGAATGGTATTCCATTATCAGACGTGTAGATAACAAGAGTGTCGTCGCTATGCCCGGCGTCCTGTAATTCTTTTAAAAGTAGTCCTACGCCTTGGTCGAGCCTGCTAATGGTAATATATTGAGCTGCAACATCCCTGCGAGATTCAATTGTATCTGGAATAAAATATGGCAACTCTATTTGTTCGGGAACATAGTGAATAGGCTGCCAGTCGGGAATGCTACCCATTCCTTGTTCTCCGTTGCCGAATTTTTGGCAAAACTCTCCGAATTCAGGGTTCGTGTGCCCGCAACGGTGCGGATCATGGAATGCGATGTATAAGAAGAACGGGCTGAAATTACCGGACTCAATCTAGTCATGCATTTTTTTATTCATGCCTGGAAGTTAACTTACTCATTGCTTGCATTTCTCAAGAAATCTCTTGCTAAAAGTTTAATATGCGTGATATTACGACCCACTTGATTAATATGATTATTTTCCTCGGTTTGTTCGTAATCAAACGGGTACACAGTTGATGGACCTACATGCTTCTTACCAATAATTCCGGTACGAATCGAATTTTGTTTAAGGATTGCAGGCAAGCTTTTGATTTTGTCCAGAGAGTTGAAGTGGTTCTCAGCTTGATGCAAGCCGTACATTCCGTTCTGATGTGAGGGCATTCCTGTAAGGAGTGCTGAACGGCTATTGATGGCATAGAACATTTCAATATTAGATCCACTTAAAGAGTTTAAATTATTATTTAGTACAACCTGGGTGAACAACTGCTCACAGATGAATATGCATTGTTGAAAATTAGGCTTTTTTTAGCTAAAGCATCTAGATTTGGTGTTTGAGCGATTTTATTTAAGTATGTTCCCATTTCAAATCCTCCATCATCAGCTAGACGAACAGACCGTATCAAACGACTTTAGTTCTACCGCAAGTTAGCATTTTTGTATGTTTTATGAAACATGCAGTAGACTATGTTTGTGTAACCTCCAATTCGCTGTTGCGGCTTAATTTTATCATTATTTTATCGGTAAATACGTGTAAACTTCGTCAGAGAGCTGAGAAATTGCATCAGTTTTATTCTTACCAACAATCAACAGTACGTTGCGTTGACTTTCCGCATAAATTCGGCACAGAAGTAAGAAATACCACACGATTTTTCGCCACATCGTACGACTACTACACTGTAAACCAGTTTGCTTCTTGTTGGCTGTTGCCAGTCAAATGTTATTATATTTTTGTTGACCCAGAGTGACCTACTATTACTTCAATTTCTAGGCAACTTGATGATGTCTAATCCAGATAGCAGAAAGAAGATCCTCTGCCTTTTTGATGTAGATGGAACTTTGACCAAACCTCGCAATGCTATTGAACCTCACATCAAAGACTTTTTGGTATCCAAACTTAGGTCAAAATATTACATTGGCTTAGTAGGAGGTTCAGATTTCAGCAAAATATCTGAACAGATGTGTGGCCTTGAAGTTCTCTCCAAATTTGACTATGTTTTCTCAGAGAATGGCCTTGTGGAATTTAGAAATGGGGCTCTTCAACCACCAGTGCAGAGCATACAAAGCTATATGGGTGAAGAAAAACTGCAAAAGTTTATTAACTTTTGTTTGGCCTACTTGTCCAAGATAACACTGCCTGTGAAAAGAGGAAACTTTGTGGAATTCAGAACTGGAATGATCAACATTTCTCCAGTGGGTAGATCCTGTACCCAGGCAGAGAGGGATGAATTTGATAAGTATGACAAACAACATCTGATAAGGAAGAAAATGATTGAAGCAATTGAGAAAGAGTTTCCTGGTATTGGTTTGACATATAGCATTGGTGGACAGATTAGTTTTGATGTCTTTCCACATGGCTGGGACAAAAGATACTGTCTGAAGCTATTGGAACAGGAAGGTTTTGAGGCGATTCATTTCTATGGAGATAAGACCGATCCAGGTGGGAACGATCATGAGATTTTTACTGATGAGAGAACTGTAGGTCATAAAGTCACGAGTCCAAGCGATACAATATCGCAATTGGAGCAATTGTTGTCATGATCATGAAGATACAAATTGAATTGAGTCTATTTTTTGTTTGTATTTAATTGTGTTACAATGGTGTATGTGTTCTATGGCATTAAATGTAAATAAGATGTACATCTGGATGAATATAAGTGCATTTATTGTATTATTTATATTTCATAACTGTAATTTTTTACATAAGGAAAGGCGGAAGAATCTCGGCGAGAATACTATCAATGCACAACTTTTTTTTTCTACCTGCATGAAAGTAGTTTAGTTTAGTGTTATATAACAATTTATTAGAATTACAATTAATATTTAACTGTGAAGCACGCAGTACGGCGGAAAATTCACTGCGCTATAAGCGCGTTTATTGGTATTATATGCGCTGAATTGTGCGCTCACACGCACGCACGAACTCGACGTATCTTAATACCTTTTGCCACGCGCATAAAATTGCAGATAATTAAACAATTGTTTTATGTGCAACGTTATATTTGCGATTATTAATAAATATGGCATCCAATTTGGCATTTTTCTTAAAATTTTGATTTACAAATACAATAAACCACAGTTTCTCCACAGATTATTTTTTTTAAGGGAATTCAACTCCTACATACCTACACACTGAAATATACCAAAACTAGAAAAATGACAAAAATGATTTTTGCGGTATCCATAATGCGATAATTTTAAAACGAAATACACAAATCTATTTTCAATTAAACAAAACAGTCATTAAATTAACTGTGAAGGCGCAATATTCACAAATCTCCTAGCTTCAGTAGTTCACAAATGCAAGCCATATGAATTAATAAAATTTCAATAACCAGAATATACACCAGGAGCAATTTAAATAAAATTTTATATGGGGGAGGGAAATTCAGTGCCCTGGTGGTTATATGCCCATAAACAAACTACGACCGTATAATGAAAACATGCCGAACCAAATTATAGATGACATCTTAATTTTCACAATTTAATTATACTCGTGTTTAAATCAAAAATAAAACCCTTAAAAACGGTTAGTTAATCTGCTTTAATTGAATATTCAGTTTGGTTGCAATGAGGCGCGCTCGCAATTGGAGTCTGAGCGCGCGATAACAATGTACAGGCGAAACAATTACGACTACGTCAGTGGACATTATAATCGCAACAATGCATACGATGTGTAGGTATTGCACCCAATTGCACCTTCGATTTTTTCCAACAGGTAGCTACGTAGCAGTTGAGACGTGCGTGTTGGTCGAGCCGCCTCGTCGAAATCGCGAGCGCGCGCGTATATCTGTTGAAGTGGCTATTGCCGTGAAGGCCGAGCTTGAAACTTTTTCAATTACGGCGGACCGATCGGGCCGATAACGCAATAGTGCAATAGACACGCATCGGCTTTTTATGCACTAGTCAGTCGCAAGCGGACGTCTCATGTGCTCTGGGTTACAAGTTCAGGAGTGCGAAGAACTGTTGCGAAGGTCGGTAAGTGTAAACCATGTGGCGTGCGATACGAGTTCGCGAGTTTAGTTGGAATCGCGCGCTCGGTGTATTTGGGTGATTTGCGGGTGGACATCCCCAATATGTGGTAACTTATCGAGACACACGTGTTATTGTTAAAAGTGAAAGAGGCGCCAAAACAAGGAGGACAAGTAGTGACGCTGGGTAAGTAAGAAGATCATTACAGCAATATGCGGCAACGTGCAATAAGAGAAACACTCACGTTTTGGTAGATATAGTACAAATTTAGTTATACACTTTAAATTCTCTCCTAAATAAAACTAAATAAAACTTATTTCTGAAGATGCCCTCAGGACGAAACATGTTAAACTCCAAAAAAACATAATTGTAAATCCACAAAAAGCACGTATAATTTTTAATAAATAAATATATTATTAATACAAAAAATTTACAGGCATTTTAGCCAAAATTATATTTGTATTCATCTACTGATGATCCCACAATATGGTGATACTTGTTGTTGTTTTATTTTAATTAAATATGTGAACTTTAAATCTTTAAAACTTTTATTTTAAATTATAATATATAAGTTGTCTGGTCAGCTTTATGATGTACTAGCCCAATCAATTCAATGTTCAGAGTAATTGTGTTTACAATCAACTAACTTAGCATTCGACAATATTGTTGATATGCTGAAAATGCACAAGTTACTCAAATCAAGAAGGGAATTCATCATTAATCTCCATCCTTATTAAATTAAATTACATAATATTATAATTGGCAAAACTCAGATATTTTTTCGTCACTCCTTATCACAAAACATATTTATAATGTGGGTTTCACCCTGAATGTTTGATTACGTTTATTTATTGACTTATTTATTACTAAAAAGATAGTAATTAATTATATTTACAACAAATATCATAAAACCACCTATAACATTAAAACACAATTAAGAAAAAGGACCCACGGTCGCATTAAATTACGATAATCATCAAGGTTTCCATTAATTACAAAACTTCAAACTTACTTTACGTAAACATCTTATTAAAGGACGTGTGCAACTCTTTGTATTTTTATTGCCCGTTTAATAATAAATCAAAGTTATAAATCATAACATGGCATTTATATGTAATGTGTGACAACTTGAACACAATAACTTTAAGTAATTGATTCAAAAAAAACTTCACTCGTTTGTGTGTTGTGCAATAATAGATATGCACATGTATTGCATCATAGTTTAGATGCGTGCTGATTTAAGACCAAAAGACATGCCACAATTGTTCCAAAGTTTCAATGAACTTGATGGTTGTGCAGTTATGTTAAACGCACTGCGTTACGTGCACGATGCGCATCGATTAATTTTAGAACGAAGGAACACGAGTAAAGCACGCTAATTGCACATTTGTGCATATTTAATTTACATAAGTGCACAAACATACTTATTATTATGACTTTCATGTGGGTAATAGGAAATCTAAAGAAGATAAAGATATGTTGGATACATTTCTAACCACTTAAAAACTATGCCAAACATTTCTACATTTCTATAATAAGTAATAAGTTAACTTCGGCCAATTTCACTACATCTACTAAAGTATTTTCGTACGTGTGTTGGGTTCTTAAAGGTTAGCAATGTGCGGATGGACAATAATTTTGTGTGCTAAAGAGAAGCATTGGATTTGTAAATGTAAAAATTAGGCTCGGCACCCCTCGATGTTAAAGGGTGTAGTGAACCTAAGAAGATCAAGGAAAACTAATATGAGTATTAATGCAACTTCAAATGTAAATGTTCGTTTATTAAATAAATTCTTGTTTTCTAAAATTGGCTACTACTAATTTGGTATAGTAATCCCATAACAAATCCTCAAAACTTTATTTATTTAGTTCCTAAGTTTCTTCTAAATATTATTAATTTTGCTTTTTGTCGGTTATTGTTTAATCTTTATTTTGGGTGATTTGTAGTTTAGTTTGGGTTGTTTTCATACGAGAATTCATTGCCGATTTGAGCAGATTTGCGTCAAACCGAATACTTGCATATTGCACTTTTTTGCAGGAGCCATAGTGGTTGGCGAATAAATATAGTAAAAAATTCAAGCTAGTCAAACCTAGTACGTACTACTAATCATAAATGAAGTATGTTTCAAGCCTAATTTACGCATTTTTAAAATAGCCTGTTTCAATATTTATGTATGAGACTGCATCACTGCAGTTGGTTGTTACTACGTAATTTTATACGCGGGTGGCTGTGACGGAAAAACAAATTGTGTTTTCTGTGGAATCTATGGGTGCTGTGACTATACATAAAAACAAATCAACTGTTGAATTCAGTTAGATCGTCCAAGTCATGGAGGACCGAAAAAAACTCCGTGCTTGCAGAAAAAGTGAAAAACCGCAAGATGTACAACAAGTTGAGTTACGCCCACAATTTCTGGAACTTGAAGCCACAATGGATATAAATATAATAAATCAACGTAACACTAGTGGCAAATCATCGCAGAAAACGAAGAAGCTTCCAACCCAAAAGAGTGACAAGGTATCATCTGAAAAGACCGACAAGCGGCCAGCACAAAGGAGCAGGAAGCTTTCGACGCAAAAAGCTGATAATGGTCCATTTCAGGCCGATAAAAAAGTTGCATCTAAAAAACCTGACACAATTCCACCCCAAAAGACTAAAAAATTTAAATCTCTGAGCACCGGGAGTATACATTCAAAAATTGATAAACGTTTACCTAAGGAGACCAACAAACCCTTTACTGAGAAAACTCAGAAGCATCCACATCTAAAGATAGACAAACTTGTATCTCATAATACTGAACCTCTACTTCCACAGAGAGAGATAGAAAATCTTCCTTCTCAGAAGGGTAAAAAGCTTCCACCTAAAAATACTGATATAGTTTCGCTGCAAAAGCCAAGTAAGTCTCCCCTTTACAAATCCAATCAGTTTCTTTCTCAGAAACCGAACAGAGATCCACGAAATATTGGCAAGCTTGAACACCAGATCAAGCTTCCTCAGTATGTTTACAAGACTCCACCTCCAAAGATTGACGTGTTTCCATTTCCGGTACAGACCAGCGCGCTTCAATTTTACAAGATCCCCAAGCTTCCACCGCAAAAACCCGAGATACTTCCATCACAAAAGGTTGACAAAAGTGTCCAGTATCAGAAGACCGACGTGCTTCCTCAAGGGCACACACGAGAGCGACAATCTAGGCACTCCAGAGACAAGTCCAACAGGTCTCCAATGCGTAAAAGCGACAAACATCGACACACTGATAGGTCCGGACATAAGAGGACACATACGCATTCATCTAAGCAGTCAGATGAGGTTTTACCTCACAAAACTCACAAGCGTTCACCTCGGGGAACCAGCAAAAAATCACAGAAAACTGGCAAGTCTTCTGATCAGAAAACGGTCGTGCCTTCACATCAGCAGACAATTGAACTACCATCTCTGCAGACCAGCGAGTCTTCAGTTCACAAAATTCAAAAAGTGTCACCTCAAAGAACCGAGAAGCTTTCACTGCAAAAGGAAGACAAACATCGATCACACAAACGTGACAAGCATTCACCTCGGAGGACCAGCAAACGACCAAAAAATATTGACAAGCCTTCAGATCAGAAAACTTTAAGTCAGCAGACAAATGAACTACCATCTCAGCAGATTAGTGAATTTCCCCCTTGCAAGATCAGAAAAGTGTCTCTTCAGAGAACCGAAAAACATCCTTCTCAGAAGAATGACCAAACTTTACGTCATAAAAGCTATAAGTTTTCACTACCAAAAAAAGGCAAATGTTCATGTCAGAAGATCGGCGAGCTTCCACCTCAGCAAACCGCAGAGACTCCATCTTGCAGGAGCCATAAGTCTCTATCTCAGGAAACTATTAAGCTTACGTCGGAGAAAACTGACAAGGTTTCATCTCAGAAGACCGACGAACTTTCACGTCAGCAAACCGACGAGCTTTCACTTCAACTGACCGGCAGCCTAACAACTCCGCTAATTGAAGGAATTCAAACTCCGCCGACGGAGGAGTATGCGTCTCAGCTGGCGTGCAGCCTTCCAATTTTGCCGATCGAAAAGATTTTATCTAAATCAATCGACACACTTCTACCTCTGCCAACCAGTGAAATTCCAATTCGGCTGAGCGGAGACCTTCCACTTCAACGGATCGGCCGGTGTCCAACTCCCATGACTGCGTGGCTCCCTCCTCAACTATCCGGCAGTTTTCTATCGTGGACTGGTCGATATCCATCAATGCCAACCGGAAACCGTCCATGTCACACGATCGGCAGACTTCCAACTCCGCCGACCGTGGAGCTTTGGTGTCAGCCTACTGACAGGATATCAAATTTACCGACTGAGGGGGTTCCATCTGAACCGATCACCACGCTTCATTGTACGCGGACCGTGGGGCTTCCACCTCAACTGACTAGCAGGCTCCGACGAACTCCGACGACAAAGGTACTTCCAACTCAAACTACCGGAGGGCTTCCACCTTCGCCTATCGGAGAACTTCTACCTCAACGGACCAGCAGACTTCCAACTCCGACGACCGCCTGGCTCCCACCTCAACTCTCCGGTAGTTTTTTATCGTCGGCCGGGCGATATGCAACACCACCGAACCGGAGCCTTCCACCTCAACCAATTGGCAAACTTCAAACTTCAATCTGGCGGTTTCCAACTCCACCAACCGGGGAGTTTGTATCTCCATTGATCGGAAAGCGTCCACCTCAACGGACCATTCATCTATCAATAACGAACAGGCGCTTTCCAATTTCGCATACCGGAGAAGTTCTGCCTGGACAAACCAGTTCGCTTCCAAGTCCGTCGACCGTGGAGCTCCCACCTCAACTCACTCGCAGCTATTTACCGTCAGCCGGGAGGTTTTTAACATCGTCGACTGTGGAGTTACTACCTCAACCAACAGGCAGTCTTTCTACGTCAGCTGGGCAGTTTTCAGCTTTGGCAACCGGGAAACTTTTATTTCAATCAACTGCAGGGTTGCCACCACAACCGACCAGTAAGTTTCCGAATTTGCCAAACGTGGGGCATCCATCTCAATCGACTCTCAGCCTTCCATTACCAATCGAGCGACCGACCCGGGTGTTTCCAACTACGCCAATCAAGAGGTTTCCACATCAACCAACCGGGAATCTTCCAATATCGGCTGGGCAGTTCCCAACTCTGCTGACCGGAGAACTTCCGTCTTTACCAACCGAGGGCATTCCACCTCAATCTATCAGCAATCTTTCGATTTCGACCGGACGGTTTCCATGTTTGCTGACCAAGAAGTTTTCATGTCAGTCGACCACAGTGCTGCCACTGCAACCAACCAGTGGGCTGCCGAATTCGCCAACTGTGGAGCATCCACCCCAATCGACTCTCAGCGTTCTAATGCCAATTGAGCGGTTACCAACTCCGCCAACCGGGGTGCTCCCAAGTCCGCCAATCGAGAGATTTTCACCTCATCTAACTGGCAATCTTCCATTGTCTGCCGGGCAGTTCCCAGCTCCGTTGACCGGGGAACTTCCAGCTCCGTCAATCGAAGGGTTTCCACTTCAACCAACTGCCAATGATCCAATATCGGTCGAACTGAATTCTCCGTTGTCCGAAGAGCATCCGCATGTTTTAACTAAGGGCTTTCTACCTCAACCGACAGACAGTCTTATCACTCCGCCGACCGGGGTACTCCCAAGTCTACCAATCGAGAGATTTTCACCCCAACCAACCGGCAATCTTCCAGCTTCGCCAATCGAAGAGATTTCACTTCAACCAACCGACCATATTCCATTATTGGTCAGACAGTTTTCTCCGTTGCCCGAAGAGCATGCACATGTTTCAACTAAGGGTTTTCTGCCTCAACCGAGAAACAGTCTTATTACTCCGCTAACCGAAGAATTTCCAATTTCACCAACCGAAAAGCTTTCCCTTCATCCAGTCGGCAAGCCTTCAACTCCACCGATCGAGGAGCTTTCAATGGAGGATATAATTCTTCAGATGACCCGCAACTTTGCTCGTGAAATCAAGGAGATGTGTCCTAAGCGGACCAAGCGGATCAAGAAGAACAAGCCTTTACGTCAGCAGACTGGCGTGCTTTCAATTCAGCAGACCCAAGAGCCCTTACGTCAATTTACCGACGAGTTCCAGCCTCAGCCAACCGGCGGTCTTCCACTTGATTGTCCCGGCAAGCTTCTAATTCAACCAACCGGCGGGCTTTCACCCCATGATCCTTGTGAGCGTCGACGTGAGCCAAACGACGTGACGCCACCGCCGCCGATTGAAGAATTTTCACCTCACCAGTCTAGTGAGGTTCAACTTCAGCCGACTGATAGCTTTTCATCTCGCCAGGATAGTAAACACATACTGGAACCTATTGGGGGCTTTCCATCAGAGGACACTGGTCGGCATCTTCAGTCAGCGGGCGCGTTTCCACCTCACCTGTCTGACGTGCTTCTATCTCAGAAGCCCGTTGAGGTTTTAAATCAGCCAACGGGCGGTTTTTCACCTCTGCCAACTGTTATATTTGATTTACAGCAATTGAGCGGGTGTTCACCTCAACATTCCGATGAGATTCCACATCAAGAGATTGGCGAAATTTTACCCCAGCTCATCAACGACAGTATATCTCAGCAACTCTGTGCACTTCCATTTCGGCCGACCAATGCAACACCAGCCCAACCGATTGACGCAATTCTGGCCCATCCTATTGACACAGTTTCACCTCAACAAGCCAGTCAGATTCAACTTCAGCCAATGGACGGCAATTTAACCCAGCAAGATGTTCCATATTTTCATCAGCCAACCGGTGTGATTCCACCACAGGATATAGACTTGGTTTTGTCCCTACCAATTGAAGGATTAGCACCTCAACAGCCTAATGAATTTCAACCTCAGACAACACGTGAAAATTTACTTCAGCAGACTTGTAAATCTTCTCTTCAGCCGAGCGGCATCCAGGAAATAGAGGTGTTTTCAGCCCAGCATTCATCTCAGTCGCCACACCTTAGTATGCCTCAACTCCAACCCTCGACTAAGTCACCACTTCAGCCGACCGGCACTCACGAAATAGAGGTGTTTTCAGCTCAGCCGCTGCACCCCAGTATGCCTCTACTCCAACCCACGACTAAGTCACTACTTCAGCCGACCGGCACCCAGGAAGTAGAGGTGCTTTCAGGTCAACCTTCATCTAAGCCGCCGCACCCCAGTATACCTCTATCCCAACCCACAACTAAGTCCCCACGTCAGTCGATCGGCACCCAGAAAATAGAGGTGCTTTTAGCCCAGCATTCATTTCAGCCGCCCCACCTTAGTATGCCTCTACTCCAACCCACGACTAAGTCACCACTTCAGCCGCGCGGCCCCCAGGAAATTGAGCTGTTTTCAGGTCAACCTTCATCTCAGCCGCTGCACCTCAGTATGCTTCTACTCCAACCCACGACTAAGTCCTCACGTCAGCCGATCGGCACCCAGAAAATTGAGGTGCTTTTAGCCCAGCCTTCATCACAAGCGTCACAGCCCAGTATGCATCTACACCAACCCACGACTAAGTCACCACGTCCGTCGACCGGCACCCAGAAAATAGAGGTGCCTTTATCTCAGCCGTTGCGTCTCAGTATGCCTCTACTCCAACCCACGACTAAGTTATTACTTCAGCCGACCGGCTCCCAGGAAATAGAGGGCCTTTCAAGTCAACCTTCATCTCAGCAGTCGCATCTTAATATGCCTCAACTCCAACCCACGACTAAATCACCACTTCAGGCGACCGGCACCCAGAAAATTGAGGTCCTTTCAACCCAGCTTTCATCTCAACCGTCACAGCCCAGTATGCCTCTACTCCAACCCACGACTAAGTCACCACATCCGCCGACCGGCACCCAGAAAATAGAGGTGCTCTCAGCTCAGCCTTTATCTCAGCAGTTGCACCTTAGTATGCCCCTACTCCAACCCACGACTAAGTCACCACTTCAGGCGACCAACACCCAGATAATTGAGGTGCTTTCAGCCAGGCCTTCATCTCAACCGTCACAGCCCAGTATGCCTCGACTCCTACCCACGACTAAATCGCAACTTCAACCGACCGGCACCCGGGAAATAGAGGGCCTTTCAGGTCAACCTTCATCTCAGTCGCCGCAGCTCAGTATGCCTCTACTCCAACCCACGACTAAGTCACTACTTCAGGCGACCGACACCCAGAAAATAGAGGTGCTTTCAGCCCAGCTTTCATCTCAACCGTCACAGCCCAGTTTGCTTCTACTCCAACCCCCGACTAAGCCGCGACTTCAGCCGACCGGCACTCAGGAAATAGAGGGCCTTTCAGGCCAACCTTCATCTCAGCCACCACAGCTCAGTATGCCTCTACTCCAACCCTCGACCAGGTCACCAGGTCCGCCGACCGGCACCCAGAAAATGGAGGTGCTTTCTGATCAGCCTTCATCTCAACCGCCACACTCCAGTATGCCTCTACTCCAACACACGACTAAGTCGCCACTTCAGCCGACCAGCTCAACTCCGCCCCCGACAACCGAAATGCTTTCCGCCCATCTTATTAAAGGGCTTACACCTCCGCAGCCCAGCGTGACTGCACTCCAGCCGAAGAGTGGCTCGTTATCTCAGATAATCGGCGGGACGCCGTCCCAGCCGATCGGCGTGCTTTCTACCCAGCCTGTTGCCAAGCATACGCCTCCGCTGACCAGTAAACCTCTACTTCAACCGACCAGCGTACTTTCATCCCAGCCGACTAGCGTGCTTTCAGTCCAGCACTCCAACCGGCCTCAGCATACCGACGGCCATCTATTTCAACCTCCATACCAGGTTCCCGGTGAGTTTCCACCTCAACCATTTCGTGAATTTCTACCTCGGTATCCTGGCGGACATCCATGTGTGTCGACTACCATAATTCCGTGCAAGAAAATCGCCGATCATAGTTGTTCTAACCAAACCAAACAAACCAAATGTGTAAAGACACTGCCGCCGCAAAAAACTCCCCGATACGATTATAGTTTGAGGGACTTAGCAATAATATCATATGAACTCGTAGAAATTCAGCGCGCCTGCGATGCTAGGTTGCTACTAGAACGCGCTAAGCAGCAACTTCTATCCGCGGAACAGAAGCAGTCCGTTAGCGACCATGGCGATGGCAATATGGAAACCAATTCAAATACTCTAAGCAAAGTGGGCACTCACAACATTGCGAAAAGTCAATCCGATGCAGAACAAGATTCAGTTAGCACTCATGATAATGCGAAGATCAAATATAATCCAAATAGGGATTCAGATCAGCCACAAGGATCCGATTTGGAGAAAAAATAGAAAAAACCTCGAACACGTGATTTCTATTTCCAGTTTAATGTGTTTACCAATAATTGGAACATAGGTATAATATCTGCCATGTTGTGATATCAATATATTAAATTTTTGTTTGAATAATTTGACTTTTTTTAACTTGAATTTTATGTAAAACTACATTTTGGTTACTGAACTTACAACAAATAAGGGTGAAGTAGAGATTGATTTTTTTATTGATGGATTAAAAGAATTTAGTTTATTTAAATCAATATGAATTATGCAAGTTTTGTGAATTTGATTAGATCATTTGTCTCAAATATAAGTAAAGCATAATGGACGTTGACAAAATTAAAATTAAAAATGTAATTAATATTTATAAAAACCACCAACACTTAAGTCGGTTTAGTTCCTTCATATTTTAGGACCGAAAACATCTTCAAGAAATTTAAAAACAAAAAACAATTTGTTCTCCGGCCTGCTTCCCTCGACTTCCTTGTTGCAGGACTTTGTGTTGCGATAAATTTACTATTACGAATGCTTTTTAGAACTTATAAAGTTTTTTGACTAGCTTAATTTTTTTTATTCAATAGAAAAACGTGAAGCCCAAATGAAAACATTGAAGTTAATCAGCAAAAGATTTTTTCCAAGGCTACAGACTACTACATTACCGTATATATTACGTTATACATATATATGTAGGTAAATTAAAAATTATATAAATTATGCATTGTTTCAGATACTGCAGAAGTGTAATTGGTGACGAGCCTGACGCAGTTTTCATGCAAATCCAGCTACAACACCTTCGTTATTTGCATAATGGGAAATTACAAATCGAGCGCATCATCAACGACGACTAGTAAGGATGGGCCGTCGTACGCAAGCGGTATGTTTTCGTTGCTGCACAAGACTTGGAACGGGATTGTATACGAAAAATGGATGCGAAGACGTGACAAGTGCGAGTCGCAAGACTGCAGTGATGATTACTTTTCGCAATATTCGTATTGTTCGTGCACGATATGCCAGATGCATGATGAGTTTAGCAGTTGTTATTCCAGGTGAGTTTTCAAACTTTAGCTTTTATGCGCTTTAACAAATAGACTACGTGTAATCTTGTTTCTACATAAGTCACTTTTGACTACTCTGTTAAATAATCGGGAAAAGAAAAAGATATAAACCGTGAAAAACCCACAGGAAAACTTTCAAACAAAACCTCGTTGGAAGGTGTATGCTTGGTTGCGTATGTTAAACACACATATGTTTAATTTAAAACCTAAACACCACGAAGTATAGATATGTATTAGGGCTGTACAAATTAGCCGGCCAAGCCGGTTAAGGAAGTTAACCAGGCTAATTAGCTGGCTGACTACTCGGCTTAGCCGGTTAACCGAAATTAGCCAGGCTAATCAGCTAAAGGCTAAACCGGCCAATTGGCTAATTTTATATTTTATGCAATATCTTTGTTTCCAAATGCAAGTGATAACAATTCGCCGCGTTATCAATACGTTTGTCGGACTTGGCCCGAACAGATATTGTATAAAATATATATAAATATATAAATTAGCCAATTGGCCGGTTTAGCCTTTAGCTGATTAGCCTGGCTAATTTCGGTTAACCGGCTAAGCCGAGTAGTCAGCCAGCTAATTAGCCTGGTTAACTTCCTTAACCGGCTTGGCCGGCTAATTTGTACAGCCCTAATATGTATCTATACTTCATGTCAAACACGGTGCGCATGAAAAACTAACGTGTTTTTGAGGGACTTATTGCATCATACTTTCTTTTTTTAAATTTTAGTTATAGATCAAGTGGATGATGAAGATATAGTAAAGATTTTACACCCAGCAACCACTACTCGCCACTTGTACCAAGTAGTAACTTTGTAGCAACTTGAATTTTGCAAAAAGAGACATTATTAGATCTTTTACCGTTATACGCGGTTATCCAACAGAAGAGCAAGTGAAGCTGATGGTATAACGTATCGATACTCACTTGAAGTGCTCATAAATATTAAAATAATTAATATTATTATAATTTACGTCTTTTGAACATATATACATATATTGTTAATGAAAAGGCATCAAATTTTTTGACATATGGAAATCAAATGTCACAACAAAGCGTCACTCATTTTAGAAACACTACTTGTAGTCCATAACACTATCCTAATTATTTTATTGCACTCCATTTATGATAAAAATAAGTCGGTAATAGGCCTGACCGTAAACATCAAGTACTGAATTAAATAGTTATGAATCAGTTAAACCAATATTATAAAGGATTATCATAAAAAAATATTGTTACAGCTTAATTAACGATAATTTAGTATTCATCTCTAAAAGTTATAAATTTTGAAACATTAATTTACCAGCGCAAACTAAATTAGTTTGCATCATCTTTTATATTCAACACATTGTGCGCGATTTTGTTAGCTTGCGAGAGTTTATGTAAGCATGATAAAATTAATAGTTGTAAATCTAGATCAATCAATTGGCAAATGCACTTAGATCAACCTCTTTATTCCTTATTCATACATTTCGTGCCTCAAATAATTATGCGACTTTCATGCGCACTTATTGATGTAAATATGGAGCGCAGATTTTCTTTTCCAACAGGATGTTAACAGTTATTAATTAATGCAAATTGACCTGGTTGTGATATGATTCAAATATTATAATCGGGTCTTGATTAGATTTTCACATTTTCTTCAGCAGCCCGCACCATGGTGTAAGATGTGCACAGAAAAAGAACTAATGTAGTCCATCCGGTCGTCGGTCGCAGGTTGATTTGAAAAAAGGGACAAAAAAATCAATCGAGTCTGATCAAGTGTTGGTTTGCGTTAATGAGTGAAACACAGCCGTGAAGTTTACGGTTGCAGTCCGGTTACATACATTTATAGGAATTATCATCGCCATGAATTGGAGAATGTTATATATGAAATGCGGGATTCACCTAGATATTGCCCGCTGAAATAAAAACCAGTGTCAACATGTGGCGCGTTGCCAAGCTGGTCGGCATGCAAAACGGAAACACGCCGCTGAAGAAAATAAAAAGAAAATGCCGCGTGGCGGATGAAACGCAAACACGCAGTGGAAATAAATTAAATGCAACGAGCGTCCGGCTGCCGTCCGGTTTTGCATCGTGGCGATCGGTGTCGTTTTCTTGCCCGCTGTTAATCATTTTCTGTGTTTATTTTCTATTCGACGTGCACGTGCTTTGACACCGCGCATTCTACATATTTTGAAAGCAGTGATTAGCTTACTTACGATATTTAAATTCACAAGCGATTGCAATTTTCCAGTTGTCGCTGGAAAAATTCAACAACTGTTAATGCGCTGTTTTCTATCCGCAATGTCAATTTATTCAACGATTTACTTCGCTGAATATGTGTTGCCGCGTATCACAAAAGAGACAAAATAGTAATTATTGTATCATTTATTAGCATGCCATACTTTTCCATTGTCAATCTGAAATTGACGATACGTAACTATTAAAAAAAACACAGTCAGGCAGACATCGGTTGTTATATTAACAACTTTAATTAAATTTATAACAAGTCCTTGGTTGTAAAAAATTCAAGTGATTAGTAGTACTTTAAATGTAATTATTTGAATAGTTTTTATGGGGGTTTGAAGTTTTATTTTAGTGTAGAAGCAGTTTGGCGCCACTCAAAAGCCACTCCAGTTTTTGTCTAATATTCTTAAAACATTATAAGTTTTTGAAAAACAGTATGGTCATAATATAGTCTTGGTACATTTAATATTTTCATAGATATTCAAGGTTTATTGAAAATAGATTTATAATTTATAATTTTATTCAAAAACTGTTGAATAAAACAACACTAAAACCTGCAAACGAGAATTTCGGAAATTCCTTCTAGAGGCTGGTTGCAAATTAGAATATCTGCTTCCATTTATATTGGTGTTGTATTTTGTGAAACAAAATTGCTAACTAATTGCACTATATAATGAGTGATTGTCACGATTGCCAACGAATTGCGATTTTTTAGTTGAGATGTAGTGACTAGCAAATAGGATTTCTTACTTTGCTTTAAAAAATCATGCTCTATTTAGTGTATTCAATTAAATGCAAAGAATACGCAAGGACATGACTCTATTCTGGATTGATTTTCTCAGTTAATATCAATCAGAAAGTATGCACCTGACGCAAAGAGCTGAATGTTGTATTGTGTCATATCATTCAGACTATACTAAAATTTCTCTCACATTGGTCAGTAAACTAAATCTAAATAAAGTGCTATTCAATTGGGGGTCGGTTTTTTTTTCAACTCTGGGATATTTTGATGTAAGCAGTTGAGGAAACAGTTTAAAGCGCTAATATTTTTATAATTTATATTAGATATTTTATAATTTAATTATGCTTGGATTAGAAATGAGAACAATATTATATTGCTACTAAAAGCAGTTTGAAATTATTTTTGGTATTATTTGGTGTATTATCATAACAAAGTTGAAACAAATGAAACGAAAAAAAAAACATGAAAAGTTCGCCTATGTCATGCATTTCATCAAAAGCTCGCGTGGCAGGAGTTATCCACTGAAGAAAAGTAAAGACCAACCGTACGGTCGCCGTTGCGATTCATTCCGATTCCCCGGACGCGTGCGTCTTCTCACTCCTTACCGCTCGCTGACTTCTTGCGGCCGCCGTCCGTAGTTGAGTTGCCTTCGCGTTCGCAGTCGAATGTCGAACGCTAGCTAAAGACGCTGAGTGTCAGTTGCCGTGAGCTCCTCTGCGACACACGACCGCGCGACGTCCGCGCTGCACGTTTTTACTCCTCATAACTGTACAACCTATCGAGCGGGCTTATCAACAATCAACGTACAACCGCCCTCGAAGCTCGTCGCGCTTGACCCCCGAATGTGCGTCCGATGCGCATCCACTGTCGCAATTTGGTGCTCCGCACGAGGAATTTAAATTAATGTACCGTTAAGTGATAACTTTAATTAATTGAAATTGTTAACCGTTATAGGTAAGTCAATTTTTTTTTGTCAGGCTATCACAAGCATAACATGCTTTAGTTTGTGTTTATGTTAGTTGGTAACTTTAGCCAAATGTAACGTAAGAATTACGAAGTTATTGACACCTTCGGACGTTCGTGCGATTAATTGAATGTGAGAATAATCCGACGCGAGCAAAACATAACTTTTTCCGGTTTTGTTGCTTCGCTGTGCTCGCGATTACGCAAAACTCATTGTGCGACGCAGCGACAACGACAGTACTAATTGCGCATAATCGTTGCGACAGTTTCGGCGGTTACGAAACGTTTGTTCATTGTCTCGAAATCTAAACGTAGGTACTCGCGCTGGTGCGCGCAGATTTAATTGCGTTCACACTTTTTAATTCCGCGGCGAATTAAATGCGCGCGTCTGTAGGTAGCAGAGGCAGCAAAGCGGAAATAATTCCGGCCCGCGTCTGAAACATGCATGTCCTGAAAGTTTACAATTGTGTTGCAAATAAAGTCCGAAAGAAGTGACGGTTAACGCCACAAATGCGTTGTTGCTGCCGG
The DNA here is from genome assembly GCF_025399875.1 of Dalotia coriaria. Lineage (NCBI taxonomy): Eukaryota > Metazoa > Arthropoda > Insecta > Coleoptera > Staphylinidae > Dalotia > Dalotia coriaria. Next base: position 3,601,620 of record NW_027045443.1, on the reverse strand, counting down.
GCTGGGCGACGCACGCAGAGGTCGGCTAGTCCGAAGACTTCTCGAAGTTCTCGAAGAGACGAGCTTCTTCGGGCCGGAATACCGACGCGCGCGCCGGGTTTGCCTTCTGCCTTACAATTAGCTTCTTCACGCTTCGCGCGGTGCGCCGCGTCGGTTTCCTACGAAACCAGCCAGCCAGAATAGACCTATGGCGTGCCGCAACGAAACTGATAAAAAAACATAATTAAACGTAACTCTGAATCCCTCCTGGAAGCAACCAAGACGAATCTATGCGCACATATGTTCCAAACACAACTGGTGTATTGTTGTTACAATTAAGTTTCGATTTCAAAAAACTAACTGTTAAGTACCCGCGTAAGTGCGTGCGTCTGCTCGTGTGCGCATATACGCCGCACAACGAGCCATTAAGTGTAATCAGGCTCGGATTCTTGAGTTTCTTCAACTTCTTCGGAGCGCACGCTGCGCCGACCCGAGACGCGGCGCGCATCTCGAGCCAAAGAGGTTCGCTGTGGAACTCGCCGCGTACTCACCACTTAACCAAATAAAGTAACGAACTGTTTCTCTGCGTTTACTAGCTGAATATTATTTATTTATGCGCGAGCCGACTGTGTCCCGCTTTGGGCAAACCAGCGCTTTAAATTAAAACAAAACCGTAAGTGACGAATGCTGTGTTGTTGCATGCAACGGGCGCATTTAAAGGCGTGCGCGAGACGCGAGTGATCGAATAATCGCCGCATATTTCGCAAAACAGATTTTACTGAGGTTACCGCGTGCCGCCAGCCAGATTTCATTGAAACAGGCGTGTCCGCTTCGAAACGAAACTTTATAAGGTTTTTCAACTCGAGATTCAAGTGAAGATCATGACCGGACCCATATATGCATATTTACATAATCAGCCGATATGTTACTCATATTTCATATGGTTTTACGATTTGGAAGACAATTTTTTTATATTTATAACCAGTAATAAATCTTTTAAGAAAGGCTGATTGCCGAAAAATGCAAGTTGTCGATTTATATCAGTATGATTCATAATTTGCACCACGACGTTAAAAGTGCTAATACGTGCTAATAACATCAAATATCTAGGTATATTTCGACACTATATTTTGAAATGTTAGTACACAAAGTATGTTGTTCCACTTTACAATTGCCAAATTTTGTTTGAATAATCATTGAACTTGAGTTTTTTTGTAAAATTGTTTATTGCAAGGTATGCATGTTGCACTTTGTGAACGCTTGAACTGAATATTTTGTTTTACTCGTATATTCATGTCAGTTTCGTTTTCGACAATAATATTCGTAAATTATATTTTTCCTGCTTTCATTCTCCAGATCTTTTTGCATATGTACACAATATTAATTTATTTTCTAAAAATACAATTTTCACTGGTTACACGATGCTTCAACTTATGACTTGATTACATTTTTGTTCTCCAATTGGTATAATTCGTCACTCAACGTACTCAATACTTAATAATGGAGTTATATTTTGTTTAATAAACAACCCGCAATTACAACAATTTTTGTTCATGGAATGTTAATTCGTAACAAATGTAACATGACTGTGTAGCAAAGTATATTTAAACATTTCTATGCTTGTGTAACTAAATATCAAGTTTAAACTTTCGGTATATTTAAATGCGACACGATCAGTATGCAAATACCGCGGTAAAAGTTATTACAACAAATTACCACAACGTCTTCGCGGCATGCAACAGTGTTTCAGCACCGCACACATATTAATTAGGCAATTAGCTATAGATCGTTAATATTGTTAATGATCACCGGCTAATTTACATCGGGTTGTGCTCGTGCCTGGCCGAAGAAGTTCTAATTGTGGTGACTTCATCAAGTGTGACCACTCAATCTACATCATACGATAAACACGCTTTTCATTGTTATTAAAAATTTCTATTTTAACGTGCTTCGATTTTTATTGCATATGTTTATTAATAGTCTTAATACAAGTGCTAATTATATTATTCAAACACTATCTTGCGTGTTAAAATAAAATGTGCGCGGAAGTGAAATTGAAAACGCTGTACACACGTACGGCTATTAGATATACCTACCTGTGTTGGCAATGCGTTTCCTTTATTGAATTATTTACTACCGGTGACCAATAGATAATTTTAATTAATAATCCCAATAAATTTCAATTTCATATGCACTATAATAAGCTAATTGCAGCATTTTTGAAATTTAATCAGAAATTTAATTTGCATGCTTGCAAAAATAAATAATAAATATTTATATCATATGATAAATAAATTTATTAACTGGATTAATATCCAACGAATTAAAATTTCTTTAAAAATCAATATCGTGTTGGAAATTGCGCTTTGCATGCCAATATACAATTTGCAATTCCTGTAATTAATTCGAAATGCAATTTGAATGCGATAACAATACATGCACCGAACTCATGCCATAAATTTACCTTGTTGATTTATTGCAGTAATAATTAAGCAATATTATTGCATTTGTGCAACGATTGCCAACAGTGCAGAAAATGATCAAATCGTTTAAATATGATTTACTGACTAATCATATACATTTTATTCAAGAGATAATTATCTTTGGGGCTATTACATTATTCTAAATTATGTTAAGTGCTTTAAATAGTCTTAAGTAGTTTTTAAGTAAGGCGTAAGAAAGGAGTTGTTCAAATTTTGTTTTCCTTTCCAACAATTGCAATCATTTTTATTGTTACGATTTAAAGCAACTTAAAAGAACGTCGTTGTTCTGCTATGAAGCGTTCTCATTTTCATTGGAAAACGACATTCTTATCCATTTGCAGTACAAACATCGCAACTAATTGTAATTAGCAAGAAACATTAGCGCGTGGAAAACTTTCCCTCGAAGTACGAGGAGTTTTTTTTTGTTGGTAGTAAAGGCACCGACAAAATGCTGAATTATTTTTATAGAATATGTTGAGAAAAAAAGTGTATTTAATTGTATTTTTGCTGTTTTTGGCAAGTTTTACTATCCCATTAGAAACCATTTGTTACTGGGAAGATAAATTATAGTTGTAGCATGATTCTTGCATACATATACCTACCTAATTGAAGGGAGAGATTGCAAAGATGTACATTTTTTAGTGAAATTTAACGGTGACATAATTAATCGATTGTATTACTTTATTACCTCAAATGCTCAATCACATCTATATAATTACACACAAACAACAGATTACATAATTTGACGGGTTTCAACAACGTGACGTCACTTCCTAATTTGAGGATTGTAAACCATTAGTTACATACGTTTTCCTGGTTTGGAAAGTTTGAGTTTGGGTAATTTTTGGTTGATAACATCATTTGGAAGAGAACAAACTATGTATACGCGTTTGTGTAATTTGTACTTTATAAATATTTTTTCCTACGAACATAATCCGTTTCCTCTTATGCGGGGGTTAATATATTTCTTACATTAATCTATAAATTTAAAAAAATATAAAATAATATCGACCCACTGCGGAATTAGTGGGAGTAGTTGTCAAATTAATTGAAGTTTTTTTTTTTTGACACAAAAAAATTTCATTTAAAATGGCGAACAATTTTCAAAAATAGCAAAAAAAATTTCGAATACTATGGATCTCTTATTAAATAAATATTATTCCACTATTTTATGGTATGATATTTTCTATTTGTTGGCTTCTTCTACGATTATACTGGAAACATTTAAAAATGATTTTACAAAAAAAAACAATTAATTATTAATTAATTGCTTCTCTGGCGCTTAAATATCTTACAAATTCTACGTTAAAATTGGAATCTTAATTATTACAAGCAGAAATCAACCCAACGTATCAAAAACTTGATACAATAAAATAATTTAACTACCTACACTTATTTAATAAAATATAATATAGCCGAAAATTTTTTTGTCACTTTTGAAAATTGTGATTTTTTCGAAGTTCGGCATTTTAATTGAAAATTTTTCTGGTGTCAAAAAAACTTCAATTAATTTGACAACTACTCCTACTAATTCCGGAGTGGGTCGATATTATTTTATATTTTTTTAAATTTAATTTAATTTTAAATTTTAAAAAATTACGTCTTGCAAATGACAATTTTCCACTTTCAATTAATTATATAAAATATAAAATAAAATCGGCCCAATTTGGGATTAGCGGGAAAAGCTGTCAAAAAATTTGTTTTTTTGACGAAAGAAAAATTTTTTTTTAAATGCCGAACTTCGAAAAAATTACAATTTTACTCAAAAAACGGGATTATTTCATAGTTCTAATTTAAAAAAAAAATTGTCTAATTCTTCAAAAAATTCATTCAAAAGCAAAAATATTCAAGAAAAAAACGTATCAATAGGTCAATTTTGGAAAGAGTTATGGTTATTTGAAAATTAAATTGTCAATTTTTTGGAAAATTCATAACTTATTTGAGGTTAGAAAACAAAATTTGAAAAAATTCTAATAAACGTTTTTCAAATGGTAGAAAAGAATGGAAAAGTTTTAGCTAAATCAAAAAGGGTCGGGTTCAAAAGTGGTCGATTTGGCATGGAATACCCCATATAAAAACAGTACTCAGTACACTACCACACCACACTTTTTTAATTGCTCTATATTAAAATAACAAATTTTAGAAGCAAAACGTTTTGTTGTTCTTAAAGATTAATTATATAAAATAAAATAAAATATCACAATTCATATTGGTCAAAAATGACACACACCCGCTAGATGATTTTTTAATATGTCTTATTTCTGAATTAAAAGCTCTTTAGGAGCACACCATGACGTGAGATGGCGAGAAGAGAAATTAAAAAGTGATAAAAATTACCGCGCACATCTATATTGCAAGAAGTCGCTTTATTTACTTACGTTTTACTTATGTTAAACATATTTTCCGTGCCCGATTCTTTCTCTATCATTACGATGGCAATTTTTTTCGCATTAGAAAGGTCATTTGTAGGTGTAATAAGCACGATCGAAAGCGATCTAGGGGGACGAGCGTGCGTGAAATCATCGAAGCAAACAAAAATCACACCGAGCCACACAAATCTTATAATAAAATATTCACTGCAGGCTAATTTAAAACTTCAGAACAAAATACGTCCTTCATTCTATCAATTCTATTATTTCTAAAAGACACAGATTCTCTCTTTGGAGTAATTGGGAATACATATATCATTAGCTTATTGTGCCATTTGTGTCTGCGGAATAAGCTGGTCAATGTCATTGTTTTTCAATTACTATTGTCTTCGGTGAGTAATAACACCGCGCGCAAAATATTATGACCGAGGATAGATAACAATACGATTCAAAAGCAGCAACAGAAGAGTTGACTTGCATTCTTGTCACGGCTCTCCCTTTGCGTCGGCCGTAGTGTGTAATTTACTTGTGTGCGATCCAAAGCATTTGCATATTCATGGGACGGGGCAACGAGCGCACGCCGCACGGCTTCGTTAGGTTTTCAAAATTAATAAATAATGATGATATTCGGGCTGCGGGCGTGCATTAGCAGTCACTCCGTTTATGGCCGTGCGAACTTTTTTACTCGTACGCTTATTGTTTCGGCGATTTTTTTTTCCTATACGCCGCAGTCCGAACGTTGGTCTTGCTTTGCGGATGTTGCCACAGTGTTAATTGTCGACGAACTTTAGGACGGCAACGTAAATCATGAAAAGAACTTAAAACCGGATTTTTCATACCATATGTCTGACAGTCATCTTATATTCAAGAAAAGTAAGTCTGAACTTTTGTTGTTGATTTCAATGAGATGTAGGTATAAAGTGGGCAATAAGCGATGAAATATATTATTATTTATTTATGTTTGCTAGTAATTGAAGGTAGGAGGTGAAAAATGTCAGGAAATTACATCCTCTGCTCTAAAGTCATACTATGCGTAGAATAATGTTGCAAGATACAAGAAATATAATAGAGAATGATCCAGTGATCGTATTGTAAAATTGAAAAATAACGACTTCGAAGACATAATTTTAGATGAGTAGATGATGTTGATGAATATTATGGTTGTTTTATTTATTTATGCTTTGCTAGTTTTCATTTTGTTACCAATTAATGCAGGATATTAAGGTACTTTTGCATATAAACTCCTACAATATATGAAGTTTCTCCTTCAATTTTGGTGTACTTTTTGATGGAATTTTAACTTTGATTGGGGATAAAAAAAACTTGTCTTTAAACGGCTCTTACTGGCAATCGAAAAGAAAAGATTTTTCTTCCGAACATTCAAATTGCTTTTTACTGCATAGACATTAAGAAGCGGTAAACTAAAGCAATTAAAAAAAAACTATTGCAAATTTCATAAAAATAGGATGAAATATTTATATAATTTGCCGATGATATTTGTACAAACTCATACCGAACATAAGTTTCATTTTACGTACTACTTTAGAAAAGGAACAGTATTCAAAACGTTTTAGTAGTAAATATGTAACATACACCTAAACAATTGCGGCAGTAGGCTTCTGAAATGCATACCTACTTACAATATTTCTTCTGTTACGCTCGAGTGCCTACAAGAATGCTGCAAGCCAATAAAGAGATTAATTCTTCACCTTGATAACTGACATTATAATCTAAACGATCCCGAATTGATATTTAACGATCCCGAATTGATATTTAAGCCAAACGTATGCAAATTCGAGACTTGCTGTGATTTATGTTCTTTTTTGTTTCACAAAAATATGACTATGACTATTTTGCAATTGACGAGTTCACACGTGCATGCGAAATCGCTCACTCGCTAAATGCCGCTAATAAATAGCAATAACGATTATAATGCTAGATCCATTAGAGCAAACAATTTGAAACAATTAAATAAAGCACCGCGAGTCGTTTGGTGAATCGGCTCCTCGGCAAACAATTCGATTTCATCTGCGGTAGTAATCACGCATCAGTAGCACTAATTTTAAATATTCCATACTTTTCTAATGTGTTGTAGACGATCTGAAGAGTGTATTATTTATTTAATTTCGTGTTGATTGTAGACAGTTTCATTGTGCCGCTTGGGCGCGCATGGTGCTCTTGAACTTTTTTAAAGACTTTTGAACAGTCTTTATTTGATTTCGTTCCTAATGTGAATTCCTCTGTAATTGTTATTAATTCTTATATATCACCGTAATGAGCAATACATATTTCAATTGTTCTCGGAGCGCAGAAGAAAGTAATCGCAAGCATGGCACAATAAGAACGAATATGAAAATACTTCAACTCGCGCGAATAAAAAGTGAATTAAATTTTATGTACCTCTTAAACTTTATGGTTTTGAAAGGTAATCGCCACCGCGGTACTGAAGACAATATCCGTATTGTTTGCCTATGCAAAGTAGAATGATTCATATAGTTTATTACATGTATACTTAAATTTCTTCTTGTAAAATTGTTATATTTGACCAAAACTTGAAATAAAAACTAAATACCTAGATTTCTCTGTCATCTTTAAAAAAAAACTAGAAGTATTTTTAATTTCACAACCTTTTTTTCTCAATTTATTGTACTAGTGCTACAAATTTAATTTAAATCTCTTGCAAGTTGTGGAATATTTCTGAGCGTTATGGTTTAATGGTTTAAATTGTTAAATTTCGTGTATCCGCATCTCTCGCAGTACACAATGTACAAATTACACTTACACACACATTTATAGCATGGTATTTATGAATAGACTAAATTGAAATAAAAATGGCAATAAATTAAGTCTCGCACTCGTGGTCGGTATCTCGCCTTGTGTATTCGTTTAACAGCCGGCAATTTGATGAAAACGAACTGTTTTTATTCTTGGTTTTATTTTGTTTTGTTCATTGAGCTCAAGATATTCGTATAAAATTAGTCGAAGTATAACTATAAAAGTCGGTGCGAGTATGAAAAGTGAAATTGAAAATTATAAATAATTTTTTTGCGTGTTTGCTTTTAATAAAAAAAAACGTATGATTGAAGTTTGTAGATAAAATTACTGTTGTAATTTAAATTATATTGTAATATACCTACGTTTGTCATTCTAGTTAAAAAGAATGTTTAAGAAAAGTGATTTAGAAAATTGCAATGATATGATAAATGTATAATGTTAAATTAATATTTATTTGAACGTCAATGCATTGAATTTGCATTTATTTAAATAAATAAGTGTTCAGTGTCAATTCAAGTAGATGCCGCACACGACAGTTTCTTTGATTTTCATTATAAGGAAATACTATTACGGTAACATTTGTCCGCACACTGGACGAATACAGGAGTACTAAATGACGATATGATTGATAAAACCTACCATTAAAAGCAATGACAAACTAACCCATGTACTGTGCAGGAATTTCATTATTGTCATTAATGCCTACATAACGTTTATTAAACAAAAACATCAAAGTGCAACAGAGCACGCCAAAACAACATAATCAAAGAGTCGGACCGCTATTTACTTCATCATAATTTTTCAAAATTAACATGATTTAATTAACGGCAGCTTTAGAAAACGTAATTTCTAAACACGAATGCTTTGTGTTTTGTTTACGTTGTTATTGCTACACGATGCACGTTTGCTCATTCTGTTATGCTTTGTAGATGATATTCAGCGAGCGAAAATATTTAATTTGGCGTATCCAATTTAAAAAGCTATTTGTGCGCACCCCTGATTATCTGTGGTTGTGGAATTGGTATCTATGCGATGTTTGCAGATGTTCATCCACACACATGAGCGGCGAGATTAATTGGTGATGTTACCGTGATGTCATTCGACGGCTGCGGCTGCTGCAACACACTCGTTAGCGATGTTCTTATGTAAAACACTGCTTCGCATTGTATCGCGCGGCGTGTGTTATTAGCGCTTGATTGCTTTGGGAACGCCGCCGCGCTTCGCACCTTGACACTCGGCGTGCTCTTCTTTCGCGTTCAGCGCCGCAGCGTTTAAAATGCCATAATGCTAAAACGGCTAATCTATTATACTGGCTAATAAACAATAGCCGGCCGCGCGAACGTACAAACGATCCTGATGATCTAACAGCGAACAATACGAGCGAAACGCTGAATAAAAAAAAATAACTGAGACAGTGAAGCGACTGTCGAAATTTGATGAGTTAACTCTTCATATCTCGAAATTCTTGTTAAGTCGAAAACTTGCTATCTCGAATTTTTTGGTTTCCCTTGACATTCGAGTTATCAAGATTCTACTGTATTTACACCCGCTTTAAGGAACAAACCCCTCAATTGAATTAAACAACAGATCAAAGAACATTTCTTTTCACTCACAATCTTGAAATCCATGAACCACGTTACGTTAAAAATTATATTCCAGTAACCTCGCTAACTAAAAACTCTCGATAACTTAAAATTTTCACCGCTTCCCTTGAACTTATCGATGATGTACTGTAGATGTAGGCCCTCAGAATACCACTTCAGGTGCCTCTCAGCCTCTTTGCGATCCCTACGTAGACACATATTTCCATTTTTGGATTTAATATTTGTAATTTTTAATTTAAGTTTTATGTTGTTGTTCAACGTTTCAATTTATTTGTATATAATAATAATTTATTAAAAAATGAAACGTAATTGAATTACAATAACTTGGTTGGAGTTATACCTACATGTTTCGCCTCAAGGGTATGGTCAGTAGATCTGGGTGTTTAGTATAGTGCCATGTATGGAGTTGATTTGTTCATTAAGTTGTGATTTATTTTGTATTTATATATTTGTATGTTTTCTTTGATGTTTAAGTCTTTGTTGTTATTTTTTGTAGTATTGTAAGTGCATTTTCTATTGTATTGTTTGTGGCTGTGTTGTAGTATGTGTTCGGCGGAATGTGATTGATATATGTGTGGTTTCTTTATAGCGTTTGTGCGATCACATTCCAATTTGTTTTACCGATGTATATTTTATTGCATGTAATACATGTGGCTTTATATATTCCGTTATTGTATTTGTTGCTGTGTGTCTGTAATTTGTTGATTTATTGTGATTTATTTGTTTATTGTGTGGTTTGTATGCGATTTTGTGGTGTTTAAATATTTTTGGGAATCGAACCCGGATCAACTGCTTGGAAGGCAACTATGCTGACCATTACACCACCATCGCAGATAAACAACGTGTGATATCACGGTACTACGTTAGGCAATAGTATTCATCATTTTTTTAGGATATTCTACGCATATAGTTGCTGCAGACGGTAGTGGCAAATGTTCAAAATACGGCTCATATCCGTAATTCCCAGGAATGAAAAAGTGGTGCGGCTCTGTTAAAAACTAGTTCAAGAATTAAAGAATAGGCCGAATAGAAGCATTCATTGGGCATGTATGTTTATGCACAGATGATATCATTTAATGAATTATTTACAATTTATTCACTTAGTGCAGAAAAATTCAAGAAGTGTACCGTGGCTATGAAAACGAATATATTAATCTTATTATTACAACTAGTTTTTATATGACGAACAGCAATTTACAGTGGCACGTTGGCGTCTGAAGGTCGATGCCTATGCTTCCGAGAAATTCCATTCCAGAACTTGTTGAGGGGCTGTCTCTAAACGTTCCTCATTTTTGTCCAACCAAACTACCTAGAGACAACAATATGGTAAGCCTTATTCAACAGAACCACGTAACCACGTACTATCAATATGTACGGTATAAGAAATATATCAAGAATAAAAATATAATAATATACAATTTGAATAAATTATCATGAAAAAATATATAGAAAATATTTTTAAAATATACAATGGATTACGTATTCATAAATGAAAGTAATAATATCAAGAAAAAAATTGTATTTTTTTTTTATTTTTGGGTATGAGGAATATTTAGCATAAAAGAAAACATTATCTCAGAAACTACCTGCGTTGAACTTGATGCCCCTTAAGCTGCTGCATCGCAGATGTTAAAATTTTGCTGAATCACGATACTCATTTTTCACTCATATGTTTTTCGGTTTTTCGTTCGTGATACCGGTTAAACCAAAACCGTCCCGAAAAAAGCCAGTATTTCAAACAAAAATACCATTACATAGTTTGATGTTACACTTACAAGTTATAATTGAAATTTTTCACATCCATTATTCGAACTCACGATTCCTATTTCAAAATTGACAAATTTATTTTTATAATTATTGCCACAAAATTACTTTCTATCTGTTAATTGATTTTATGCTTTTTCCATTACTTTTGGAAAAAACTGGAACTAGAACACATTCTCAAACACACACACAAAATCGATCCCGCCGTTTAGGAGGTGTTTAGATACATACACATCAAGATATAAAGATATATTATTTAATTAGCTCGTCTAATTATTTCCTATTTTCAATCGATGAAAGCACAGGCACACAACGCCACAACTAGTAAGTACACAAATGCTGTGACAAATGCTGAATAGCGTACCCTTTAAATTAATGAATAAGCGATTTACAAAGCCGCACGGAACGAACAGTTGAACACCGCCGCGAATCCACGCTTATATGCAACATATTGTTACGTGACCACCCATCTATTAATACACTTTCTACTTGGTTCTTTATTAGCATAATATATTATAGGAATTTCTATGTTTACTGTTGAAGCGAAATATTTAGTTTTTCAATTTGTTTATTGCTTTTTTCCCCTCACAAGTCTTTTTCCCCTCACAAGTCTTTTTTCCCCTCACAAGTCCCTCAAACCAATACTGCCATAAAACTTTTCTAACTTTCCGTTCATTTCTTCAAATAAAAGCCGACGATCGCCAGCAAAACTACCTCTGTACCTTTTCCGCGAACATTCACGCAAACTCCCTACCCTTGTAAGTAAAATGTTTTAAGTTTATTGAAAAAACAATAGTTTTGCGAGAGGGTGAGTATTAAACTAAGTAAAGTAAACACTTACTGTACGCTATACCCTCACAATATCGTTATGAAAACGATATATCCACATCAGGTTTGACAAATACTTGCATAGACTTGCAATAGTTTTAATAAAATATCGTTTTCGTAACGATATTGTGAAAGTATAGCGTACAGTAAATGTTTACTTTACTTTGTTTTAAGTTTAGTTCGAAAATAAAGTTAGACGATTTTCAGTGATTCAGCGTATGGTCATATGAATAATTATAATTGAAAATAATAATTAGTTTGAAAAAATAAATCAATGTATGCAAACAGCATTTTTCGAAACATTATTTACTTTAATATATTTAAAATTGAACCATATTGCTATCTTGATTTTTAAAGTTACCGTTTCGTCTTTCGCATAATTCATCACTCAAACTTAAATCTTACACAGAATTCCTCCATAATCACGCCGCAGCGGCGGCGATATAACCATATTGCATTACGGTTTTGTCGGGAAAGATTTGATCGTCTTGGTCGCGGCATGTTGTTAATGATAATATCGGCACAATAAGCAGAAACTCGAAAGAAACACATCAATCGGGCAACTCCAACTCAAAATTTCAAATTGTCAAATTTTCAACAATACTGTTTATCACAAAACCGCGTACCGCTCAAAACCGCTGTGCATACGAGATGATCGCTCACACGAATACTGCTTTTTAGGAACGTATCAAAGAAAAAGAAATCCAGAAATTTAAGTTTGATTGTCATAAAAATAAAAATTAAAAATTACCATTTATCAAACTCCAAAATGAGTACGCTGCGTCCATTTCCGGTTGGTTTCTTCCCACGATAAAAGAACCATACTTTTTAAGCAGTCAGACGGTCGATGTGTTCCTGGGTGTTGTACTTGGAATTGAAGCTGTCCGGAAGGAATGTGAATTCTAGTCCATCGTTGAATTCAAGTGTAAATTTTATACCAAATCGGGTCTTTACCAATTTCCACCCAGAAATAATGATGAATTTGTTTTGTTGTACCTCTACCAGTGGAAGGTTTTATTTGATGGCCTGGTCACTCTATTTAATTCTTCGTATAAAAATATTCGTAATATTCTTATTGATGTTTAAATTCATCGTTGTCTGTGATATCTGAAATCTTGATGACGTCTTCGTCGATATATTGTTTAATTGCTTACGCATACGAATTTGATGGTGAAGATATTGGTGAATTATCAGGTGTTTTATCTGTAATTACTTGTTCACACCGCAGCAATTTCTCAAATTCATCATCGCTGTCATTGTTGTACAGTAACTTTCGTTTTGCACCAATTTTCGACATTTTATTTTTTTAACTGGAGTCACTTGCGGCATATTTTATCGGTGTGAATACTAACGAAAGTGAACACAAAATGAACTAAATTTTGCTGCTAATAATTTAAATTGACTCAGATCTAAAAGTATGATATTAAAAATTTTTGTTACTAATTATCGGTTAAAGTCGTAAGTATTACCGTAAACTATTGCTTTTGATAAGGAATGCCGTCACAAGATACTAAGGACGTCGTGACGAGTTGCTTGCTGCCGTCACACCCAAAAACTTTATTATTAAAAATATGGAGAAGGGATTTGGGATGCAAAATAATAAATTTTAATATATTTTATTTGGTCATTGATTGTTTTATATTCATACGTATCTTGAGCAAAAAAATAAGTGAGTCGTTAAATAAAAATACAAAATCAGTTGGCGGAGGTGGTGTTTTAATATTAATAATCATTTGCAACTTTAAGTTGGTTTTATACCAGTAATTGGATTCTACCACGAAGTTATAATTCGAGATGCAATTAATACAAATACACCACAATAAGTAATTCTTCAAGCTACAGAGTGGAAATTATTATTGGACCATCAACGAGAAATGGATTTTTTCAAAACCAAACAAGTTACAAACAAGTTAAAACTGCCATGTAATAGTGTTTGTACATGCACGTGCATGTTAGAAACTCATCTAAAACTGGAGCGAAAAATTAACATTTGTACTGATTTTGATATTGTATTTACAAAGGCAAAGAAGAATGCAATAATCCAGAAGGTTGTAATTTTGGAAAGGATGGACAGCAAATCGTGTTTTATAGAAGGGAAACGAAGACATTAATTAAATTAACACCCTTGTATCATTTCGATTGGATCAATTAAAGTTCTACCAATATTTTAACAATTGTTTGGATTATGTTTCAAATTATCCAAACGCCAGTCAAGCTGCAGGCCCAATTATCAGTATTTTACTTCCTGCTCTTCAACCACAGCAATCATTAGAACCAGATAACAAAACGTAATTACTTTGAAACGACAGAAATAATGCTCGAAATAATAAATTATTATTATGATTTGCTTATGGAATATGTTAAAAATTATGTACACCAAAAACTTTATTATTAAAAATATGGAGAAGGGATTTGGGATGCAAAATAATAAATTTTAATATATTTTATTTGGTCATTGATTGTTTTATATTCATACGTATCTTGAGCAAAAAATAAGTGAGTCGTTAAATAAAAATACAAAATCAGTTGGCGGAGGTGGTGTTTTAATATTAATAATCATTTGCAACTTTAAGTTGGTTTTATACCAGTAATTGGATTCTACCACGAAGTTATAATTCGAGATGCAATTAATACAAATACACCACAATAAGTAATTCTTCAAGCTACAGAGTGGAAATTATTATTGGACCATCAACGAGAAATGGATTTTTTTCAAAACCAAACAAGTTACAAACAAGTTAAAACTGCCATGTAATAGTGTTTGTACATGCACGTGCATGTTAGAAACTCATCTAAAACTGGAGCGAAAAATTAACATTTGTACTGATTTTGATATTGTATTTACAAAGGCAAAGAAGAATGCAATAATCCAGAAGGTTGTAATTTTGGAAAGGATGGACAGCAAATCGTGTTTTATAGAAGGGAAACGAAGACATTAATTAAATTAACACCCTTGTATCATTTCGATTGGATCAATTAAAGTTCTACCAATATTTTAACAATTGTTTGGATTATGTTTCAAATTATCCAAACGCCAGTCAAGCTGCAGGCCCAATTATCAGTATTTTACTTCCTGCTCTTCAACCACAGCAATCATTAGAACCAGATAACAAAACGTAATTACTTTGAAACGACAGAAATAATGCTCGAAATAATACACGTTTTAATGGAACATCAGGATTGTATAATTTGCTATTTTAAAAGATCCAAAGCAATTCACTAAACAAGATAACAATCAATATGTTTCAATGTTAAAACTGAGCAAAGCCATATATTTAAATAACAATCCTTCTATGCGTATAAAAGGTAATACATCTAAAAAGTATATGGAAACTATTAGACCCTATTTTATAGAAAAAGAGGGTAAAGGTATGAAGTTTCTAAAGGTTGACAATAAACCATACAGAGCAATATATTGGGATGAAGTAAATGAATTAGTTGATCGATTGGTTTTGTTGCATGCATCTAAAACAGCTGGAAATAATTCAGTTCTGAACGAAATTATAGCAATCGAAGAAGAACTTAGAGAAGCTAGAATTATATATTAATAATGTTAAACAGAAAACAAAAAAAAGTTAATTTTAACAGTGTTGTAGAAATTCATTATTATGAGTCTGTGAATCTAAATGATGATCCAAAATGGATGCAATTTGCATTAGATCACGTTCGTTTTCAAAATCGTATAAAGTACACGAGTTCAATTTTAGAACCAGTTTTGATTGAAATGTTGGAGAGAATACGTCAACAGTGCAACAATGAGCGTTAATAAATTAGGTCAAACAAAGTTAAGTGAGACGAACAAACAGATCAATCAAGGATTGTCATCTGGAGTGGGTGTGAAATTAACTGAAGATGGTAATTTTGACGTTGAGAACAAACGTATAATAAACATAGAATTATTACCAAAAGAATTTAATGAAGTTACTTCTAAATCATATGTAGATCAGCAAAATCAATCTATTAAAGATGAATTAAAAGATTTTGATAATAAATGTTCAACTAGGTTTGACATTATTGAGAAAAAACATAACGATGACGTGAGCGAAGTAAATTCTCAAACCGAAAATTTTCAAACTTTGTATCGAAACGAATTATATGTCCTTAGAAAAACATATCTAGATGCCTATGAAGAAGTGAAAGGAAAATATAATACCATGTATGAATTGCAAGATAAAAATAGAAATATATATCAAAAACTGACTGCGAATTTAACATCATTTGAAAAAACGTTGGAAATATTGTCTACACAAGTTAATTCATTGCAAAAAACTGTTAATATACTTTCATCGCATCATAAGATTTCACCAGTGCCCATATTTCATACAGGAGTGTAGTACTAAAACAATGGAAAATAAAAAACAAAATCCTCGCGAAGTTGTAATACATGAATTGCACAAACCTGCAAAAAGAAATTACATTCGTCGCAGAACAGTTTTACATGGTATTGATGATTTATGGCAGGCAGATTTAGCAGACTTTCAAAAATTTAGTGCACAAAACAAAGGTTATAAATTCATGTTAGTGATTATTGACTGTTTTTCAAAATTTCTATGGACTATTGCATTAAAAGATAAGTCTGCTTCAAGCATAGCAAATGCCTGTAATCATATATTTACTCACATAACTAATCGACGTCCTAAGAACATGCAAACGGACAATGGTAAAGAATTCTACAATAAACAGTTTGAGAAGATTATGAAAACTTATAATATTAATCATTATTCCACGTACACAATTCTTAAGGCAAGTATTGTAGAACGTGTCATTCGAACAATAAAACAATTGATATCAAAAGAATTTACAAGAAATGGGAATACCAAATGGGTAACAATAATAGATGCAATTACTCATATGTATAACAATCGAAAACATCGTACAATTCAAATGAAACCATCTGATGTAAAGGGTAAAGTAATAGAAAAACAATTGCTTAACTTGGTATATTCAAATATAAAAGTTGATGGTATAGCTAAATATCAAGTTGTAGATGTTGTTCGCATCAGTAAACAGAAGGCTCTCTTTGAGAAAGGATACACACGAAATTGGAGTACTGAATTATTCACTATAAATAAAGTTAAAATAACCAACCCGGTTACATATTTGTTAACAGATTATAGAAATCAACCTATTCTCGGTGCTTTTTATGAACCAGAGTTACAAAAAGTTCAACATAAAGATATATATCTTGTGGAAAAAGTTATTCGACATAAGGGATCAAAAGTACTTGTTAAGTGGTTAGGATTGGATAATTCACACAACAGTTGGATAAATAAGAGTGGTATAATAATATAAAAAATGTTAAGATTTTTTTTGTTAATACTACTGCTACTATTATTCCAAATTAACCAAATAGACTGTCATGATGACGTTAGCGTTGAGGAAAAAAACAATCATAATCAACTTATTGAGTATCTTGCATGGAACAACTACTTAATTAATAATTCCACTAATTTAAATGTATTAAATATAAATGATGAAGATGTCATTGAAGCTTTAAAAAACATGCAAGAATTTTATAAAATTAATGACGATGGAACATTTAATTCTGAAACTAAAGAATTACTTATAAAACCAAGGTGTGGTTTTCCTGACATATCAAGAAATTTTATGTTGGCGCCCGCTAAATGGAGTAAAACTAATTTGACATGGCACTTTATTAACGCAAAGTCCTATGAGTTTCATCTAACAGAAAAAGCATTTGTCGTACTTCGAAAATTGGAATCTAGAGTGGAGATTTTACAGATATTGTAATTTTACAAACTCACTTCTGACACAATTTTAGTAGATGTTGTAATAAGGAGTAGCTGTTTTCCGGATTTGACGAGAAGGTCAGGTGCTTGCTCATGCATTTTATCCTGAAAAACAGTATAACATTGTCGAAACTACATGGATCGGGATGAAAATTGGAAACTATTTAGCAAATCCGGTAATTTTATCAAACATTGCTTCCAAGGAAATTATCACACGCTTGAATATCCTATCTATCAGTAAAAGGATCTGTTATGTAAGCATTTTTGAGGGGCGAAATTCTACTGACTTGGTTGCAGATGATATTGCTGCAAATACAAGAGCAATACATTTACCCGAAACTACCATCACCTTCTACACCAACAACAAATAAATAATAACAAATAAACAACTACAGTTAGCCCACAAAGAAGAAAGTACTACTAAGTACAGAAATACTAAATCCCAAAGAGGAACAAAGGAATATTTGTGATTATCAAAAAGACTTAAAAAACGTGTTTATGTTTGCAAATGGAAAATTTTATATTTTTCACAAAACTTGATATGGATGCAAGATATGACCGATTCAATATCACATGATCCAGTATCAATTCTATGATTGATATCCTTTATCCCCCAAAATCTTCAACGACGTTTGAAATAAGTACAATTTATCAACAGTCAAGTTCTACAAGTTGTATTATTGAATTGGAATGGTGCGTACAATGTTAAAATACCATCACTAATCCCTCTTGTGAATGCTCCTACCGAAATTAATATTAAATATTACATTAATTTACCACAGCAAGTAAAAAGTTAATTTTGTGGTTTTTAACTATATATTGATTATTTTATATATTATTCACAATGATATTCACCTCGCTAAAATTGATAGTTGCGCTTATAAATTCCCTGGAACATCTTGGCTTGTTTACTGATTAATACTTCCCCGGCATTCCTACAAAATAAATGGAGTCTATAGATATATCGACGGAAATTTATATTTCCTGTCAGAAAATTTATATACAAGTACAACGAGTTTACGAAAACAATAATAAATGTGATACCAAGAACTTTCATGATTCATTTGAATCGAGTGTCCGTTGTTCCACCACTTAAGCAAATCCGCTGCAAAACCCTTTTGAATCACATTATTTAAAAAATTATAGTGTAGAACAAAAGAAAATGTGGCTTCTCTACCCAATAATAGTTGTAATTTGCAGGTTTGAAATGTTTGTTTTAACAAACATTTTGAATACTTACGATGTATGTGTCAAGACCGGATAATGTTAATGAGCGTTATGCTATTACTTGACACACACCATTTCCAGACAGCACATGGGAATCACCAAAATGGAAGGAATGAAATTACATAAAGACAAGATAACTGGATGATGTTAGATGTGTGGGATCGGTGTGCGGAGGTATAATGGGTGAAGGATTAACAAGACACGATGTTTAATTATCACGAACAATGTTTATTATAATGTTAAGGCTTCACTCAACCTTGAAGAAGTGTAGGGAAGTACCGTAGAGCAAGAAGTACTGTAGCAGTGTTACTTCTACATGTGTGGAATAACCGTAGAGTTTGAAGCAAAGTAAAGAACTGTCCTTCTAAACCCTTGTCACTCACCTCACAGCAACCCTTCAGGCCAGATGGTGGTACAAGAAATTTGGGAAGTAGGAAATAAGAAAGTAATAGATTCGATTGGTAGAAGAAAGTGTAAGCATTACTGAAGAGAGGAAAAGTTGATTCTGGGGAACTGACAGCCAAACCGTCCGACCTCTGGGATTAGGTTTTTCATACAGTAATAAAAAAGATATTAGGAAATTTGGGAATTTGGATGAAGAAATACGGTATACAATAAAGATGAAGAAAGTTATAAAGTTTTGAACACAGAAATAAGCTTTGGGTAAAGATCCCCACAGATGTGTTAAATTATATGGTCAGATATAACTATGTAGATGGTCATATACGAGGGACAGAAAATTGGCAATCAATATTATGGCCAACAAATGAACAAACAGACACACAACAACAACAACAACAACAACAACAACAACAACAACAACAACAAGACAACAACACAACCATTCAACAACAAGACAACAAGACAACAAGACAACCATACAAGAAGACAACAACCAAGCAAACAACAAAACAACTAATCAACGCGAAACAATAAAACAACGCAAAATACTGATATCAACATTATTATTTTAATTATTACCGACATATTACTCGTTAATTGCACGTATTGTTTTTATATATTTAAACTTTATAAAAAATAAATATAACATTTTATTTTACACCACATTAACGTGTACATAATTTTAACATATTCCATAAGCAAATCATAATAATAATTCTATTATTTCTGCATTATTTCTACGTTTCCAAAGTAATATTGAAGGCACGATGTCTTATCCGGTTCTAATGATTACTGGGGTTGAAGAGCAGAGTAGAATACTTGAAATTGGGTCTGCAGCTTGACTAACGTTTGCATGATTAGAAACATAGTAAAACAATTGTTGAAATATTGAGTAGAACTTTGACAGTCAATCGTTTTCAATCGAAATGATATCAGAGTGTTTAATTTAAATAATGTCTTCGTTTCTCTTCTATCGAACACGATTTGCTGACCATATTTTCAAATTACAACCTAACCCGGTTATTTGCATTCTTGGCGCTTAATAAATACAATATCAGAAATCAATTACAAATGTTAATTTTTCCTTTATACCATTTAGAGTTTTAGTTGAGTGCGAGTTTCTAACGATACATGTACGAGCATAAGCTGGCAGTTTAGCATTTGAAGTTTGCGGTTTGAAGAAGCGGGCAATTTCTTGCTGATGGTCCGGCAGCCGGTAGATTGAAGAATTAATTGTTGTGAATTAATGTTTTAATTTGTATCTCGAATTATAACGCCGTGGTAGAATCAATTACTGGTAAACCTTTAGTGCAGTCATTTAATTTAATATTGAAGCACCGCCTCCACGACCACTGATTTTTGCATATTTGTTTAACGACTCACTCATTTTTTTATATATTTTATTTATTTTTATTGCTCAAGATACCGTTCACGTATGGATAGCAAAGACAATCAATCACTAAATGGTAAAACAAAAAATTTACATTGTTTTTATAAAATTGAGCTATTTGAACGATTTCAACGATCGAAAATGCTTGAAAATCATTATTATAGCAAAACAGCACGTTGAGCTAAAATCTCCGTTTTAACGCTTAGAACAGCATAAAAACGAAGAAATTTTCATTATTCGTTTTTTATTAATATTGCTTCTATTTGAACGATTTCGGCAAATCTAAACAATTGAAAATTATTGGCCAAGCAAGGAAACAGCACGTTTTGGGCTTGATGCGAGTAACTGCGTAAATCAGGATCGCGAAATTTTTAATTATTCGTTTTTTTAATAAAAATGCTTCTATCTGAACGATTTCTATGTTCTAAAATGCTTGAAAATTATTATTACAGCAAAACAGCACGTTTTGAGCTTAAATCTGCGTTTTAACGCGTAAAACAGCATAAAAACGACAAAATTTTCATTATTCGTTTTTTATTAAAATTGCTTCTATTAAAACGATTTGAATATTCTAAAATGCTTGAAAATTATTATTATAGCAAAACAGCACGTTTTGAGCTTAAATCTGCGTTTTAACGCGTAAAACAGCATAAAAACAACAAAATTTTCATTATTCGTTTTTTTAATAAAATTGCTTCTATTTGAACGATTTCAATGTTCTAAAATGTTTGAAAATCATTATTATAGCAAAACAGCACATTTTGAGCTTAAGTCTGCGTTTTAACGCGTAAAACAGCATAAAAACGAGGACATTTTTATTATTTGTTTTTTAAAAAAATTGCTTCTATTTGAACGATTTCAACGATCTAAAATGCTTGAAAATTATTATTATGGCAAAACAGCACGTTTTGAGCGTAAATCTGCGTTTTAACCACGTAAAATAGCATAAAAACGACGAAATTTTAATTATTCGTTTTTTTAATAAGGTGGCTGTTTGGACGTTTAAGCGTGATGCTAGAATGCTTTGAAAATTATTGAGCGCAACAAAAGAGCACGTTTTGGGCTTAAGTCTGCGTTTCAACGCGTAAAGGCGGCATAAGCGACGGAATTTTCATTATTCGTTTTTTAATGAAATTACTTCATATTAAAACGGTTTTGCAGATTATTCTAAAATGCTTGAGAGGTATTTGTTACTTGTAGGCGTTTGACTTTAAATCTGCGTTTAACGTAAACGAAGCGACGGTACCGTTGTGGTTTTAATAAATTTAGCTACTGTTTGAACGATTTCAATGTTACAAAATGTTTGAAAATCATTATTATAGAAAAACAACACATTTTGGAGCGTCTGCGTTTTAACGTGAAACGCGAAACATAAAAACGGGGAAATTTTTATTATTTGTTTTAAAAATTGCTTCTATTGAACGATTTTCAATGATCTAAAATGCTTGAAAATTATTGTTGTACGAAACGGCGCGTTTGAGGCAAAGTCCTGCGATGTTGACGTAAAATAGCATAAAAACGGGCTGAAATTTTTAATTATTCACGTTTTTAATAAAATTCTTCTATTTGAACAATTTCAATGTTCTAAAATATTTTGAAAATCATTATTATAGCAAAACAGCGCAGCTGGCGCTGGATTCAGTTACGTATTGCTAACGCGCTGAGCGGCGTAAAGCGGCAGTTTTTTATTATCGTTTTAATGAATAAGCCTGTTGAACAGTTCGGGATCTAAAATGGCGAAAATGAGATTATTTTAGCAAGGCAGCTTGTTTGACTGTCTACGTTTTAACGCGTAAAGTACATACAAAACGACAGAAATTTTTATTATTCGTTTTTATTAATATTTAGCTTCCTATTTAGGAACGAATTTCTTGAGTCGTCTTGAAAATGATTATTTTAAGCGGCTTCGCGGTTTGACTTAAATCTGCGCGATTTTTAACGCGTAAACAACACAAAAACGGCTCAGAATTTTGTTTCGTTTTATTAACTATTACTTCTATTTGAACGATTTCAACGATCTAAAATCTTGAAAATGATTATTTTAGCAGCAAACAGTTGCGTTTTGAGCCGTCGCGTTTTAACGTAAACGGCACAAACGTGGAATTTTTATTATTCGTTTTTTATTAATGTTGCCAACTTCTCTTTTAACGATTTCAACGATCTAAAATGCTTGAAAATGATTATTTTAGCAAAACAGCACGTTTTGAGCTTTAATCTGCGTTTTAACGCGTAAAACAGCATAAAACGACGATTTTATTCCTTTTTTATTAATATTGCTTCTATTTGATCGATTTCAACGATCTAAAAAGCAGAAAATGGTACTTTTATACAAACATCACGTTTTGAGCTTAATCTGCGTTTTTAACGGTAAAGGCAGAGAATAAGAGCGACCGTTTTTGTTCGTTTTATTAATATTGCTTTCTATTTGAACGATTTCAACGATCTAAAATGCTTGAAAATGATTATTTTAGCAAAACAGCACATTTTGAGCTTAAATCTGCGTTTTAACGCGTAAAACAGAACAAAACGACAAATTTATATTTTTGTTTTTATTAAATATGCTTCTCGGTTAATTTCAACAATATGAAGTAGCGTACTTTGTACGTTTGAGCTTTAATCTGCGTTTTGCGCGCGAAAACAACATAAAACGAAGAATTTTTATTATTCGTTTTTATTAATATTACTTCTATTTCAACGATTTCAGCGATCAAAAGTAACGGCGTTGTTTTGGCAGGCAAGCGCGTTTTGAACTTGTCGCGTTTAACGCGTAAAACAGCATAAAATGGCGAAATTTTTACATTATTTGTTTTTATTGTCAGCGTGTTTTGGAATGAACAGGCGATCTAAAATGCTTGAAAATGCTTATTTTAGCAAAACAGCACGTTTTGAGCTTTAATCTGCGTTTTAATGCGTAAAACAGCATAAAAACGACAAATTTTATTATTCGTTTTTTATTAATATTGCTTCTATTTGAACGATTTCAACGATCTAAAATGCTTGAAAATGCTTATTTTAGCAAAACAGCACGTTTTGAGCTTTAATCTGCGTTTTAACGCGTAAAACAGCATAAAACGACGAATTTTTTATTATTCGTTTTTTATTAATGTTGCTTCTATTTGAACGATTTCAACGATCTAAAATGCTTGAAAATGCTTATTTTAGCAAAACAGCACGTTTTGAGCTTTAATCTGCGTTTTAACGCGTAAAACAGCATAAAAACGACGAATTTTTTATTATTCGTTTTTTTATTAATATTGCGTCTATTTGAACGATTTCAACGATCTAAAATGCTTGAAAATGCTTATTTTAGCAAAACAGCACGTTTTGAGCTTTAATCTGCGTTTTAACGCGTAAAACAGCATAAAAACGACGAAATTTTTATTATTCGTTTTTTTATTTTTATTGCGTCTATTTGAACGATTTCAACGATCTAAAATGCTTGAAAATGCTTATTTTAGCAAAACAGCACGTTTTGAGCTTTAATCTGCGTTTTAACGCGTAAAACAGCATAAAAACGACGAAATTTTTATTATTCGTTTTTTATTAATATTGCGTCTATTTGAACGATTTCAACGATCTAAAATGCTTGAAAATGCTTATTTTAGCAAAACAGCACGTTTTGAGGTTTAATCTGCGTTTTAACGCGTAAAGAGCAACATACTTGACAATTTATATTATTCGTTTTTTATTAATATTGCTTCTATTTGAACGATTTCAACGATCTAAAATGCTTGAAAATGCTTATTTTAGCAAAACAGCACGTTTTTTATTTTTATTGCTTCTATTTGAACGATTTCAACGATCTAAAATGCTTGAAAATGCTTATTTTAGCAAAACAGCACGTTTTGAACTTTAATCTGCGTTTTAACGCGTAAAGCAGCATAAAACGGCAGATTTTTATTATTCGTTTTTATTAATATTGCTTCTATTTGAACGATTTCAACGATCTAAAATGCTTGAAAATGCTTATTTTAGCAAAACAGCACGTTTTGAGCTTTAATCTGCGTTTTAACGCGTAAAACAGCATAAAAACGATGAAATTTTTATTATTCGTTTTTTATTAATATTGCGTCTATTTGAACGATTTCAACGATCTAAAATGCTTGAAAATGCTTATTTTAGCAAAACAGCACGTTTTGAGCTTTAATCTGCGTTTTAACGCGTAAAACAGCATAAAAATGACGAATTTTTTATTATTCGTTTTTTATTAATATTGCTTCTATTTAAACGATTTCAACGATCTAAAATGCTTGAAAATGCTTATTTAAGCAAAACAGCACGTTTTGAGCTTTAATCTGCGTTTTAACGCGTAAAACAGCATAAAAACGACGAAATTTTTATTATTCGTTTTTTATTGATATTTCTATTTGAACGATTACAACGATCTAAAATGCTTGAAAATGCTTATTTTAGCAAACAGCACGTTTTGAGCTTTAATCTGCGTTTTAACGCGTAAAACAGCATAAAAACGACGAAATTTTATTATTCGTTTTTATTAATATTGCGTCTATTTGAACGATTTCAACGATCTAAAATGCTTGAAAATGCTTATTTTAGCAAAACAGCACGTTTTGAGCTTTAATCTGCGTTTTAACGCGTAAAACAGCATAAAAACGACAAATTTTTTATTATTCGTTTTTTATTAATATTGCTTCTATTTGAACGATTTCAACGATCTAAAATGCTTGAAAATGCTTATTTTAGCAAAACAGCACGTTTTGAGCTTTAATCTGCGTTTTAACGCGTAAAACAGCATAAAACGACGTATTTTATTATTCGTTTTTTATTATTGCCTTCTATTTGAACGATTTCAACGATCTAAAATGCTTGAAAATGCTTGTTTTAGCAAAACAGCACGTTTTGAGCTTTAATCTGCGTTTTAACGCGTAAAACAGCATAAAAACGACGAATTTTTTATTATTCGTTTTTTATTAATATTGCTTCTATTTGAACGATTTCAACGATCTAAAATGCTTGAAAATGCTTATTTTAGCAAAACAGCATTTGAGCTTTTATTCTACGTTTAACGCTGATAAAACCTTATAAAAACGACGAATTTTATTATTCGTTTTTATTATTATTGCGTCTATTTGAACGATTTCAACGATCTAAAATGCTTGAAAATGCTTATTTTAGCAAAACAGCACGTTTTGAGCTTTAATCTGCGTTTTAACGCGTAAAACAGCATAAAAATGACGAATTTTTTATTATTCGTTTTTTATTAATATTGCTTCTATTTAAACGATTTCAACGATCTAAAATGCTTGAAAATGCTTATTTTAGCAAAACAGCACGTTTTGAGCTTTAATCTGCGTTTTAACGCGTAAAACAGCATAAAACGACGAAATTTATTATTCGTTTTTTATTAATATTGCTTCTATTTGAACGATTTCAACGATCTAAAATACTTGAAAATGCTTATTTTAGCAAAACAGCACGTTTTGAGCTTTAATCTGCGTTTTAACGCGTAAAACAGCATAAAAACGACAAAATTTTTATTATTCGTTTTTTATTAATATTGCGTCTATTTGAACGATTTCAACGATCTAAAATGCTTGAAAATGCTTATTTTAGCAAAACAGCACGTTTTGAGCTTTAATCTGCGTTTTAACGCGTAAAACAGCATAAAAACGACGAAATTTTTATTATTCGTTTTTTATTAATATTGCTTCTATTTGAACGATTTCAACGATCTAAAATGCTTGAAAATGCTTATTTTAGCAAAACAGCACGTTTTGAGCTTTAATCTGCGTTTTAACGCGTAAAACAGCATAAAAACGACGAAATTTTTATTATTCGTTTTTATTTGCGTCTATTTGAACGATTTCGTCGATAGAAAGGATAAACCTTACGGGTTTCACTGAAACTTT
Organism: Dalotia coriaria; assembly: GCF_025399875.1. Classification (NCBI taxonomy): domain Eukaryota; kingdom Metazoa; phylum Arthropoda; class Insecta; order Coleoptera; family Staphylinidae; genus Dalotia; species Dalotia coriaria. The sequence goes on along the minus strand of NW_027045443.1, from coordinate 3,575,179 downwards.
ACTACTCTGCGACATGTTTCGCCACACTGTGGCATCATCAGGCAGATGAATATCTTTTATTGCATCTATGTAAAATTTTAAAATTTGGATTGAAATTATGATTATGTTTTAATAAATGTTCGGCATATGTAGACTGATTTGACTAAATTTTGAAACTATGCGCGTGTTCTTTAATCCGGACATTAAAAGACCTTCCTGTTTGACCAACGTATACTTTAGGGCAATCACCACATGATAATAAATATACACCGGAATCTGTTTTTGGATCTACTTTGTCTTTACAATTTTTAATAAGTGAACCTATGGAATGGTTTGTTTTGAATGATACGGTCAGATTTACTGTTCTTAGGAATTTAGCATTGGTTTCGGAAGATTTTCCAATATAAGTTAGAGAAGAAAAAATATTAGGTTTAATGTTTGAGATTCTGGGAAAAATAAGCGAGGTAACTAACGATGATTGTTTAGATTTGAGTAATTTATCAATATATAATTTTGGAAAATTGTTATTGTGAGCTATTGTGTAGATGTGCGTGAGTTCTAAATCAAAATTTTCTTTGGAGAGAGGAGTATGTAGTAACCTATGGATCATTGATCTAAATGCTGCTAATTTATGGCTTACTGGATGAAAAGAATGAAAGTTAAAATATTACTTCTATTTGAACGATTTTAACGATCTAAATGCTTGAAAATGATTGAAATTTAGCAAAACAGCTCGTTTTGAGCAAAGCTGCGTTTTAACGCGTAAAACAGCATAAAACGACAAAATTTTATTATTGGTTTTTATTAATATTTGCTTCTATTTTAAACGATTTCAACGATCACAAAAATGCTTGAAAACAATTTATTTTTAGCAAAACAGCACGTTTTGAGCTTTAATCTGCGTTTTAACGCCTAAAACAACATAAAAACGTCAGGGAATTTTTATTATTCGTTTTTTTTTATTAATATTTGCTTCTGTTGAACGTTTCAGCTTGATCACAAAATGCTTGAAAATGATTATTTTAGCAAAAGGCAATCGTTTTGAGCTTAAAGCAGCGATTTTGCTGCGTAAAACAACATATAAAAACGACAAATTTTTTATTATTCGGTTTTATTAATATTGCTTCCATTTGAACGATTTCAACAATCTAAAACAGCTTGAAAATGAATTATTTTAGCAAAAACAGCACGTTTTGAGCTTAAATCTGCACGTTTTTATCGCGGCAAGCAACATAAAACAACAAAATTTTATTATTTCGTTTTTATTATTATTGCTTCTATTTGAACGATTTTAACGATCTAAAATGCTTTAAAAATGATTATTTTAGCCAAACAGCACGTTTTGAGCTTTTAATCTGCGTTTTAACGCGTAAAACAGCTTATAAAAACGATAAAGTACGTATTCGGTTTTATTAATATTTAGCTATTTGAACGATTACAACAATCTAAAACGCTTGAAAATGAATATTTTGCCTTAAAACAGCACGTTTGAAGACTTAAAAATCTGCGTTTTTAACGTAAAACAACGCAAAAACGACAAAATTTTTTATTATTCGTTTTATTAATATTGCTATTTGAACGATTTCAACGATCTAAAGTAGCGAAAATGATTATTTTTAGCAAAACAGCGCGTTTGAACTTTAATCTGCGTTTTTTAACGCGTAAAACAGCATAAAAACGACGAAATTTTTATTATTCGTTTTTATTAATATTGCTATTTTGAACGATTTCAAAGATCTAAATGCTTATAAATGATTATTTTAGCAAAACAGCTCGTTTTGAAGGCTTAAAACGCGTTTTTAACGCGTAAAACAGCATAAAGAAACGACAAATTTTTTTATTATTCGGTTTTATTATGTTAGCCTATTTGAACGATTCCGGCGATCTAAAATGCTTGAAAATGATTATTTTTTAACAAAACAGCACGTTTGGAACTTTTAATCTGCGTTTTAACGCGTAAACAACATAAAAACGACGAAATTTTATTATTCGTTTTTTTATTAATATTGCTTCTATTTGAACGATTTCCAAAAGATCTAAAATGCTTATAAATGATTGGTACAGCAAAACGGCTCGTTTTTGAGGGCTTAAAGCAGCCGTTTTTAACGCGCGTGCAAAACGGCAGAAAAACGACAAAATTTTTATTATTCGGTTTTATAATATTGCTTCTATTTGAACGATTTCCAGCAATCTAAAAACAGCGAAAATGATTATTTTTAGCAAAGCAGCACGTTTTGATCTTTAATCTGCGTTTTAACGCGTAAAACAGCATAAAAACGACAAATTTTTTATTATTCGTTTTTTATTATTATTGCTTCTATTTGAACGATTTCAACGATCTAAAATGCTTGAAAATGATTATTTTAGCAAAACAGCACGTTTTGAGCTTTAATCTGCGTTTTAACGTAAAACAGCATAAAACGACAGAAATTTTTTATTATTCGATTTTTATTAATATTACTTCTATTTGAACGATTTCAACGATCTAAAATGCTTGAAAATGATTATTTTAGCAAAACAGCACGTTTTGAGCTTTAATCTGCGTTTTAACGCGTAAAACAGCATAAAAACGACGAAATTTTATTATTCGTTTTTTTATTAATATTGCGTCTATTTGAACGATTTCAACGATCTAAAATGCTTGAAAATGATTATTTTAGCAAAACAGCACGTTTTGAGCTTTAATCTGCGTTTTAACGCGTAAAACAGCATAAAAACGACGAAATTTTTATTATTCGTTTTTTATTAATATTGCCTCTATTTGAACGATTTCAACGATCTAAAATGCTTGAAAATGATTATTTTAGCAAAACAGCACGTTTTGAGCTTTAATCTGCGTTTTAACGCGTAAAACAGCATAAAAACGACAAAATTTTTATTATTCGTTTTTTATTAATATTGCTTCTATTTGAACGATTTCAACGATCTAAAATGCTTGAAAATGATTATTTTAGCAAAACAGCACGTTTTGAGCTTTAATCTGCGTTTTAACGCGTAAAACAGCATAAAAACGACAAATTTTTTATTATTCGTTTTTATTAATATTGCTTCTATTTAAACGATTTCAACGATCTAAAATGCTTGAAAATGATTATTTTAGCAAAACAGCACGTTTTGAGCTTTAATCTGCGTTTTAACGCGTAAAACAGCATAAAAACGACAGAATTTTATTATTCGTTTTTTATTAATATTGCTTCTATTTGAACGATTTCAACGATCTAAAATGCTTGAAAATGATTATTTTAGCAAAACAGCACGTTTTGAGCTTTAATCTGCGTTTTAACGCGTATAACAGCATAAAAACGACAAAATTTTATTATTCGTTTTTATTAATATTGCTTCTATTTGAACGATTTCAACGATCTAAAATGCTTTAAAATGATTATTTTAGCAAAACAGCACGTTTTGAGCTTAAATCTGCGTTTTAACGCGTAAAACAGCATAAAAACGACAAAATTTTTATTATTCGTTTTTTATTAATATTGCCTCTATTTGAACGATTTCAACGATCTAAAATGCTTGAAAATTATTATTTTAGCAAAAGGCAGCGCGATTTGAACACACCCACTTCCCAGAGCCCCCAAAATGAGGGGAGAACGCGGGGAATAAAATACCATTCAATATCAGATTCGTTCGAGTTTTCTCTTATTGAGTTTTGATTTGCAATATCAGATATAAATTTTCCGAGCTCATTTAACTCTCTTTGTGCTCCTACAAAATTCTTGCCATTGTCAGAAAAAATTTGTGATGGTTTTCCACGCCTGCTACAAAACCGGCGCAAGCATGCAATGAATGCGGCAGTCGTTAGATCCGAAACAAGCTCTAAATGTATTGCCTTTGTGGCGAAACAGACAAATATGCACAAATAAGCCTTATGACTTTTGGCGCCGCGACCCTTCCTGTCCTTAACAATAAAGGGTCCTGCGTAGTCAATTCCGCTAACCTGGAACGGACTACCAGGACTGATGCGTGTCTCAGGCGAATCACCCATCAATTGTTGTGATTTGGTTGGATTGCATTTAAAGCACGTAATGCAATTTCTTACAATTTTGCGACATAAGCTTCTCCCAGATAGCGGCCAATATTTATTTCTAATAATTGCCAACAATGCTTGTGGACCGCAATGTAGCTGAACTTTATGTTCTCTTTCTAATATGAGTGTGGTTAATGTTGATTTGCTATGCAAGAGTATGGGATGACGTTTATCGAATGAGTAGGTTGAATTTCTTAATCGACCACCTACCCTTAATATAGAGCCTTCTTTGCATGGATTTTCTTTGTTTTTCAATGAATGTATTAATCTTTCAAAGTGCTGCAATTTCGATAGCTTAACCAATGCAAGGTTGGCGTACTTTAATTCATTGGTTGTAAGTGGACCAGAACGTTTGTGCGCTTGTTTTTCCTTACAATTTGAAATAAACCTAAAACAATAGCTGACAACGCGGCACAATTTGCTATGATCGGAGTATTTTTTGAAAATGTCAAATTCTGAGATCACACTTGCAGCTGTAACACATGTATTTACCTTGCGCTGTTCAGTCTCGCAATCTGAAGATATTAAAATTGGAATTATTTCCGATGGCCATTTATCAGCGTTACATGTTAAAAAGGTTGGCCCTGACCACCAAATGTTGCTTTTTATTAATTCCCTTGAAGTAACTCCCCTTGTTATAAGATCGGCGGGATTGTCAAAAGTCCTGACGCGTGACCATTTACCTATTTCGGTCAAATTTTGAATTTCGGCTACCCTGTTTGCAACAAAGGTTTTCCACTTATTGCTTGATGCCATGAGCCAATGCAACACTATTGTTGAATCACTCCAATAATATTCGGCGTCAAAGGTAATTTGTAGAGTATTTCGAATTTTCTTTGTCAGTTTGGCTAGCAATAGCGCTCCGCAAAGTTCTAGCCGGGGTATAGAGATTTGTTTTAATGGAGCCACCTTAGATTTTGCGCAGAGTAAATTGATGTTAACATTACCTGCCTTGTTAACAGTTCTCACGTAAATGCACGCTCCATATGCAACTTGGGACGCATCACAGAATCCGTGTAGTTCGATTGAATCATATTGGTCGCACATGATACGCCGATTTATTTTAATTTGATCCAGGTTGGTTAGATTATCAATAAAATCAATCCATCGGGTATGAATTTCGATTGGCAACGATTCATCCCAATCTACTTTAATTTGCCATAACGATTGCATAATCAACTTTGCGGTTATTATGATTGGGGATAAAAATCCCAATGGGTCAAAAAGTTGTCCAATTAATGACAATATTGTTCTTTTTGTGATGCGAGTGTCGCTTAAAGTTTTGTTTTTGTAACCGAATGTATCTGTTAGTGAATCCCATGATAAACCTAACGTTTTAATTTCGGCAGTGTCGGAAATTGTGAGCGTATTTGATGTGTCGCCTTCCACAATTGGCAGTACAAATGTATTGCATATTGGTTGCAATAGTTTGTCAACGATTAATACTTTGTTTTGGAATTTTTCAATTAATAAATTCCAGGCAATCATGTAATTGTCTGATGTTGGTGCCAGAGATGAAATAGTATTTGCCGCTTCTCCCGTTAGACACGAGCGCAAATATTGAATTTTCTGGACGTTGTCAAGGTCCGGATAGTTGTGTATTAAAGATTTAAACGTCTCAGAGAATGACGTCCATGCGTCATGTTGACCATTGAATTTAGGCAATTCTAAATTCGGTAATTTATGTTAGCCGAATTTTGGTACCCAAGACGCCGCCACGACGCGCCATCTTGCTTTTAATGAGCCTTTGGGCCAGACTTTTGTACCTTTAAAGTAATATCAAAATAATGTAATTTTCGAAAGTTTTATAACCCACGTTGCGCATATATTAGAAAGTGATTCAGCACCGAGCAGCGCGGACCAATTCGATTTTGCGCCGTAGCTACTTTGCTATCTCGCCATTTTTAAAACCGAGTACGCAAATTAAAGTTATGCGGCAATCAAAAAGGATGCCGAGTTAACGCAAATTTCCAGCATAGTGGTTGATGCTCGCCGGTAGCACGAAACGCGCAAGGTTGCCGAAGACGAGCTGTAAGCATGCCGCCGAAGACGAGCCGCGCTGATGCCGCTGCCGGACGATGAGTTGAGTTGATGCCGCCGAAGACGAGCGCGTTGATAATAACCGATGCTGGGCAAACTGACCAACCCGGGCGATTCTTCGTAAATAAACTTCCATCCCGGTTCAGCGGGATCCCGCCGTTAGCGAAACCCGCGTAGCCGGTCGTCCTGGTTCTGGAACAACGGTTTGTCTGATTTTTTGTTTACATGCTCGTGCCAACCTGACCGAGCGACCGGTCTAACATCGCGCCTAAGATATGAGAAAGTGATGCGGGTAGATAAGGTGCGCAGTGAAGAAACCCGCTGGATTTTAAACGGTTTATTTAACGTAAGTACGGGCACCGCGCCTGCTAAAGCGAATGAATTTTATAACCGGCGTAAATGCGCAGATCTGGGGACATTTCGCTGCCTGATTTCGTAACCGCCGGAGAGAACAGCGCTAATTCGCGTTGTCCCGCAGGTGTATCGTCAAATGCAAATGTGATAAACACCGCCGCGCTATCAATAACGCTTGTCGGATCCTAACCGAACAGTTCATTTTTACAAAACCGCTCGACCGGATTTCAACAATCTAAAATGCTTGAAAATTTGGCGCATGAAAGGCGAATAAGCAACGTTTTTGAGCATAACCCGCGTTTTAAACCCGTAAAACAGCATAAAACGGAACGAAATTTTAATTGATGGTTTTAATAAAATTTTGAGGGTATATTTATACATGTTTTGAGAATAATACCGCAAATTTTGAAATAAAATATTAAATATAACAAAACCAAACCAAAATCCCGCTAAAACCAAACGACATTCTGCAAATCAATGAACCCCGGGCGAAACGTAAAATCAAAATTAACAAAATGTCGGGCATGTTGAATAAAAGTTAAATTTTCCGTAATTTCGTCGCTTTTTACCCCGGCCAAATTTTAATCACCACCAAAACTGGAGGGGTCATTGTATAGAGAAATCACGAGAGAGGAGATGCATAAAAAATTTGATAGCGATCGGATCATTTTGTCCCCGAGTAATCACCCAGCAAATTCGAAAAATGCTGCTTGAGAAAACGCTTTAAAGATAAATGCAACCAGCTCGAGCCGGATACCTCTTAAATGGGCTGCTACCCCAAACCATTCCAGATATCGATTTAAAATTTTAGTATGTTACTTAATGAGAACATGTAAATATCCGATTTGAAAATTTCTACCAGGTGTTCCTTAAACGCGTAAACAGCAAAACCACAAACATTTTTATTATTCGTTTTTAATAAAATTGCCGTATTTATGAGACTTCAAACCACGCAAAAAAAATTGGGCGATATTGTTATTGATGGTTTTTAATTAAACGGCGCCCTATTTGAAACGATTTCTAAATGATCTAAAATGCTTGAAATTATTTTTCTATAGCAAAACAGCAACGTTTGAGTTAAATTCCGGCGCTTATAACGCATAAAACAGCATAAAAACGACAAAATCATTTATTTATTTTTACAAAATTGCTTTATTCGGAAACGGATTTCTAAACGCGGATTTAAAATGCTGCATAATTATATTACAAGCAAACGTTAACGTTTTGAGCTTAAATTCCGCGCTTTAACGCAAAACAGCATAATAACGGACGAAATTTTTTTCGGTTTGCCTTTTGCCAAAACCCGTTTCGGCGCGAAACGATTTCCCAAACAATCGCAAATTAAGGTAAATTATTATTATAGAGCAAGACGTTAAACGTTTAGAGTTTAAACCCGCGCTTTAACCGCAAACGCTAAAACCGCCCGAAATTTTATTGATGGTTTTACCAAAATTCGCGCCGATGGAAACAAATTTAAACGACCTTAAATGCTTGAAAATTATTATTATAGTAAAATCAAACGGTTTAGTTTTAAATGGCGTTTTTAACGCGAAAATATATAAAATGGACGAATTTTTATTGCTGATTTTTTAATATTATTCACCTATTTTGAATGATTTCAAACGATCAAAACGTTTGGTGATATTTTTATTATAGCAAACAGCAAATACTTTGAGTTTAACGCACAAACAGCATTAAACCATCAAAATCATTTTTATATTGGTTTTTGAAACAAAATTGCTACTTATTCCAAACGGGACTAAACAATGAAACGTTTGAAAATTATTATTATGCAGCAAAACAAAACTCATTAAGCGTAAATCTCGTTTTAACCGGAAAACAAGTAAGGTGAAACGACAAAATTTTTTATTGTTGGTCTTTTAACAAAATTAAGTTTCCTTATTTAACCGATTTCAAACCATTTAGCCGCTTTGTACCTATTATACAGCAAACAAATACTTATGAGTTTAAATCTGCGCTTTAACGCAAACAAAGTATAAAACGGACAAAAAATTTTTATTTTAGCTTTTATATTGTAAATTGCTTCTATTAGAAATGATTTCAACGATTTAAAATGCTTGAAAACATATTACGCGTCGTTATTTGTACCTTAAATCTGCATGAACGCGAAAACAGCATATAAAACCGACCGAAATTCCGTTGCTGTTCCTTTTAATAAAGCAAATCCATTCAAACCATTTCAACGATCTAAAATGCCCGGTACCATTATTATACCCCGCAAACAGTACGTTTGAGCTTAAATTCCACGTTTAACGCGAAACAACCATAAAATATTCGAAATTTTCGCTTGTTGGTTTTAATCAAATTCGCTTTATTTAACCGGATTTAAACTAATTCAAAATGCTCAAAATTATTATTATAGCAAACCAGTCCCGTTTTGAGCTTAAACCGCGTGAACGCAAAACAGCATAAATAATGGGGTGAAATTTATTGCTGGTATTTTTAATAAAATTGGTTCCCATTTGATCCATTTCAAATGATCAAAATGCCTGGAAAAAATTACTTATTATAAGGAAACAGCAAACGTTTTAGGCTTAAATCAGCGTTTTTAAACGCGAAACAGCATAAAACCGGACGAAATTTTTTATTAAGCTGCTTTTTATTATTATCGCTTCTATCGGTCCAGATTTCAAACGGATCTAAAATGCTTTGAAAATAATTATTTTGCCAACAAACAGCAACGTTTTGAGCTTATCTGCGTTTAACGCGTAAACGCCAAAACCGATCGTGAATTTTTTATGATTCGTTTTAATAATATTGCTCAATTTGAACCGGATTTCATCGATCTAAATGCTTGAAAATGATTATTTTAGCAAGACGTTACAACGTTTTGAGTTTTAATCATGCTTTGAACGCCGCAAAACGGTTACAAACCGACCCGAAATTTTGACGACCTGTTTTATTAATATTGCTTCGCCTGGAACGGATTTTCAAACGGGACTCCAAAACGCTTGAAAATTTTACTATTTATAGCCAAACAACGCTTTTGAGTGTTGCTAAATAGCCGGATTAAAACCGATTAAAATCTGAAAAATGACGTTAATTATAGCAGAATCCTCACTGTTTTAGCTTCTAAACCCGCGCGTTTTAACGTCATAAAAAACGGACAAATTTTTATCCTTATTTGAATGGATTTCAAACGATATAAAACGCTTGGATCAAATTATTAATTTATATTAGGCAGAAACGAACACGTTTGATGAATTCATGTTTGCAGCGTAAGTAAGTTCTGCGCCAAAATTAACAAAACCGTATTGTTGATGGAATAAAACGTTTCGTATTTCTAAAAAATAGCATTGGTTAAAATTATAATGTGATTTTGCCCTGAGGTTACTCAAAACTGATTGTTTTGTGTATTAGGTGGTGTTTCGCGTAAGTGCTGCGTTAAGGCGCAAGTACGCGTGCTGTGGGTATGCGGCGTGAGAGTTGCTCGTTGAGTAATTTGCATTTCGTGCTTCTGTGCGTTTGAATGTGTTCTTTAATATTAAATATTTGTCGGTTAAATGATTTTTGGGCTATCGTTAGTGTATTTTCTATGGCTGTGTTTGGGGTTGTGGATGGTATTACATTTATGTGTTTTTATCTTTATCTTTTGTATTTTTATTTCCGCGGTTATGTTACGCGTATATTGCAGCGTCGACCGGGTTATTTTATAAGGCGCCGCCGTTTTCGTGTAAGGCGTTTGTGCTCTTAAAGCCGTGTGTTTGCAGTTTGTTGATGTTATTACTTTGTTTTTATATGCTGATATTGTAGTTTTTGAATATTTTTGTCTATGTAATGGAATGTGTGGAATTTAGTGGCTGTGTTTGTATTGTTTATGGTGTGTTTGTGTTGTAATTTGTTATGGATTTAAAAAATGCCATGCGACGTGATTCAAACACCTCAAAGTAGGCGCTGCTGCTACACACTGCATGACACTTATAACCTTACAGTTTAAGTGTGTGAACAAATTTCGATGATTGAAAATACAAAAATTGAAATATAAAAACCGTAACGTGGAACTAGAGCGGAAGTAGAAAAAGATTGACCGCTCGCTACCCTCGCTCCCAATAAGTTCTCGTCTATAATGCCCTCGTTTAGCCACTTCTTACTTAATATACTATTTTCTACTTCCACCTATAAAGCGCCAGTTTTTCCACGGTTTATAGACACAAAAAGTGATACTTTATATACAGACGGCCAAGCCGTACATAATATTTATTATGTACTTGTATTATGCACGGGACGGAGCAGCCGCCTGCGCATTTGCCTACGGAGCAGCACCAGGCGGTGTAGCAATGCGTATACTTTTCTTCAATTCTTCTCTTTTAAACTCTATTCATTTTTATATTTATTGCTACATTTCTTTTGTGTTTGTCAAATTACTTTTATGTGTTTACTATCGGAAAGACAAAAGGCTTAAATAATAAATATAAGCATTCGGGCAGCAGTTCCTTGACCCCGACTTAATCCGTATTTTCCATTAATACGTATTTTCCAAACTCGGACCTTTCCAGGTATCCACTAACCTTCTGGTCCGTCTTTCACCCTCATAAACCAATTAAATCTCAACTAATACTGTCCTAGCAAACCATGTGACATGACCGATTATCTTTCCTTAAATATCGCAACTTTGAAATCTAAGAACAGTTCCTACTTATCTTCTCACAACTCGTCACGCTGCCCGAGATGAATCTATTCATTAAAATATTTGTGTCTTGTGTTTCTGTGAACTAACATTGCCCCCACGATTCGCGCACGAAAGCGGTATGAAATGCCATGTGACGTCAATCAAACACGTCAAAGCAAGCGCTGCTACTGTTCGTATTGAAGGGGCACGATATAAATATATTGAACACTCGGATGAGTTTAAAATAGAACGCTTATTATTACTTGTTTTTAATTATAATTTGACAAATGTCTTATACTACTTGACTAATCTAGTCGAGTTGCTAATAATAAGTGACGCTGCTTTGCAACGCGCGCCATAAGTAGTCGCGAAGAACGCTGACTCCAGAACTTAGAAGATAAGGCGAGATCCGCATAATATAATTCCTCCCCCGTTAACTAAGGACGTCCACGTGTTTTTGAGGTTTGGCGATAACAATGTTTTTGCGTTCCTTCCTATCATTTACAATGCTCTTAATTATTATAAACGCTAATACAATTATTAATACAATCATTAATACAGTAGTAATAGTAAAATGCGTAACATGAACAACGGGATTGATTTCAAGTTCTTTTTCATCAAGTACTCTGCCATCTCGAATTAGCTCTTTTGCATCTTCCAAATGCTTATTTCCTAAGTTAATTACGTAATTACTATTGATATCCAAATCGTCGATTTTTGTTAATTTTATTTTGTAGATGATATTCGAACTTTCAAATGTTTTCCCGTGCACTAGGATTTTACAATTTACTGCGATCAGTGCATTTTTCTTAATAATGAATTTTTCAATTTTTATATTACCTTCTTCCAGAACGATTTTATCAAAACTTGATACGGGAACTTGATTGTTGCTTAATTCTATTGCCGTTTTGAAATTGTTTTTCATTAACGCAAAAGTCCACTGTTCTGGATTTTCTAGTAAGCATTTGTCACTTTTGGGTTTTTCAACACACAACACTTTAGTCTCAATTTCGTTGCACGATTCGTAGGTCCACATTTCTTCTGTTGCTCCAATGAGGTGGTACTTCGATGGTGGCACAAGTACTTATCGGACTACCCTCGTACTTGCATGTCATCGTTAGGGATCGGATAAATTTGTTGGTATAGGTAAGTATTTTCTTTGACACTAGGGATACACAAACTACATATAATTGTTTCTTTAATTGAGATTATTTTTAATTTGGAAAATTCGAGCAATTTAAAAGGGTGAGTCCGATCCAACTTCAATAATTCGTTTGGCTTGTGTGCTAATGCTAGATGATTTGTAATATTTAATAAATCAGACGTTGATATTAATTCTAAATTGAAGATATCGTTAAAAACGAGACTTATTGTTTGTTCGATTGACTTTAGGGTTTCCAGAACTTGTAGGCTTAGATAAATTTCATATTGTAAAAGAGAGTGCAATTCATACTCGGTTTGAAGATTTTGAAGTGCTGCGAAAAAGTTATTAATATTGCTTTCGATTATGTCCAAATTTTTAGCGTATTTGTCAGTCAGATAGTTGGCGAAAGATGTAAATTTGTCAATACGTTTAATTATCACATTTTGATTATTGAAAAGTGCGTCAAGATTTTTGTTAATTTCTCGTAGATCTTCATCATCTAAATTTCCGGTAATGAACTTAATTTCCGTTCCAACTACGTTTGCAAGTCCACTTTTATTTCTTTGGTGTAAATTGAATTTTGTTAAAGTATCCTCGATCTGTTGGCAGTTTTATATTAACATAAAAATAAAACTTATGGTATCTTCGTAAAATTTTGGCTTTTCCATGATCTTCTAATAGCCAAGCATTTGTTTTAATCGGTTCATTAACAGGATCATCAAAGTCCTGCAACGTAAAATATTTCTTATGTCTTTTAATTTTCTTTTGGTTTATGTTTGTTGGTTTATTAGAGTTCTCACAAATCCCTTCAACTTTATTATTATTATTACTGATTCGCGTAACATTCAGTTTTTTAGAAACAGGACCGGCTTTTCTTATTTTTTGTCGTCTGATATACTCCTCTAGTTCAATTGTTGGTATATTGTTTTTATTTCGTGCATTTTGTTCATGTTTGGTCTTTGTTTTCTTTTCTAATTGTTGGTGATATAACAACTCATAGAAAAGTAATATTTCGTCTTTTCTCCTGTTATTATAATCTTGATATAAAGTTTTATCAAATTTAAGTTGGTGAGCATTACGATTGTCATAAGAACCATATAAAAGTGAAAATGGTGTGAATCCTGTTGATGAGTGAATTGTTTGATTGTACATTGTTATTATAGAAATCATTAAATCTTGAGAGGTGACATTTTTATTTTTGAGCTTTGCAATTCTGATTTTTTCAAGAATTGTGTTTTTAAATTCTTTTCCTTCGTCGCAAACAATTCTGCTAGGGTAATGGTGATGCGAAAAGTAATGTCTTAATTTGTCGAGTATGGTTATTGCTGTTAAATCTGAAACATAATAAGCTTGTGCGTATTTTGAGAAAATGTATATTATGGTAAGGAATTTGCTTTTGTCAAATGAGAATGTGTCAATGTGAATGACTTCGAATGGTTTTTTAGTTAGCATCGGACCTAACATTGGAATTTTGGAAGGTTTTCTTTCGTATTTGGCTTGAAGGCATAACTCACATGTATTGATTATCTTATTTACTGTCTCAGCCATTTTTGGCAGTAAACTTCTTTCTTCAGGTGGTTTACGGTTTCGGTCGTATCATTACGATTTTGCATGTGGTATTCCTCTACGATTTTGTGTTGATCACTAGTGTTTGTAATCTCTTGACAAATCATGTTTGATTTAACAATTTTGAGTTCGTCATTATTGATTTCTTGGCAGGCTTGTATAAATAGAATTTCTAGCTTTTTTATCTTTAAAATAAATTCCGTAAAGTGTATTTGGAATTAAATATTGCTGTATAAATCTTTCAAAACCTTCTTCTTGTTGTCCTGCTCTTACCGTTACGTACAAATTTTGTTTGTCAAATGTGATAATTTTTCACTGAATTCGTCAGCTCTATCGATAATAATACGATTCATGAAACAATTTACAGATTTTTCACTGATGGGCATTGTGAAAATTGGATGTTCTGCTGAAGTATAAGCTCTTTCACCCGATGAAATTACGAGAATTCGACCTAGTTCTTCAGCGATTAACTCCTGGTTTTCATTTTTGTCAAAATTTGGTAAAATTGATAGATTATCATTATCGTCTAAATTATTTGCTTTAATTTCATTTGTTTTGATTTCGACTCGTAAAAGAGCATCTGCGACAAAATTTTCTTTTCCCTTTTTATAATTAACCTCGTAATTTAATTCTTCTAATTTAAGTCGCCATTTAGTCAAACGTGAATTTGGATCTTTGATTGAAAATAGCCATACTAAAGGTTTGTGATCTGTCTCAATCACGAAACGTCGTCCAAAAATATAAGGTCTAAAATGTTTTGTACACACGACAATAGCCAATAGTTCGCGTTCGATAGTTGAATAATTTCGTTCGGCAGAATTTAATGTTCTGGAATAGTAAGCAATTGGTTTGTTATCTTGTGATATTACACCTCCTAGCGCTGTATTTGAGGCGTCGGTAGTTAAACAAAAAGTTTTGTTAAAGTCCGGATAGGTAAGTATTGGTGCGTTACTTAACAAATCTTTACATTATTGAAAAGCTTGAAGATACTCATCATCGTCAATTTGTATTTTTGAATTTTTCTGACACTTTGTAAATGGTTGAACTATTCCTGCAAAATTTTGAATAAACCGACGATAATATCTCGTCAGTCAGAGAAATTACTTAATTTCTTTGACTGTTTTTGGTATTGGGTAATTTTGAATAGCGTGAATTTTTGAAGGATTTGGTTTGATACCTTCTGGTGTTATGGTATGACCTAAAAATTGAACTTATTTTCTTAAAAATTTGCATTTATCTATTTGTAATTTTAAATTGAATTCACGAAATTTTTCAAAAATAAGGCGTACGTGAACTAAATGTTCATGCAAGGATTTTGAGAAGACGACGATGTCGTCCATGTAAATAAAACAGAATTTATATAAGTATTCTCTAAAAATGTTTTCCATAGCTCTTTGAAATGTACTTGGAGTGATTTTTAACCCGAACGGCATGCGCAAAAATTCAAAATGATCGTTGTTTACGCAAAAGTTCGAACCGGACTTCGACTTTTATTTCTATTCATGGTCATTAACCAATTTAGATTCTTGTCTTTTTTTATAAATTTTAACAATTGTATGCTTTATGCGTTATATAAAAGGAATAAAAAGGAAAACGTCGACTTACAGCAAGATCTGCGCCATTAACATGTCGGAGACGATGACGATGTCTGGACGAAATTGATTTGGATAAGTCGGTTCTCAAAGGTGTGCTGGTCGTTCTGTGGAAGGTGCGATGTGGCCAACGGTCCTTTCTCGCAGGGGTAGATGCCCTCGTTTTAGTAAAGTATATGTCTTCGAAACTGAGACACTCTGGTGTAGGTCGTTAGTTACCTCTCTTATTTTTCCTAGAATTTTGAACATGAAAAAATTTATTCTTTTCTAACTAATCTTCCAAAACCATTGCTAAATTCCTAAGAACAGTAGATCTGACCGTATCATTCAAAACAAACAATTCCATAGGTAAACTAATTAAAAATTGTAAAGACAAAGTAGATCCCAAAACAGATTTCAGTGTGATATTTATTCTCATATGGTGATAACTATATTAAAGAGCAATTAAATCCTCTTCGTGGTTTTCAAAGACTAGCATTGTTTAAGGAATGCCCGACAAAAAATTATTTTCTGAGTGGCGCTGCAGTGCTCCGAAACTTCTTAATAAATAGTTTTGAATCAATTAAAAAAAAAATTGGCTGTCGAAATTTTATTGAATTTCTCAAATTTATTTGCAATTTATATTAGGTTTTAGAACTCGAGGATTCATTACACTAAGTATCCACTTGACACGTTATATAACACAAAATGGTTATATTAACAATATTTGCAGGAACAATGAAATTGGTCCTTTAAAATTGTACGGGTTACTAAACTAGGGCTTGCCGCTGCAGTCAAGTCAAAGTTAATCGCATCGTGGCTTTGGTGATGCGTTTTACATGCCCGTACGGATGCGTCGCAATGCGCGGAATTGCACGGAATGGCATTAAACGTGTACAGTTACGTTGGCAGCCTGGCTCGGCAGTCAATATACGGTTATTCCCGGCCGGCGCGCACGTCGAATAGATGGAACTCTTTGCACGCCATTAAAGTTCCATAATTCTTCGCGAGGACGCGCCGCGGGACCTGCAAACTTGCTAACTCGCGACAACACCCGTAAATCCACAATGACAAAAATCCGCACATCTACGAAAAAAAACGCAAGTGTTTTATTTCTAAAAGACGCATATCCGGATTATGTCATTAACGCACAACACGCGATTCGATCAACCTGTTACGTTAATCGCAGATAACAGCGTGGTGAGAGTGATGCGCACTGGATGCGCATACATTCGCTAAAATAAAGCGAGTGAAATTCGTATTAATTTGAGCATTACGTCGACTCACCTTCGCCTTCGCCTGCTTTATCGCCTAGAAAAAAAAACGCTAACCATAAAACAAAGCAAAAGCATTGTCTGCTGCTTTGCATGTAACGCTTTGGTAAATTCATGGGCGTGCTACGCATTGTTCCAAACATAAACACAGGCATGGCATGCGTCGTGTTACACTATTAAATTAGCTCGAAACTGAACATAAAAAAATAAAAGTTATCAAGCAATAAGTGATTGCAACATGATATTTTGTACCTATGTTGTTTGCCTTGCTCGAGTTTAAAACCTCGATAATTGTAGTGTTATATGGCGCTGAAAGTTTCGCGAAGTTCAACCACTTCTGTTTAGTGCTGGTAAGTTTAAGGAGTCACTTTTCGAGGGCAGGAGAAACGGCAAAACATACAAATTAATTACTCCGAGGTTGGCGCATCTGCATCTGTTTCTGTTCAGTGGGGACAGACATGCGAACGCGTTGACATACTCGTCGTGGCGGTGAATAGCTGGTACCCGTGTCTGACGTGCGTAAAACGGTAAACGGTAAAAATGTGAACGTAGTACGCGAACAGCAACGCAAGAAACCGAGCCAACAGCATCGACTTCAGACGCTTCGGACTCGCTAATCGCCTTAAAAGTTCACGTGCAGTCCGATGCACAACGGCACTCTGTGTGACCGCGCAAATTTATCGCCAACGAACGCCATTTACGAACCTATAAGCCTAAACTTGTAATTGCCAATTGATAATGTTGCCTGTTAACAGCTCTAACAACCTCAACCATTTACAGTTCTTAAAAAAATTATTCACCTATCTTCGATGTCATAAGTTTTCATAAGTAAATAGGTAGGTAATACATGATCTAAGGGAAGTAAGAAATCGTGTATTTGTAGTTAGAACGGTCTTACTGAAAAATTAATTTCACATTTACAAATGTACAAAAAAAGTGTTATATCGATGTTTATTGTCGTACCCTATGATAAAATTACATAACCAAAGTAGTCTATTTTTTTTCCTTTTATTTAAACGCTCTTGTAAACAGTTTCTACTTAACATAATTTTATTTATCTTTCTCACAATCTTCTAAGTTTACATTTAAACGGATAATTCTACAGTTGCGGAATATCGTTTAGATAAAATGACACTGGTGAGCATGGTAGGTACTACTTATGATGAGTTGAAAATTACTTGAAATAGCCATAGAATAATACTGAATGAAAAGTTTACAAAACCAGGTGGTAAGCAATTCAGAGATAGATACAACATTAATATGCAGCCTGAATTTGTTAACAATAACCCTACCGTTATGGGGGATGACTGGAACGTTTTATTAAAATGTAGTATCGGAAATGGGTATAGGCCAATACCAACGTCTAATATTAAGTATACTTTGTAACATAAAGCATAGTTTTAAAGATGTACCGAGTGCGAGGGACGACAGTTGTAAAATTGTAAAATATGAGAGCAGAGAAGTGGGAAGACTGGTGCGAGGCCTGAGGGTCACTTTTCTGACCGAAGGGCAGGCAGAATAATTTTGGCGTACGACTAGTGAAGACGTGTTTTGTGATTTCTTTAAATATTTTGTATCAATTAAATAAATTGGTTTAGCTTACTCCCTGTTTTTTACACTGGTATTAAATCCGATCTTACATAAATTTGATTAATTTTGGTAGAAGGATATTTTTGATCATGGAAATGCCTGTAGGCTACTTGTCACAAAAATATGACTTACAGGGTGGAAAATAAGAGCTGCAGGTATCTATACCTATATAATCGTAGTTATATAATTTAAACCGGTAATATTATTGATCAAGCCGACCCATAATAGATCCAAAAAACAAGAAAGGGAGTTTCTCCCGATCAAGTTTTTGTGTCACTGTTTTATATATGTATCTGAGCTATCTAAGCATAAAATTATTTCCCCTCAGCTAAAAGTATTTCCAAGCAGTGGAGAATCTAAGATACGTTATTAGTCATATAATGTGTGAATGAATCACAATTATTATTCAACGTATTTAAAAATTTAATTCATCAACGACACGCTGTGATATCAATGAGCTTACGGTTAACCATTGGTAGCAATGAAGATGGAGATTTCTGTGACTCGAATTCAAAGCATAATCTTACTTATTATTATTGATGTTTATTACTGGCAGTGTCAATGCGTCGGTCAACATTCAATGGTACTATACTAACGCGCAATGCCGTCGGGATAATATGAAAATGAGTGAGCATGTCTGAATCGACGATGGTAATATATTGATATTAGCATGATAACCTGGACGAAATCAAGCAAGACAGCGCATCGGCCCTAGATAGACGAAGAAGATGGAAAATCTAAAGTTTCCGTTTATGCTTTATGCAGATGTGAGGTGGCTGGCAGCCGTTTGATATTGCCATTGTGGCACTCGGCCGACCGGCGCGATTCGACATTAATCTCGCGATTATTTATCGCCATTAGGTGAACATGTGTGCATGCGCGCCCAACAGATGTTTATTACATCCATGCGCGACCAACCTGGGTGTTGCATTGACCTAGAAATAATCACAATGTGACGCGGCGTAATTCGCGAACGAAATTTGTTAATTACTGATTGGTGCGCGTTGATGAAAAGCCAAAATTATGTAGTAGCACTTCCTTGCACGGCTTAATAAGTGATTCAAGCTGTGATGGTCTTTAAAAGTGGGACGATTGAAAAGTGATGAATCAGTAGTCGTGCAGAATTGACACAAATCGCACACAAAAGCCACACACACACACACACACACACACACAAACTCATACTCTACACTTATATGCTTTAACTTTAAATAAATTCAGTACGCAAGAAATATTGTGAAGAATATAGTCGCCTGATAACAAATACATCGTCCGGTAGAAATGGCAGTTCATTGTGTTTGGCGCTTTGTGCGTTTCTATGAATATCTTGCTTTTGCACTCTAGTTGAAGCAATTGCATCGGTGATTACGCACTGCTCGCAGACATTTTAAAAACGCATGCCATCGAGCAACAAAAGTTATTGGAGCATAAGGAATTGTATATGCGAGCAACTACAAATTGTTTTTGTTGAATTTGTAACCGACTTGTGAAGCGCCGCGCGGTGAAATTGCGGATAGAAATGTTGTTTATAAGGAAGAAAAGAAAAAGTTAATAACGATGTTGGTTGATTCCACCTGCAAATCCGTTGACCACATGACTCGCACGCCGCAAATACGAATCGAATTTGCATCGATGAATGTTTGTTTCTGCTCATTTAAATAGGTATAATTTTATTCAAATCTGCATCCGAATTAGAAGTAGAAGACAGCCTCTGAGAAAACCTGAAAGATACCAAACCGAAACGTTTATAATGTGAAATGTAAGCAATTATACACACTCGTGATGTGGTGTGGTGTGTGTGGTGGGTTACCTAGTTATTACTCATTACCGAACAAATTGGTGAACGGAAAAGTATCCTAAAAATCACGACGGCGCACTAAAAACGATTTCAGATGGAAAAAGCGACTAAAATAGAAACGTGTAACTAGGAAAGGAGAAATAGTGTGTGATTTCACACAAGCAACTGTCAAAACTTCATATTCGCATATCGCTCAACCGGCAGTTGGCCGGCGTATGCTGGAGTTAAAGGTGAAATGCATTAGTCAGCGCGCCGGCTAAATGGAAGACAATAAACCGTAAATGGTTAATTGTAAATGTTAATCAACGTAAAAAGCATTTCCGACGCTCTTAACAATAATACTGAATGTAACAATCGCTTGTACATTTCGTATGTGGTTTGTTCATACTCATGCTCTTATGTGGGCTTAGTGTGGCACAGATACCAACAATTCCATTGGCTTACTTTGTCAAAGAACGAACTATTTTGATTTACAAGCAATCACTTTTTCTACTGCAGTAATAAATTAGAAATTTCAGAAATCAAAGAAGTTTTCATACTACTTCTACGCATACACTTAACAGTAAAATTTTGACACATAGGGTGCTATTTGTTTACGCATAATGATGATTTGTGCAGTAAACACACCTTCTCTTTTTTTACTACATGATTATGTTATGCTTCACTTTTAGTTACAATAGACACGATGTAAAATGATACAACCACAACGGGTACTAAACAAACCAATTAAAACCACACTTCCATTCTCTAATCCTTAATTATAATCATAGTAACATTCATTACTTTTTAAGTGTTCGAATAAAAGTTGCATTCAACTTTAGTTTAGTTACCCTAGGTGTACTTTTATTAGAATTATATTGTAAGTCCGAACAGGTGTTAATGAGTACATTTATAATAATGAAAAAGTGTATCACAATATGCACTCAATCAGCCAAACATTAAAAGAATTTTTAGCAAGGGTAGAGAATCTGAGTACTTACATGTATTAATAGGATGAGATCTTTGCTATTTAGTCTACTTTATATGCGCATTCATAAATAATCTGCTATAAAAATGACAAAGTAGAGTATGTTTGGTCATATAAAAACTATTTTGAAATCTACAGTTGTTTTTAATCTTGCGCTGTGTTGATTAAAAATATATATAGGAAAGAAAAACATAATAACAATCCACGTGGAAAATTCCCATAAAAAATATTGTCATAAAATTGTAGCGTGTAAATTAAATATGCCGAGACCTAGCTGCATTTGTGAATGCACTTGCAGAACGTCACACTAAGTGCTTTTAGTTGTTGTTTCATCTGGCTGCTGATGCGCTTTAAAAATTAATTTCGCTTAATAAGCACTTCTCGCTGGAAAAACGAAGAAAGAAAGGAAGTTAAAATGATACACATGCGCATGTACGTGTAGAGTATTACCTCGCAGACTCTTGAGTGACTATTTTCGATAAGTATCAGAATATTCTGAATGGTAAAAACGCTGCATTTGCATTAGCTCTGGAATAGAGAATAAAATTATTTCAGTCATCTAATGTTACCGGCGTTGGAAAATCTACTTTCTTTTTGTTTTGCTGTTTTGCACATGGCACAGGCCAGTTTTAACAGTCGTCACCACGACTTTTTTCTCATAGTTGCTGAGATTTGAGAGACACTCGTGGTCGCAGGCCATACGAAAAAATGCTTTTGAAATTCCTCGCCTACTCATATCCGCAAGTTTTTAAACTTTTATTACTTATACCTACTGATTGGCAGACACGTACGTTTAGCGTATGTTCCAAGCGTAATGTAGCCATAGAACGATAGAATGAAATAAAAGAAATGATTAATGAGCGTACGATTTGGACGGAATTTTAAAACGAAGAAAACAAATTGTTTTAATTAGAACGCGCGATGGTTGTCATTTAATAATTAAATTCAAAAGCAGGCATTCGGCTTTAGACCGTCTATTAAAAAATACTTAAGTATGTGCAGTGAATGAAAACTTGAGAATTATTGTTCTAGGTTGATTTCGAAGATAACTACCTACATTAGTTTCTGTAAACATTATAGTACTTTATTCTAAACAAGATAACTTCGCAAATAATTGCCACGACTGGAAGCGTGAAGTTATCCAAACAATTATATATCTGAAATGTGTTTTTATCATTTTTAATTATTTACGCTTTTTGTTAAACGTTTATGGCATACAAAAATATACCTTTTAAACAGACCTACTCGACATGATGTTTTTACACTTACTTAATTTGTTTATAGACAGATACAAATATTGATGCAATTCCTATTATAATAAAATTATGTACTTTTACAACGTTTCTTTCCTCCTTTATGCAAATGCACTGCGCAACGAGAAACTTTGCATTGGATAATTGTAATTAAGCAATAACAATTTCAGTTAATGAACCTTTGTGCTGGCGTAATTATCGTACGCATTAATATTAGCGAGACGTCCTGCGTATGTGTGGATGTGTTTATCTGTGTGCGTATTACAATGCTCGTCTTGATTATGAAAACAAATCAATTTTGCAACATACGGTCGAATGCAAATAAAGCAAATTTAATGATGGCAATAATAATTAGCGCCAGCATGTAGTATTAATTACTTGTAATCGCGATGATTACATCGGCCGTGCGCCTGAATATTCAACTATCTATTCAGTTCGCCGCGGACTTCGACTTCCTGTTTCCTAGCACAAGCACAGCGTTTGGTTTATTGTTATGGCAATAATTTTGTTTCGTTTTGTTTCAGGTGAGTGTGCGCCACGTCGAGAGCCCATCATTCAGCTAAACCGAGCGGTAATATTTAATTGACCAGCGCGTTCCCAAGTGGCAGCAAAACAGTATATGAATGAAGTCATGAGGAAGGACTTGCTCGAAATATTGGTGGCAATTTGATTGTTATTAGTAAGCTGAGAAGGCCTAATTGTTCATTCATTTACGTTTTGTGCGGTGCAACAATGACACGTGACATGATTCTTTCATGGCCAGTTTGGCGAGCGAAAGAAGAGTGTTCGAGCGCAAACCAGGGCATATCGATAAGTCCACGGCGTGCTCCTAATACGTGCGCGCTGATGAATCAAGTCACGAATCAGGAATTACAATCGCGTCGAAATTACAAAAGAACTGCGCGTTTCGTGTGCATGCTCGCGTTTGTCCGCAAGTCCGCATCGCTCACTGTCACGAACATTATGATTACACTAATCTGAATTGTGAGCTAAACCAGACAAAGGCACAACTTCGAAAAACTCAACAACATAGAACATTAGTATCCGTTCGATCGTAAGAATAAAACAGTGAAAAGTCTTATTCGTGTCAATTACGACATAAAAAACAGGACAAAAAAGTAAAAGTTCACAATTGGCAAAAACTTTATTTTTTTTTTTTGTTGCTGCTCTTGAGAATGCCGTGAGCATGCAGATTATCGAGCTGATTGCTGGAAATAAACTCAAATTACACTGAACGAGGGAATTTCCTGAGAATAGAAGAAACGACGCACGGTAGCACAGCATTCAGCTCGCCATTTTCACAACCATCAAAAGCTGTCTGGGATGTAATTAGCAGGCGTGCATGAGACACGCGGACATACGAGTCCCGACTCATGGACGTTAATCCAATTTCGAATCATAGTGCTGAGGAGCCCCGATCGCGAGCGCGCAGAGAAAGCTTTTACTCGAAAATTATAGAGCGTGGCGTCTTGATAGACTTCGCCATACTCATAGTGCTGCGGTGTAAACCACGACAATGCGGACGGAATATTTTTTTGCGCTCAATCACCAATCGCAATTACGCGATTCCGGCAATTAATTCGCTCGAGAGCGGGCTCAAATCGTGATGAATCAAAGTTACAAAATTAAACACGTCCCACTCTTCCACCCTTTCACAATCTCAATGAACTGATTCCACTAACGCGCTAAAAATGTTGAGAAAAGGTTTAATGCTAGTTTTTCTTAAGTTAAGATACCATCACTGAGGACCAATCCAGGATGAAGAGTGGAGAAGTAAGAAGATATGCAACACTTAAAAATGTCACTAAAATTGGTCATGCATGATTTAATCAGTAAAATTTTATTGGAAATGCTATTTTTTGGCTGATTTTGAAGAGTGAGTTAAAAAGCATGGATAATACATAGTTTTTATGGTGAGTACGTAGTAGATCAGATCCTTAATTCCTTCATCCTGGAATGAAACAAGCTGCAAATTGTTTTATGTTGATTATATGCGAATTAAAACTAGGAAACGTTTGTCGTGAAGCGAATGCACTCAGGTCATTCTCTAGTGTTAAACTACCGCGTTAGATTAACAACAAATTACCAATTGTGTTTATAGCGCATTATTACTAAACACGATTGAACAATGCAACAAAAAGCCGCGCGGCGTGCATCCAGCGCATTTGTGTTAACATATTCCTGATTTACGAGCGCCGCACCGAGAAATAACTGAACAGATCGAACTGAACAGACATCGTGGAATGTGAATGTGTTGTTGTGCTTTGTAGTTGCATACAAGTTGCATCTTGCATTGCGTAATGAAATCGCGCCCGTTCGTCTTTTAATTTGCATCATTTATTTGTTTTTATTCTTTCTGCAATGGCGCACAATCGTCTTTTATCACCCGATGCAAACCGGCTCGAGCAGAAAAGCGCCGTCAACGGGCGAAACAATTCGATGGTGTCGATTGTTGCGCGCGTGTTGAAGTTGGAAGTAACTGTTTTCCATGTCATCCGCTCGCGCATGTTACGTAACTGTTTCTTCAATGGACGTGTGGCCTTTTCATCCATGGAACGAAACCAAAATTTTCATCGTGCTACGCATATGAATATGAATGGTTGTTGGTTTTTGAACGACATGAAAGTTCTGTCGTAGGCGCGGATGATGAAAAGGCCGAATCAATCACGCGGAGATTTTGTTATTCGGCGATGGGATAATTTGTTGAATTATTTTATAGACCGACATGGGCGGAGCTATTGAATTATTTACGTACCTCTAGGTGCGTTATTTACGCATCGGTGAATTATTTATGTTTCTTGTTTATTCGCAAGTGCAGTCATTTCGATGATACCGTATATTAGAACGATATGTAGGTTTGAACGTTATTCCGTTTTCTTTTTATCTTATTTACTGCGAGTCGCAAATTTGCGAGCGACAAATCATGGATGGCATGAGGGCAAGATGATGCCATTAGTCACGGCCTTGATTTAGCTCTTTCTAATAACCAATGGCGCAGGGTATTATTGTTTCGCGCTTCATTTGCGTTAGACACTAACCATGCCCATTACTGGTTGCGTAGTCCTCATTTTCATCTTGTGCCATTTTTGATATAGAATTGTGTTTTAAATAAATACATTTTCATTTCTTCGGCAAGCAGCAAATGATGAAAATAATTTATAAAATTACCGATGTTTATGAATTATTAATTACTATATTAATAGTATCGAAAATTGGTACAGCTAATATGATAATGATACGTACCTAATTTATTTCAACAATTTAGAACGGTTATGAAGAATATTTAAATGTACAATTAAAAACGTAGTTGTGATGAAATTTTAGGAAGATACTTTGATTGTACATCTTCTGGAAAATTGGGCCGTGTTAATTTCGCAATTAACCATTACGCTGTTTCACGAAACAATGTGATATACCGCCGCGAATAATATATTACAACTAGCTGTTCTGCCGAACTTCGTCCCGACTTTTCTTTCCTGATTTTTTTGCGTAATTCCTGAAAGACTTCTTTAGCTATATGTGCCACATTCATTATTATAACGCACAGTTTCTATTTCAAAATTGATAAATTCATTTTTATAAGTATTGTCACAAAATGACTATCTGCCAATTAATTTTAGGCACTTTTTTATTTTTGGAAAAAAATTGGAACTGGGACATTTCCCAGTAGACCGCATTGTAAATCTAAACCATTCTCGAACCCAACTGAACACACACCAAAAATTTCATCAAAATTGGTCCTGCCGTTTAGGAGGAGTTTAGTCACATACACACGAACAGAGGATTTATATTTCTAAAGATATCAAGAAATCAAAGTGTCAAGTCCGTCTACAATGACGTGACAAGTAAATTTTAAGTGATTATCTAGTTGTAGTTTATATTTGTACTTATTTGATTGTCATATAAGAGCACTACATAATTTGTAGTTATAAAATAGGGTAATGGAATGATATAAACGTAGTTCATATGTTTTTACGTTAACATACCATTAGCAAAGTTCACTTCGGCTATGAAAAAGGATCCTTTAGTATCCAGTGGTGACAAGAGTGAATCAACAACCGGATACTCACATTATCCATCCGGCCGGTTAACTTGAAGATACTGCTGAACAAGATCACCATGATTTTTAGTAACGCCTCTAAACCCAAATTGGTTGTTTGGGACAATGTATAAAGCGTGCGGATACCACTTTGACGCGATGACTCTAAGAAAGAACACTTGATCTGGGACAAACTCCGGATGCTTTGGTCGTAATTACAACTTCCGCAAATCCAACCTACACAATGTTTAGTTTTTTTAGCATAAAGAAAATGACAACATACTCGTATCGTCAATGAAAATTGAAATATATAATTGTTTCAAGAATTTATCATAGTGTATAAAGTTATATTTTCGTCACCAGTGGGTAAAAGTATACATATTTAGAATAACTTACTAGAAATATTACATGCGAAAAATGTTTTGACATAATATGCAGTGTACGTATGAAGTATTTCTTCATATATTTCATTTTTGTCTTGAATACTTAATTCATCTTTCAACATTATAACATGTGTGTTTATTATTGTTTCACTGTTTCTTGACATCCTAAATAATGATGCAATTTGAAGTGCCTGAGTTTTATTTCTTTCTAGAATAATAAGAACTATCTAAATGATAAAACAAACAATGTGCATGTGAGCAGTGCAAGTCAGAAGCTGGCAAGAAAAGTCTGGCTTGACTGGGATTAATTAAAATCTAATCTTAACGAGACGAGACGCAAAAACGAAGCATCATAAGTATGAAAATTGTAGATGATGCAATCGGATTTACGTCTAGCATTGTTTCGCATTGAATCGCGAGCAGGTCGCGTTCCCATTCGAGAGCACGTTATGCATCTTTATTGTAATGAATTCTTCGATCGATTTGCATTTCTATGCGCTAGCACTGTATTTCGTGACGGACATAATCTTATAGTGCATTTCCTTGTACAATGTACACTTACCTAATGAAGTTTCTCGTTTTCAGTAACCTCTTTGACACCGGAAGTGTAAACACCATGGCGCCGAATTCGGAGGAATCCAGGCGCATCGCAACATTCCAATGGGGCGAAGAAACGCTCACAAAGGTAAGCTATCAACTTGTTGAAACAATTAGACCTTTTAATGTAATTGACAATTTTTGATAGGAGAAGCAACGCGCACCGATCTACAATCCGGAAGACTATGCGTTGTCTATTAAAAAATGGGGACGCCGTCCTAATATGAATCCCAATAATGCGCCTAGTTTGTACAGCAACATCAACATTTCGGCAGACGTGGAGAAACCACAGACTGGCTCTTACCGCGACTACCGAAATCCAATGCTCACTTCTAACGGCAGCGAAATGACTCTACGCCAGTTCGGCACGGTGACCGAACTCCTGGCCAAGTTGAAGAATGATCTACGACTCGCTTATCCAAGGTAAGCAAAAAACAAAGTGGTCCTTAAAATTCACTCTTATTTTATTCAATAGAAATCTCTTTGCAATGGCGGTTGTTCATAATTGTAATATTGATACATTTGACCCATTGGATACGGCGACGCGTTAGCATACATCATAGGCTGATACTCACACTGATTTTGAGTGCAGAAGTTATCTATACTCTTCGATCTTGGTTGAGAAAGTGTCTGTGTTTTGGAATACCATGCAGTGCTGGGTACGTTTGCGAGCGACTTCTTTTGGCAAATTTTTGTTTTTTCCATATCGTTTTGAGGAAAGTGCTCAAATGGAATGTTGTCATTTTGATAATGGTTCCAAAGGTTCCTAGATCCTTCCATATTAGGAATGGGGGTATAATATCCCTTATCTTGCTGGTTGATATATGTAGCTTGTTGTTGTGGTGGATACTGATGAAGATATTTTGTGGATGAATACCCTTGCTGAGCTTGTTGATACATTTGTAGTGGGGTTTGGTACCTTGCTTGTTGAGGATACGCAGGTGGGGACCATTGGGGCGCATTGTATGCACCATTATTGTAAAATTTCGCATTTATTCTATCTCGTAAATCCCGGAGTGCAGCCTCTTCTTCCATTATATCACTTTGGGCCATTTGAAACGTGTTACTGCTAACGCTGCTTACTGGCGTTGCTGGAGTTGAATGCGAATAGGATATATTTGTTTCGATGGATTCAGATTTAACCTTAACTGGTTCTTTCTTTTGTATCTGGTATCTAAACTTATTTTCATTCTCATTATTGATTTCCGCCCAGCATTTTATTTGTCGGTCAGCGCTAGTAGGTCCCATGGTAGTATATGACGATACTGTTGTTGAAGATCCTTCACTTAGAGGTACAGATGCGATACCTTCATAGGCTTCGGTCCTAGTTTTCTGTGAGAACAATACTTCAAATGCATTTGTAAATATATTTAATCTATGATCTTTCTTCGGTGGTGGCATTGTTTGAATGGATTGTGTTTGACAAAGAATCTGACATTGACAAAATGTAGCTTTATTCTTTTTGTGCAGAGTGCATTGCAGAGCTATATCAGTTACTTGCGTGCTTTTGGTAGTCTTATGTATTTTAGCACAGCGCACCCGTACTGCCAGCTCTCCTGTAGTAGATGAACTGTCTTTATTAGAAGTGAGCAATGAATCCTGTGTGATTGCACTGGGGCTAAGATCGGATGAGTACGTGCGACTGCTTTTGACATCAGCTAAATCTTTTTGTTTACCATTATGACTATCCCGATTGGTAACCAATATCGAAGATACTTGAATCAAATTTGTTTCCAGGGATGTTGAGGAATTAACATGCAGAGGTACCTCTTCACGTGTGTTACTTTTTAAAGGAGATTTATCTGCTGTCGGCCAATATTGTATGATTTCTTTCTCTGCAATCTTCGAACTGTACGTTGATTTTGTTGGCTTGCTTTGGCTTGTCTTATTGGTCGATTTTGATAATGATTTGAAGTCGCTGGAATGCTCACTCTCCTCATGTGCATCTAGAGCGCCTAGAGCCTTATGAGTACTATGTCTGGATTCATTGATGTCTGAATTATGTTTTAATGCAATGTTGTTTCCCGTTTTGTAATGCGTTGTTAATGCCTTGCATTTTTTGCTTCTTGCCTTCATTTTCATTAAAAATTGTTGTATATCTAGTATTCAACTAATTGGGTATTTGTAGGTTTGCGCTGTTGTTCAAACAAAAGTTGGTGTATGAAGGTTTTTGGATAGGAAGGCTAGAATCAAATGCGGGTATAGCTCGCATTTCTGTTGAAGATCTTGTAATGCTTGATGTTCTCGGGGAAACATTTGCTCTCTTACTTGTTGTTTGAGTTTTGCGAATATGCTGCGATGCATGAATTGAATTGTCGCGACAACTGAGAGGTTTGATCGTGCTTGATTTGTGTCGAACTTGCGAATCTGTGATCAGTTGGTGATGGCAAGGCTTTCCTTGCTGCGTCGATAATTTATAACCGGAAGTTTTAATCAGAGATTTTCTAGGTGCTTCATCCCTGGCTTGGGGGAATATTGACAAAAAAATATTATGGGCAATTTTGGATTCACCTAAAAAGAAACCGAGAAACTCATATGAAAAAGTTCTTCGTGCAATTCGAGTTTTATGTTCTAATTTAGTTCCATTGCTGCATTGTAGGAAGCGCAGGTTATCAAAGCTTTTAGTTTCCAAAATGCCGCCTGTTTTATACGCCTTTTTACAGTCTAGTATCTGATATTGCATCATCAGTAATTTGTGTATCAACGTGATAACTGTTCTCATTGGGATTGTATTTTCTGCCCCCTTTCTTCGGGGCGAAAGTTCTTGATCCGCACGGCAACCTAACTGTGCTATTCATATTCAAATTTTCAAAGGTTTGCGGAAAACTGCATTTTGTTAAAACGCTTTTATGATTTTGATTAACAACACCGCAATTATCATTTTGGCATATCTGGTTGAATTTGGCTAAAAGATTTGTTACCCCCGCAATGGCAGACTTACGGGCGAGTTTGACGGTTTCGTCGTGGGAGATTTCTGTTCTCGAGGATAATATTAGGCTTTTTGGTTGGATTTCCTTCAGCGGCTTGATACTAGGTTCTTTATTGGGATTGAAGTGAATCACTGCGAAACCACACTCCGCAGAATTCATTTGGTTTAGATTTTGATTGTGTAAGGAGTACGAAAAACGCGTCCTCGTTAATTTTGCATCATTTTGAATGCTAATCCTAAACGCACGCGTTTTTCCAACTGCATTCTCTAACATTGGTAACTGTCACCAATGAATATACAGTTGTATCGTTTTAGAATGTTAAAAATTTGGTGGTGAAAACCAACCCGATGACCGAAAATATTATACTTGAATTTGGAAAATATAAATGTGTATGAGGTTTTCTTTATTGACGTGACAGTTAAATGGTAGCTAAGCAACCACGAAAAAGGTATCCCGATCAGAAAAGAAAAGATATAAACAATTGTCGTTGACATTGCAAATTTTATTAAATAAAAAACATATACAGTATTGATAATGAAAGGATCGAAATAAATACGGAATACATTATGTACGCACGCAAACAGAGAATTTGTATGTTCGAAAATGCAGTGCAGAATATCTGCACTTTAGCATGCTGCGCGGGGGCAACAGCATGTAGCAGTGCATGCGGGTAAGGTGCATGATTGCTCAGGGCACGGGACGCAATCTGGTCCACCCGGGCACTCTACGAACTGCCCTGGAGGTTGGAAGCTCAGCCGATGGATCGTGTGCTCTTCCATGGGTAAACACGGAGGAGCATATGATGGGCGCGCCTTCCATGGCATCTCCTCCGGGATCTGCGGCTGCCATGGTTGATACGACAGTTTCTGTACCGTATTGTCTTCCATGCGGCCTATAAACAAATAAAATAATAATAATAACATGAACTGAATTGTCCTTCAATGTACAATCACAATCAGCATACCACATGGTTTGTCCATGGCATCTTCTTGCTTGATGGCATGCACCTTGAAATTGTCCACATTCAGAGGCAGGTACGACAAGCGATTGGTGGTGAGGTCGCTCAGGGGACAGTCGGACGTGAAGAGGTTCTTTGCCGGATAGCATGGTTGCATGCGGCAGAAGGGCTTCGGGACATAGTCGTGCCGGTTGGTTGTGACGATTTGCATGGGACCCTCGCCGATCATCTTGTGCTCGCAAGGAATGATTGGGCATGGTGGCGGTACAGCATGGCCCATGTACGAAAGACGATGGATGGTATCGTCGGAGATGCGGCCCTGACCAATACATAGGTTGTGCGGAGGGCGAATGGGGACAGGCTTGTCTCCGTCTACCGGCAGGTAGGACTTGCGGTAGATGGTGTCGTCGTCCATTTTGAGCATTGGCGGGCGATAGGCGATTTCTGGCTTGTAGGAAATGGGTCGCGGCGGCTGGATGTAGCGGCACATGCGTCGGGGTGCCACGCACCCTGGGGGGCAGCACGTCACCCCCGGGCATGGGGGGTTTTGCACTAGCTGCGGGACCCTTTCGGTCGGTGGGCACGTATTGCACTGATTGGGACATGCCATCTTTTATGAGAAAATCGTTTATATTTGAAGTGTTTTCAAGAGATGTGCTTCGAAATTGATGTAGTGTATAAATTATAATAAATGCGGGTATAAAATAAAATAGCTGCGCTCGGGAATAAATTTGGAAAATGAACGTTTAGTGTATTGACCTTAGGTTAGTGAAAAAAAAATGTAACAAACACGGCCCGCTCGGATATTTTTAATGTCTCCCTCGCAACGCACTTAGTTAATTTAAAACTTTTAAATTTTGTTTTAGTTTCATTCAAGAATTTGTTGCGGAACCGCTTGATGGCGTCACCTTGCTATTGGAACTTTTACGCGCGATACAGTTAAGTCAATCCAACAATGCTCCAGGCTCAACGGGTACCACCGGGAAAATTTCGCCGGCAATTCAGCGCCGTGCACTTTTGGACGAACTTACTTGCTTACAGTGCTTACTGTACTGTTGTATTCGATATTCGGAGAGTATTCGAAAACTCACAGCTTCATCGGCCGGTTTGTTCACATTGGCGGTGTGCATCATGAGCAACGTCAACAAATCCCGAATAATTGCCTTGCAGGTAAATAATACATACTTCATTGAAAGCCAAATATATAGCAACCATGTGCATTATATTAATATTTCAACTTCTTGCAGTTACTCACAAAGTCTTGTGAGCCAACAAGCAACGGCCATTCGTCCGTGTCCGAAGCATTGTCTACACTTCGGCTGCGGTTCGGCGAGCCGGTGAGGTTTCGCTTCTTAGTGGGCATGCTCACCTCAGCGGGCGGACACGGCGAGCTATTGTATACGGGAATGAAGTTCTTGAACACGTTCCTTGTTTCATCCGGAAGCATCCAGCGTCGATTGTACATTCAGGCGGAATTGGAACAGGCCGGATTTGATCTCGCTTCCATTAAAAAAGTAATTATTTTGCAAACATTGCTTCCGATTTTATTTGTTTTTAAATGACCAATGTGTTTTAGAATATAAGTATTAACTCCCCATACGCTGAACAAATCTTCAGCGAACTGGACGATTGGGAAAAACATCTCATTGATGCAGAAAGTCTGACCATCCGTTTGGAGGACTTAGAAAAGGAGAACGACTCATTACGAGACAAAGTACTTCTTTTAGAGAGGCGCGTGCAAATTCTACAGGAGGAAAAGGGGATTTTAATTTCATTGGAGCAGTGTCTGAAAGAACGATGTAGTGAGCTACAGGATGAAGTCATATCGCTTAAATCGTCGAGTAATCTTTCACTACAAAAAACTACATTGAGTATCACTCATAAAGGTGATTTTTGTCAATTTTATAATTCGTTGTTCTATTTCAATTTTATTTGTTATATTCAGATCATTCCGCGCCTGAAGACGAAGGCATATCTTCATCCGAACGCAGCATCACTCCCGAAGAGCTGGAAAGAGAATCATCAGTTTATGAAATTTGTAGTGTACAGAATGAAACTTTGGAAATTGAGAAAGAATCGCCGGTTGACGATCCTGAAGACGAGCATATAGTCGACGAGGAAGAAACTACTATCGAGGAAGTCATCGAAGAACTCCAGAATATCATAAATGATGCAGAGAGTGAAGATTACAAAAAGCAGATGCAGTCCAGTCAGCGTTTGAATCAGGTACAAATTGAAGAGGCGCAAGCAAGAAGCAAAATCCAAATGCGTGTTGATTCCAATGTTTCAATCGATGATTCCGTCATCGGTAGCGAATGCGAGATTGTACCTTCAAATCTGCATCCACAACCTCCGCGAAAAACACGAAGCCTTGTCCATTTGTACATTCCCAACGAGGACTACTACAACAAGGAGATATTTTTTGATGAACCCACTTTTACCAGCGACGAAAGTTCCGATTCTCTGCTCAGCGCGTCCAAGTGTCAACCCTCTCGTGCAAACAAAGAACCAGAAGGTATTTCATCTGGCAGGCAACTTTACAATTCCATGCTCGAACCTCTCGAACACAAAACCTACTTAAACCACGAATACAAGTCAAAGTCTTTAGATCGCGTGGGCGATGGTTTGGATGCAATGGTTGACATTGTTGTTACCGAGAAGTTTGATCCAATGGACGCGCAGAATTTAAAAAGTGATTCAGGGGTCAGTCGTAGCACCGTCGACGTGTGCAGGAGCAACCGCCATTCCACCGCAAGCAATCAGTATGAAAACCCAAAAATGTTTCTACCCACGCAGAAAGTGGACGAACATCGCACGCCGGAAAGTCGCTATTACTTTCCACGGATCCAAGAGAAGAAGGCGAACAACAGCTTCCACATTAAAAGGGGTCATGGCAACGCGGGAATGTACTCCGGGCAGAATTTATCTCTCAGCACCATTGGAACGAAAAAGTCAGATTACATGACGACAACAGGAAGCCGAAACTCATCGAGTAAGTTAACGGACTTTCCATCCGGCTTGTACTAGTACCTACATACCAACTTGCTAGTGAGTTGCAAATTAGCTGAGGTTATTTTTTTTATTAATATTAATATTTAAAGAAGTACGTGTAAATTGAGTTTTTTCTTCAAATAATTATGTGCAATACTATTTAGTTAGCGTTAAGTTTAATGTATCTTATGATTATGAACATATCATTGATGCTGTAGCTTTTAATGAATTTGTTTTTATTTTATACAAATATGACAAATGTTGCTGTAATCTTACTTGCTATTGGATGGTGGATCCTGTTGGTTTTATGTTATGATCTCTGCCTACCGTTTCTTTAATTATGTGTTAAATATATCTTTACAAATATATTAAACATTTTCATTTAGCTATTATCCTTATCGGTTTCTACCTTCACCTCCACTTGGTTTAGATTAGATGATCCTTTTAAATCACGTTGGATCTGTTGTAAAGTTTTTCCACTGGTCTCAGGCACGAAGTACACCGAGAAAATGGTACTGCCAATGCAACATATTCCAAAAAGTAACATTGGTGCATAAATCCCATACGCGGAGTATAGCACCTGAAAAACTTTGGTAGAGATACTCGAATATATCCCGAAGATGATGTTCAAGATACATAATGCTTTTCCTTTTATATTCGATGGAAACAGTTCGCCCAAGAGCAAATTTGGAATGATACCCAACCCGAAGGAGTATACCAGAACGTAGATCAGCATACCAAGGATTGGAAAATATGGCATTCGTATTTGGTACAAGCGGGATAACTCTGGTATGAAGTAGAAATATGCAGCCTCTAGCAATAATACCACCGCACATCCAACGCAGGAAATTATCATCGCTCGGCGACGACCCAGGAAATCAAGCAATATAGAGCCAGTGCAACTGCAGAACGTCAACGCAGCGGTGTAGATGATCGCTGAAGTACTTGCAGTGATACCACCATCAACCCGCGCGAACAAATAGGGCGCGTATACGGCAAATGCTGAAATCCCTGCGAACTGTTGAATACCACGTACCGTAATGGCGATAATCAACGCTTGGCGATTGCTTTTCACACGTACGAGGTCTACAAAGCGGTTGTTGGCATCCATCTGCTCGGCAACACCTTCTTTCATTTCAACGAATTCCTTTTCGATGGTATCTTGATTGCGTCGAAGTGACTTCAAAGCAGTGTAAGCTTTTTCTTCGGCGCCATTCATTAGATGATAGTAAGGAGTCTCGGGCATTGCCATAAACAGCAGGAAAAAAATCACTGGAATGGCAAGGAAAATATTTGCTGTTGATCGAAGCGAGTTCATGGAACCCACAATGTTCATCAGGCAGAGTCCGAAGTATGCACAGCAGGACATGGCGTTTCCCCATAAGCCACGCACTTTTGGAGAGGATATTTCACCAATGTAGACTGGAAGTGTCGCATAGAGGCAAGAATTCGAAAATCCACTCAGTAAACGCGACAAGTAAATGGTGTAAATGTCGTTTGCTTTTGAGATAAGTATCCAGGATAGAACTTGCGGAAGAGCTACAGAAAGGAGGGTTATTTTACGACCGAATTTATCCATCAGGAATGGGTAAAGGGGACTCGAGAATATTGACGCAATAGAGGGAATTACTGTTGTGTAGGATGCTTCTTCCATCGTCACATTCGTTGGGAATTCAGATGATAAAAGAATTGGTATCGATGGTGATGGCCAGGCATAGAGAAGAGCCGTATTCAGAGATACCAATGCAGCTGAAACAACAATGACGGTAAGTTATAATATAAAATATGCAAATCTGTGAGATATAAACTGACAAAATAATGTCAGGCACTAAACGATACATTTCAAGCACATTGGTAAACTTTTTAAAGCATAAGGTACTAGTGCGAATAATGTATCATTTTTCATTGTGCAACTGTTATCAGATTTATACTTAAAGCGACACATGTTTATATTCATTAGTGAAGAATGCAATGCATGATATCATTTACACTTTAGATATGCCATGCACACAAAGAATTTGTTTATTTACTTAAATTTTGTTATAGAGCAATGAAATGCTCTAAATTATTTCGATTGTATTGAAAAATTCAGTTCGAATTTATCTTCAACGAATAATTTAAAAATTACCTGTTAATATTGCAAAAATTTGCTTCCATTCTTGCCCGCAAATAAACCCTTTAATGTGATTCACCAGCATGATTTCAAATCACAACTTTGGCTTGATCACAATTCTTTGTAAACTCTTCCTACGATTTTGCGTTATCCAGTTTTGCTTCCCACATTTACACTTCAAGACACAATTGCAACTATTTTTCTTAATTTTGGCAATACTTATCAAGCAATATAATTTGCGATATTATACTCGCAAATCGCTCCTCACCTACTAATTCTTTCGCACATCGCAAATGTTTCGATTACGCACACTTGTCTGATTCACGCCGAACTTGCACAAACGAATTGATGCATTAAGAAAAGTAGCTAATAATATACGCATTGTAATTAGCAAAGCATTACATGCTCACACCAACTGTCGCGAAGGAACAATTTTACCGTAAATGTTTATTGAATCGCCAAAAACAATGAGTAAGTGGTTGCACGTTGCGGACCTAAGCGCGTGTGCGTAAGTGCACAGTGTACGGTATACAAAACATGCGATTTGCCGACGTTTAGTAAAATTGTAGGTAAATCGCGTGCCGCTTATCCGCACATGTGCACAATCAAATTTTTTTTATTATGATGCATTATTTATCATTATCGTATTAATTACAAATGCGTGTATTCCACGAAATGGCCAAATATTTGATCGTGTAAACACATTTATAATGTGCAATCGCAGATAAAATTTATTTCAACAAATCAACAACATAGATTTTGCATGTGATCGCATCACGAATTTATCACAATAGGCAACAAGAAGGATGACGCGTGATGATGATGATGACTAGATAGCCGACTAAAAGAAGTCTTTGAATAGGAACACCATCGCGTAGACCCAATGTGGGACTTCACGTTTGAAATCGCCACGCAGGCCCAATTTGTACAAGCGGGTGCATTCGTCGTGCAGCTTTTCCTGCAATTCAGGATTCTCGGTGACGATGGCAATCTGCGTCTCGAGATCTTTTAACACAGACCGATCGCCAAAGTTGGGGGACCCAATCAGAGTCATGCTGGGCTTTTCAGAGCCTGGCGAATAGTACCACAAACCCTTTGCGTGGTATGTCCAACCCTTCCTGATATACTCCAGCAGGTGTATACGGTTCTGCTGGCATTGACGGTCCAATTGTGCCTTGAATCGGCGCGCTAAGAGTGTATATCCATCCGGTATTCCACCCGCCATTCCTTTTGCGCCAAGAAATCCATTTGCCTTAAGATTTCAACAAGGTTAACTTAAATTTTCACTTGGAAAACACTATGTATATGTACCTCCGGATGCGCCATGAGTAAGTTACACTCAGCCTTTGATTTAAAAATCAAACTTCGGACATAATCATGCGTCAAATTGAAGTATGCGGTCGCGATATTCATGCGAGTGCCGGGTAAAGCATCACCGAAGATTTTCGCAGTAACTTGGACATCTTGTACAACACCCAGCTGGCCCATTTGAACTAATGGAAATATCCACGTATCTAAAATTGAGTCTTTGGTATTTATTCGACGTGAAACAAATCTATAACTTACCGAAACCTTCATGTTTATGGTTGTTCTGATCTACTTTTACTTCCGCCAAATACTTCTCAATTCCGTCGCCGGCTTTTTCTATAAAATTGTTCTTACTGCCCTCGTACGGTGAGCCGTATTCCCCAAATTCCTCGCTATCGTTCTCGTCTACTTTGATGCTAAACTTTTGCACACGTTTGATCAGCCCGTCGTAGAAATCACAGAGGTTGTTATCTTTGATAACGAAGTAGCGATCCTGCCGATTTGTAAAATAATCGTTCGACAGGTTAGCGCCGCTGATGATCAGTGTATCGTCAAAAATATAAAGCTTCATATGCTGCACGCCAAACAGCTCATTCCATCTGTTTGGCATGACCTTTTTCAGCACGCCGCGCAGAGTTGGTGTGTGATACAACGACAGTGTACAGCTGGATGATTGCTGTAACAGTGGCTGAAGCATTTTCCTATAAAAGATTAATGTTACATCTGTATACATGCATGATTTATGTAATTTCAGTTTCAAAACTCACCTGGAATTATTCGCAAATCGGCTGCCTCTTGCATAGTCAAGCAAAATATTAATCTTCAATTGGCTCAGCTGACTGTTATCCATGAGTGATTTGACTAACTTTTTCTCCAGGTCCCCATTGCCCAGATAAAGGCTGGCAATAGTGATCCGCTCCTTGGCTTTTTGGCCATACTCAAGCAATGCATTGTAAAAGTCTGCTGGTTCATAAAGAATGGAAATGTTCTTGGCACTGATAGGGAAACATGGTGTTAGCTGGGTGAGCCAAGACAGGTGCAGGGTTTCCTTCTTGGTGAACGGGTGCGGAAAGGCAGTCGGCGTTTGAAGCGGCGTGTCGATCACAGTGTTGATTAATTTTCTGAGCATCTTTCTTTCAAGATTTATGTTTTTAAGGTCAAATGGTACCTGCAAATGAAAATTTAAAAACGGTGTAGGTTAATTATGATTTCCACAAGGTTTTTTGGCTTGGAACGGTGTAAATGTTCCAGAAATACGAAATGATCAGAGAAAAACGTCCGTGTTTTTACTTACTCAGAAAATGAATGATTGCTGAAATGCCAGAAATATAGGACTCGTAGCAACACATTCATTTGTTTCGAGAAAACGAGAGCGTTGGAAAGTTACACAATTTAAACAACATCGCGGCGCGCTTTTCATGTAATAAAAGCGGGGGAGCAGAAACAACAGCAGGATTTCAAGCGTTTTGAGCGCTTCAAGGACATAGGTCTGTTTGGTTCGATTCCTGCGAGTGTTTTACGCAGCTGATTATTTGCTTGGTTGATACTAACTTTGGCTAGATGTCGCTGTAATGCAGTTTTCAAGATTTGACAATCCACGCAATTCGATAGAAGTAAAAATGGTGCGCTGCATTTTTAATTATTAAAGTTCGATATAATGATTAAATCAGTTATTAAAATTGTGGCAGAAATAAATCGAACCAAATGTACATGTTGCGGAGTTGTCAGGTGAAACAGGTGAGTATTAGATTGATAAGTTCAATTTCTCTAATATGTATTCATAAAGTAGAGACACATGATGCAGTCGTGGGTAGCAAAGATGGATACTAGGAATTAGAGAAAAATACAATGTAGATATTTTTAAATATAATTTTTATTGCTTGCATTGTGAAAAATAAAACAATAATAACTAGTTTTTTTCTTTGGTTGAAATCAAATTGGTTCTTCTATATCAAACGCATATGTGTAACACATACAACTTGCAGCATAAAGATCATTTTTCACGTAATAATTTGTCGTCCATTACTACAAAAGTGAATATACAAGTTTAATGACTAGCATGGAAATATCACTCGAGAAAAATATGATTATGAAATAATTACGAAATCATCTCTAATCTGGGCAGTCAGTATAAATGCGAACGGGTGACGCTCCGCTAGTACCAAAATTGAATTGTCTCTTCCTTCTGGCGTGAATCGTCACTCCGCCGCCCATCGCCCTACCAATAGTTAAAAAATATAATACTAGTCTGGTATCAAGAATCAATAATTATCATAATAATCTACAAGTACGCAACATCGCGCCATAAATATTACGTATGAACAGCATGTGAAAAGTTGCAAACTAGTGCGCGACTTGTTCGTACTATACGAATGGAGATATAAATAAATAATAATACAAGAGCAATGTCCAATGTTCAGTCTTTGGTACAGCTTCGTGCGGTCCTCCGCGGACAGACTATCAGTACTAGTCATAGTAAATGCGTACAAATCCAGTCCAAGTATTTACAAATGTATAATGTCTTTTGACGTGCGCTCGCGACTGGCGTCAATCGCAATTACACGCCGAAGCGATTGTATACGTACTCGCTGTTGACGCCGTCGCCGAGGTCAATCAGCGTTTCAATATTCGGATGCATCACATTGAAGATGATCGCAAATATCGTGCAGGCGGCGGTGATGCCGAGCGCCACCCACGAGAAGAGCTGTTCGTGCAGCTTCTGCTCAAAGTTCTTCAGCACAAACAGGCCGAGAGTGAGACCGGCGCCGGCGCCTGTCAGGTGCGCCACGTATGACACCGGGGGGCCCATAGATTCCGCGGCATAGCGCGAGTAAATTGCGTAACCCACATCGCAGGACACTGCAATATCAATTCAAAATAAGTACATGTTTCAGTTTTAAGCATTGCGAAACTTACCAATTGCTAAAATGCCAAATAACCTCAGAATACCACACTGCATGTTATTGTAATTGAGCAGAACGTTAGCCAGGTGGGCGGCTAAGAGGGCGTAGACGCCCCCCGAGGCTCCAACAAGGAACACGTCCGGATCAAAGACGGACGTGCCGAGGGAACCGGCCGCAACGCCGGCCATGTAAATTAGCGCGACGCGTGCTGACCCGTGGACCATTTCCAGCGGCAGGCCCACCATCAGCTGCACGAAAAGGTTAAATCCCAAATGGACCCAACTGCAATGGTCAACATTTGATTAGTTCACATTGCAATGAAACAAAGTAAAACATTGCAAATTTGAACACTTACCCTGCATGAAGCAACATATAGAGGAAGAAGCGCCAGATTTCCAGGCGTTTATCTGGTCTGTATATTAAGACGGAGTCTTTGGGCACTGGACCGGACGGATTGAGTTCACCCATACTGATTGAATAATAAACAAAAAATCCAAGCTGAAATAGAAGAGGAAACTCTTAGTGATATATATCTTCGGAACACATTTGGTTTTGAGGCAAAACGCGCTATAAATACGACTTTCCACGCACGGGATTAAAGAAATAATACCCGGAAGATGTCAATCTACACGCTGTACGTTTCGATTGCTGCGAGCAGGGAAACAAAACACACACAGCGCAGGAGAGCCGGTATCAATCATTGCAAAGTTGCATTTGGTCGTCGCTACCGACTTGACTCTATAAATAAAAATCCGTTTGGTTACGGATGCGAGCAAAGGAAGAAAAAGCAACGGCCCGTGC
Organism: Dalotia coriaria; assembly: GCF_025399875.1. Lineage (NCBI taxonomy): Eukaryota > Metazoa > Arthropoda > Insecta > Coleoptera > Staphylinidae > Dalotia > Dalotia coriaria. The sequence goes on along the minus strand of NW_027045443.1, from coordinate 3,533,957 downwards.
GCGCAGGTCTGCAGGAGGGTAAATTTCACTTTTTCCAATTGGAAATTCTATAATTACCCTATTTTACACCAAATTTACTACTTTGGAAGGAAGCACCGCATGAACAGGAAGCCTTTTTCTATATATAAACTGGAAGATCCAAGATTTACTCGATTTGTCGAACTGCAGGCTGGTCTTATAAACATGCCCTGCGTTTCAGAGGGGTAAGATAAGTTTCCGTAAAAGGGGAATTACCCTCGTTTATAAATTTATTAGGGAATTAGGGGAAAACGGCACTGCGCACGTGCTTCTCGTTTGCTCTCGATGCTCGAGAGAGCCGAATTTGGCGTAACATTGAACACGTGCCCTCACAGTCTGCACTCACGCATACTGCGGCAAGATGGTCAGATATTCGCTTTCGGGGACAAAATGCCATCATCAGCAGATGCTCGCTCGCTGCTCGCAAACAAAGGTGCTTCCGCAGCCGTGGCCCAGCCGCAGTCGTAAATAAATTGAAGGCTAATCAAGAACAATTAACTTACCTCTACAAGTGTGACGATGATTATGAAGATTGGCGGCGGACGGCAGGTATAGTGGTCCGCGTAGTACTTCCGGTCCCTTTCGTCCGTCAGGAATTCCTTTGCAATTACTCCGACCATTCTGAAATACAATGCTAAATTCAGCAAATGCAACGAAAAAAATAGCAAGAATTTTGATGAAGCCATGTCCAAGATTAATCAATTTTGACACCATATTAATGGACGTCGCATGTCGTTATGTGCGTCGCGACATCGTTGATTTAAAAAGCTGTCAAATTTAAAACAGGGAGCGTAAAGTAAGATTATTCATAGACGAACGACGATAGTAATGAATGAAGTGAAATTTATTTTCGTGCATCCGGACGTGTTTACTCTTATGCTACATTATTACGATGCCCATGGGAAATTAATAGACCGTGCTCTGAATATCCATGACTGTGATCTGCATCTTGCAGCTTAAAATGATATATCACGGTCATTATAATTTTCACTATTTCGCCGCTCTTGAACTAACACATTTCATCCATTCACTCTGGCGGGTTTCTATTTAAACACCGAGCGCACAGTCGTGCGAAGGCATCAAAAGGAAAATGTGTCCAACGCTTTCATTTACTTAATTACATTGCTCGAAAACGGCTGACAATTAAAACGATTCGTACCTGCGAAAGAACGATGCTTCGACTAGAAGTAAGTGGAAGTCGTTTTCGGATGACACTTCCCTATCTCGATGATGTACGGCACATTTAAAGCTGCGCGATCTCTTTCCTGTCATCTGCAAGTAGAAAAAAATTATATTAGTTTTCATATTTGTACGTAAACAATGTACCTATTTAGGACATATAACCTCTTATATACTTGGCCATAATAGAACTCATGATGAGAAATCGATTGTATACTTTCCGCGCTCCACTTTTCTCAAAAATTTAAATATTGATAGCGTGTCGAAAAATTGACCAGCCATGAAAAACAAATTCATCGCGATGTAAACAAGTCATTCGAGCAAATTTTCACTGAACACGTCGTCGTCTCACACACAAATTCTCAGTGCTTAAACACAAACCATTTCGCCATACAAATTATATTTTCGATTAAATTAGTACTTTAAATTATATTCAATTATGTCCACAACTCGGGTTGACAAAGACGGCAATTGTGGTGTGTGTTCGCCGAGGCCCCCCAAAGGACAGACAGCGGAGCAATGCGAGCCGGATCAGGCCGCGCAAGGGAAGCAGGGACAGTGCAAGCCGGAGAATACCGCGCGAAATAGGCAGGAACAGTGCAAGAAGGATCAAGCCGCGCAAAACAAGCAGGAGCAATGCAAGAGGCGATCCCAACAATGTAAACCACCCAAGGAGGAAGATGACCAAGATGCAAATGAGAAAGGAAAAACTAAAGGAAAAGGGAGTCCAAAAGATAAGGGGACTCCAGTACCGAAGGAAAAGGGAGTTCCGCCGTCAAAAGATAAGGGGGCGCCACCACCAAAGAATAAAGAGAGTTCGCCACCAAAGGAGAAAGGTAGTCCTCCGCCGAAGGATAAAGAAGCCCCACCACCAAAGGATAAGGGGTGCCCACCGCCTAAGGATAAGGGGTGCCCACAACCAAAGGAGCAGCAAAGTGAGCAGGGCAAGAAACAGGATGCTCCGCCGCCCAAAGAACAAGCCGCCAATCAAAGCAAACAGCAGGATGCTCAACCGGCTCAGCAGCAATGTGCGGCGCAATGCAAAGAGCAAGTACAGCCAGCGCAGTACCCAACCGCGGAGTGCAAGAAGCATGCTGCACCATGCAAGAAACAACCCGCACCACCGAAACAACAGCGACAACGGAATGATGAACCGCCACCTCCAGAAGAGAAATGCGGAGAGAATGAAGGATGGTCACGAGAAAATATCAAACTGGCGATCAATGCTATTGTATCTCTGGCAATAATCATTTTATGTCTCTACCATCCAGACAGCTTAGACGCAGACGCGGAAGAATTCAAGCCCGATCCGGCAGACATCGGTTGGAGGCCGAAGATAGACGGTGGCGGTGCCGCCGAGCCGGAGCCAGACTCCACTGAATACAAGCCCGATTGGCGCCCAATGAAAGACGACGGCGGCAATGAAGCTGAGCCCGAATGGGGCCTTAAACCCGATTGGGGATGGAGGCCCTTCCCCGAAGGACAATGAGCTGGTGACGAACAACATCAAACCAGTAGAAGGAATTTAATACATACGCAAAAAATGTTTCACCAGGAAACGCCAAATTGACAAGAAAATAAAAGAATACTATTAAATAATTACAGGCACTTTAATGTAGGTATTATTGCACCAGTGTTATACTGGGCGGATGGAGTTGGCGTCTCATTAACCAACAAATCAGTCAATTTGTTTCGTTTGGAGTTTATCATCATGGCGCCTAGCCGTTAACTGATTAAATTGTTTAAAAGCGGTCACGATGCGCAGTGATAACGACGCTCAATGGTACGACGCGGCACCAAAGCGCCGCAAATTATCAATTAGCCATGCGGTCGTGTGGCGTCATCTAAACGCGCCAGGCTGATCCCGCTGATCGCAGTCATCATGTGAATAATCTTGCAAACGACACGATTTGACGGGCGGACGCGAGACAGGTATGTCCGTTGAACGGCATGTTCGAATTAAAATTTATCTGGGCGACAACGCCTATTATATTTAAATCGCCAGCGATCCACACGCCGAATGAGAATTAATTTAACCGGAGAACCTCCATGTCGGAGTGAGCTACAGAATGAATGTAAGAATTAATCCCAACGCAACATGTCCTCGCTATACATTAGCTGTGAACAAAACGGATGCAATAAGTCACACAATGTAGGTAACTCGCCGCGCATGTACAGTTATTGTCTCGGCGCGCGTGAAACAAGAAATGCGCGTTTCTCATATACAGAGTAGGAAAATCCGGATCACAATAAATCCGTAATTAATAACAACATACGTTTGACAACGCGGCGAATCGATTAGGCACTTTGCTAGCGAATGCATTTGCATATACCTAAACGAGCACAATGACTGATACGACAGTGTGCCTCTTGTCGCACAATCAATGACAATCGAACAGAAATGGTGAATTGTCGCTAGGAGCGCGCGATTTCGATTTCTCGAATTGTGTTCACGGTGACTCCTTCTTCCAAATAAACTCGCTGTATTTTGTCTACGAGCAACACGCATATTTAATGAGCACACACTATTATATTAGTATTATTATTCCACGCTAGTAAAATGTTCGCATTGAATAGGAAAGTCGAGATTGGTTCGCGATGTGTGCGAGGTATGAGTTCGTTGACATTACGATTATTTAACAACAAAAAAAAGAATTACTACACCCATTATGATCCTGCGATTGTTTTCATTATTTTACGATATGAAGCAATGCGAAATTTGCGTTAACTTTTTATTCATGCGGGAGTGCATGATAGACAAAGAAGGAGTAAAACGTATAGAATCGATTGTAGTTTTTGCCGAAATTTCCGGCTCATTATTTTTTGCACCCTTACACAATGTGTGTGCAAGTTCGAACAAGTTTGTACAGATTTCCGCAAGCGACAATAGGAGCGAGAAAACATAAGTTGGGGAATGTTTCGTGTTTTTTTTTTATATGAAGACTTCCGTTTTTGCTAAGCGTACCAGTTCTTCCAATCTCAACCAGGCGCAACTTGTCAACTTACCTAATCCGCATCACACAAGTTTGACGTTTGAGCTGCGTTAGTTCATGTGTGGCTATTACTCAACGAAACAAAGCAATTTATTGACTAATTGCATGCATGACTTTGATTGAAGCGATGATTGCAAATGACAGCAAATAAAACGCGCTCTTTATCTTCGTTTGTCGCCATCCGCACGACCGCAGGTGGTTGTCGCCGGAGACCTCTCGCTCCATCTCGCAAATCCTCTAAAACTGGTGCAAGAATGCATTTTCATAGTGTTTTGACCTCTTGTGTTTTGGCTGAGAGCCAATTTTATGATTGTTTGTCAAACTCGGAGTTGATTTTACGACCAGCTGATCGATGCCAGAATTCACAAAAAAGCGCACGCCAGCGGATCGCCGAAGAGAGTGCGGAGGAGGTCGTGGAAGTGGGAGACACGCGCGCGCCAGCGTGTGAGTGCCGGCGTGGACCTGCACGGACTTGTGTGAACTCGCTGCGGCTTGGTCGATCGTCGACGTCGCGTTACCGTAACTGTCTGGAGCGCAGTCTAGGCCCCAGACGGAGCGCCCGTCTACTGGTAGCTCTCTCGCGCGCGCGCGCGCCGCTTTGTTCCTTATGATTAGCATAGCGTGTGTCCGAATGTGTGAACGATCCGGCCGGGGGCCAGGAACTCGCCGGACGGCGCTATCGTGTGCGCGCATTGTTAGCGGATCAGACTCTCGTCATGGAGACGGCGAATCGCTAAGCACACCATCATAACACAAACATTAATAATCGCCTGGGTTATTGTGAGCGCAATTGATTATATCGGAATGGCCTATTTCTTGTGCACGGAAGCGCGTACCGTGCGAAATAAACAGCGCGTTAGCAGCGAGTGCGTCCGGGTTATGTAAACTAGAAATCGCCAACGCTAGATTATCGGACTTGCAACTCTTATGTCATGAGTCATCGTCCAACCAAGTGAAATTGGCGCACCACGTTGTACAAGAAATCGAATAGTTATTCCACATGGACATTCGTCGCTAATACACCCTCGGACCGCAATCGATTAGGCTGCTGGCCGTCCCCGTCCCCACGGCCACCGCTCCCTTGCGTTTCACACGCGAGGCGGCGTGTTTGTTTTTTTAATGCGCGCCGCCAATCAATAATACAGGACTCGTAGTAATGCGGTCGGGCAGTTGGTTGGCATTGTGTCCGCGCTTGTTTGTTTGCTCTTGCGCGCGCCCGGCCGAAAAGCAAAGAATCGAAATCTATTCGTAACGCTCTGGCAGCGATTTCGAATAGCTAAAAAGGCAAAGCTGAACGAAATTTGTGATAACCGGATCACATGGTCGCTTATATGGTGTATTCGCTGTGGTCGTTTTTGCCGTGGACGTTGTTTCTTTTAGTTGGCGTCGCCGGCGCGATGGGTTCTTGCGCTGTGGCGGTGCCGTGGGAACCGCGTCCACCGCGTGGGCCTTTTTCATCCCACATTCGCCCACGAGCCCGCTCCCCAGCTCGTATATAACCAACCAGATATACATACGCGTCTATATAAGGTGTTTCAAACTCAGCATCTCACAACAACGAGAGCCCTCTGCCCTTATTATCGCCACACACTTTTTAATCAGCTCAAATTTAAAACCCTAATTGGACACCTCGTAATGTCCATCACCATCACCACCAACTTAAATATAAGCATTAGTTGATGCGAAGTTTGTTATTCTATGTTGATATTGTAGCTTGAGTTTGATTGAATACGATGTTTAGTTTCGAATCAATTTCAGACATGACGGTGTCTGGAATGTGGTGACACCCTGTATGCTATTCTATTTCATACAATATGCTATATAATGTATACAACGCATTCCAACTACGATCCCAGAAGACATACGCATTCGAATAACAATATACATCACGCTTCTTTTTTGTTCACCGGCCGCGTTTAATGCAATGCATACGTGAACGGAGTCTCGCGCGACGCATACTCTATATAAATTCATACTGTGTGGACCTCCGCGAGACGATTCAGCTGACAGCATCAAAACGCGCGCGCCGCAATTTGATAAATAAAGTCTTTATAAATAAATATTAATTATTGCCCGACGCTGCGACAAACAAATATTCATCGTGAGATATGCCCGGACCAGGCCTGCAGCGCAGCAGCAGCCGAAGAAGAACCGCGAATATATTATACAACGTCCGTAATAAGTTCATTAACTCGACGCTCTCATTACTATTAATAAATGTCGTCTGGGTATTTAAATAAATACGTGTTGCGAAGAGCGTGGATTTATGTTCGCACTTGAATGTTACGTGCGTACTTACAGTTGTAGCACGTACAAGTGCGTCGGTCAGGGACGGCGCTGTGAGGTGTTCCGCGGCGCGGCGAAGCGAAAATTCACCGACGAGAGCGAAACGCCAGATCCAGGACTGCGGACGCGAGTTTCTTCTCGTCGCGTCGAGCGCGAAATCGTCGCACGCTGCGATTGTGGAGCGGTCCCCATTCGGCAGCCGTAGTATTCTACTTCTAATCCAAAATAGCAACCGCCGGCCAATGTCAATACGGTTTTAGCGAACCATTAACCTAGCGTTTTACTACGCGTTGTTACGCGCGATAGTGACGCCGATCTAGTAAAGTGGCGAGTTGTAAAAGAAAACGGAAATACCAGGCATTCTCCGACGATACAAAAAGTACACAAGCTTTGAATATACTGAATACACACACACACAGACCACAGCCGGGCATGGTGCGAGTACGAGTACTCGAGCGAAGAAAGTAAAGAAAGGTAGCAAAGCGACGCCTTTGCTTTGCTGTAGCTTGGTGTGGGAAAACAGTGCAAATCGGAGCAGATTAAATAAAGCAACGTCAACGTCTGACGAGATTCGTTGCGTTCGTTGCGCTGATTGAGGAAAGCGCGGATGACTCAAACCGTGAAACAACAGCGCGAGTTGTTGCATTGCGTATCTGTTAGAAATATTTGACTGTCAGTGATTTGTGTGAATGAGCAAACATTGCTCAATATTACACATGCACCAATATTTGTCATAGGTACCGCCGCGCTTGCTTAACGAGCTAATTGCGTTTAGACGTTCGATTTTAAGGACATTTCGTTTTACGCCTGCGATAACAGAAAAAGCAAAGCAAACATGCTACGAGCACAATGCCCGCATGAACAAAAACAAATAAAATATAATAAATGCGCGAGGGATTCCGCGCGTCTCGCGGAAATCTCACCGAAGACCATCATCAAGCTGGGAGGCGAGACCGTCCGCTTGCAACTCATTAAAAACTACAAAGATACGCGGATGTAAATAATAATCATAATAATAACCGTAAATCAATAATTTACCGCAAAAGTTGTCGAGCATTGAACGCGTTTTACCCGACGAGCGGCGATCCCACGGCGAGATCATGCATCTCTTCGGCCGCCTCGCGCGCTCACCCATCGCGGCGGCCCATCGCTATTTGCCATGTGCATGCGCGCATCGCAATTGAATGCATCTCGTTTACGTAGTATATTCGTTATGTCCATTTATGCCTTATTCGCGTTGCCCGGCTGCCTTGCGCCGCACTAGATGCCCGCGTATATCGCACACTTATTACGCCGAACACGTTGTGCGCGTCTTGCGCCAAATCAAAAGTGATGCACAATAATGCAAAACCATAATGCCGCGACCGCGGCGACAGCGCAAAAACACGCGGCTCTTATGCGATTTTAATCAGGCGAAAGAATCTAATCGGCCGAGAGAGACATACCGGCGAACGCATCTCAAATCAACCGCAATAATAATATCAACAAATTCGAAACAAACGTAAACAAATCAAACTTACACATTGGTGACTTGCGACTATTTGTTTATATCCGTCGTGGACGTCTTGAGCACTTTGAGTAGATTTTAATTAAACACGACAAATCAATTGCTCACTTAGAAAAACTCTGCACCGTTCGATTTCGCTGCGGTTAGTTCAATGCGACGTTTAATCAACACGCTCACAACCAACATTCACAGGCAACTGAAATCGTTCCGAAGATATTGCCTTATATATATTCTCCCCACTATCAGTACGCTCAGGTACGGACCGACGTGTACAACGTAGCGGCACAGGGATTCCCCCGCGTTTCACATATGTCCGCACATAGCGCCGGCAAGGAATGCCGCTCGCCGCTGTGCTGCGCCGCACTAGTCGGCCAATGGTACGCTTTGTTTGTTTATAAGTGGGGGCGTTCGTAGGCGGCGCTTGAAATTTGTTTGTTTTCTTCGCGTTTTACAGCCCGCTTCTGAAGTATCCGCCGCGCCGAAGCGACTCGGGGATGATGGCAACTTTACGCGCTTCCGAAAACACAACGCAGCCGTAAAATATTAGACGCAGCAAGGAAGTGATAAGCCATGCGAACAATGCGATACAGTTAATAAAAACCGTTCGCCGCACAATGTGTTATGGCATGAGAACCAGAAACCAGAAATGGCATCGGTGCCGCTCGCCGAGGCGAGCGAAACGAAAAAGTTTTCACACGAATAAAACAACGGCATATTTTTAAAACGCTATTGTTGTTTCTAAACGCTCTCGCGTAAATCCACGTACCTACAACTGATTGTTGCAAATGAATTGTAACATACCTACTTGCGCTTGGTTTAGTTGTTGGTTTAGTGTTTTTCTTTGATCACTCTTTGGATGCGGGGGATGAAAGTTTTGAAATATCAAGGTGTTCGACTAATGATGTTTACAGACGGGGTATAAAATGCAGTGCATCTTGCGAGATTACTGGCACGTGCTCTACTCCACTTAGGTATCGGTAGATCGGGTGCCCCCTGGATGCATCCTGTCATCATCGGATGCATTAACGTACCTATCGCGTGCCCCATGCCCGCCGGTGTTTGCTGAATAGGTACGACCCGACATATGACGATGCCCGCATCGTGCACTCATTTGCGTTGCGTGCCATATTCCGTGCAGGGGATGAAAGATGCGCGCACCCACACACAAGCGGACGCACACACGTGCCGCTCGGCGGCATACGCTTGCATCCACTCGCTGAACCACGGCTGGCGGATGTGATGTCTAGGAAGCCAGGTGGAGACGCGTGTCAACGACAGGTGGCAATCGACGCCGGCGATCCTCGCACTCGCACCGGCGTGAAGCAATGCGGCCCTGTGTTGTGTTGCAAACTGCTCGAATTGTTTAGCGGCCAGGGAGAGTGATGACAGTTTTTGGCATGTGCGATCACGAGCAATCCGAAACCTATGAGCTTACAAGCATTACCGCATTCATTCGGTGGCAAAACTTCCTACACCTCAACTATCGTAACGATGAGTATTGCGTAAGTACGCGCGCGCGTACGCGTGAACCAACTCGCTGACAATGTCGGTACGGAATTGTTCACTTTGGCCATCCAAGCGGTGCGTTTAAAAAGCCATGGCCCGCGTGCTTAGGGAGAGTCAACGATGCGCGGCGGTTGTAATGACGGCAAACAATAAATAAAACACCTGCCGCGTCTTTGCATACAGCGATGCACGCCAGGAACACTGAGCATTCGAAATTGAAACAAATTATTAGCCGCCTGGCCGGGGCGCAATCGATTCGTCAAAACAAGCAGTTTGGAACCAACCACCATTCGTGGATATTTCTACTTACTTAAATATTGTACCTATGCCTATTAAGTGGCTACAACGAGACTTATACCTCTACTTACATTCATTTTGCACGCAATTTTTTTTTCTACAATGGTAGCTGTGTTACGCAGATAATATTTATTTTATTATAATAAGGAAATCTTGATCTATTACGATGATCTAGGTATATTATATGTAGAGGTACCTATCTAATTAAATGCAGATGTAGGTAACTGAATTAATTTTGATTTGCTTTGCTTGTCCTTTAAGATAGGTATTATGGGAGCAATTTTTGCTTTGCATTTTTAGTGCAAAAAAAGATTTTTGGTTCCATTTCATCCAGTGAGGAAATATTAAGAGTAGGTAGGTAGGTATGTCTTTTAACCACATGTTCAGGATGGACTATAGCAAGACAAATGTACAAATTACAGTCAAATTGCACGGGGTTTGAACTAGACGAAAAGTTTATTTCAAACTTTTAAAAACTTTTATACCAACTAGCCAGCTAAAAGTCAGTAAAAATATTCACACTGTACAAAACCACCTGTCAGTAGGTTCATGCAAATTCTCAATTGTTCAAAATGTAAATTTGTTTAAATAATGCCCTGTCGTATACAAATGAATGAAATGGAAGTGTTCTGAAGTACCTAATTGTTCCAGTGTGAATGAAATAATTCACCCTCTTTTTTGTAGAGAACATGGCAGCAACAGTGCGTTGCGCACCGAATTGTGATGCAACAATGAATAAGCAGACTGACTGGTTGAGTGCGCTGTCGGATGGTTATTAAAACTAGGGTGCTCACCTTCCGGAACGCGATCTCTACGGACATTAGATTCCGCTAATGCACGCGGCATAATGCAATGCATACGAATGCGAAGCAATTAACATTACTCCGCGCTGCTTCGTTAAATTTTTTTCACTTATCGGCGCGCATGCTGGCAAAGCGCCGGACGCGCGGCTCGCTCGAAATTATGCTAGGAATATATAATATTAAATTATGTTTATGTGTAAAAGAATATTTTTATGATGAAGCAATTTTAATTTTTATATAAAACTCCGGCGAGCGCATTATAAATTTCATACCAATTCTTTGGCCACGACGTGCTCGTGACTCGCCGGATTCATATAGAAATCATATGAATGTAAGCATATACTTCCAATAATGGGATGATGGTAGGTAACGTAATTATTGTAATTTTTCGGTAAAAATGACGCGCCTCGTTTAATCGCATACATCGGCTATCGGCTATCAAATTAAAGACGCCAGAAAACGTTTTCCTCTTTTTCGGCAAGCGATTAACCAACCCACACGAGCGTGATATGGATTCGGCCGCGATTACCCGAATACGGTGCCTTTTCGCAATTTCGTGCGGCGTGCGATCGAAACGAAAGTCGCGAATCAATGACATGGAGGAATTTCGTTTTCAAACTTGCAGTCAGAGGCATCGATCGTTTATAATAATTGCCTCAAATGATTTATCTAATTATTATTCATAAGCGCATTATACGGTGTCGTCGATGCGGCGAGCTCCTCGTGCGGGCCGCGGCGGTGCTGCCGTGGGTGCGCTTGCACACCCTGTATACCCGGCTCGCCGATGGTTAGAGGTAGCACATTTTGCCGTACGCGGCTTAATTAAAATCGTGGAATTTCGGTCATTTTTCCTTCCTATTCCGACGAGCGTAACGAGTGTACGTAACGTGCACGGCCGCGCGCGCACAGGTATCCCATGCACGCATAAATGGAGATTGGGGGCTGGCGATCACAATCGAATTTTCAGTTTCTCATATGCCCCGAGGGCCAGCCGAGCATGGGCGCGCGACTACTTTGCCTAAGCCCAGCGCCGAAAACGTTTAAAACGAGTGCAGTATTTATTAAGAAGGCGAGCTGAGAAAAAAGGGGGAGCACCGTTTTAAAATCGTCTGGACGGCACGGCGGCGGTCGGATAGATGTGTGCACGCGCGTCCCGCCGATCGTAGGCAAGCAAGTGTTTGTATATGCACGCTACGCCGGGACCTGCGAACCGAGGAACAATATTAAATTAGGAAGCAATTTAAAAATCAATAGCGGCGCTCGGGCCCGCTTCGGAAAAATGCAATATTTTTCCTTGGACGAATGTGCGCTCCATTCCATTATAACGAACCGGAGCGGAGTTGTGGGATCGTATTAAAAAACACTACTTGAGTAGCAAGAGCCGAACCCATCAAATTACATACAAGGGCTCACGTCTCGCAGAGGAGCCAGCGACGACCGCGCTGAGACCCTTTATTTGGAGCGCTGCTGCTCCGTGTGTTATACTACAAACGCATAAACCGGCGAAATGCGAGCATTATCTGCGCCGTTAACGCCGCATAACCTCTAATGAGAACCGCCGCTGCTAACAATCAACATCGCACAAACCCCTGCTCACGCTGCGAATTTCCCTGTGCCTAAATTCTCCATCGGGCTGTTATTAATTTGCGGAGCGAGTGGCACACGAACGCACTTGCGGATACGACCAGTAAGATCGTGGACCCCGAGCGAAGATGAAAAAAAAAAACAAGTGTTAATAAATTCGGTAAGCATTAAATCTTTTGTGGTATTAGGAGGGGCGTAAACGAAACTCGAAAGTGTAATTAGCAATTTGAATATTAATGACGGCATTTTAATGAGAATGAGAACGTTTTCTCGAAGCGGGCCCGAATCGGCCCCGGTATGAACCACATAGCTTACATTTCGGAAGTGCATCACAGGTCTGGGTTAGTTTCGGCCGTGTTTTGTCGTTTCGCAAACAATTGCACAATTCTACGGCATTCCGACGCTCGCTCGAATTCTACGAAGAATCATGGCGAAATTCTTTGATTGCCGCCCACGCCGAAATTTCCTGAACGCCGCCGCGATACGTGACTCTGACAATTTCATTCGGTTTAGAACAACAATAAACACCGTGCGAGTGGCAGCATCCTAAGAGCGTCAGTCAGTGTCAATGGCTAATAGTGATAAGTTTTTTTTTCTTCAGCCGCCGATGGGAGCTTCCCGAAATCCGTGTACAACAAACACAAACTGCATTCCGACAACGTTAAATAACACTGTGTATCGCTTTTAATTTTCGGCCTACCGAAAAGTAGCTGAAAATGCTCTAATCCGGTGTTTAGTATTCACGTTGCTATTTACGTGCATTCGTGAATAACATTAACTCCAGTAAGTAAGTAAGCGAACATCGGTATGCGCACGTAACAGACGCATTGCGATGGCATTTTTATTACGAACATTCTGGCGTAACCTCGGACTCGTCAGATCGAATGGGAATCGCTTTCAAAAAGAAAAAAAAAGCTGACCCGAGTGTATCAGCAGCAGCGCCATTCGTGATTTTCCGCTCGAAAATTTCTACCTACTGTTCGGGAATAATCGCAAGCCGATTTAGAAATTACACGTAGTTTGCTTTTATTGCTCGCAACGAATGGGCACGAGGCGCGCGTAGACTGCATGGGAATTTCCAACTCAACCACCTGACACCTAATAATAGTAGCAATGTAATTCGGGTAAAACTACGAGTATATAATGCGCCAGACGGCGTTGGCCTGCTAATCAACGTGTGCACTCCATCCGCAGCATAGGTAGACACACAATGCACGTACTCGTGCGCCGCCTGAAACTTGATAGCAGCTTCCTGGAAGCAACCCTCGAACTCATCCAGCCATTTCCGCTGCTGTCGCGAGGCGCTACTTCCCCTTTTTATTCACCTTTGTGTCGCGCATCGACACCGCTCGAACTGTTGTTTCACTCGCACGCTGAATTGCAAATAGAGAATGCAGTGGTAAGTAAGTCCTAAGTACTAGAAGTAACCTTGTCGTGCCAATGCCACCGAGCCCTCTTATTTGGCTTTTGATTCAAACTCCTCGCTCGCATTCCCGCGTACGCACGCCAGCAAACACCTGCCCCTGTTTTATTCGAGAGCGTATTTACATAATCGGTGAATTCAGGGCACGTGCGGCGTTCGGCTTACCAAAGGTAAAGACGCATTCGATCGGAAGGGCTCCCTAACTCCCTTTCGGAGCGCCTCTACACAAATGTGCGTTGTGCAAATAGAAATAAAACAATGCGTATTAAGAGACTCCCTAGTATGTTTGCTGATGGCTTTATTGTGTCATTAAAACGACTGCATTTTGTGATTACATTTCAGTTATGTGCACTCTGGTGAGAGAAATATTATCCTCATACGCGGACATATAACGGCTTTTCATTGTTTAATTAAACATTAAACGATTAAAAATTAAGCGTCAGCAAATATTTGTACGTGAGAACTGTTTATACCATTCGTTTCCTTTTCTGGCATATGAAATATTTTTACATATCAATATTTATTTCATGCTTCACATTCTCCGGAAATTGCATTAAGGTAAACAAGTTATTGAAGTAAAAGTATGGGCATTACCATAAATTTGGTATTTTTGCAATCTAGGTTTTATTTAGATTGCGTACCTATGCTGTACAACTCAAATTGAAATTTAAATGGTCATAATGAAATGAAATTAAGTTATATTTTCTACAAAAAAGGTACTTTAAACCCCGCGGACAAGGTCGTGGCTAAAGTACTTTACTCACGAGGGTGGAGCGCATTTGCCTGCGGTCCATGTTTAATGTACCCCTTTTTGTGTCTAAAAACCGTGGAAAAACTAACGCTCTAAAGGTGGAAGTAGAAAAAAATTATTTTTACATACTTCATGTCACTAACTGCATGTCTAAACATTTAGATGAAAAACTGACCAATTTTTTACTCGGAAGTAGGAAGTATTAGTTTCATTATAAACAAAAACTTTTTTAAGTTAAACAATATTGGTACTTTGTAAATGCAGTCAGCGTTGCAGTTCTTTGATGGCTCGCCTACGAATGCGCGTAAATAAAGAAGAAATAAAGAAACATTACGTGGTTCCTTCTTCGCAAGTATGTGTATGGGACCTAATGAATATGTAGTAATCTAGCTTCCGACGGAAGTACATCCAATTGCAAGGCAACGGGCGCAATATTGCAACCACGTAGACGTGGATAATAATCACCGCGCTTGTGTTACGAGCATTTTTTCCTTTTCAACGAGAAAGTTACGAGTCGTTTCTTAGAACGCTTTATTACAAGGGAACGATTATTACAAAGGGTCGTATTACTTGCCAGCGCGTGCATTTGTTTCCAGATTGTCATCGCAAGCAATTTGCATCTCATCGTGCTGAAATTAAAACGCAGTAATGATTTTTAATTTTGCAGTTAAAACGCAATTAGAATTGCATTTGAATAATTTAGCTATGGATCGGCACAGCAATAAGCGACGGCGTTTAGTGTTTCTCCCTGCATTTCGTGGCGAAACTTGGTATACCTACAATTTTGTAGAGATACGGTATAGTTGTCGGCCACACCACACGGAGCACAGCACAGCAGCGATCGGCCTTTTAAATTTGGTCGGCCGATAATGACAGGTTAATCGCGTGCGTTATTTTCTTGCTTCCACTGTTTTTGCTGTTTTTTTTTTTATGTATTCCTTATTCTGTTGTGTTTTCGCTTTGCATATAAGAAAGCATCATGTATCATACACGGTGTTTCGACACCTCTCACCACGTGGCGCACGTGGTGTACCAAACGCGTGGGCATGATATGCGCACACATGAAAATAATGGCGTGAATCAGTGACATACGCTGGGGTCGTTTCCGACTATGGCGGATGGTCGTGTCCTGACAACAATAGACATGCGCAAAGTATTTCCGATAACATCCAGTAACCGGTGGTTCTTCGCTTTTTCAAACGGACCGTAATGCTGGTTCTGATTCCAAAGTGAATGTGCATGCGTGCGTTTGTGTTCGTTGTAAATGCCGGTGATTTTTAAACGATTACTGATTATTCCGAGCACGCGCTGCACTAACACCGCACCGGCCCCAAAAAAGTGGCACCTGCCTTGCCGCATGCATTCCACCATTCCACGCATGTGGTGCGCCTTCCTCGCCGGCTTCAATCTTGCTCTGCGTCAGTTTTTTTTCAAGTGTTCGTTGATTTTTAGCCACCGCGTGGCATGCGGACGATGAAACCAAAAGTAAAACGCGACGCATAGAAATATGCCCGCCGCGATCGCTCAGCACTCATCATCGCGCGGGCGAGCGACATTTCGATTAAATCATTTTCGAAATATGACGATCAAACGGACGCACCTATGCGCGGTGCGACAATGCGCGCTGGCGACGCCGAGTGCAGCCGAAACGGGCAATTTTATTTGTATTCATAACGTCGGAGTGCAGGGTGCAGCGCGTTTGTCACTCGTTATCTCTGAGATCGGCGCCATGGCTGCTGTCCGCCATCCGGCCCAGACGAATTTCGAATACAAAACCGAATCGCATCGTGAGCATCGCGCGGCCGCTGCATAATGCCCGTCGCTGGGCACGCCGTCGGCGAAGAAGTCACCGGAGCAGGTCGCAGACATCAGCATCAGTCGCGGCGTATCCGACTCATCAACGAATGTGATTGCTCTGATGCGTTTTATACGACATGTGGGAATTCCAAATTCGGAATTCCGAATTCCAATCTGAGCGCCGAAAAAATCGAATCTTCGCACCTCGCACACTTTGCTTCTCCGCATTCCGCGAATATCGTTCGTTTTCAGAGTGGCGACAAAAAAAGAATGCCGAAATTTATGTAAGTCCACTACTGTGCTTGCCTGCATCGAGGGCCCGCAAGAGCCAGCCCATTTGTTGTTGGTGCGTGTGTCGCCTTACCCCGGCCGAGGGTTATTAAGGTGACCGCGAGATGCAATCGATCGCGACACCTTCGTGTCCTCGGCGCTGCGACATTAAAATGAATCAAGATCAACGCCGTCTAATCAGGAGTTTCGGCGGTCGCCGGCGGTGGTGGGATAGGCGCGACATCAAAAATTCGTAGAAATCGTCAGAAATCGATCGGCCATCGGCGCGATATCGGCGTTCGAATCAGAAAACTTGTTTCGCTGTGAACCTTCCT
The DNA here is from genome assembly GCF_025399875.1 of Dalotia coriaria. Taxonomy (NCBI): domain Eukaryota; kingdom Metazoa; phylum Arthropoda; class Insecta; order Coleoptera; family Staphylinidae; genus Dalotia; species Dalotia coriaria. The sequence goes on along the minus strand of NW_027045443.1, from coordinate 3,517,208 downwards.
GATCATTTTACTTTTCAGCTCGTCCCTCAAAAGTCGAAATCGTGTTGTGAAACGTTTTATAGATAAACAAACGTGTGGCATTTTTCTGATACCCTCATAACTCGAATGCTTTATCATGTTTGGAATATTTTAACGCGCGCTCATCAGGTGCAGCAGTCGAAGCGCTCGTCCAGTATATGAGTAATTGTAAGCGCTTAACAATCAATCAATTAGAAAACTACTGGTGAAGTTGTTCATGGCCGTGAATCCGTAAGAAATTGATAGCTCTATCTTCTTATTCCTTTTTACGTACGCTCGAATGGTATATTTATGCTTGTACTTGCATGCACCTCCTCGGAGAATGCGGTTGGTAGGAGGCATGGTCTGCGCGTTTCAACTTTACCGCGCTTACCAGTTACCACCATCGATGATAAGATATGTCGAGAAGCCTACGAATAAAAGTCGACGAAAAAATATCACGATGCATTTGGACAATCATTAATTATCATAATTAATTGCTTTCGTTTACGGGCAGCTACGTCAGGAGTGAAAAAAATAAACGTTTGGAAGATTCGTGCACGGGGCAGAAGAATAATTACACAAGATTTACGTTCTTTTATCGAAGGTGGAATAAAGCGCGTCGCGGACGTGAATAATGCGCTCCCACATTACTGTCAATGCGATGATTGACCAGGCACGAGCGTTCCTCTCGATGACTGCCCGCCGACCGACTCCACCGCGTGCGAAGCGTTGAAACTTTCGACTTTGAGAATTCTACGAGGTGCGATTCCATGTTGACTTCAGTATAGTCGGTTTGAGTACTGAGTACTCGACCGGAAACACTTCCGCCGACGTCGTTAGGTTGTTAAACCGAGTTCACATTAACGCCGACTTGCGCCAGGCTATTATTGCATTCGCAAGCGGAGTGAAATTAAAGGAAAAAAAGAAGCTCAAATTTGTTAGCTGCCGTCAATCGTTTCAACCGCCTCAACACTTTTCGCCGTCTGGCTGTTAGCAGCAAGTTCGATTTCATTGCTGATTCGATAATCTGCCGCACGCGCCTGGTCGTATTGTGTTTCCACTTTCCGGCCATACCGGCGGAATAACAGTACCTAGCACCACACTATCGAGTAGAATATCCATATGATATTTCAAAACAACATCGCCTACGAACGTAGTCAAGAAGGGAAGGAAAACAGATGCCATCTAGATCGAATAACTTTATAAAAAACCTGGAACGCATGCAATTTGGAACAAAACGTTGCACCTTCGACGAGGTGCAGACACCGTTTCTACTGTGTGTGGACCAGTAGACACATGGCTCACCCTCGCCAAGCACACCCCTCAATATAGCACACCGCACACCTTCTGCGCTTGGTATGAATATTCAGACAAACACACAATGCACACTGCAGCGAGCACTCATTTCTGCGCTCACAATGCATCGCGTGTTACAAAGTAAGCTGGTGTGCAGTATGCGCGCTGGTTATGACTAAATCATCGCAAGAAACAATTGGACCCGCCGTGTGCGTGGTGCGCGCCGGAATTGTTTCATTGACGCGGCCGGGTTTCCGGTCAATTGGCATCATCTCATCGCGACGGCGCGGCGCACGTCAGCGGGCCAGCCGAGCTAGCGAAGAACAAAGGGCAGCCACCCACGTGAGGACGTTTACGACGCGCGACAAATTATAAGGATAACGCCGCGGCGCGCGCTGCGCTCTGTCGTTTTGAGCGAGTTTCGTGTCGCGCGAGGAGGAAACGGGCAATTTCTGAATAATGCGCTGTGCGCATAATGAACGCTGTACGCGTGCATGTCCGACGTCGGACATTGGAAGCAACGTTTCGACGTGCAGGCCCGCGCGGTGCGAATTTAATTTCCGAGTGGCCGCATCAGTTTTAAACGCCGCGCGGCGCAGAGGTTCGGTAGTTTATTGGCAATTATTATGAAGTGGCGCCGGCAGAGTCAGACTATAACGTAACGCACCCGTCATCAGCGCACGGCGCACCAGCGCTGCATGTATATTTAATGTACGAATGCATACGTGGTGCAGTGCGATGCGCCGCGATGCGCGATGGGTCTATCCTAGCCGCCGGCAACTCTATCAACTCTTCGTCTTCGCGGCACGCACCAAACGAGCCGCCGCAGAGGGCTCTCGCTGTGCGCTGAGCACCGCTTGTTTGTGTTTTGAATCTTTTTGGCATCGAGGCATCGCTTTCAGGCCGTTGTCTTATTATTGCAAAGTGGTTAATTCGAAAAGAAAGAAATGAGCACACAATAAGACAAGTTAAACGTTCCTTCGCCGCCGAAAAACCACCGACTAAACGAACCAGCGCTAAGCGATACTTCAGTGGCGTTCAATTTAAATGTTACAAATTACTTTAGGGCATTCTTCCGAAAATAGTGTCGGTCGAAATGTTTTCAATATTTTCAATTTGGTTACTCGGTTCAACAAAGAACACCGCATTACTGACGATGCACAGTCGTGCGTGTACGCGCACCTGTGCATACGCAATGAGAGATGAAAGCTGACTCGAATTCACACTCAAGCACACGACATCATCGTGGTCATCGTCGCGACGCAATCGACTTGGAGCCCGATCCCAGCAATCCCTTTTGTTATTGTAAACCGAAGAGGCATAGGTGTTTTGCGTGGGCGGCAATGTGTGTGTTCCTTCCCAGGACTCAGCGGCGTGCTCGCTCGAATTTAAATTCCAACGAAAAAATACACCATCACCTTAGCGGAATGTTCTTCTTTAGTACAAACAAGAAAAAAAAAGCACTCGGCATTTTTTGTGGTGTACACCGGGCCAAATTGCACTCGCAGTCATCGTTTTGCCGAAACAACACGATATAAATTTGTTGTCGGGCCTAATAATGATATAAATGTACATTCGGCTATCACTTATGTCAAATCAAGTGCCGCTCGCGAAGGAATGTCAGATGCAAAATGACAAACAAGCCGCGTAACAAACGATAAATCAAAACGTCATACGTCATACACACCTGCCTCGTCTGCAAGTTGCGAACATGCGAACATCTCGGCGACACGAGATTGATTGACCGCGGCGAGTTTCGAACGCTTTGCATTCGTCCCCGGTGTTGTGTATTCCTATCGTTGTTTTTTTTTTATTTTTGCGGCACCAACAGTAGGGGTTGACAAGCCCCTCACCGATGCAAGGGCGTGATGAAAAGGGGCGCGAGAAAGGGTAAACAGTCAATTATTTCGTAAATTGTGACATGCTTAATCTAATTAGGCGGATGGGAGCCGGCCCACCGAGCGTAACTGATATCTCTGAAGATAAGGAAATACTAAACATTAATACCCTGATGCGATACATTTCGACCTGAGCGGTCTTAGCACACAGACTTTTTGTAGATTACGAGGCCCGGGTCTTGATGTATAGATTGTTTAGGTATTTCGTTCAGAAAACATTTAACAATTAACGAAAGCAAAAATAAAAACGAGGCATAAAAGTGGCATGTGATTAACGCTAAATTACTAATTTCATTGGTAATTTTGTTCTAATTAACTTAGGGTTAAAATCGAAAAAAAACGAAACGCTAGTGGTAAGAATAGACAAGCAGTGTTCGTTTTTAATTTTAATTGTAATATAAACCGGAAAGTTAAATCCGCCGCTCTCGTTTAGTCCTGTGAAATTACAGAAAAGAATGGAACGGATTAAAAGCAACACAAAGCAACAATTGTAATCGATGTGAAGCACAAAATTGAAAGAAAAGAAGAAGCGCGGCGCGGAATGTCGGAGAACAAAAATGAGCGCGTGTGAACTTTATTATATCAATTTTTATTCACATTGTAATTGCGGATCGCGCTCCGGCCGCAATCCAATCGCGCGTCTCTCGACGTTGTTTTTTATATTCTGGTCTAGTTGATGTAAGTACTTACATCGGCGCAGTGTATTACTTGATTGCGCAGGTTTGTCAGGCGGAGGCGCACAGATCCACGACCATTAAATTAAGTCATTTAAGCATTTCAGGTCCCACTCACACTCGGGGGCCAAGCGGTCGCATCGTCGGAATGTGTCTCCAAATATTCAGTGTGTCCGAAAGCCATAAAAGCGACGCGCACATAACGAGGCGCTGGCCGGGGAGACGAGGAAAAAATGAAAGAGACGCAACGAAATTGAGGTATTACTACAACCTGCGAGGCCATAACCAGAAACACCTCGACTTGTCGCAACGCAACAACTGACTCGGGGCATTTTCCCAGGTGATTTATTTATTAGGTGTATTAGTTACGTAGATAACCGATAGACACAGAAATGAATAATCTTGACGCGTCCATCGGTTGGAGTTACGACCTATCTCTCTAGGCTGGGGCGCTAGCTGGCTAAATGGGATCGAATGGGATCGCGCGGTGCGGCCACGTTTTTCGGTGGCGTTTGTTGCTACTTGAACGCCGATGCACACCGAACCGGGCGATAAGTATAGATAATTTATTGAACGGCGGGCGGAGGGCAAGATTGAAGGCGGCAGCGAGCGGGATGGTACCATTCTTATTTATTTGCCTGCTGCTTCATTTGGAATTTTTATACTCACGGAAACCACACACGTTTCAATTAATGCCTATTAATTTACTCGGATGTCTCACAGATTCTGCCGACGATACTTTCATCGTATTTCGGTTCAATTTTGAGACAATGCCGGGCGTACTTCTTCGTTTCTACGTCATGAAAAATGACAATTTCATTCCTAAAGCCTACAAGTTTATTCAAATATTCAGTTAGTGCGCTGCGGGGGCAGATTCTATACCTGCAGCCGTGATCCAACACGATTCAAAAAAGCAACGCACACAAATTTATAAATGTCCAAACACACACCACGATATCTAGACATAATCCCCAGGTGAATCATTGTCTCCCAAATTGTGTTTGCTGCCGAGACAGTGCGTCATAGTACGTAATGCAAAGGGAAACAATTGCTCATTGTGCAATGATAACTGTAAGCGCGACACATTATCGGTGACGAGTAGTCACAGTGCCGAATTTGTACGCATATGAAAAAGGCACGTTGCGGCAGACATATTTACACAAATACGACAAAATATTCCGAACACAATGTTGGTCGGCTCGCGCACAATGGAAATCGAAACGAAACCATACAGCCATTCATGGAGCATGGGAACATAAAGGAACGCACGAAATCAAAAGAATACTCAATCGTAGCCTCATTATAATTGTAAAGACGTAGGCATTACTTGCTGAAGATGTGGAATAACAACTTTTCGCTACGGCCCTGAGTGGCGTGGCGTGAAAAGAAAAATTGAAAATGGACTTAACTATAACGATCGTTAATGCCATTACGATTTTCCGTGTGAGCGATTACAGAGTGGACAAATCTCTGCGCCTTTTAATGCGTTTTGTGAATTGTGGATTCGACGAGAACCACCCTGTCTCTTGGTTCAGGCAACGTAAATGCTGGGACCTGTTTGGGCGAAGAGAGTGCGCAATCGTCGATGAAAGGCATTCTTAAGAAAGCGAACTGAAAACATCCACGCCGCATTCAGTCAATCGCATTTCGGCATTTATCTCAAACAAACCTCAATGCGCTCAATGCAATGACATAATAGTTTTGATTTCCGATTTGAAGGTGAACGCGGAAGAAATGTGTTGCGGTGTCCTCTGCCGAAAAAGATGTTTCAATTGAAGGGAACCGTGTAGCGTTCGTCTTGTAGTATTTTCAGATGATTAGGCAAACGAGCAAAACCAAGCAAAACTAATCGCTTTACGGTTTTGCGTTTTGGTACTCCTCCATCCACACGTTCAACGCCGACCAGCGGGTCCCATTATGTACTTCATGCCGCGCCAGTACCACAACATGGGCTCGACTGGTCGTCGTTGTGTTTCACGCATGTTTAAACCGCTTGCAAATCCACGCAAATCCCATTCGAATGCGGATTTTCCAATGTCTAAGATGTCGTAGAGGCCGCCATAGAAAATTGGACAAAACTAATCGCATTTTTAAATATGTAATGATCTTATAATACCCAAAGCTTTCCGCGCCGATTAGGGGCACGCCAAAGCTCGACTGCACTTTTTTCCGCCTCCTCTTCTCAAAGCTGCCTGCCGTCATCGCGATCTCGGCGCTTGTAGGTGGTCGTCAATAAAGTTAGTTTTGTTAATAACAGCCGGCGTGCCTCTTTACGTCCCATTAGGAAAGCCACCGCGGCCACCGCGGCCACCGCCTCTACATTAACGAGGAATGCCGCGCGCGGACCGACAAAACACACACGCGGCGGGGTCGATCAAGAATTGGCACTGACGGGGTGCGCGACCCAACGAAATCCCGAGGAAATTGCCAGATGCCAGCATTTTCGGTGTCTTTTATCTTCTGCGCCTTTGAGTATAGCGAGCAGGTAAATACATCAAACGAGACAACGACGAGACAAATAGATGTATATTACGAGTAATCATTTCTCGTTTGCTGCGCCGCGAGGAGGCCGGGACGCGATGACGAGAACCAGAGAAAGGGAGAGTTAATCATATGATTGTGTCGAGGAAAAAACCGCAGAGCAGCGTGGCCAGCACGAACAAAGCAATCCAAGATGTTGGATGGACACACACGGTGCACTCGCCTGGCGCTGGACAACGAGCGCAAAAAAGCTGCCATAACTACATTAGCGCGTCGCAAATTGCTTTGTTTCAATTGCCCCAATTTAAATTAGCTTTCCATAGCCCCGGTTTAATTTGGCACCTCAAACAAACAAATCTCGGGCGGGCAGGCAGCAAGCGGGCAATTTTCCTATAAGCTCGTTAAACACACATACTTAGACCATGGGAAGCGTGAATATCTGGGAGGCAAGGCATGAGAAAAGTGTTTGCCTTCGGTTGTCGGTGCCTTTCGTAGATTAATGACTAGTTAGCAATGCAAATAGACGAAAATAATCGTTTGTCGGTGCGTGCGCGCTCATTGTGTCCCAATCTTTCATCCAGACCTGTAATTTTCGGCTTATAGAATAATTTGAAGGCGCAGCATCGACGCAGCGCACCTTTTTGCCTCTTGAAGTAGGCAAATAGGCAGGCGGCGAATTGCACGTCGTGCGGGCGAGCGCGGTGGAGGTCTTCGGAAGTTGATGCGAACAAACGGACCACGGGACCACCACCTTCGCCGCGGCAGTCCGGCCGGGCGCGGTCCCGTCGCATCTGCCCCCCTCAACGCTAATAATAAGGCACAATGTATTGAAAGATATGTGTGTCCTTACACCAGGGGTACGACAGCGCGGGCATTCCTCGTCCACGGCGTGCCCACGGTGCCTACTTTGTCGGCGTGCATTTCTATTAAAGAGCGCGGCCGGCAACGGGAGCCGGCCGGGTCCACAGTTCGATCGTTTTGGTTCCATTTGTCGTCGATGATTGTTGACGCGCATTGAAATCATGTTTGGCGAGGTTTTCACCAAACACAATTTCTACGCTCCCTTTCGGTGCGGCCGTTTTGTGTGTGGCAGTGTGGCGAAAATGCGAAGCGGTAATAAATAAAGAGATCCTCTGCTATCCTCTACCTTTCACGGCCCGACAATGCCGTGAATAACACGCTCGAATATGTCTTTTTCTCTCGGCGACAACGCGCGAATATAAACACTGTTTACGAACGGTTTAGAAACGGCGAGACGCGGCACATCGTAATGCAATCCGAATAAAATCATCATCATCACAGATCGCGCTAGAAAAGAACAGATGGTGCGTCGCGCTCGGAATCAAGTCATTGCGGCCTAGATTGGCTTGTCAAATCCCTTATATTTTCATATAAGTAGCCAGCGAGCCGACACACATGCTGAGTGAAACATCGTGAGGGTATAACTCGTGCCGGCACTCTATAATCAGCAGGGTGGCCGTAACACAATTCACCTTCTGGGCTAAACGCTGTTCGCCCCCATCCTTTGCGATGGGATTGAATTGGAAGCCCAGTAGGACAGTATCAACTCAGGGCATACCTCGCTTATCTAAATCTGAACCAACGTACACTTTGTTTAGCCTCCACATTTGCGTAAACCGATAACTATAAGTAAATTGATAATCCAATTGGGCGATTAAAAATTAGACAAACAGGTTGACTTGGTGGGTGGCGTGAAAAAAAATCAGGTAAAAGAAGCGATTAAATAACAAAGATGATTGCATATGTACCACAAATTGAAAATGTTATCTTCAAAACATTTGTGAAATATTCTCTATACTTAGGTATATATTTTAATAAGATACTCTAAGTAAGAAGAGAACAAAATAAAATTTCTTATATGCAACTCAATATACATTAAAATCTAAAGAACGTTGTAAAAATGCATTGAATTTGAAAACAATACCTCAAATAACCTAACCTAATCCAACGAAACATAATAGCCGATTAATTATGGGATTCGAAGAATAAAAAATAGGGGATGCAAAGGTTTGGTTCAATTAAAATAAATGGTTAAAATGATTTCATTATAACGTGTTGTGATATTGTTTTGTTTACTTAAAATTAGACGGCGCTTTTCTATAAACCGTGACCTCATGATTTGCAGGGTGACAAAGCAAATTTACTCAATCGCGAGAATGGTGTGATAAAATATCATCAATTAGATGGAATATAAGCAATTTAGATTAACACCGTTGGGTCGATTAAAAATGAAATCGTCATGAATTTGTGGGTGGCTTTGCTTTGTGCGTGCTTGTTAATTTTATACACATTAGCCGCCATCAGCGGTTAGTCATTGTCGTCGGGCCGCGCGAACAGATCAATCAACGCGGGACAGGAACGCGGCAGTTTCAGTTTGTGAAAATTTAGATTATGCCGAATTGAATAAACAGATTGCCGCTCGACTGCTGCCGCCATGGTGGCATTCGCGTTTTGCACTGTATGGAATTCAATTTGATTTAAATTCGATTTGATCTTACTACGAACGCGAGACCGTGCGACGAACGCGCATAAGAGAACAAAGCGCGGCTCGGAATACCTGAAGAAGGAAAAACCGTCGATGGCGCGGCGATGATGCGACTTTGATGACGCTCGGTGCTCGGCTTGCTCGGGAATGAGAAATCAAATAAATTAATGCCCAATTTCACGCGGCATATCTTTTCACACTGCAACGCGTACGCCGCAGCGGCTCTCGCCGTAGAGCCGACGATTCCGCTGTCCCCTTTTCATGCGCGCACGAAGTCCGCTCCGGCCGCGCTCCGAAAAGGCCTCGTCCGCCTCGTCGCATGCGCTTTTTCTTTTGATAAATACGTCGGCTCGACCCGTCCTCTTCCCATTTGCTCCTGCACTGGCATTGTGTGTGAGAAAAAGATTTTTTTCTCACCGGCGCGCCCGGAGTTGTGGGAGCAACGGGTGAATTAAACTCGACTTCGTCACACGTTAACCACCAACGACGGAGTGGACGAATGAGACAGACTTGTTTAATCATAATGACCACCCAAACGTTTCGTCGCGCACCACAGCGCTCGGCTTTTATCAACGCGCACCCGAATTTCATTCACAGGTTCACACGCGCGCGCGTGTGCAGCAAAACTCACCACGTTGACGAAGTCCTGGAAGGTGATCGCGTCCGTCGCGGCGGTGCGCGCCTTCTCCAGGAGCACTTCTCGCTTGCCGGTGTTGACGCGCTCTCGGAACTCCGGCTCATCGAGTGCATGTAGTAGGTCCGTCCAGGGGATCTCACCAAAACCCTCTACGTCAAACTTATCGAAGAAACAACGCCATTGCTGTGAAGCGCAGATAGGAACAATCAAACAAGTTGTTGTTTAACACTGTCACAATTGCGGCAACTTACATCGTACAAAAGTTCCCGACGAATTTCAGCCTCATCGGGCTCGCTGGTGAGATCTGTGTGGTCGGTATCGTAGTGATAATGATCAAGATTGTCCCGGGACTGGCCGAAGGATGCCAACGAACCAGTGATAGTAGCAATCTGACCCGGCTCGATGCCACTTTCGCTGGACTGTGCTGGCGCGTACGTGGTGTTGGTAAGGACTTGCGTTGTCGCCGGCGAGAGGCGGTGCGGCCATGCCGAGTGCGATAACATCGGATCGGATTGCAGGCAGTGGAAGAGGCGGAGGCGGCAACGTTCGTCAGGAGCGCGCGTCCATCATCACGAGGGTGCAGCGGCGCGGCGACTGTCGAACGCGACGCCCGCCGTCGACTGTGCAAGCATGTGCCTGTCGTTTACAACGGCACATAAACGCGCCACCCCCGCGTGCGTGCGGCTCGCAGCGTGGTAGATGCGTGCGTGCATGCGTCATTGAGGAAACGCTTCAGCTGAGGAGGCCGGAGGCACGCGGCGAGTATCGATTTTCCGCAGCGTGTCGTGCAATTGCATTAAGTGTGAGTCGCGGCACGACGCGGCAGAGGCAACGTTCGCCGTGGCGGCGGGCACCCTCGCCCCCTCGACGCCGACACGAACGGTGACTCATGCGGTAGGTTTAGTGCGCTTTTCATTTTCCGAGATGTTTCGCTGTGAATTTTCGGGTTTGCTACGGCCTCCCCACTCGTTATGTCGATAACTTTGGTTTGGTGTCTCCGCGAGTAGAATGAACGAACATTGGGTACATTCCACTTTTACTTAATTCTCAAAAACTCAAAAACAAACTTCATGATTAGAAAATCGGTTCGCTCGTTAATATTGATTTAAATATAATGAAAATTTCAAGCGTAAGATAATTAATGTCATAATTATATTGCGTCTGTTAATTTACTTTCAATTGCTACGTGCTCCTCAGTCAATTTATAAGCAGTTGATTGATTCATAGTTTGTTCATGGATAAATCGTAACTAAATAAGGAACGCAAATCTTGGCATTGTGCTGATTTGTATTTAAGACCTTTCTATTTGTGTCGGGAGTTAATTATATAAAAATTATTGACATGTGCGATACGGAAGAAAACAGATAAATGAAATAATTCAGAACTCACGTCCGTAATGTTCATATAAACATCCTCGAATGATTTTGTTTGTGAATTATTATATGGTTGATTTTTTAAATATTTGCCATTAATTAGAGCGTAACCAGGGTTAGGCTTAGATAAACAAATCGTAGCTGAATAATTATTTGTTCCAAGATATTTTTTTCACGCCTTTTATGATTTGGTCATACCTACCCAAGTTTTCAGCACTAAGAATAAAAATATTTGCAGGTACTTACCATTTTCGCGCAGCTGGCCGTAATATCCTATATTCATGGAATTGTACTGATGATTGTCAACGGTTGCATTAAAGTAAGTCTTTTGAATAAATGTTCCGGCGTGTTTGATGTAATAATTGTCTTTCATATTTGAATGTTCTGATTAAAGATCACCTGACTATAATTAATATACTTAATTACAAGTCAAAGATGAAATATCTATGAATTTGCGGTGTGTGCAAGCATAAATAACTTATTTCTACAAATCATCCCAGCACATAAAATTTACAGTTGAGGATGCACTCGTCCACTGTTGGATTGCGGGATGGAATAGAAATTAAGACTAATAAAGATAATCATCGCAGCTTGTTTTGCATTTACGCAAAAACGTCCCAAAAAGTGCGTCGAAGTCATTGTGCGCCCAAAAGTTAAGTGTGTAAAAATAATAATATATTATTTGTTGTCAAATATCACTCATACTCGTCAGGCAATTAATTAAAAATATTGTCAATATAAGCATGCATGATTTAAACATGACTCAATACAAAGACTTCAGCGCTAATAAAGGATGAACTAAATTCCACTGCTTAATTAATTATCTATTATTCTGATTGGAATTGTAAGGAGTTGTACTAATAGTAAATAGTAAGTAATATCATTAAATAAATAGTAATAATAAACTTATAAAAAGGTAACTGCACCATTGTCCGCACAGCGGGGGTTCGAGCAGTTGTGATTCTATATTTTACATTGAAAAGCTCGAATTTTTCCCATTTAACTTGAGCTTTTCCGGAGAGCACAAATTGTTGACCTTTGCTTGGTCAATTTTCAGTGCTGTCGACAGCAAACTCACCACGCTCTTCACATCGGCGGTATCACAATCTGCGAACATCAAAAATCACACATTATATACTACACATACACTTTATATAATGCGACACGAATTGAGAGTAAACAAAAAAATTACCATCAGTGGTAATGTCTCGTTCGAGTTTGAGTTTTTCTTGCGTCAACTCCCACATTGCCTCCTCAATCGTGTCCTTCGAGACAAGCCGAATAACGTTGACCGGGCGCGTTTGACCCATGCGATGACACCTGTCCTCCGCCTGTTTGTCGTTATAAGGATTAAAGTCGATGTCGTGAATGATGACCGTATCGGCGGCTGTCAGATTGATTCCCAAACCACCAGCTCGCGTACTCAACAAGAATATAAATATCGATCCGTCCTCGGTGTACTCGTTGATGAGTTGCTGCCTGCGAACACAAGCTTGCATATAAGATTATATGAAAAAAGGATATTGTAAAAAATTTACCGAAGCGTGACAGGAGTGTTGCCATCCAGGCGTAGGAAGGAATGGTTACGCATCTTAAGATAAACCTCGAGAATGTTTAACATAATAACGTACTGGCTGAAGATCAGCACTCTATGCCCCTCGCGCTTCAACTGAGGGAGAGTTTCATCCAAGTAGGCGAATTTGCCCGATATGGGAATCAATTTCTTAGGCATTGCAAATTTACCTATGGACTTTTGAAAAATTGCTGTTACATACTTCTGCCTCTAGCATATACTGATGTATTTAACTTACGAGTGGATACTCCTGGGTCATCTCGTTGATGTCGAAGTCGGACATGCAGGCAAGATCGTCAACGATGTATTCCACAACGGTGTCTTTGTAGTCTGGGTCTTTCGCGAGACATTTGGCTATAGTTTTTATGGTCGCGTCGGTGTAATGATAGCGCTGTAGTAAGGGATGATTTGCCAGTTTACGCAAGTCGGTCATCATCGACATGCCATTGTAAGCTCCGCTATCTGCGCGCATACCAATCTCTTGAAAATGCGCGACTAGTTCTTGGTACTTTGTCTCTTGGTCATCCGACATTGGAATCATCAACTTTGTGTCTGTTTTCGGTGGTAAATCTTTCAACACATCAAGTTTAAGGCGTCGCAGGACAAAGGGCTTCATAATTCGCTTCGCATGGTCAACCTGGCCCTTCTCGAAGCTTGACGTGTTATCAGGATCATTGTCTTTTTTCTAAATTAAAATGTAGGTTAACAATCAAATAATAACCAAGCACCTAAAACTTACGGCGTTTTTCTGGAACAAGCTTTTGAGATCTTCAGTTTTAGCGGAGAAAATATTCGGCATGACGAAGATCAACAACGACATCAACTCCAGAAGATTATTTTGTAGCGGCGTACCGGTGAGCAGTAATCTCTTTGTGGCACGAATTCGTGATAAAGTTTCGAATCTCTGCGTATTCATATTTTTCAGCATGTGTGCCTCGTCGAAAACAACATAGTGCATAGGCGTCACACGGAACATCTTACGTTCCTCGGGCGTGCCCGCAACGATATTGTATGTAGTTAGTACAACGTCGTACGCCCTGTGCTCACCTTTGGAGAACATGATACGGTAGTTGCGACGCTCCTCGGCGCTACCGTAATACAGTAAGACTTTAATCGACGGGCACCAACGCTCGAATTCGTTTTGCCAGTTCTCCAGGGTGGAGGCGGGGACCACAATTAGATGCCGGCCTGAGATGTTGCGTTCCTTAAGATGTGCGAGGAACGCTACCACTTGGATTGTTTTACCCAAGCCCATTTCATCAGCAAGGATTCCATTCAGGCCTTGTTCATGCAGCATTGCCAACCAGTTTACACCCACCAGTTGATAACCAGTCAGTTTTAGCCTTAAAAAATGTAATGATAAGTAACATTATCAAGAATATGATATTCAAGTTACCCCGCCGATAGATTTTTCGGTTGTGATTTGATAGCGTGCTCGCGTTTTGCGGCAAATTCTAATTGTTCAGAAATTTTGGAGCATTTATTCATCAGGGCGGCTACATTCTGGCGCGTCGATATAACTCTTTGCGCGGAGTTCAAGAGATCCGTGCTCAAGTATTTGTTGCCTTGTAACTTTTCAACCTAAAGTTATCAATAGAAAACAAATGCGATATGAAAACAAGTACAACAAACTGAAAATTTCTTACCAGATCAATCCATCCGGTGAAGGGTCTAGATGCCAAAAGAGCATCCACTTTCTTCTTTGAACATGAATGCATCAATTGCAGCTCACTGGCTGTTGCAGTTTCCATAAATTCCAGCACCTTCTTCTTGCTGGGTGTGAGCACATCTGAGATTTCTACATCAGAATCTTCATCTGAGTCAAATACTCTTGTGTCAGCATAATTAGTGTCTGAATCATTGCTATCACTGTTGTCCACCTTTCTTCTTTTTGCTAAAATGGGAATAATTAAACTGGTGTTTATTGAAACAGGAAAGCCATTAACTACCTTTTGATGCTTTCTTTCTCTCAGCAGGGGGCCTCTTTTGCTTTGCATAGGCCTGCATTTTGATCTTCTCGTCCAGCTTCCACTTGTCATAGCTGATGGTTACAACATTGCCATGTTTGCCCTCCAGCTGGGAAACAGTCTTTGCTAGGTCAAACTCATCATTTGCAAGTTGCTCATATACCTCCTATCCAAATCAAACAAATGTATACAAATATATTATGAAGTTAAAGCATGATCATATTACCGACGCTTGCAAATTGGGGAATACTTTGATCAGATAGTGGACTTTCCGCTCGCGTTCTTCAACAATAAGTGCCCTGTTTGGCGTGGGTACCGTTGACAGGGAGACATTCAAATTCTTGAGTTGTTCACAGTCAGAATCTGAATCTGAAACTCGAATTATGCGTCGTCTGACAACTTTCCCTAAAACGGACATTAACTAAATAGTAGAAAAGCTTAATTGTCAAGCAACACGCGACTGTCACGAGAAAACAACTATTGTGCAACGCCATGTAATATTTTGCTGTTTCTTTATTCCTATGCACTTACCATTTTGATCCTCGCTCATCGTGTGATTGGTACACTCTAGCACCAAACACGTTTCAATGGTCAAATGTAAATGCTATTAGCAGATTATCATGTGCCTTCGTCTGAAGTATTTGTCGACGTCAATAGTAATTTGAAAATGCTATTCGAACAGTTGATGTCAATGGGAATGATATCCAAGAGAGCATGCAGTACCGTTTTACAAATGGCCACTGAGTAATTTGCAGAGTCTTCGCGCTAGAACGTCGCACACACTCCGTTGCCAGGTGCTGCTCGATGTGATGTTAGGGAGTTAGGTTATGCCGCCAGTTTAAATCTTCTATGCGACTGCGCGCATATGAATTACAATTTGCCAAATTTTAAATTTTTCTCAGTTATGAGTTAATAAAATAAGAAAGATATAAACGTAGCTTCCATATTCATGTTAATAGAAATAATGATTAAAGATTACTACTAACAATATTACAAAAGTATCCATACATACATTCTACGCACAATCTTCGATTACACAAGGTGGCGCTCAACGAAGGTTGAAGGTAAATCTATGACAAAAAATCAAGAACGCGTTGGTGTTGCGTTCTGAGCAATCGGGACTCATGTTTAACAATATTTGATGTGGTTATATGTATTATTGATATCATGTATTTTCGGCTTGCCTTTTTTTAACTAATGACATTAATACCAAGTAGCATAGGATCAGTTTGCTGACAATCCGCGAAAACTAGGCTCTTTATTGCTTTACGAAGCACCGTAAAGATAAAGATGAATTACGTACGAAAACTAATAACTCTTAAAAGTAAGAGACATAAGTTGAAAGCCTATACTGATGGGTTGCAATTTAAAGAAGCACAAGAGTAAAGTAACATTGTTTCACTGCTGAAGGAGTTTTTTAAAATTCTCAGTGTTGGCATACTAGATACTAACTAATATAAATGACAACGCTCAATTCACATTAAAGACTACATGAATGAAAATTTAATTGTTCTGAATAAAAATATGTATAAATAAAAAAAAACATTGTTGCTCATGATGTATCAATTAAAAATAGGGTTTGACTTGGATTATTGAAATGTCCTGCTCTGCAGTGGAAGATGCAGGCATCATAGTGAGGTCCATGTCTTCATCTAATTTCCTCCTAATGCTCTCCTGCGATTCCTCGATGCCCTTGATGCGAGTCTCATGCTTTGTCATGTACATATCGGCGACGGTCGGCATGAGCGCTTTAATGTTCTGCGGGAGATGAATTTCCTTCTCCCTCGATTGATACTGCACCGCGGACGGCTTATAAATAATTTCAGGGATGGTAAACTCCCATCGATTACTGAGATCTGGCACGTCCTCAAAGAAATACTCTGGTAAGATGGTAGGGAGCTTAGTTGTATGGACATTCCTGCAAATCGGCGCCGTCGCTGAGTGCTTGATGTAGAACCTGACAGGGCTTTGCACATGCTTGAATTTATCCGCTGATTTCGTGGGTGTAGGCTTTCGGAATCCTTGATTGGTTGGTGTGCCGTATGTATTTTTCACTTTGAGTACTTCCCTCACTGGTGCATGCGGTGCTTTTAACAATCCTCGTTTACGTGGAATTGCTGATGGGATCACCTTAGGTTCTTTAAATGAGTCGCAACTTGAATTTGTTGAACAACTGATGTCAATTAAATTCGTAGGTTTCATGGAACATTGAGAAGTGTTGGGAGTTGATGCAATGCTAATATCAGGCACATTATAACTTCTTTCATATTCCTGGTAATCATTTTTATCTTTATAAGAATCATAACTAGATTCTAGAGAGTATGCACTTTCAATGCCATCATCTTGATTCTGATTTTCTTTATATTCTGAAGTGTTATTTGTATCATCATCCTCTGGTTCAATATCAACTGCTGAGATGTTTTCATATTTAATTTGTGTTCCCTGATATCTGAGGAAGTCATCATCAATTTCATTATCAGATATCACAATATCATCTAATTGTTTATGAACAGTCAACAGTGATAATGTTTCCATTTCATTAATTAAAGTTGCATCGGATATTTTTGGTAAAGAACTTCGGCGATTCACTACTGAATCATCATTTACAGTTCTGTCATATGCCGTCCGGTAAGAAGTATTTGATGAAGATGGTTCATCAAGCATAGCTCTCATTTTATCTAGAAAATTAGCATTTGATGTGGAGATGGTGCTGTCAGGGGTCAAATACTCATCTGTTAAGTCATCAGCTGGGGTTGGCTTTCTGAAATATCATTCTCTAATGTAATAATTATAAAAGAACAAAGATAATTATTAACATGCATTAATAATGAATGAATGAATATATGCAATACAATAACTTGATGATATTACCCTGAAAACGTCTTTCTTCGAGAGATGCCTGATAGGTCGGGCTTGGAAAGTAACAATTTTTTTGTGTACTCTGTAGTTGCGGGCCCTACGAAAAGTTCGTCATCCACGAACGAATCCTCTATAGACGAATCCATGGTATTATATGTACCTCGGGCACTAGAATAACAAACTCACTTTAAACCACTTTCGTAACGGTTAAATTTGATAAATTATTATACACTGCAATACCCGGCGCTTATGGCATTCTAGAGCATGCGCGACCTGGCGGTTGCAAAGCAATGTTGCCAATTTTTCAAATTATCAAAACAAATAATTCGAATACTCTAAAGCATAACAAAACTTTTATTATTAATTAAACATGAACCTTTAGCAATTTGCCCGTTGAATATTATATATAATATATCTTATATTGCAGAAATAAATAACAAACTAAATCTACTAAATACAATTAGTAATAAATACCTCGTGTACTTACATCGCAGTGCTATTTCAAATCATATTGCAAATGTTTAGAAACGCGGTTACCGGGATATTTCAGTTGCTAATAAACTGGTCGAGTGTAATCCACGTTAGTTCTGCCGTGTATAAATTAAACTATTGTCTTCGGGAGCCGAACAACGAGTGCTACTTGTAAAATGTGTTTTCGCTAGTTTCCTAATATTGTTTTGTTGCTTTGTTTTTATAGATTAGAACATATTATTTCCTTTCCGGTTCTTTTAGGTATATCGCATTGTTTCTTTTCAGTACTGGTTATTGGTCAGTAAACATAATATTATTTGTGTATTCTTGAGATTCCATGAAGAATGCGCAGATGGCGCAACGATGCATGTTTAACTAAAAATATTCCTGCGAGCAAATTTTGTTTTGTTTCATCGGTACGATAACGACCGGCACATTTCTGACCTTCGACTATTGTTATTCTTTGATAAGTTCGGTAAATTGCCTTACCGAATGACGGGAATTAGTGATAATAGACGTGCTCGGTCTAGTATTAGTTATTTATCGGGTGCGTAATCGTCACAATTCTAAATTGCGAATTCGTTGCCGTCTGGCGACGGCCAGTGATAATTTGTGCACGCCAGTTCGCTGCTTCTGCAAAGCATTTTTGATATAACCTGATGATCATGGATCAATGTGTTACCTGGTAAATATTATCATTAATATAAATATTATATCTACTATAATAACAAAAATTGGATCCTGACTGATCTCAAATACATTGCAACATGGTATGAAATGGTATACATGTATCTAATATTTTGTTTCTTCTTGATTTCAGTATCTAAAAATGTATCTTCTATTTACCGTGTTCGATTATTCGGTAAGTAAAATAATTTCATCAATAATTGAGGCTGCTAACTATATATGTACCTAGATTTCAAATTTAATCTTATCTTTTTATTGTTATCTTGCGATCCTAGAATGTGCCTAAATGACGTCGCACAGGCTTTACGCATCTCTTGCTTTTACCTTCTTAAAGAGGATTCCCCGGTATCCTAATGGACGAGGGCTAGGTAAAGGCTGTTCAAGAAACCATCCTAGACGCGACAGTTACAATGGGAAGGGGTCCAATAAAATCCGTTTTTTGCAGGTTCATCAAGGGCCAGGAAGGCTGGGTTTTACCTGTGCAAACAGGGAGGCAGCAGATTGGGTGAAGGGCTTAGCAGCCCAACTCAAATCATGGATGGAGCACACGTGAGAGTAGTTGGAGCGGCTGAAATGCCGCATAACAAAATTATTATCTTTGCTTTAGTCGGGGCCCAAAATGAGCTAAACATCTTCTCGTGGAAAGTGCTCCGTCAGCAAACCGTGGTACCTTGCCAAGAGATTTCTCTGTCGGCTTCAAAGTCAATTACGGCTCCGACCAAATCACGTTAAGGGAGCTGGGGAAAGGGCAAGGGCTTGACCCACAGCCCAGCACGCTTGCGACATCTGGACAGGGGTTGGTGCCATCTCCATGAAGGAGCCGGATGAACCAGCGGTAAGGGACGTTTCTTGGAAACCTAAAGGTGAAAAATCGCCGAAGAAATCCGGCGGACAAGCTAAAAACCGTCATCCGGCATTGTGTTGAGGTGCCAATAATGTAACCGCCACCATTCAAGACTGGCGTCCAGCGCCCTATACTGGACATTCAAGAAGCAGAAAATCCACATTGGCTCCTTTCAAGAGTCACGGTAAGCAAAGCGAAGATATAATTCCATAGGTAAACTAATTAAAAATTGTAAAGACAAAGTAGATCCCAAAACAGATTCCGGTGTGATATTTATTATCATGTGGTGATTGCCCTAAAGTATACGTTTAGTGCCCGGATTACAGAACACAGAACAGTTTTAAAATCATAATTTCGATCCAAATTTCAAAATTTTTCATAGATGCATAGATGCATAGATGATTGACGGGGCGTGCAGAGGTGTATTTCGGACGGGATTTGAACCGCGGACCTATTGAGTAAGAAGCAACCGTACCACACAGCTGTTACGCCACTCTTACAATGAAATGGAAAGAGTTGAAGGTGATTTTAATCCCTTATGGTGCTGTTCTGTGTTCACCACGTAAGGAACGTACGAAGCGAAGCTGAGAGGCGCTTCGTTCGTCGAAGTTACGGCTCGGCCTTAAGTAGTATTCTGAGCGCTCTTTGCTCAAAGTCAATCGCGCTGCAGCGCAGAATTTAACAGAAAGGGTCAAATCTATTTAATATATTTATTTAACTTCACTCTATATTTTATAAACACTTTATTCTATATTTATTAGTAAACGTAAGCGTTCAATCAACGCTTAGGCCGCACACTATGAAGTAAATCTGTCCATGATGGAGAGTGATAGTGCGTTTAGGAGTGGCACAATTAAACCAACCATGCCGCCGAACTATTTGAACCAGTGTTGGAAGGACATCAGCAATAAATTAAATTCCAGTTGCCGGAATTGAGGGGGTACCTTTCTACGAGTGGGTCCCTCTCAAGGATTCGGAGGCAAAGGCGGAGGCGGAGCCGAAAACACCAACTGTGTTGGTTTCCACGACGCAGGAGGTGTTAGCCACCTGCGCCGATTCAATTGACGCTACGAACAAACTATTGCGATGGCGCAAGAAGTAACCCTTGATACGAAATTAACATAGAACCCGCATCTAAACAAGACTATCAAAAAAGCAACATGGGCATTTTGGACATGCCGCAAGCTATTTGGTAAAACATGGGGACTATAGCCAAAGATGGTTCTGTGGTCTTATACAGGTATAATCAAACCCATTATCACCTGTGGTTCATTGATCTCGTAAAATAAAACCAAGGAAAAGAAAACCCAAGACATGTTTTAAAGCAACCCCAAGTGCAGCGATGGAGGTCATGCTAGACCTACTTCCATTGCACAAGCAAATCAGAAAAGAAGGTCTGATATATGCGTTCAAACTAAGGTGCATAACGCCTATGCTGGGACATATGAAAATCCGCAGCCATATTGGCAGGAAATACCAAATCTACCATTATCTGCCAAATTAGAATTTGACACAATCTTTGAAGCGGTTATTGAAGACCGCCGAAACTGTGCGTACCGAATTGGGAAGTTGGACAAAACTCATGCATGGTATGCGAATGCGCCCAAGGTGACCCGGGGTAAAGGAATCGGCGTGGGCATCCTTTGTTATGTCAGGAGTTTTACTCGCTGGGAAGACATCCCACTGTCCTTCAAGCCGAAATCCTGACGATGGAAAAATGCGCATCTGGGGTTGATGAAGAATACTTTGTACAAATTTATTATTGTAGTTCACAAGCTATTACCGGCCGGCGTCCGACAGCAACCCACTCTTTGTTTGTGATTAAATAAAACCTGCATCATTGCGACATCGGCCGTCTGCAATAAATCGAATCTACATATCGATCTATATATGTTCAAATTTAAGTTAAAAAGTTTTCTCCAGCATATCAAACATTAACAATAAGAATAATGATAAAAAATTATATTAAAAATAAATAAATCTTGATTGTAAAACAACTATATTTGGTTATTATCATCTCTACACAATATTATGCAGTATGTATAATCGTACCGTAAATACAACAGAAAATGAAATTCATTCAACCTTCTTCTAAGGATAATTCAACTATTATTATATAAAAGGAAAGAAAAACGGCTGCGCAAATTTCTTTCCGCTTAGCTTTACCCGCATACATTCCTTTTGTGTTCTCGCTACATTCAAAACATTCATCATCAGTTGAAAATCAAAGTCTGCAATTGTTTAGGCCAGGCTCAAGCCTTGCAACCACTCTTCACCTAAGTTAATTGTTACAAACGCTGATATTACACAATAAATTCAACGTAAAGGCAAAACGCTATTAACCGGCAATCATCGGTTAGTAACACTTATAATAAAGTTGGTACGTAATCATAATTAGTAAAACTCGTCGCCTAAATATCAATAAATTGAATATTGTGTAGTTGCATGCATGATTTCATGGTTGGAAGAAAGGTATTTATTTGTAATAGCTAGCGCGCACATTTTACAACTAGATTCATCCTCCGATGTAGTATTAACAGACAATGTGGTCAACAAACTAATAACCAAGTTATTCATCTGGACTTTCGTTCATATCTCGAATTAAATGATTGTTTTGGAGAAGACACATTTCAAGTCATAATCACATTGTTTGTATTGTGTTTGTTTGTGTCATAGAAATAAAAATCTTTGCGCTTAATTTAATAATAGCGATTATTGAGTCGAATTAAATCCTAGACATGATTAAGATGATTACATCGTAATGGATTCTTGTCTTTAATCTTAAGTGAATATTAAGTTGTGTTACAGTTTGGACACCAATTACTTTGTTACTATTTGTCTCCCTGGTTAATTCCCATTTCATTTCATGAATTTCCGGTTATTTTGGCCAGTCGCCTATTAGATTACAATGTATTTTACAATCTTACACAATCATCAATATTTTACTGTTTCCAGATATAAACTTTAACTGAGATCTGTTTGGATAATGTATCCTTGTTTCTGCAAGACGTAGAGCCTCTTCTCCACTGCTTCTTTGTCTAAAATATAAATAAATAGTTGGGTATAAAGTAAAGAACAAACAAATTTGCTTCAGTTTAATACAATATACACTTACATTTTATAAGAAGGGCCTTATCCTGCTGGTTGTGGACCTGTTGTGATAGGCTATGCAACAAAATCTGTGCCGTCTGATACCGCTGGAAGCATTCTTCAGGATTTCCAAACAACTCATCTAGGGCGGCCGTTTGACACTACAATTCAACATATGTTTAGTCAATGTTTCCACCAATACAAGTCAAATTGCTTACCATTTGAATTGCATGATTATAGAGGATATTATCTGCAGTCACGTTGGCGGACCCTACCTTTCCGAGCAAACCGGTGCTGTTTAACTGCTTGCACTCCGCTAGAGTAGATCTAAACTTGCTATTCAAAGTGGCGATGACTGTAAAAGAAGAAAAACTTTGCGTTATTAAGAGGAAGAATACAGAATAACAAAACTTACCAGCTTTCACAGTCGTGCTTGGTCGTAACTGGCCACTCTTTAATTGCTGTGTAGCCAAAGATAACCCAGAACTCATTAACTGTAGGGCACGCACCAAGAGAACTAACTGTTCAGCACGCCGTCCCATCTCTGTTTGCGGTTGCACCGGTGAGGAAGCATCTACCAATGCGCTTAGTGGTGTGGATCTGTTAGCAGCCAACTCTAGCACACAATTGCTCAACGCCAGCACGAAATTAATCTTCGCCAAGGTCTCGTTGTGCTCTTTCTCCAACAACGTCTCCTCATTCAGATCAGGTGCGATAAACGTTAACTGATTGTTATCGGTAAACAAATTCGGAAAGTTATTCACGTCAGCAAGCTCTGGCAGCGTAACTGCGCGGGTGCTGAATGGTATCGATGTCTTCGGTAACGTCTTCGAGACAGGAGACACTTGCCACATCTGCGGTGGTACCGGCTGAGTGTCCGAAAGGGAGCTGCTAGAGGAAGTCCTACGTCTGCCGCCACCCGGAGGTGTGCCAATCACAAATTGCACGCTTGGAGGCGAAAGGGAACTAATGTCAATATCGCGAGGCGCACGGGCCTCAGAGCGCTTCATGTTGATAGGAGCAGAGCGTGGGACACTTGCGGGTTTAGCAAGTGAAGCAACCGCAGAGAGTTCGTCGGATTTCTCCATGGATCGGTCACATTGACTATTGATGCGTTCGTAGACATGTCGCTGAGTTGGAACTGGGATAGGTTCTGAGATAGGGAGATGAGATGGACGCGGTGGACTTGCCGCCGCTGTAGAACTTGGAACAACCGCGCCTGCAGTTGCAACCTGGGGAGAAAGGCGCGCCTGTGCTGCCTGCACGAGACGATAACGTTCATTAATGGTCTCATTGTCAGAGGTTGGTAAATTTGACGGTACCAGGACAAAATCATCATCCGGACTTGAACTGAGATGTGCTCGAGGAGCAGCCTTTGGCGACTCTGGAGTGACCGGCTTCGGTGGAGTTCCCACCTTCAAAGGAGTGATGCGCGATGGGAGCTTGTATACATTAGGCGGGGACTCGTACACCATGGGCAACGGGTCAGCAGCAGTCGCCAACTGAGCTATCTCACGCCGCTGCAAGAACTTGTGGTTAAAGAAAGTTTCGAAGTTTATGCGGTCGACTGAGTTGCGCTTGAGCAAGCCAATAAGTAGCTCGCTCAGGTCCGGACTGGTACCAGGTGGGATCTTTGGTGCCAGGTTAGCATTTTTCTCATAAAACTGCTTCAACGCCTGCGGAGTATTCGCTTGGAAAGGCGCTTTCCCTGTAAGGCATTGGAACACTATCGTGCCAACACTCCAGAGGTCAGCCTTAGCGTCATATTGCATAGACATGATCACCTCGGGGGCCATATACATTGGACTACCACAAAGCGTTGCCGCCATTACGCCTTCCTGCAGAAAGCGCGCAAACCCAAAGTCGGCTATTTTCAACCGAATTTCCGAGGGCTGGGGATGCACCTTTGTCGGCGCATGCGACAGTAGAATGTTCTGGGGTTTAAGATCACGATGGACAATGCCTTTCGTGTATAAAGCTTTCATTGCATCCGCTAATTGTACTATAAAATACCGAATTGTGTCTTCGCTGAGAGTGCCCTTTGCTGAAATCAAATATGAGAGCTTATAATCATTTACCATATCGGAATTGATAACATATGCAAATACCAAATGAAATATTCGCTAACTTCCGTTACAGAGTAAATACTAACTTACTAACCAACGCGATAAATTCGTTGCTCAACGAATAAAAACGAAGTCTCAAGCATTGAGTAAATACTCACCTCCAAGATAATCGGCCAGATCTCCTCCATTGCAATACTGTGAACAGTAACAGAAAAAAATAGTATGCAGTACAACCTAGTAATATATAGCATAAATAGCATAACATGACTTTGGAATGTGGCGGTTTAATAAACATTTAGAAATTATAGTTGATGAAACCTAATCATATGTACATTCATCGAAAGTTCTAGGCACTCAGTGGCATTGAGTTTCAAATATTAATCGATTTTTCATACTGGGTGCAACAATTGCATCAAAAACTTAATTAAACTAAAAAAATATCCCCCAGATTTTATCAATAAGTGGATTAAGTGATGAGTCAATTATAAAATCCCTTGAATTATGATGTCATAAAACTTATTCTGAAATGCAATTTATTCCAAAAACTCCAATTCTACCAAAACTTTAGCTGGCATGTATTTTCCGCACAAATATTATTATTTTGATATAAGCCTAATCAAACATAGATAACGTTCTGTGGCGGCAAGTAAGAAGAATATATTTTCAATCATTAAAATGTACTGAGTCATTGATATGCCAAACGAATGCATCAATCAAAATATTACGAAAACGACGGAGAAAGATTTTCTCATTTATGTGAAATTCAAGTCATCGGGTTTGACTGCTAAACGTGCTATATATTAAAATATAATCCAGTTTGCTACACTCACTACATCGCTTTTATATGTCTAAGTAAACAGATAATGGTTATCATGTAATATGATAAAAGGTAAATATTCGTATCATACACTCTCCTAATACTCGCAATGTACAAATGCACGCACTTAGTAATCACCGGTCGAGAAGTAGTTATGATCTAAGAGCAATTTGAATTCACACCGATAAAGTAATAAAGCATCGTAAAAAGTGTAGACAACAAGCGCGGTAGCCAGCAAATACGAAAATGTTTGGAAAGTTGCTGATATTTATATGCACCCTACAATATGCGTAAGTTTATCATTAAATACAAGACACGTAATATTATAGGATTGTGCAATCTGTCACACAGATTAGGGCAGGATGTGCAATTGATTACCGAGGGCGAGGTGGACGGCGACGAAAAGTACCTCAATATGTCAGCGCGTGGTCTAAAGGAAACCTTGGACCTAACGTGGTCACACGCGGTAGAGAACGCGGATTTTTCGAATAACGCAATCACACAACTCGACTGGAGTCGAATTGAGACAGCCCCGAATCTGACAACATTGGATCTATCTGGGAACGTAGACCTAGTTCTGCCCGAGAATGGCCCCGGAGTCGAGATGCCGTTGAACGTGCTTAATATGTCCAACTGCAACGTGGAAGTGATTTCAAGGAATGCACTAAGTGGGCTGAAAAACTTAGAGGTGTTGGATCTACGCGGCAATCCCATCGCGGTAAGAAAATACACTCTTTAAATAAGTTCGTTAGTTACTGAATGATAAGTCCCCAATGATAAGATATGCCTTGTTTGATATGTAGTTAGCTAGATAGTAAATAATTAAAACTTTGCAGTTCGAAAAATGCGGCATTTTTGAAAATCTCGAAGCGCCCCCGAAGCTCTTCATCATTTCAAAGATATCAAAAGATGAGTTGGAGTATGTCTGCAAACAAGTCGACATGAAAGTGGAGATTATCGATGATGATATGACGTTTGACTGTAAAGACGTGCGACGCAAACATCCAAAATTCACAAATATTTCCCCAACCAGGGAGAAACTCTCGAGTGACGTTATGTTGGACGAGATGATTTTACCTGACACACATATGGAAATGCAAATGATGGTAGCGGACGAACCTATGGGAGAAGATGAAGGCAGTGGAATGATTGAAGAAAACGAAAAATCTGTTGACACAATGCTACTCACTGACACTTTGATACCCAACCCAGAGAGCAGCATTGTTGAAGATACCACAGATAAAAAACCTACAACATCATCAGAAGTGGTACTACGTCATGAGGAACATCAAGAGGAAATTAGCGGTGAACATCAAACTGAAAATCACGATGAACATCAACACGAAAATCATGATGATCACGAGTCAATGTTGAACGAAAGCAAAGAAAAGCTTCAAATTCAACCGAAGCAACCCATGCAAAAGACAGTTGTTAAAGAAATTTTGGTTGACACTCCGCCGCAAATCAACATTACCGACGCTGTAATTGGAGAAAACAGTGAGTTAATCGCTAATCGCTATTCTATCTTACTCATGTAACTGAGTCACACACACAAAAGACAATATTGAAGGTTTTACAAAACCCATCATGCATGACAATAATTCACTGATTAGAAATTAATACCACTGAAAATATGAATCATGCATGAAATGTAATCATTAAATAGGTATTCTTAATCGAAATTACCATTATGTGTGTTTCAGAAACATCTGAAGCATCAACATCAACTGGAAAAAGCGTAATTCTCGTGCTCGTGATCGGTGCAGTGGCGATGGGTTCAGTATTCGGTTTGATGAAAGTCTACAAAGACCGTCAACGCTATGCTGGAACCAATACTTCCGATACACCCGACGAGGGTAAAGAAATGAAGGAAATCTTTCCGGAACGCCTACCTCTTATATCTAACGCTACCAATGGAGCAAAATCAAGCGATGAAAAAGTGCCGGATGTGGTTGTGGTGGATGGCAAAGAGGATAATCCACAGCCGCGTACTGAGATGACTACCAAGGAGATTCTCAACAATCCGGATACCTTGCCGGACATCGACGACCCGAGTCGTCTCTCCACCGTCATCGTATCAAACACTAACTTGAACGATGTAAAGTAATCGCATTTATAAATCTACTTAGAAAACTCGTCCAAATCTTCATTCACGTATAGATACTTAATATTTGTAGCATTTAGTGTTTCTGAATAATTTTGTACTATATTTATAAACTGCACACTTCAATATACATCTAACCATATCTAACCAATGAATTTCTTTTGTGTGCCACTGACTTTCTATAACTTTAAACTTTGAATGTGATACTTTTATTCATGCTCTGATTATTTTAAAGAAGACACTTACCTCCATGACTAGAAACACATTGTTGGTTGACTCTTTACAGTCCAAGAGAGCCACAACATTATCATGATGCAACTCAGTCAATTCTTTCAGGATTTTGATCTCCTTGCCAAGCAGATTTTGGGACTTTGCAAGACTCTTCTTGGTAATGCTCTTGATGGCAACAGTAAGGCCAGGTTCCTAAAAAGTGTGGCGATTTTTTCGTTGAGAATGAAAGCAATCGGAGTTCAGCAGGAAGTGTGCGTTACACTTACCTTCTTGTGCCTGCCCTTGAAGACAACAGCAAATGCCCCATGTCCAATGAGGTCTTTGCTGTTGTACTCGTAATCGCCGATGGTCTCCATGCTGGCGGCGGTCCTGTGAGACACGAGAGACGTTTTGTTGATGCTCCCTTGTATATTAGCTCATCGCAGCAGGCGCGGCAGAAACGCGCCTAACATCGCAGTCAGCGTGCGACGGAACAAAAGCAAGAACGCGACGATTTGGTTGATTAATTGTCGTGCACTGTCTTCACCTACACCTAGTTGACGTACGTCTTTTGTCAAAAACAAGTTGCGCTGACTCCGTTATTATTAGCACTGCTGCGCGTTCGGAACGTTCGAAATATTGATTCGACTGCGTGATGCGTAATGTCGTCGTTCAGCTGTTCACTTGTTTATTTTGGGTAGACATGCTGTGGAGGGCGCTGCATTCGCTTCAAATCGCAGCAGGAATCGACTGAGGCTGCGCACATTATGAACCTTGAAACATAGTGCCAACAACAACGCCTAGATAGCGCTAGAGGTACTGTTTGGGATTGAAATAAATGCTTTTAAACAATGCAACTCACTTTCAGCTATAATAGCTATATTGCATTGCACTTTTAAAATAGGTTTCAAATAATACATAGAGTTAATTTTTAGTTATTTTATTACACCAACAATCAATTGATAATATATAAGTTACTTTTGTAATGTTTGTTTTTGTATTTTATATTTTTGTGATTTTTTTGCGCTTTTTTTGTTTTTCCACTTCCCGCTTCCTCTCACCTTGATATTCGGATGCTCAAACAACAAAAGTGATATCGATATCCATCTTTAATACAATTAACAAACAAGTAATGATCATCAAAGGAAGAAAAAAAAACGTGTGTAGATAGATGAAGCCTCAATTACTCCATTTTTGACCGATGTCCATCCGCAAAAGTCTATTTCTGTGTGTTTTCTGTTTGTGTGGTGATTGTTGCAATCGATGCTTGTTTTCGTATGGTGACAAAAAAGAAAAGTACAAATCGAAAATAAAATAAACATGTTTAGGTCATTATTCAGTAATTAATATTAATCAATACATCAATCATTTAGTCAATCAATCAATCAATTAGTAAAAAGTATCTATGTACAATAATAATAAAATTAATCAATTACAATAGATGTTGTTAAAAGTTTATAAAAATACGTCTGCGAAAAACTGTAAAACATCGTAAAAATGTAAAACTCAACAGTCGAGCGTCTCAATAATAATAATCCTGAATCCTGAATACACAATGATTAATAAAACAGCAGTAGCAACTAACTTAGGAAGTAAGTAAAAATACATACGTAGCGTTATAAAATTGTAATCAATAATTCGTACGTAAATCTAGGCAAAAATAACATAACTTAAACCGTTAACATAGTC
Source organism: Dalotia coriaria (assembly GCF_025399875.1). Lineage (NCBI taxonomy): Eukaryota > Metazoa > Arthropoda > Insecta > Coleoptera > Staphylinidae > Dalotia > Dalotia coriaria. Next base: position 3,487,966 of record NW_027045443.1, on the reverse strand, counting down.
ATTAGTAGCACTAATCATCGTATATGTATCTTAACCGTTTTACAATGGTCGTATGTAACTTAAAACTTGTAATTCAGAACAATTAGTACCGCGTTGCGCGTGTATCCAGCCAGAGAGGGCGCGCGCGTCCATCACCGGAAGAGGCGGGTGTACTTCCGTCGTAACCTGTCAAATGCGCGCTATCTTCCGCATCGGACGTGCACGCGCTCCTCAAAGCTGAATGTGTGAATTACTTCATAGAAACAAGTGTCGGCTCGATTCGTCGCCCCTCGGCTGGCTATTATTCTATGTACATATGCGTTACTCAGTGTTCGGCTGGAGGATGATATGTAAGATTATGATATCTTGCACCTTGATTGGATGAGTAGATGCATGCGCGCAATGGCAGTTTTCACCTGGTGTGGCAACTAGTTTATAAAGATATATTTATATATCTATTAAGTCTAATATATTTCCCTGATTTGTTTCTCGCGTTGGCGCGAGCGAATCGACTCGACACATTGTAACGAAAACATCGAATTCAAAGATGGCGCCAATTTCCTCTGCTTCCACTTCCGTTTGTTTTGCTTAATTACTACTATATTACGTTATAATATAAGTACATCTGAAGATTGGCTGAGTATTGAGGTATATTATTTTGTTTTACGTTCATCCATTTGTTGATTTCTTTCAATATTTCTTATTCAATTAGTTTATTTCCTTATGTAGTTATAGTATTTTGTAAAAATTGGTTATTTCGTGTTGTACTGTATCAAGGCATCTTGTTGCATATTTATATGTGTACGTAAGAAGGGGGGCGATTTTAAAATTTTTTCAAATTTCGTTTTTTGTTTGATTCTCTTGATTTGTTGTAGGCGCGGTGCGGTTCGTCGCGCATTTTTTGTTCATTGTTCATGTTTGCTGTGAAGGTTAGCTTCGAATATGACAACACACGGGAGCAATCAGAATATTTAACTAGCCTCACGCGCCGGCAGCGTTTCCGCCCCCGGCATCAGCGTCTAAAATACACAGTAAAGAGACAATACGGACACTATTCTACTTAAATTCACGCCAATGTTGAACCTCACACCCTCCGTTCACCTTTTTACAAATTGCCCACTTAGTAATGGTCCTAGAAATCTGATCATTTTCGTCAGTAATAAAATCTACGCTTTTTTTCCTCCATGTATTCGTTTTTCTTCTCCTTTTCTCATATCTGTCCGCTTAAATTCCCGCACCTCGTTTTGTTCCTTAACTAGGTTAATTCTTTGTTAAAATTTAATTTCTCTTTTACATTATTTATTCAATTTACAATAATAATTCAATTAATTAATAATATATAGACCAATGGTTTTTAATTTTTATTATAGAAAGATAAATTTTCGAATATATTTCTCATTGTGTGCCTAAACTGGAGGCTTGCCTGAAAGTTTCCTTCAATGTTTTTTTTTTGTTTCTCGCTTGTGTCACGTCTAATGATTTTTATAAAATATCTAAACCGCTACCTTTAGGTACAAATTTTAATACTGAAGAGTTCTCTTTTATCTCATATATTTATTAATTAATCAATTTACGTTAATTAAGTAATTATGTTAAAAGTGGTTCCCCAATGTCTCGATCGTACGTGTTTACTTTATTTTTACATCGTCCTTTCTCTTCCAAAGTGAGCGTGGCTCGTCCCGTCCGTCGTCCTATCTATACTTAATTTAGTTTGGCCATGATATTCATTCAAAAGGACAAATCAACAAAGTCGCTTAACACCTACGCGCCCGTCGAGACCCCCGCGATTTGGACTCGCGCAGCATCTGCGCCCCGAAATAAAACACTAACAATAACAATTAAAAAACGCAATTTTCGACACGCCGAACAATTCCCACAGCTGTTTCCTCAAATAATGGGCGTCCCTCCGGGCATCTTATCAGCTAGAACTACACCTACGCGAAAGAGTCAACGTAAAATCTTGTTTACGCACGAGACAAAAGTTGAGTGTGACCATCGTCCTAAAAAAATTCGTTTACAAATTGATCTATTGTGTATATTTGCGTCCCGAATGGCACAGAATGTGTTTTTCCTCTCGTTATTGTTGATTTCGAGGTGCAACTCAGCTTTGTCTCTTTGGCATACGTTTGGTTCGACCGTTATCACACGAAAACTGAAACACCGCCTCCAATTAATGGACTTAAACGTTAACGCTAACCTAATCAGACGAAAGTCACCTAAACTTCTCTGCACACTGCTCTGAATTTGTCCGTTGATGTGTTTCATTAAGTTCACAGCACTAAAGTACAGTCAAAAAATATGAATTTCCACGTCGTCATCTTCGATCCTACTACCGTCGTAAATTTAAAGTTAATGATAATTTTGCGGCGAGCTTTCGGCACACGCCCAGTCTTTTCGCGTGTTAAACATGTTTGCAAAAATATATTTTTAGGCCTTCTTCGTCGTTATCCCCCGCGCTGCTCGTAAGATATTCCTCTGTCCACGCACGCTGTTCTGATTTATATAAAACGCTGCCGAAAGCTTCAACCCGTCCGTGAGCTCGAGAACCGAACCGAAAACAATATAAGAATCTACTGTTTCTCTTGTGGGCGTCATTCGTTTACGTCTTTGACCTCAAGTTATTTTCCTCAACTTTCGTGTGTCAATTAGTGCCAACACTTATCCATAACACTTAAAAAATTAATAAACCTAGTCACTAATTAATGTTTAATCAATTACGTTAATCGTTAATTAATTGGCACATCATATTCCTTAAGTATTAATCCATTTGACCGGCGCCTCCACTACGGCGTCCTCCACTTTCTTGTGTTTGTCCCACGAGTTATCATAAAGTTTATCAATTTAATCCGTAATAATTATAATTAATATTTTATATAGGTAATATGTATATAATAGTTTTTTTTTTCATATTTATGTACAATTATATAGAACCCTGGAAAGATATGAGCGCTCGTTTCAATTGTTTTCATCAATTTAGATATTTTAGGGGAAAAAATGTTCGAAACTCTCGGAAGAGGAAGACTTTTCAAGTCCCGCTTGTGAAGAAAATGAAGAAAAAATACGCGTGGTAAACCAACAAATCAGTTTTGAGCGTTCAACTAGTCTTAAATTTAATTTCATTAAATTCACAACGTCTCATCATCCTCGGGGGAGTGAGGACCCGTTTCCCTGTGACCCCATCTTGTCTTGTGTACGTCAATTTGAATTCGAATTATTTCCTATCTACGTCTGGCGCAAAGCTAATTAACACAGATTTAATTAAATCGAAATCGATGATGGGAGGAAGTACACCAACAGATAGATACATTATCATTTTACTTATTTTTTTCCTTTTCTGTCATCATTTTCTTTAAATTTCATCCGCTCTCCGCTCGAAATGCGACATGATTAACTATAAAATCGTGAAATTTCGATATTCCTTGCGCTGTGAAGGGGGTGAAAATCGATTTGATAGCGTAATTGACATTTTTCATATCCGCATTCTTCGCTTACTCGGAGAGTCAGAAATGAACGAACAAAATCACAGAATCACGATTTCGTGTTTAGTTGCAAGAGAAACACATCCTGAATTAGTTTGGGTTTTCATTTTGCCTTCACGCCTAGCCGCTGATTATGTTTTAGTGAAATTAGATTTCAATCGTTTGTGATATGAGAGATATGTTTGTTTCCGCGGTCAAGAAACTGAATCACCTGTAAATATTTCCTTCTTTCGCGATAAAAGCTTTAAAATTTATTTAAGTTCGACATCCCTGCTGCGTATGTACTGTACTGACATCTATATAAATAATTTGTACTTATATTTCACGTATTTGTGTTTGCATGTGTTCGGTATCTCGTTTAGGTTTGTCTTTAACAGTTCTGTATCAACTTATAAACGCATCTCTGCTTATATTTATGCAATAATCATAGTAATAATTTATGTATAAACAGTTCATTTGTTTCATTTAGTTTTATATATTGATATGAGGTAGTTGCGTCGACCCTATCGTTTGTTCGAGCGAGTGCGGCGCTGGACGCGTCCCCTGGTGGCGGAAAGCCGTGCCGGCGCCACCTTGCACACGCGCCCCGCATCCGCACTCGTGATTTAATTAAAATAGTACTTATCTGAGTGAGGCATTGTTTGTATTCATTTGTTGCTTGTTATAGTCTTGCGTCTTGGTTTGTAAACGTGTCTGAATGCGAATGCAACAAAGGAATAGTTATGAGGGGATGTCGCTTACGCCGGAGATGATGGTGGTGACGGCGGCTGCTGCTGCTGCTGCTGGTCGTCGTTCAGTAGAAGTGCGTGATTTGTACTTGCGGTCACTGCAGGCGCGGCGGCAGCGGCGGTGGCGGGCCGAGCACGCTCTTGATGGCAGTGGTCTTGAGCAGGCGCTTCAGCATGCCGCTGGTGCCGCGATGCTGGAGGCTCTTGTGCGTCGTCAGTGAGTTCTTGGTGCGATAGCGGCGGTGGCAGAACTCGCACACGTATAGCGTGTCGGACTGCTCGTGCTTGTCCTGAAAGTGCCGCTTCAGCGAGTAGTAGCAGGAGAAGGTGCGCCGGCAGTACGGGCACTCCTGCGGCTCGTTGATGCCGCCGGACGTCGGCGGCGGCATGCGGATCGGCGTCGCGCCTGCAACAGCATCATCGCACCCTAATCGTGAGGCCTCACAGCGGCGGCCGCAGAACACACACACGCACGCGCGCCGCACACACACGCACGCCGGGGCGCGTGGGTGTGGGGCGGCGTGCGGGACACGTGGCCAAAGCACATGCCAGCAACCCACAAAGAAGCAACTCAATGTCAAATCAACAAAAGATGGCGGTGGTGGTGGTGGTAGTCGGCGCCGGTGGTGGTCGTTGGTACAGGTGGTGTGGTGTGATGATGGTCGGTTGGTGGTGGTATGGTGTGGTGTGGAGAGGGCAAACGAAAAGCGCGCGGGGCGGCGAGTGAATGAGTCGCGCGCGAATGCGCAGTCCGCGCGACGGCACTACTTAATAAAAGAGAGAGTGAGAGAGATAATAAGAGAGATAGAGAGACAGAGAGTGAGTGAATCGTCCTCATTTGATCCGCGACTCGGCACAAATCCGCGAGCGCATAAAACTGTTAAAGTAAAGAGAAAGAGAGCCGTTCGGGTGGTGGTGGACCGGCGCCGGCGGCGTCAGCGGGCGCGCGCGAGCCGGCCATAGGGAAGCGGGCGGCGCGCCGGCCGGTTACCTGCAGCGGGCGGGGGCGGCTAAAAGAACTTAATGTCGATGTCGCCAGGGCGGGACTTGTGGTAGGTATAGATGTGCGTCATGAGCGAGTTGCGGGAGCAGTACACGCGCTCGCAGATGATGCAGCGGTACTCCTCCTGGCGTTCGGCGTGCTTGTCGGCGATGTGCCGCTTTAAGGACGCCTTCGAGCACAGCACCTTACCGCACAGATGGCACGTGAACACCTTCTTGGGCGAGGCCCCTGCAACAGCAAAAACCAAGCCATGTCGGGCGCGTGTGTCTCTCTTGCATTGCGGAAATCTCTCAGGTCGCGCGCGTTGCCACCGACTCTCTTTCCTAGCTGCTGCAGCTGAAGCATCATCCCCGTGTTTTCTGGCACTGCCCTACAGCCCTACAACCCGAACGCGACAATCGCGCGGCTCGCGGGGTCTCGAATTTTGCGTGTGATTCATTTCCGCGCGCGGACGCGTCCCGCACCTCCAAATAATCGACAGGGTGAGTTTGAAAACAAAAACTTAAGGTCAGAAATCAAACGCACCAAATTATAGGTAATCAAATGGTAAGAAATCAATAATAATGAAAGAAGGCTGCGTTTCGTCCACCGGTTCCCGTGAGTCACCACCGCGTCCACAAAACACAAAATGCAACTCTCTCAACCGACTCTGTTGTTAGCACGCAAATCATAATTAAGTATGTGAAACGAACACAACACAACAAACATTTAATGTGAACGCAAATAGAATGAACAAATCACACGAACAATTCAAATCAACTAAACAGTAGATATGTATAAGAAACGAACGAAAAACGAAACGCCGCGCGCGGGGGTCGAAAGTGGGGGCCGCGGCCGCCACTTTCCGGCCGGATCGACATTGCAATCGATCAGGGCCACCTCGGAGATCGAAACAAAAGCGAGAGGCAAATGGCTGGGAATGAACACAAAACGTAAAAGAAATCTCGTGTGCTTCGAAAACAAAAAACAAGGGGTTGATGATTCGTATTCAAAACATTATTGCAATGGGCATTAATGAACGCTATGGTGGCAACTTCTCCGCGACCGAGATACCATTAAGAAATAATTTTTTTTTTAAGTTTAATCGAAAAGTACATAAAGCGAACGCAACTCGGACGAGCAACAAACTGAAAACAGAACAAAAAAAAAAACAAAAACAAAAAACTCAAACAGAAACAAATCAGCGAAACGAACAAAAATGGTACAAAAACGAAAGTAGTACAGTCGTGTGCGTAGTATAAAGGGGTTCTGGGGGGCAGGGGTTAGAAGGGGGTGGCGGTGGTGGAGTCTCGGGGACGTTTCATCCTACTATCGCCAAACAACACTCAGCAATTGATACCAACACAACACACGGTCGCAAAAATCAAACCGCGTCATCAAACTAAAAACAAGCAAAAAATCAAAAATAAAACCCAAGCTGTTTTCGCCAATGTAAAAATATATTTGAACATAAATACAACAAGTACATAAAATATCATCATTATATATTGCATCAATCAACACATTTATTGACATGCGCAAATATGCAATTAACTACCGAAGAATACATCATCGTCATTATTCTTCTCCGCAAAATCGTAATCAGCAATCGTTCGGTTAATCTGAGAAATCTGATCGCTTTGCTTCTTCGTTACTTTACAGGACGATTATCTGTTCATTCATATTATTCATATTAGTGTAATCATTACGTTTAAATGCTGTAGGTGTAGCAAGGTGATGAGTAATAATATAATATGCGCGCGGGGGGATGGTTCTCTGGTTTTGTTTGCCAATTAGTGTTTTGCCTTTCGTCTCATCATAGCAGCACGCATGCTTCTTCACAATAAAAAATAACTAACTTACTAGATATTCAACATCAAAAATCAGTCCAAAAGGGTCCTGCCTTCCTTTGCGTGCCGTTAAATTTAAATTTTTCAGTCTTTATATTTTGAATACTTGCTTTCCATTCCTTCCTCCTTCAGTCTTTCAATTTCATTTATTCCTCATATACCTCCCTCCCTCCTCTATCGTGCGAAATTTGCGTCCCCGAACAGATAATGTATGCGCTTCAATAAAAATTAATATTTGCTTCGTTCATATTCGTCAAAATATTCGATAACTAGTGTAATGAGATTAAAAATGCTTTATGTAATAATAATGGAAGTGAGCCTCCACCGAGAAAATAATATAATAAAAGAAACTATAATAGTAGTTGATAAAATATTAAACATAGCATAATTATAATAATTAATAGAATAGCAAGTAATAAACATTAATAATAATAATATATCATTTATCAACACATTTAATTATCTTAAAAATAACGTAACAAATAAAGTTTTTGGAGATCGCGTTTTAATAATTTCCGCCTAAATTCTTTCTTTTTTTTTTTGCTCAAATATCTTTCTTTTATATAAATAAATCTTAATTTCAACGTTAGATTTTTCTCCCACCCATTCGCAATTATCACAGAGCCTAAAAACAAACGATTCGAAACGGTTCGTCCTGCTACAAATTGCACATTCATATAAGTTCCTTTAAAAAATCAGTCCTTTCGTATTATTTTCGTAAATTTCAGTCCAATAAGTGCACATACAGTTCCTCAATGAAAAGTTAAAGCAATCCGATCGAAAATCTAGTGAAAAATGAAGCTGTAACGCGACCTATGCAGTGTGAAGTAAATTAACTAATCAATATATTAATGAACTAAAAATTATAATATCTATGCGTTAAGATAAGTATATATTTGAAAATATATTAATTTTGTTTGCGTCCTCCTTGTAAAGTTTTTCGTCACCTTCATACTCATATTTTCATCATCATTTTTTTTTTCGTTTTCGTGCTTTTTCTCCCTTGTTTTCATCGCTTTTAAAGTGTATATAAATATTTAATTACAAATAATCAATAAAACGTGTGTATATATAAAGATCTTTTTCTCATTTCAGTTTCGCTTCTAAATATTATAACCAAAGCTTTGCTTTTTCTTATAAAGTAAAAAACGTTAAAAATATTAAAGCAATCGTCCATTGTTTCCTTTTTTTTCTCATTTCAGTATCATTTCGCGTCGCCTCCCTTCGCCTCCTTATGTATATAACTATATATTCGTATTATATATTAATTAAACTTATAGTTATTATTTCTGATTTATGCTGATTCGTAGATACTATCGTACAATGTAAATAAATATATTGATTCAAATTTCGAACGTCAGTAATTTCGCTTGACGCGCTCCCGCAGTAGTAGTGCTAGTGTCTAGTTCTTCTCTAGGAGTTTCTAATAGTTACATGGCTTCGTAGTCCATAAGCAAAAGAAAAAGTTTGAAAGAAATGTAATATCAGACAGCTTGACTGCAATTTCGCTCGAAATGTCGTGTGGCGTTCCAAATAGATGTAGTATAGATCTGGTCGAAAGAAAGAGATTGAATGGATGTGGTATACCTTAGTGTCGTCGCTAGCTAGTGAGAAATAGTCGATAGTTATTTAACGTGTTTAGTTTAATGTTTTAGGCAATCAGTCTCAATGAATTTTGGAGTCGTTATGAATTCACACATCGCCGCGCGCTCCACCCCCAAGCTGGGCGCCGCCGCCCGCTCTCGTATCGTGTGTGTTTGTACGTGGGGGCGCGCGCGGGATCTGGGCCGGGGGGCTCGGGTCTATTTCGGTCGTCGATGGTAAATGCTTCTATGATTGTTTAACGAGTTTAGCGTCCGAAAGACCTTTTGACACAGCGTGCACACGGCATTGTTGAGCGGTTGGAGGTGCTGCTGCTCCTTGTGCCTTTTCAGTGTCAGTTTGGTGCTCAGCATCTTTCCGCAGACGTCGCAACGGTGGCTGGCCGACAGTGGGAGCGGCAGACTGATCCTTCGCACTGGCAACAACCGGGAACAAGTAACCCTAAATTAGCCCACCGCATCATTTGCTTAACGTTTATTTTGTGTATGTTGAAATGGCGTTTGCATTGCCCGATTGGGAAATAAAAGAAGAAAACTACCCCGCGATGTGGTTCCCGCGAGCGGCCAATTTTGTTCTTCTACAGCGAATTTTGAACATTGTTGTTGTGGTTGTGATAATTTTGTTTGGCTTTGAAAACGCCCTCGGAGTCAAGCATGTCTTATACTACAATTGTACACTCGGTAATTTATTGCTTCTCGTCAGTCTATCTTATTGCTATCTTACACGTCTAAAGTAGTTTACCCTTGTTTCCCTAGCAGTTTAAAACTCATGTGCTTCTTTTTGTGTGTTTGCAGAGGCGTGCGCGCGTATGCGGCTTTCTCGGCGGGGGAATTTTGAAAACGCGTTGAGTTTTTTTTTTTTTTTTGTTTTCGTATTTTGGGTTCGTTTGCCGCCCAGGTAAGCTAGATACGCGCGCTGGCCTGCGGCCGCCGCCGACTGGACGCACGATTACAGATAGAACGAATGGTGCGGCGGGTGTATCTCTTCCGTCTTGATGTTCTTGACATTTCTATGATAAATGCTCTTATGATTGCGCAAGGAGTTGAGACTACTGTAGACCCGCTTGCAAATGTTGCACACAGGCTCACGGGACGGGCGCATGTGGACGTTCTGTATATGCCGCTTCAGGCGCGTCAGAGACGAGAGACTCTTGTTGCACGGTTGGCATCGGAACTCGTCCACACCTAGACGGCAAAAGTTCAACAGAGCTCTAATGCTTAACACCGCTTTTTGCAAAATATTTGGTCATCTAATTTAGGTAGGTGGCTAACAGAATTTTCCTTTCAATTACTGGACAATGGTACAACCCTGTGCATGTGGAATAATTTCATCGCGTCTTTTCGATTTTGCCAAAAATTATTGAAATTTCGAAAACGTGACCACATATTTCAGACTTGGACTCCAAAATTTAAATTCCCAACATTGCAATCACTGAATTTTGAATTCCATCTCAACAAATCTATTTTTACTCACTCCAAGCCCAAAAATGTTTTCTGGTCACTTTTAATACCTAATAAATTCATAGATCAATGGATTATGTTACTAAGTCAATCCTTGGCTAGTTTTTGTGTACGTAAAAATTTGTTGAGGTGAAATTGCAAATGAAAATTTTGAGATTTTGCTTTTCCCTGCTTTTCTTTTTCGTTTCGTTACTACACCTGCACACGCTGCGATTCGGTTTACTCGGATTCGCGCACTCCACAAATGCAAGAATTACGATATTATGTTAATGAACAAGATCAGACTTGAATCAGAAATCAAACAAAATCATAAAGAAACAAAGGCAGATAACTATGCATTGGCAATACCATTAGAGATTATTTGTCAGATAAAGTTAGAGTGGCAATAGTTACAGTTGTGTTGGTAATTCACTTTCGAGTTTGAATAATTTTTGGCAAAATTGACTGCTTTTCATTTTCATATCATTGGTACCTAACCTAAGCTACTACTCCCCAAAATAATAGATTATGTACTTGTTTGTTATCTTGAGAACTCAGAAATTTTCGACCAATAGGTTTGGCAACTTGGGTATGATTTTGATTTTACACCAATTGTTTGTTTACCGTCAGAACATGCAAGTGAATTCAAAAGATTTTTGCTTGGTTTTAGATATACGAGATTTCGTTTTTTGTATTTTGGATATCTTGTTTTACTACTTTCGTTTTTCTTGTTTTTTTTTTTTGTTTTGATTTTTGTCGTTTGCATTTTCATTTTTGTTACCGGCTATAGATTCGTTTTAGCTTGTTTTTCGTAAGAAAATTATTTCTTATTGGCTTCCCCAAAAATATAAAAATGTAATTAAGTAATTAATGTAGTCAAAAATAAATAAAATATATATAACAAACGAACACAAAAACAGACCAGGGACAAACTTATACAACACAACACAATTTGTTAAAAAACATTCCAGTACACAGATTTGTTTAAAAAATGTGGTTATAATTATATGTTGCAAAAAGGCCGCAATCGCGTTGGTAAAGAGTTGGCGTCGGTCCAGGAAGGCGGTGGTTTGTTTACGTCCTGTGATATACGCGCGGGACGTCGGGACCGGCGTCCCTGGCCCCGCTGAAACGGGAACGTTCTTTGCTCTCTAACTACGATCATTAACTTCTACTCTAAATCGCAAAGAACGCTTCCGCTTCTGCGCCAACTCTTTGTTGTGTCTTCGTAATTTTGAATTTGGTGTGGCATTCGAGAAAAGAATCAAAATTTTGCATAAAACAAAAGTAAGTTGAATGTGTTCAAAGGTGAGAATTGAAAATTTGTTTGTTCGCTCAAAATCGAAAAGTAAATTACATGTGTTAAAACCATAAGATCTAATAAAAATCGTAATGTAATTGTAAAAAGTGGAATAAATGTAGCAAATTCTTACCTTGAGACGTTCCCGCTAAACTGTCAGAGTTTTGCAACGTTTGATTCAGACCTAAAACAAAGATAAACGCCGTTTAGACCCCAAGCGTACTCAGAAATGATGTGTTTGTGAATGGGGCGGAAGGTGCGAAAAGTCGATCGATCGCGAGACGTGTAAATTCCCACGCATGTGAACGGATGCCCGTCGCCGCCGAATGAAGCAACACGTGTTCGTCGCTTCCGTACGGGAGCGGCACACACACACACATGCGCGCGAGCGGCGCGCCAAGACGCATTCCTGCAGTGATCCCGACATAGCTTACATCGACTTACAGACTTACGTGTCGTCCTTTCATCACCTACCGACCTGAATCGGCCGCGTCCAACAAGTGTGCCCGCCCCCGACGGCGCAATCACGTCAAACACATGCTTATGTTTCGTTGTAGATACGATAGGGTGTAATATGGCAGTGAATGTCTAATAGTAGATACTGACCTCCAAGACCAGTTGGGTCGGCGAGCGCCGCCATGCTGAAGTTGTAGCTGCCGGCGGCGGTTGCGAACAGCTTGCTCTCCGTGGGCGTGAGGTAATTGCCGATGGGGGAGTCGTGGTCGTCATGATCGCCGCCGCTGCTGCCAGAGTGCGGCCCCTGCGGCAAATTCGAGCCGTTGTCGTTGTTGACATCGTTGGAGTCATTGCTGTGATCGTCCTGGTTGGTTGTACACAACATCTCCATCGGCTCTGATTTGACTTCATCACGCGAGTTGCTTGTAGGTGACGGTGATGACGGACTGGAGCCATGTTCCGTCGAGCTGATACCGTTACCCTCGATATCATTCTTGATCGAATTCATCAGCGACGAATTAATATTGTTGTGCTTCATCGCTGTGGGCGAGAAATCCGTGGGCTGTGTCTGCGGCGGCGCATGATGCGATAGATTCAGCTCGTTGTTATTGTTGTTGAGGTGCTCGCTGCGTGACCGCTTATGGTCGGCGTCGGGGTCCTGACTGATGCGACGGTCGCGGCGATGTTGCATGGCGGCACGCCGCAGCAGTTGGTTGACGGTGGCACCGTGGGGCGGTGATGTTGGAAGCGGGAACATGGCCTCCTCCATCAGGCGATCGGGGAACGCCGGATGATGGTTTGACGTCGGTGCTTGTTGTTGGGCACGCACGAGGCTTTGTACTTGCGCTAACTGAAAAACCCCTGAATGTCAGACCCTTGCATCTTATACACCCTTGGTCCCAATTCTTACCTGATCTCTATCGTCGACGTGCTTCTGTGTGAGGCCGCTGACCCGCAGCACCTCAGCAGTTTTGAGAAACGACGACAGCGATCGCTGGTGCACGTTGACCTCGCCATGATAGATGAATTCGACAAGCGCGTGCAGATCAGTCCAGGCTACGTCCTGAAGGACTATCACAGGGTGCTTACATGGGGTTGACTAAAACCATAAAACCGCCCGTTACACTTCGTACCTTACTTTGTCCCCCACTCCTTCACACTAGATCGCGCACTTACCTTAAGTAATTCACGAAAATATGGACTACATGCTGATAGAACGACTCTATGAGCTTTCAAGCTTTTGCCATCGCACGCCAACGTCACGTCGACGAAGTCTTCATCGTCGCGCAGGTTTTCGAACGCGGACGTTATGCTGCTTTGGTAGTTGTTCCAGCGTAGACAAAAGTGTTGTGTATCTACCATCGTTGATGATTATTCACCTGGAAATAAAAAATATCGAATGTCAGCGTCATGTTTCCAAAAAAAATATTGCTGATGTAAATGATCAGTAGATGATCAGTAAAATATCGCATTTGCATCTCTCGCTAAGCCATTCACAGTAACGCGAGGCAGCTCTCTCTGAATGCAGGGTAAAAAATTACGAGGCGCACTCATAGATGGAGAAATGCGCGCTGCGCGCGTATTTTTCTCCCTGCGGGCGCCCACGCTTCCCCGCGAATTTTCTTTGTTAGCGCTGCTCAGCCTCGCAACATCCCGGCGCATGCATTAGGGACGCGAAAACCGTTTGGGGTGGTAAAAAAATCAATAATGACAGCAATTAAAATTCGAAGAATGAATGGGTCGCAAAATAAAACGACAGCAGTCTACAGTTGATGACGTATAGAATGCGTGAGCACGCGTATACGCAAAAGGAAAAAGCTCTCAAGGTGATCGCGTCTCGTCGCGAAGCACGCTGAAGAAGGAAGCGAAGAAAGAGGAAGTAGTTGCGCGGCGGGAGAGCTTACGTAACGCGAGACATGCATCGGCGGCCGTTGCAAGGCTGGCGAGGCGCGAAGGCCTTGGCACACTCTCGGCTGATGTGTGTGCGCCGGACGACCGCCGTCCCCGCTTGACGTGTGTGCGTGCATGCCGGGAGGCGGCGGACGCGTGACGCGACAATGCACGCCGCAGTAGACCCGCACGCGGTGCGCCGGCCAGACACATGCAGGGGGGGCTTTACCATTCCCGAAGAATCCTTCCTTTCAACACACGAATCACCCACAAGCAAAAACACAACGCGCGAAGAAAAAAAAAACTTCCAAACTCCCGAAAGACACCGCCACACCGACGACCGAAGGCGCGCTTGTTTTGTTTTCACTCGACGCGAGACGCTGCTCCGACTCGCTGGCCGGTCGTCGTTAGTTCTGCGATAATCAAACACTAAGCGATATTAATTTTTTAATAACCCTCTCGCGCGCCGCCGCGCCCCTCTATCGCCACCGCCGCGTGCGCGCGATACATAAAACATACGCAAATACATAATATAAAATTATATAAAACGCAAATAAAACGTAAAGTGCAAAAACGTAGTGGGGACAAAAAGTGGTGGGGTGGTTGGGGTTGGAATTGGACCATAGACTCGGCGGCGGCGGCGCACAATTAAAATTTTTAATTATTTCTAATACACTACTATGTGATAGATGTACATTATGTACGGATACGCGGACGCGGAAAATCTACGAGATGAACATTTTAACGACGCGAGGGGGAGACAGAGGTGGGGGCGGTCGGCGCCGGATTAAAATAAAAACAGAGAGGGGAGTTGCAAATCGTTAATTTTTCTCGTACACGTATGGACTCGTTGAAATTACGAACACAAACGCAGAAAATAGCGAAAAATTCGACCAAATTTTCATCGAACGTGTGTAATTGTCGCGTGTAATCATATTTTTATTTATTAGTTTCGGTAATGAAAGTACCATAGAGTGGATCTATGAATAAATAAAAAAATAGAAACGAGATAAGCTCTCACTACCAAAAAAATGAGTTCACAGATATTCCTGTGTGTGAATCTGCAATGTCTGATAAGAGGTTTTTTTAAGGTCAGCAGATTATTACCAAACAACATACGATTGTACCAAACTACACACACAAAAAAATGATTGTCGAAAAAAAAAAAACGTTTTCTGAGCGTTGACATGACGTTTAAAAAACTGAGTGACGTTTAATTCGTTCACATGCATGACGAGAAATAATCGTGCATTTTGAAATTTTCGTAAAGTTTGAAAACACGCGTGTTCGCCGGTGTTTGAATGGTGTTGTGGTTGTTGAAAATTGGTTGCAGATTTACCTTAGAGTTTGGAATTCGACGTGAAACGAAAATAATTCTTGTGCTCGTTGTAAATAAATAAATCCATCATTCTTCGCACGCGAACTTGTGATAGTCCTTAGCGCGTGGCGTCGCACTGTACGATGGTCACACGCATTTTATCCGCGGCGCGCGGGGGTGGCGGCGTGTGCAAAGCGTGTCCAAAAACGTGTCGCGTGTGTCTTGGCGGTGAAGGCGCCGGCGAAGTTCAACCGGTGTCCGGTGCCGAGTGGCGAAGGTGCAAGACGCGCGCTTCCGCGAAGTTGTTTTTTTTTTTCTCGCCGCTCGACGCTGCTAATTTATTCCAAGTCCGAACACGACTGACGTTCAAGTTGTTCCGTGGTGGTGTGTTCGCGCGGTGGCAACAACTCTTCACGCTCGCACTGCGCACCGTATCATATCAACTCGCGGCCGCGACTGCTGGTGTTGTATTAAAAATTCAAACGCGCAAAAAATGACTCCGCCGCTCGGTTATTCTTTATTGGGACATAGCTATGAGACATCTGCCGTAATAAGCCAACACTAAAAAATAGTGCGTGTTGCCGCCCACCCCTCCCTTTTTCGCCAACGTGTGTTGTGGCGCGCGCGGGGCGATAGGCAGGCGGCGGGCGGCATGGATGGCGAAATGAAAATGCGCAGAATAAAGAGTACAGGGCCGCAATTAAAAATGTCAAAACGCAGCGAGCGCGAGCGCGACGGAGTGCGGTGTAGCGCGTGGAGGGGGGCAGCAGCGTGGAGTGCGGCGCGAGCGAGCGAGCGAGCGAGGTGGGGGTGGCTGGCGGGCGGCGGCGGGGACGCGCAACACATTACGACTACATGCATATACATACCATCTCTATACGCCGCGCGGCGCCCGCGATTTCGCCGCCGTGCGCGTCGCGCGTTTTTGCGCGCGGCGCCGCGCCGCACATTAATACATTTTTAGTGCATGCCGTCTTCGTCGTGTTCAAGTGGCACGCACGCACCTCGATCCTCTTTTCGGCGGCGTGTTTAGTTTAGTTTTCGGTGTGCGCGCTCGCCGCGCCGCCGCTTCTTTCTCTTCTTACTTTGCTGTTATTCGTTATTCGCGTTAACGCGGGGGGCGGTTTCGCTCGCAGCGGTATTAGCGGTAGACAAGGAGCGCGCACCCGCCGCCCAAAAATGGTGCCCGAAAAAGAGGAAAAACACATTACGCGAGCTCGCGAGCCCCCTCCCTGCCGCCGCCGCCGTCGCGGAAAAGGAACGATCGAACGATGAAATTAAATAGAGAATGATGCCGCCGCTGCGCCGCGCTGGAAGAAGCGCGAGCGATGATAAACGCACTTTTATGAGCGCTAGTTACATTCGCTGCGCGCCGCCCCCCTCAGCATCCGCCACATTTTACAGTTCCACCATCACAATACCCGCCACGCAACTTATTAATTATAATAAATAAATAATTTATTAAAAAATAGATTCATAGATGACTGCATCTAGTAGCCATCCAGCCGCCCCTGGATGATGAAAAGATAGGCTAGAAAGGACGATAGGCTAATGAGCGTGCACGCACCTCCAGCGCCCCTCCATGCATCTTTGTACCTCTTTCATTTTTGCCTATTCCCTAATTCGCGCTCGCAGCCCCCGCCGCCCCCACGCCAAGCTAGCGTTTGATGGGTGGTACACTTTTACTTCGGTTACTAATACCAATGCGCTAATACTAAAAACCCTCCTCGCGAGCACTTCGCTCTCTTCCGCGCGCTCCCGCCGCCGCCTCCCCCCACACCCTGCTCCGCCACCGCCGGGACGCGCGCGCGACCCTTCATCAGCTTCGCGTCGCGTAGCGCCGCGCGTCTCCCCGTTCCACGCGACGTCGTTATTCAACTAAATTTTACCCCAAAAAATCATTACGCGTTCTTCTTGCAAATGTATCTGTATTAGTCGGGGGCGGGATGCGGATGTTGTGCGTGCGCGCGCCCGGGGGTGGCTGGGTGCTAGTGCCTCGCGCATGAACATTTTAATTTCTCTTCTTTGCGCGCCACTATGCGGCGGGCGCGCACGCACACGCACAGCGGAATAAATACTACGCGACGGCGGCAGCGGAGGCAGGCGCACTCCCGACAGCGATGCCAATGTGATTCGGCTATTTTTCCCGTTTTCGTTTCGCCGGGCCATATTTTATTGATTTTATAATCAATATCGTAATAAAACCTGCAATGTTTTCATCTTTATTTTCCCCCGGCAGTTATTCCCGGCCGCCACGAGCATCCCCCGCGCCTCCACCACCCTCTCCACGCACACACGCGCTCAAAAATTTCCACGGCTCACGCAGATTTCACTGCATATCCTCAAAAGCACAAATCAACTCAAATTTATCATAATTAAAATTATAAAAAATATTTCAATATCGAACTATATTCTCGAGTCGCGGTATCAGTAAAAAAAAAACTTTGATAAAAGTAAAATTAAAATCTGTACAGCTAGGCGCAAAAATGTGCAGTGTTATCAAAGTTCAAAAAAAATTGCGAATATTTTTTATCTACAAATATATGACAGCGTTTCTACGAAGTTTTTTTTTATTTGGTTTCATATTATTTTTTATTTACTTAATATTATTGTCACTAACTTAACTAAATTAGTCAACAGCGTTATAAGTCGTCGCCAAGGACAAGTACGTATGTGTATTTTTTTCGCTCTCGCTCGCATCCTCTCGAAGCATAAGTTTTTTTTTTAATTTAATTATATTTAGTCGCGTTTCAGATAGCACTAATCAGAAAGAAATTCACTCAAAAACTTATCTAACGTGGCGCGGCGCTATTTTAATTAGTAATCATCGAGCGCTTGCAGAAAAGTAAGATGTTGTTGACTGCCGAGGAAAAGTAGACAAAAACAGAAGAGTTAGAGTTATAGAAAATAACATCAACACAAGTTGAATGCTCCTCGGATCCGATCTTGGCGGGCGCGCAAAAAAACACCGAAAGGAATCAATGCACGCCCGCAACACAGTAATTTTCCTTTGTGCATGTGCATTCATATTCGTTTTCATATTCGTAAACAACAAACAACTTCGTCGCGAGTTGAATTTTTTTTTCTTTTTTTTTTTTTGAAATCACGGTCACTAGGGCAATTTTTCGGGTGTTTAGTGAATCATTTAGTGAAATAGTAAATCGCACTCGATTGCAACCGGCGCAAAATTGTTTTCGACGATGGCACACACCCACACATGTGTCCGCGGACCCGGGCCATGTTTTGTTTTGACTGGAATGCTTGTTGCGCCCGAAAAAAACCTCGCCGCGAGTTCAATAGACTCGCTATTTTTTCCGACTATTTCCAAGTATTAGCATATTTCGTTAGCGTGCCGACGCGCTTATAGTTGTTGTTTTTTATTTCTGCGTGTGTTTCATGTTTGTTTTTGGTATTAATACCATTGATTGCATTATTTAAACATTTCCAATCAGTGAACTCTTTCTTTACATCCAAGCGCGTATATTTATTTGATCTGCGGCGATATAGTTTTGATGATTGAAAGCGCCAGCAAAAATTTTCTCGACGTGTGTTTGAAGTTTTTGTAACTTCTCTCACTTTTTAAAACAAGCGCGTTTCGTCTGGCCTTATCTGCGACGACGTTTTTTTTTATCTCAATGCGTCGTTTTGTGGCTCGCTCGCGCTGCAGTCGCCCGCCATCGCCGCTATTCGCTTCAACAGTGTAAATAAAGCAAATAATTTTTTAGATTTAGTGCGACCGTGAGCCGACCTTGGGTTAGTTTTACATCCATTTTTTGTTTCGGCCACGACGAACTGTGAGACACGAATAATAATGCATTTTAATTCAAATTTCCGAGAATTTTAATCGAAAAAAATTCTATTTTTTCGGATTTTTAACACCTAAATTGCATTTTTTTGCAATTCAAAAATTTATAATTGACCCGACTTGTGCCCTATTTAACTAATAAAGATAAATCGTGATTGCATGTTAACATTTGCCTTCGGAGCGAGAAAAAAAAAACACAAATACAGCCTGTATACGTGAGCATCGCCTGATATCATCGCAAATCCGTTTATGATACGTGTATAAAAAAAAGTTAAATGTCCGCGGCGTGGTGGAAAAGATGCGTTAGCCGAGAGCTAGACCGTTATTTTTCTCCTCCCGCAGACACATGTTTGCGCTTAATATTTAACGTTTCTCCACATTTCGCTAATATTTAAATAAAGTGCGCGCCGCATTGACGTGTTGTATCCACGCGTTTGTATCAATAAAAAAAGTGCGACATGACACAATGTGGGGCGCTTTTCGAACACACGCACACAGGGAAACTCGATTATATGCAAAAAAAAAAAAATGCGGCTGGCGCTTTTTTTTGCTATCTAATGTTTGCGCTGAAAAAATACAGACGCGTACGCATGAGAAAGAAGCTGGTCGTCGGGCGGTTAATTCCGGCATCCTTACAAGACTTACTTACATACGAGCACCAGTCGCGTTGATTTCAGATTTAGAGACTAAAGAGAAGCTGCATAAGAGTAGCATTCAAAAACTTGAATTTCTGCTGTGAAAAAGTTGAATTTATCGCAAGAATTGTTGAAAAATGGGTCAAACGATGATGATTTATGGGTTTAGCTAACATTAAAACAATTCTATAACTAACAAGACATGTTTTCTTATTACTTTCATGCGTTATACTTCGTTATCTTTACATAATTGGCCATAGAAAACATTGATGACTCTGTTATGACCTAAAGACCGGTCCAGCGTGTGCACAATTGTCGCTCATTTATTTATCTGCGTGCAATTATCGGCGATCAGCATTACTCACAGCTCGATGATCGTAAAACCTCCACATGAAAAAATTGTTTCATTTAAATCAATCGTTGGGAATAAATGCACACCTGAGTCGAGGCGTAATTTTCCGTTGGGAGAAAATAAAATCAACTGCAAGACGACTGCTGTTTGTGCGCTTTTTTCTCTGTGTTAACACACAATAAACATAACTAATATCAAAATATGTATGCACACTATTTGCTTTCAGTCTGCGGGCGTGATTCACTCGTCATTCGTTGCGTTTTTTTTTTATCGGAGACAACAAGCAGCTAATCTTCAATTACTCGCAACACCTCTCCGGTGGTTAGAAAAACTGCTGCAAATTCATAATCGCACCGCAAATATTTAAAATACTGTCAAGAAAAAAATTGCTCGCGATAAAAAAAAAGTCGAAATATAAAGTGAACCGATTGTTAGGCGGAAAAAATGTATCAATGCATTATTATTCGACCCCACGGATAACGCGATAGCGAAAATTCTATGGAATTGTGATGGGGAACAGATACGTAATCATCTAATTGCCGAGTCTAATTGATCTAAATAATTTAATTACGTATTCATGCAGTGATAACTATGAATGCAATAAATTGTAAAGACTTCCTGTCGTGGACAACTGTCCGCGTTAAATTGTATGCGCATAAGAGTGTGTTGTTTTTAGTTGCGCAGTGCGCGGGCGGCGGCTGAAATATTCCCGGAATTATCCCGATATGATGTACGTTTGTTAGCGTATTTTTGATGTTTTTTTATAGGCGAGCGCGTTAGCGGAAGAAGCGAAGGAGCGGAAAATCGATAGGAAAAAATGGCCGTGGCGCGCTCGGTGCGCGCGGCGGCGGCGAGTGGGGGCGCTTCGCGGCCCCGGAGTACTTTCATATGTTTTTGTTGCGATTTGCGCAAGCTAGTTTTGCTTTTATACTATTGATTAAAATTTAAAAGAGAGCCCCTTCGCGAATTTATTCCGGTATTTATTTTGCGTTATATGCTCGCGCGCGGGCGCCGCCGCCACCGCTGCCGCCACCCAGCCGTCTCCGTCGCTCACGAGAACTCGACTTGCGCACGTATTTATGTCGCGCTCCACGGATGTTGTTGGCGGCGACGCAGCCACCCCAGCACACCTACACTCACGGATGTAATGTTAGAAATCATATCCGCTCCAAAATAATACACTTATAGCACATAATATTTATAATTGTCATTTTCGACAATTAACAACTACTAATCTCATTTTCAATTAAAAACGCGCCTGATAAGAACACCGTTGAAAATCGTTTGTTTGCATTTCACAAATGAGCGTCTGTTACAGTAGAACTGTTTTAATTTACGACTATGATACGCGCAACTAATCTAAAAAAATGCGCATCTCGTGACCTTTTAATTCACTTTTATCAAGTTTTTTTTTATTATCGCGAATATGTTTCTAGCCAACTTTCAAACTCGAGCGAACTAAACGACAAAAAAATCATATGAAATTAATAAAAATAATCAGGTACGAGATGTTCTGCGCTCTTTGCTTGCAGAGTGGCGCCCTCTGGGTGACTTTATATTTGGAAAACGTGGACAAAACGGAATTTTACAACTATTTTACGGTGCGGATCAGAATAATTCGTGTTGATTTACTTACCGAACAATGGAAACAGTCATCTGCTCGCAGGATACTCTATTCTGATTGGCATGCATGGAAATAATGACAATTGTACGAAAACAAAAGCAACAAAACTGACGGGTAGCACATGCATTATAGGAATATAAAAAGCGTGAAAAGTTTCAGATTTAAAAGTTGCAATTCCGTTTTGTGTGTTTATAGAATTTGATTGAAGATAGAATTTGACTTACCCAATGTAGGGTTCTAGTGTTCAAGGGTAGCTCTCACACGCGCACTCATCAACGTTTTTCGCTGCACATTGGTTTCAATTTGAGCGCGTGTAATCGTGCCACGCGGTCGCGGCGTGCGGCGTCTTGTACACCCCCGGCCGGCGGCGCGTTTGGTAATCACAAAAAAGTGCGCAGTTTATGAGCGCACAATGTTTCGTCCGACCAGTGCGCACGCCAGCACGCACCCCGTGTGCGGGCGCGCTCCCCTGCCGCCGCCTCACGCCGCCACCGTCACCACCCCCGGCGTGTGTATGAGCGCGTAAACAAAGCGTTTTTTGGTGCAAAATTCAGCCGCATGCAACTGGTTATACGCGTATTCAAACTTCGTGAATATTCGTCGCACTTTTTTTATGCAGCTCCTCTAGCTTGCTTACAATTGATAATTTAACGAATGGGCATATAATATTTTTCGTTTTTGGCCAGCTGCCCACGTGCATTGTGCGCGTTCGTTAGCTCGATGCGTGACAATCAATAACAAAATGCATTTTCACGATCTCGCGTTTGCGACGCACGTAACCACACGAAAAACGAATTGAATACCTACTCGTATGCAAATGCAAAACGCAATTTTACGATAACAATTTGTAATTTTTGTTATCACAAACTCTCGACATAAATTATCCAATCCAATCGAATCTCGTTCGATATACTACATGCGACACTAGCAAATGCGTGGTTTTTTGCGCGGATTTTCTTGATTTTCGCTGAAGAAAACGCGCTCAGCTTTACGAGCAACTGGTCTAAGAAGGAGGCAACTCCTACTTTTCTACAATTCTCTTTGCATGCAATCCGCAACTTCTTGCGCGGCTAGTCGAGACGCAGCTAGACGAAAGTTAAGTCGCGAATTCAGCAACGACTCAGCTGCATATGCGCGCGATAAATAAAGTTTCAAAAAAAATAAAATAAAAACTTACAGTGTTGGGTGTTGTAAATAAAAATTCTCAAACGGGCGGAAAACGGGAAGAAAACAGTTCAGTGCAGGCAAAAACGTCGAAAAGGCGTCGTCATCGTCGTCCTAGAATTGTTTTCCAGTTAAGTTAAAATAAAGTTGCACTGTGTCCGTTCTCTGGCACCAAAAATTAAAACTTTTTTTAAAATAAATTTTCTAAATAAATTCGTAGAAAATGTCAAATGCAGCGGCGGAGTGTTCGAGCAAGACTCGCAGAAAAGTTCGCAGTCGCGTTGCGTTCCCGTCTCTGGACGAAGTACGGCTTCGTCTAACCACCTTGATGGTCTAGTAAATACTCTAACGCACAATGGTCGGCGATTCGCGCTCTACCCCTTTTTCGGTGCAAACTATACACGAAATTTCGCGCGAGCAATAAGAGGCGAGCGGAGCGCTAGGCGTGCGCGCTTGTGTGTGAGAGAGCCCGTCCGCCGAAAACTTGTAGGACCGCTTTTTTATTATTATTCGAGAGCGGGCACATTCGGCTCTCGCGCGGCGCTGCAGTCGCGAGTCGCGAATTCATAGGCGTACAGGTACACCCGAAAAGTGCGGCGGAGGTGCATGCACTCCTCGCGCCGCCCGCCGAGCCGAAATTTAGACATGCCCATCAGCCCAGAATGCGCTTGCTGAAGACCACGGCGCGGAGAGCAGTACCACGTCATGCCTCACCATGTACGTAATTCGTAGACTCTTTTATTTGCGCATGGCGCGGCCAGTGAGGAGAAAAAAGAAGAAACAACGCGCAAGCAGCAGTAGGAGGGCAATGAGGGGTCAAAATTGAAAATTTCCCCTGGTATTCCATCAAGGCAAATGTAATTGTTTTTTTTCTGCAATTGATTAGCAATAGAAATATGTAATTTTTTGTGGATTTCTCTGTGCAGGATGTGAATGCGTGCCGCCGCCTCCCCGCGACCCGCTGGCCTGCTTGCTGCACCGCGTCATTTTATTTTTTCGCCGCAGCCGAAAACAAGGTCAATGCACGCCGAATTTACACCAAACATATTCGGCGCGCTCGAAGTCGTCGTCGCGGACGCTGCTGGGAGCAGGCCCTGTTCCCCCCCGGGTGCCCCTCGCTGGCCCACCCGAAACTTATTTGCTTATACAACCGCAGCTCTCTCTTTTAGCGCGCAAAGAAAACGAAAAGTGCAGCGCGTGCAACCCGCCCGCTTCAAAAACGAAGCAAAATAAAATTGGCATGTAGATTGGCGAAAACCTACGCGAATAGAATTTTTATATTTAGCTGCGTTTGCGGTCGTTCATCGGGAGACATGTTGTCCCGAAACTTCAGCTAAAAGTGTTGCGCATAAATCGCGCGCAATGAAAATGCAAATAAAAGCGAATTTCGGTTGTTGTTGTGGTGTGGATTCGTTAGAAGCCGGCGCGGATACGGATTAAACGAAGTTATTATCCGACCTCATTTGGATTTCGTCCACTTTTGGCTTCTGCTGCTTATCACCGCCATTTGCATTACTTTTCAATGCGCCGCGTGTGGGCCGCGCCGAGTTTTTGCCTATTATTATTATTAAAGTTTCGCCCACGGCGATAACGATTGCGGACATTTGCGGCGACGGTCATCTCGCGCGCACACCGCGCAATCACAACATTATGTGTGCGCGCTTGATTTCCGATCGCAATTTGCAATCGTGAAACAATCGATTGTGTGTGACTCAGGGCGCTGCAGCGTGGAATCAAACAACGCAAAAAAAGATTGCAGTTAATTATTCCCATTTGGGTCTCTTGCCAGCGCGCACAACGCTGTTGTCTATTTCGTTAGGAGGTGTTTGGATCTAATTTCGTTGTGTATGCGTGCGAGAAACTATTCGCGCCGACCTAGACCCAGACCCAGACCCTGGACGGTCTCTGCCCTGCCTATTAGACTAGACACCGACGCTAGACGCTCGCTAGACGCCTCGCGCACACACATCGACGGCGGCGCGTCGCACATGCAGGAGCGTCAACGACCAACCGCGTCCTTGGGCCTTCCTTGTCTATTTTATTAGCGTGCCTCGAATTACTACGAAACTACTAGCGGGTATTCAAATGCTCACAGACACACCCAGCAGCAGGATTCATTCAGCGCTACAATAGTAACAAAACAAATTTTACACTTTATATACATGGTAATTACTGGCGCAGACGAGTTTGTTTACGTTGCGGTGCGAAAAAATAAACTTAGCTACTTACATACACTAGGTCATAGACTTCGCAGACCGTCGTCGTCATCGTCCTGGCAGTGGGTGAGGTTCATGGTTCCACGCAATGTTAGAACCGATGACACATGCTTCTAAAATTACACACGAATAGAAACGTGTTTTATGGGCGTGCAACACTGACCTAGGATACGCCATAGAAAACTAAATCTAGTTCCGAACGAAATCCACCGCTACAACTCAAGGACATGCGAATATTTTTAAATTTAAATAGTTTAATTTTAGATGGGGCTGATATTGGGAGAATTTAAATTTCTAGGGCAAATCAATAGATGATGAAATGAAAAACTATTGCCCTGGTGGTAAAAATTGATAGGCAAATAGTGTGAAAATGTGAAAAAACTCGTTCAAGGTTGCGGCTGGCAGAATGTGTGTATTGTGTGTGCGCGCCGGCGAGTCGCGCCGCCGGTCCTCGCCGCAATGCATAGATTAATATACGACACGTCTATTTTTATAAACGAAATGCATCATCTATCGCCGCAGGCCAGTGTTAGTTTGCTTTGGCGTAGGTTAGTTTGGTGAATGACTAACACTTTTGCTTTCCAGCGAGCGTGCGCAAAACAACAACAACAAACGCCGCCGGAATACAAATCGCAGGAATGGAATAATTGCAATCTACGGCGTCAATGACACAATTCACATGTAAATACCGAAACGCGAAATTCTAGTACGACTAGTTTCACGTAGACAAAGCCCACAATGGACTCCGATGAAAAAAAATTCGCAACCCCTTTACGTTTGGCAAATTCTCCAATACGCCATTAATAAACCACTTCTCATTCTCTATAAGTTTTTTCTATTGAATGTGCGCAGGGCTTAGTTTCGAAGCAAACACACATAATTAAAGTACAGTAAAGTTCAAGTTCAATTTGTTGAATGCCCGGCGAGAGCATTCAGCGGATCGGATCTAAACGGGTACAGCGTTGAAGAAAAAAAAAAACGCACGCAGAAATATTCACATGTGATTCATGCGCCGGATTCGCCAATTCAAGCGCTGGCTTCTATTTATGTACCCTTCGGTGCGAAAAACTACCTAAATAGAAAACCTGTATTCGCAAGTCTGCACACATGTGTGGCTATTTTAAAAGGGCAGCGGGCATTTAATAGAACACACAATGGGCGCACAATCAAACGCGTCGCGATGGGGACGCCGATGAAAAAAATATGCATTCGCGAACAATGCCGGGGCGAGATTCTGCGGAAAACTAATCGCGAGTAGACAAACGCGACCCTCATGGACGGAGAGATGCATAGAGAAGACAACCTGAGATTTGCGCCGAACGCGACCGGTTTCTTTTATTTATTCGCACAATTCATTGCGAATAGCTTAGGTTATGGTTATTTTTTACATTCGCACGCGCTCCCTGCGTTTTATTCACGGGTAGATTTTAAAATTGCATTTGCAGAAAGAGACCTCAAGACTATGGCACTCATAGTTTTTGTTTTTACTTGCAACCCCTTTATTGGCATTGTTGTTTAGACGCTATTTTCCGGTTGGGGCATGTTTTTTTTTTTCATATTATATTTTTTAATTACAGCAAAACGTCGAAAAACTTTTGTTCGGCGAAAAAATAAACGCAGTAGTAGTTTCAACGTCCCCTTACTCCACAATTCGCGAATACATTGGGCTGACGTAATCTGCATTCATTCGGAATTTGAAGAGTCCCGAGTGCAGCAGACCACTACAACGACACACAACAAGTTGAAACCCTTAGTGTACCGGGAGGTGGTGTGTTGCCGGCCGAAAAGAAGCATTTGCACATTCGCTGGCCGGGCGCAACCCTTCCGCGCCATGCCTATTCAAATCTCTATTCCGCGCGCGCTCACCCCTCGGCTCTAACTACATTCCTCTCTATCTCGAACGCAACGCTTCTTTATTTCTCCTCGTTTGCATCGCTCGCCGCACCACTTGTACCAGATTTTTTTCGCCCCGCGCGCGCGGTGCTTTTTTTTAACTCCATCGTTTCATCATTTTTCTCCCTCTAATAGTCAATATTTTCAAACGAGCGATCTGCATACGCCAAGGGGTCTTTCTTCTTATTTCGTCCAAAAAGTTGAAACATCTCGTCTGCTTTTTAGCAAAATAATTAAAATTATTAAGTTGTATATTGCTACTACCGCGGAACAATGTGTTGTAGAATTCGCTGATTAATGAAGTTGTTTGCCGATTGTCGAAAATGTTGTGTAATTATGTTAATTGTTGTTTTAACACGATTATTTTCACTTCTAGGTAAAATTTGGTAAAATTCATGAACAAATTTGACCCAGCAGTGTGTGTTTTGGAATAATTTTTCAGATATGGATCATTCCGGGACGTAGTTTGAGGGTGGGCGCGGAGCGCAGAGACGGGAGTCCCCGGCGCGAGATGTTGATGTAGATGTAAAAGTAAAGTAGAAGTAGAAAGTAGAAGAAGAGCATAAAGCGGCCCACCGCCGTCGCCCGCCCGCCGCCCGCCGCGCGGTGTAGCGACTAGCTTTATTGATTTTATGTAACTAAGACATTTTCTTCTTCCCTTACAAATATAAGTTTTAAAACTAAGCACGGCGCGACCCCCCGCCAGCATCCGCCACAACGCGGCCTCGCAGCGCCGGCGACCTCGCGACTCCTCCGCGGAAGGTCGGGCGGGTGGCGGCGACGAAAATGAGGAACTGCCTGCCGCCCTCCTCGCACGTCTGCCGCGACCGGCAACTGTGTAGATGTACTCGATGGTTGTACGTGCAGGGGCGATGCGGGGCGCTTGCTAACTTGCCGCAGAGATCCAGAAAGATCTCGCAGAAAACTACGAAACTACCGAGATGGTCGAATGAGGAAAGAGGATGAAGTGAAATGAACGCGACGCATAAAAGGCGCCGCGGATGCTAAGGGGTTGAAAGGATTTGCGAGACAGTTGCTGCGAGGGGGTGGCGGAAGAAAACTTGTATCTAGGCGGTTGCTGCTGCTTCTTCTTCTTCTTCTTCGCCACCTAGTGTAAAGATCCATTCTTTACTTATAACTTTCGACCTACACTCTTGCTGCTGCCGCTACCGCGGTGAAACAGTTATGCGAGGAACCAACTAACCGTGCCCACCCCTCTAAATCCCCAATAGATATTACAGTTTTCTCCCGCGCTCGCTGTATTTATCAACTTGGGAGGGTTTTTGTTCTCTAGTCCGCAAGTAATTGGGAAAATTTCCGAACTTTGCATATTAATGTTGAAATACTTAATCCCTCTAACCCCCGGTTGGTTACAAATTAAATTTTTCCAAAAAATTACATGTTTGCAGAGATTTTTAATATCAAGTGGGTTTGCATTAGAGTTGACGTGTTGTCGTGACTCCTTGACAGTTGTATCGCCGCGTCCTCGCGATTGTTAAACGCCACATAAAGCGGTAAGCGGTAACGAATTCAACAAGATGGTAACGAATCGTCGGCGTCCGCTTTGTGCGGGCGGGCGAGGAGATTTATTGCGGTTTCCGTGGAACGCCGCCGCCGAGGCGCGCCGCCAACCCTTGCACCACACACGCACGCCGTCTGTCACTTACGCACGCCAGACGCCGCCAACTCGTTGGATTCCTACAACTTATTACGGGGGACTTCCTCCTGGAATGGAAATGGGACATAGAATACCTTCTAATGAGATTTTATCTTTTTGGGATGTAGGTACCTATTGATGATTGAAGGTATAGCTTGTTGTGATTTCTAGACGTGTGTAATTTAGGTCGTGCAGGATTTACTGGCGTGGGGCCTACGAAAGGTTGCAGGCCGCGTTATGCACCCGCCGAAAAGCGCGCATATGCATGTGCACGCCGGGCGAATTTCGCGTGACGGGCGCGACGGTGTGACGGCGTGACCCCCCTCGACACATTCGGCCGACGCGAGGTTCATGGACCTCGGGGCCTAGGAGCGCGTGGACGCATGGATGCACTTTCGGCCGTCTTTTGGGCGAACCGCGTCCTGCAAAAAAACAACACCAAGAGTATACTCATGCGTTGCTGGGCATAGTGTCCTAAAGTTGAGCTTCGCTCTATTCTCTGGGCTCTTCTCTGGCGACTCCCAAACCGGATTCCGCAGCGAAAAAAATCCGACTAGTGCACGAATTTTTTTCATCTAATACCCCATGCGTGGATATTTCTGTATTCTGCAGCTGCTCAATGTCCTAATCAGATGAATTTTGCGAAATCCGTGGGAATTTGAATCACACCACCACCACCAAAAGTAGTACCCGAAAAAAACCAGCACCGACAAACGAATATGAAAATATTTTTACGATTGCCGGTGTGCATGCGCTTGCAATTACATTTTAGCGTGTGTGGCTTCTTTGAAAATCGCATTTCTCGGCCGCGTCCGCTTGTAAACATAGTTTAGGCGCGTCGCTGGTGCATGACGAACGGCACGGCGCGATTTCGGGGCCCCTCGCTGAAATTCGCAGCCCGCTGCTTGCAGCACACATGCACGCGGACGACCTTCGGAGCGTTTTAAAAACGCCAGCGTTCGTTGAACGAATCAGCCGAATTGACTAACCAAAGTGCATTAACTTTCGATGCGCGTCCGCCGCGGGTTTTTTTCGACTTAGCCTAAACACCACTACTTATTTATGTACATACACTCGCTACTCGCTTACTCCTTTTTGTATTTCTTTGCTTACCCAGGGCGTACAAAAATGACAAAACAAAGTTGCGCGCATTTTTCGTGCCGAAATAATAATTGTAACCGCTGCGTAATGGACATGAATAACAAGCAAGCAATCGCAACGAGAGTAAAACAACCCAGCGAAGATATAATGTTTGTCCGCAGCGCTAATAAATAATTTCAATGACTCAAAACGCGCGCGCGGCAGTCAAAACAATGTCGTAAACAATAGTAGATACGTTGAACTGTCTATAACTAAATTACTAAATAACACACTAATAATAATTAAGTTAACCGTAAATGTGTTGTGTTATTATACAGCAATTAAATTT
Organism: Dalotia coriaria; assembly: GCF_025399875.1. Classification (NCBI taxonomy): domain Eukaryota; kingdom Metazoa; phylum Arthropoda; class Insecta; order Coleoptera; family Staphylinidae; genus Dalotia; species Dalotia coriaria. The sequence goes on along the minus strand of NW_027045443.1, from coordinate 3,458,168 downwards.
CAACTTTGTAAATATTACTAGATGTTTCTAGTTTACCAATAACCGATAATAAAAAAACCTCTCGAATCTATCGAATCTAGTCACATTTCCTTGTCTGTCGCAACATTGACACTGAATCTCTATGATACTAGTTCAAGTGTTGTAATTTTTCGTAAACGACTTGTTCTTGGCGTGCGGAGCGATAAGGTAAAAAAAATGATAATTTGCGGTTGTGAGGTCATCGCATTGCACAAAAAAAGCGTGCACGGACGTCAGAATGTCGTAATGTATCATTTAGCGTTTTAGGGTTTTCGCAGTGTGCATGTTTTTCGGCGATGGGGCCGGCTGGGCGATCGGAGTTTCAATTTTCGGCGCGCCGCGGTGTTTATTACTGCAGTTGTGTGGCCAACTTCGGTTCACTGCACTCGTGCACTCGAAATTTCAGCTTGCGAAGCGCGAATCAACCGCGAACGCGACGATGTCGGGGCTAATGTCTTGCTATTACACTGGATGATTCCCAGTATTCTATCTGCATTTACATTTTCAAGTTTTGCAGCATTGGGGACCGAAAAACGGTATAAAATGGTGGGGGTAACGAAATGCTTAGAAAAGTCGTTATTTGCAACAATTTTTCAAAAATTCATGTATATTTTAATATTTTATAACTTAGGGATCGAAAAACGGTAAAAATAGAGTGGAGGTAACGTAATAATTACAAATGTCATTACTGTGACAATTTATCAAAATTTTCTACTTTTCTAACTCGTATATTACCATTAGATACAAAAAGGGGTAAAAAGAGTGGGGATAACGAAATGATTAGAAGTGTTATTTCGTCAATTTTTTAAGTTTTTTAAATCGTGTCAAATACCATAAGGGGCTGAGAAATTGTAATAAAATAGATGGGGATAACAAAATAATTAGGAATATTGTTATCTGCGACGATTTTTTCAGTAATCATGGCACGACAACCGCATTTATTGTGTATGACGCGTATTTATTTGGTACCTTTATCCACACCATCCGCAATGCACATTAATTTGCATAATTAATTTATTAACGCGCCAGTGTGCGTGCGTAAAATTGCATTTAATTCACACGCGCGTACAAGGTGTTTCACAAGCGTGTGATGCGGTCGCAATCGAGGCTCGCGATTTTTGCGCTCACTATTAATAACAAGCGCTGATAAGACGCGCAAGACTCGCGCGGAAAAACAAATTTCATGCAAAGTGTAGCAACGAACAACAGCCGAGTCGGCGCAGCATTCGTCACACGACCATGTATGCAATCGCGGGCAATCGCGGTGTGAGTGCATTTGGTGCATTTGTAATCCGCTTCATTTTTCGCCGTTATTTGGGCAAAATTCGGGACGCCGAGCGCATTATTATTCATTTTCGCCGTGGCTATCAGAAATGCATAGGTGTAATCGGCATGGATTTGGTTCATAAAGCGCGCACAATAAAATGTGCACTTTTATTCAACACCGACATGCATACTGTGCAAATTTATAATGCGCACGTATATCGCAAACAATAGCAATAAATAAAATATAATATTATTAAAACTGTGCATCGATAATGGTGCCTGCACTGGGCATATCTGACCAATCTTCGTTTCAAAGCAAAAAACGCTGCGTTTATTTCGCGCAGCGTTTGCAACACTCATTGTTGTGAGGAATGGGATTGCATTATTTTTAGTAGTTGAATTAAAACATATAAACAATGGCGGATCATCATATGTATGGCGTATTGAGTCGGTCGGCTTAAAATAAACTGTATTTTGAATAAATTCATATTTTATGTTCAATTTTTTTGTATAAACATAAGTTTTTGCGTCCAAAAGCGGCAAATAAAATCAACATAACCTCATCTAACCTAACTCATGCTTATAACAGATTAGGTAACTATGCGAATAATTTATTAACTTAGTATTTAGCAAAAATAACTGCGTAATATGTAATTTTTGCTATTTTAAGTTTGTAGACAAATGAATGATAAAATAATAAGTGTTATTGCAAATAAGCTGATAATTGATTAGAAATTTGAAGTTTCCGTGGTTAATACCTAGAAATAAAAGTTATTCGCGCTATTTTTAACTATGAGGTTACAATATCCAATAATATTAAACTTGTTATCAACATTTTTATCAGTTTTATTATTACCAAGAAACGGTGTTGTGATAAAAATCACACTATATCAAGTGTGAATGATGAATGTATAATGTGTGGCTGGTCGGAAAGTTGCGCGGGATGAAGAGTAGCACCGTAAAAGTATTGATTAAAGGCGGCCAATTAACAATGGAGATAAAGAATGGAATAAAAATGGCAACACAAAGAAAACGTCAAACGTGCAACTCATAAAAACGAGCCGCCCCAAACACACGCACGCGCGCAAAAGTAAAAACTCAAAGAAAGATAAGTAACGACGACCATCGAGTAGCGGCGGCGCAGCTCGGAAGAAAGCATAATAAAAGCGCGGGCCCGCGAGGCGGCGCAAAGAAAGAAACATAAAAAAGTAAAAAATATATCTATAGTGAGTATAAAAGTGTACATAGTAAAAAATGTATACATAAAAAAGAAGCGGGGCATACATAATTAAATCTGAAATAGAAACGTCAATACTCTTTCGCGGGTGCCGGGGGCGGGCGGGTGCTCGCGCGCTCGCGCTTTTTTCTCTGTCTGCCGGAGCACGCTGACTCTCTTTTTACGAAATTCGCGAAATACGGCCGTCCGCATATCTGCATATCCTGGCCGCGCGCCACCCCTGTGCGCTCATGTAGTTGCCGCCGCCTCTCCGCGCCGTGTTCATCCTCGTTTAGTTTCGCCTGCAAAACCACGCCTAACTTTTAAATTTTACTAATTCTGCGCAACTCTCTCAACCCCCGGCGCGGCGGCGCTCGTTCATTATATTATATTTTTACAGCATTTAAAACCTAAAAATCTATAAATTTTCAGCTACGCGTTTCGCGCGCCGACTCCGCGCCGCCGCTGCCGCTGCCAACTTCGCAAATCTCGCAGCGCACAAAGCGCCAACTAAAACTCGACTTATTATTCAGTATCAAAGGCTTACAACCGGGTAAAACTACTTTTTTTCACCTCAAAACTTTCACTGAACTTATTTATTTATTTATTCGGATTTTTGGCAAATAACCTGCCATCAGATATCACAACCTCACAACCCCTGAAAGCATCGATAATGAATGAGCATAAAAATAGTAACGCATGAGGAGAGGGTTAAAAAAAGAAAGGCAGGCGAAAAACACTGAAAGACAGGAAGAGAGGTCGTGGAAAAAGGGTTTTTGTTGCTTCAAGGGTACAAACATGCTAGGGACGCAGGCGGGGGAGGATAGCGAAGGTAGCGCGTGTGCAGGGCGGAAATTGGGGGAATGCGAAATGTAAAATGTGAAAAACCACCGCCGGCGCGCTTAAATCATCCTCGAAATCGAACGGGGACGCCGAGGACAAGGACGAAACGACGCCGGTACAAGGGGAATGAAGAGAGGGTGCGTATAGGGAAGTATAGGCACGTGTTGATTCTTTGTTTCTCGGAGGAGGCGAAAAAAAAACACAGGAATATTATATAATAATAAATAATACGAGTGTTAATTATTTTAATTGCTAATTAACGCAAAAATCTAATTAATACGTAATTATAATTTCTGCAAGCGGGGAAAAAATGCGCGCTGTAAACATTCGCAATTACGGAAAATAATTGAATAGTGGCGGGTTTTTAATTAAACAATAATAAGCAATTATGTTTTTGTTTATTTATCGTTTTTGGCATCCGCGCAAACAAACATGTTTATATTTTTGCCCGTGCGTTATAAATGAGGTGGTTTTATGCGAAAGCGAACTATACCCGCCGCCCCTCGACGGCAGCACTGCCGCCACCGCCCCGCGCGCACCCCTTCATCGCTGACCTAGCTCACTCATCTCGGGGACCCGCGCACTCTACTCGTTCGTTCGTTATAAAATTCGCCGGTTGAAAACCACCCTCGCGGTGTTAAAAAGTTTCGATCAATATGAATATGCTTTAAAATTGTGGATTTTATTTCAACAGGCTGCCGACTGCCGGCGCGAGCGTCGCAAGTGCGCGCGGGGGGCCGACTGCCGCCAGGCTGGTCCACGCGCTCTCTTTTTCCTCGCATTTCCCGTACTTTTACATACACGCACGCTGCCGCCGCACTCTCATTCTTTCGTTTCGCGCGGTACATACCCGAAACGTATAGTTGTCGGCGGAGCACATCCGCCCCCGGGACTACCCGCAGTTCACGTTTTACCTTACCCCGCCGCCCCGGCCGCCCCCCGCCCGCTGAAACCAAAATTCATTTTGCGTTTCGCTTTTTCTAATGAACACGAACGAATGCGCATGGAAACGGCGGGGGAGGGTGGAGCGGGCCCAGGAGCGGCAATGTCACCGATATGTGCGAGCATCCCTCTTCTCGCCGGGGACCAGCTTTTTTCCCACCTACAATTGCTCTCTCTCTGGTTTTTAAGCATTCGCAACTCACAACCCCTTTTTATTCAGCATTAATTTGCGTGCCGACGTCACCCCCAGCATCCCTCTCACCCACGGCAAATACATGTTTGTCAGTGTCGGGCGGCAAGGCCAGGGGTCGCATCGTCGAATGCACAAATGAATCGGATTGAGCTACATCTTCTACGTCAGTAAATTATTCTAATTAGCCACCAGCACGAAATATCTAAATATATTGCATTAGAAAAAATGTGTGTGTTTTTTGTAAATGAAAATAACCGAAAACGAAAGCCAGCAGCGAAAATAAATGTCCTTTGATGTCCTTGTCGTGACGTCTGGTTTTATTTCGGCGCCTCTTTTGCAACGAAGCAACATTCATTTTAAAAGCGGTTTTAATATTTCATTCCATTATGAATATCCGCGCGCGCATATGTGTACGACATACATCATAATAGAATTTTTGCGAATCTCACCCCCTGCACACACAACCACACATGCGAATATTTTCGGGGCATGGACGCAGTGTATGCAAACGAGATCTCATTATACATATCGGGTTAGTTTTGAGTTGAAGCTCGAAGTTTGAGTTCCCTACGCACATCCACGTTTTTCCAGCGCGAGGGGATGACAAGTCGGGAGGAGCTAGGGCTTCATCAGGGGTGGCTCAGTTGAAAATCTGAAAAAAATATAGATTAGAACTACATAAATATTCGATTTTTACTTTATTTTTGCAAATTTTTGATTCAAAACACGGCGTAACTATTTGGTAACAAGGATGGTAAATACCCCCTACCCCTTTTTGTGAGAGGGGGGGGGGTAGTTTTATTAAAATTAAATTTCCATCTGCCGATTTTTACTAGTGAATGATTTAATTTTGTTGGAAAATATTTCTTGATGCGCCCCTGCAGTGTAGCAAGAAAGAGGAGAGGTAGACAAGTTTGGCCAACATATTATAAAATATATAACGAACAAAGAGACTCATTCTAATGCTGACTCTTTCTATATGCTGCCTATGAGGGCATAAAATATGAAACAAAATTTTGTCGGATGCTGGCTGGCAGTGGGTGGCATTGGCATGAGGCGGGGCGGCGCGGGCGGCATCAAACACAACAAAACAAAATAGAAAGAGAACCGATACCGAAGCTAGTATCGTATCCATAAAACATATTCCCCTAAACACTGCAGGGAATAAAAGTGGGAAACGCGGAAAAAGGGGGAAACGTAGAAAAAGGGGATTGTGTGCGAGCGGGATGCTGTTGCTGTTATTGCGCGCATTGCCATTGTGGCGGGGCCGGCAGGGGCTGCTGTCGGGCGAACGCGGGGAGGCGAGGTGTGCGCGCTGAAAAGTTCCGCGGCGCTCGGTGCCTCTCGATGTGTACGAAACGATGCCCTAAAAACGCAAAATAGAGAAGCGAAAATATGTACAAAAGAGAATAACCTCATGTCGGCCTCCCGCGCGCTGTTCCCGCCTCGCCGCTCCCCGCTCCGCGCGCATCTTGTGTTCCGCGCGCCCGAATAGTACAAAACGCAAATGTACGACGAGCGTAATTCCGATTCTCTCGCTCGGGCGGGCGGCGGCGGCGGCAGCGGTGGCTGCGTAGGTAGCCAACTATACAGGGCGACCTAATTTTTATCGTAATTCGCCAAATTGCCCGTTCGGCCGTGATTTACATACAAATTAAGGCACGCATTGAAGATGTATCTCGCTAATTGCCATAATTCTTGAGAATATTTTGCATATCGGATGATAATTCTATGTTTTATTTAAATTTCCTTAATTAAAATCAATTTGGTATGTATGTTTTTAAAATTTGGATAAAAACAGCAAAAATCGATCATCAGTCTAGAATGATCCCATTTTTTGTTCTAGTGACTCGTCTATTGGTGCCGCGACGCTAAAAAGTTCCCTACCGGCCCCCTGGCCCCGCGCTGTCATTGATATCGGCGGCGGCAATGGCTTCGAAATTCATTTACCCTTCGCTCGCTGTCCCTATCAATCTCCGCGCTCTTATCACCGCCGGGGCGCGCTCCATCTTTATTTCCTCGTTTCACCCCCTGCCCCCATCCTCTGCTAGCCGCCACATACGCAAATGTATGCCCGTATTTAGTGTGCGCTTTATTGTTTGCGCGCATTCGAAATTCGCTCAACGGGCACCCCTTTTTTCTGCGTTTTACTATAATCGCCCCCCCCCGATGTAATCATGGGGTGCGTGGTGGTTGCCGGAGGCTGTTCGTGCGAAATGTTGGCGAATATCTCTCTCCTCCTGTCGCTAGGTGCACGTGTGGGCAACGTTAAACCGCCCTCTATTTTTCGGCCTCGCGCGGGACATTATAACATTATGCAAAGCAGGGCAATGGCCAGCGGGGCGGTTTGCCGCTATACAAATTACGAATGTGTACGTTTTGGAAAATACTGGGCGATTGCGATTTTGGGTGGAAGTGCGTATTTGCTTTGTTAATGTGCGTCGTTAAAATTCGGCCGGATTTAATGAATTAGACAGATATAAAATTATTTACGCTCGGAAATTATCCGCTTTTAAATGTCAAAGTTTGCACTCGAAACTAGAAGGAAATAAAAACATTTCCGAAACTATAGCGTGCCGATTAGCAAGTGCGTGAGGTGCAAACTTTGAATTCACGTAGTTGGCAACTTAATTAAAGGTAGTGCGAGTTTATCATCGAATTACCTCCGGTTCCCCTATGCTTGGGGGTGGCGAGCTCAAAAATCAAACGCGCGTAACGCGACCCGTCGAATATTTCGGCACGTTGCCCTATTTTTGGACGTTTTGTCGCAAATAGCATAGTTGGGGTTGTTCCCCTTGGGTGCACAGCATGCCCAACACATCCGTCCCCCGCCCCCGACAAGGAAGCTCCCGCGCCGCGTGCCTAAATAAGGAAAGAAGCAATTTAAAAGTTGGCAATACTTTCGGGGGCGCGAGTTTTTATTGATTAACGAAATTTAATACATTTAAATGAACGAACGAACGGCGGTGCGATGGCAACGCGGGCGAGCGCGGATGCTGGCGTGCGCGAGCGCCGCCGCCGCCTCTGCCGCCCGGGCCACCCCGCTTCGAAAACATGAAAACGCAAAAATACGAAAACGCGAAAACTAATACACGTACAAGTGCGCCGCGGCATCGAGTACAAGAAGTTTGCGCGCTTCGCCCGCGCCGGGGGGATTTGCGACGGCGACGCTCCCCGCAGTTGCCATGGGGGCGATAGGCGCGCGCGGGGCGACGCGAAGGGGTGATGTTTTTCATAAATAAGCGCGCATAAACGAGCAACGCCCTCTCCGAGAGTGCGCTATTTATTTATGTAATAAAATACAATAATGGTGCATTAAGACGCGCGCGCCGAGCGACCGATTCGGAAACTACGACCCACCCACCCCCAGACACCCGCTGACGCGCGATGAGATATACATTTTATTTTAAAAGTTCACATTTATATTTGAAATGGCAGGGCGGAGATGTATTATTGCTAATAAAAGTAAAAACGAGCCGTTTTATTTCGAGGAGACGAGCGGCGGGGTCCGAGGGGGTGAATGTGAGAAATGTTAAACGGAAATATGCCGAAAGGAAACGGGATAATTTTCACCCCTTGGACGAAAAATTGTGTTGGCGGCCCGACGATGAAAGCAGGCGCCAAATGCAACAATTAAAAGTCCAATTAAAAACCGCGTTTATGAACAGGAAACGCTAAAACATTAAAAGGAATGAAATACAAAAATTTCCTCTTCATTTTTTTTCATTGTTTCCGTTACGCGACTATTTTCGCCCTGTCTCTTTGTCCAGACTTTTCTAATTGGGTTTTCTTCTATTTTAATTGAAACTTTTTCACCCCTTTGCCCTTTCCCTTCGTTTGTTATTAATCTTTCTGTACAAAACATAAATCACGCAGCAAATTAAAAACAAAAAAAAACATTCGTAAAAATTCGACATATGGAAATGAAAAGAGTTTGGTAGAGAAAAAAGTTTCGCGGTCCTGATGAGCAACCTGGCGTGACGAAGTGCGGGCGGCAGGGGTGCGTGGGGGCTGGGGAGAACGCGATTGGAAAATTGTACACATTTATTTTGGAATTGACAGGAAATCCATACTAATTTTCCATCGCCAATCAGAATATCTGCTTTTAATGCGAAATCATTTTTATGTGGAAATAGCGCGGCGGAGAGGCGGCGCGCGGCATCCCGAAACGCAAGAGTATCGAGCAGGCGAAGGACGGCGCGCGTTTTTCCATATTCGCACGCGCAATCCCATCACCACCCACCGACGCACACTATCGAAGCGCGACTAAGCCAAACGTTACGCACGTTCACCACCACACGCGTTAAAAACATTTAAAAATCGCGAGCGCACGTTGAAATAAAAACAGAAACAACAAAAAACGAGAGCGATTTCGATTTCATTATTGCAAAATGAAAACGAAATGAAAATTCCTTTGTTATCGGTTTTTATCTTGTGGTACGGCGCTGAAAAATTGAAAAACGCGCGAAAGTGAAACGCGGAAAACCGGAATGCGCCTGTCCCCGCCGCCTCAGCTACGAATTACAAACGCTCACGTCGTTTTGTACCTGTCCGCCTGCCTTTCCTGCCTCGCGCCGGAAAGCGAATTGATAAATACATAATGAGAAATATGACAAACAAAAGCGAAATGCCAAAATGCGAGATGTTATTCTTCGACTTCTGGTTTCCTTCTTTTGCCCGCGTGGACATTTATTATTTACGTTCGGCTTCGAAGTCTTCGGTCGCATTATCCTGATGGCGCTGTCTGTCTTTTTTAACCCCTCGGTTTACCGTCGTTTTTGCTTTTACTTTACATCATCTATTTGCTTACGTTACGCCATGTTGCGAAGAACGGTTCATCAGCACTTCATATTTCTGTATCTAGACATTGCGCGCTGGCAGGTCAGAAATAATCGCTAATAACGGTGCAGGTTCCACCCGAGAAGTATGTCTAGAAAGTTGAACTCGACAAAGAAACCCATCCCATCGTTCTTCTTCCTTTGGAGGATCGCCGCACAAACGTCCGCATCTCATCGCATCGCGATTGCAATAACGGTACAGAATGAGGCTGCATTTGACCTCAAGCTCATGCCACCAAAAAATATGCACGCAGTCGAGATCATGGTTATCAGGACCAGGCGTCAATTCTTTTATTGCGCTTTTTTCGATCTGCCCGCGACTGGAGGTAATTTTTATTAATGATCACCGCGTGTTGCATACAGGGTATTCCCAATGCATATCAAACACTCGCTGGTGAATTTTATTGATGGATCGATGAGTGAAAGAAAAAGAAAACCGACGTTATACCTATTGATTGATTACGCACATGGGATTTGCATATTTGATATTTTCAGACTAATATTGTAAATTTCCAGCAAAAAAAATTCCTTTTTCGCTAATTTTTATACACAAACCTCAAATAAAACACAAAATTAAGGTAAAAATCACGCCGCTGACTTCAATCAGCTTTCATTCAGTCGAAATTGATTTTTTTGAGTCAAAAACATAATTTTAAATATCTAGGAGAATAACTCTGCGTAATATTTTATTAAATGGAATTTTTAATTAGGAGGAAATCAAAAGGAATCTAATTTTACCTTTCGCCCGGAATTTCTTCAATGCGACACAAAGAACGTATTTGAATCCCTTGCTTCTTTCAATATTCAGTACACCGAATTAAAATTAAGTTTCATATATTAAAATGAATTTTCCGATACTGATGGCGCACGAGTGTGTGGGTGCTGGATGTTTCCATGGCTCGCGTTCGTCATATTCATTTCGTTCGCGGAAATGTTCACCCCATCAACCTCTTTCCGGCTTCTTCGCGGGATGTCGTCTCGTAGGCAGTTGCGTGGTAGGGGTTATTACGTCTGCGTGTATTTTTAATAACAACATTGATTGAGAGCACAACAATAACAAATTTCAATAGAAATCTTCGGCATGATGCGTTTTAATCGGAATTATCGCATTGAATGATGCATTTCGAATGTGTTTTAATTTTCTTTTGTCATTATTTTCGCATTTCAAAATGTTGACATGACCACCGGCAGATATTTAACAACTCTGTGTGCTTTTATCGAATGTGTCACGTCGTTTTATCAACGCGATGCATGCGAATGTGTACGTAATTTAAAATATTTTTCAATGCAAAAGGGGGGGAGCCTTTTCGCAATTGTGGACGTTTTGCGCTGGTTTCGGCTGCCAATCAAGCATTATTAAGCATTATGTTTATGCATGAACGTGTAAAAATGTTGGCGTGTTATCGAATTTCGGCTTTTATTCAATTCGCGTGTTTAGTTGGGTTATTTTTTATCAAATTCGTGAAATTTAAATTAAAAATTACATGATTTATAAGGGTACTACCTGCGTGTTAATTTGCGCGCAGCCAGAAAAAAAAACTCGCGGCAAAGCTGATAACATTGTGCGGACAAATGCGGAGAGCTTTCCATTGTTGATTTTGCACTTGTTTTCGTTTTATTTTTTACCCTTGCGAGAAAAAGAATGTCGCTATTATATGGTTAATATTCACGTATTGTATCTTTTTTTTATCCATAGGCAACCAGGCTACCACGATGCACTACTGTGGTTTTGCACTAGCGCGCATGCGCATTGAATCAATTGGTGTGCATTATGTGGGATTTGCAATATGTACCAAACAAATATGAAATTAAATTCTGAATAAACAGCAATCGTGATATGCGGATGTGATATGATGATATGTTTTGATGCGATAAGGCTCCGCGCCGGGGGCAAAACAAATCCGAACAAATGAACGTCGCAAAAAGTAAACACGACCATTTCGATATGTGCGGCCGTCACGAAAAAAGCACGCGATGGGTTTAATCTGCGCGCATCTGCCCATCGCGCCGCCCCCCACGTCACTTACGCCGCGTTATTCGCATTATCAACACATCATGCATATACGTCATTCCGCGCGCGCGTTAATGTTGTTGCTGTCGTTTTGTTTCGCCCTTTTGTCTCGTTTGTTTACACGTTTTCTTTACATTTTACATTTTCGGCGGCGGCGTTTTTGTTTGCGCCGCGAATCGGCGTTATGTTTGCGCTTCTTCTTTGCGCGTACGCAACACGTACGCAAACGGACGTGCGAAAGCGTTTAGCGATCTCGCCGCCCCCTGTCCTCGCAATTGTTGCGTTTCGCGTTTTTGACTCGCGGCGTTATGATTTCATAACCGGGCTCGCGTGGGCGGCCCGCCGAATGCGGAATAAATCAATAGTTTTCAGCGGCGGCGGTGTTTAACAAAGACATAAGATAGCGTAACGAACGCACTCGTATTTTTGCATTCTTTAAGTACCTTCGCGCGCTGGTGTGCGACGTGCGTAAGCACTTGTTACTCGTTCAATTCCCATCAGGCACGTGCCGTCAGTTTTCATCTTGTTTTCCCTTTTTGCCATCTTTGCTCGCACATCAATCTTGGCCGCGTGCCGTCTTGCTTTTTCTTGTTTTCCTGCTTTTCTTCGATTTGCTTTCCTTCCCTCCTGTTTTGCATTTCAGACATTATATACATTTTATATACGCCTGTATTAAAACATATCATCGCGTTACATTACCGACATATAATTATTTAAATTTTTAATCAATTTCCACGATGTTTTTAAAATGTGTGCAAAAAATATCGCGAATAAGATCATTTTGTTTTGCTATGAGTATTTTGGTTCCTTTTGAAAATACGGCCCTGAAAACTAAAAACGCGCTGTTTACTCGCGCATGTTTGACAGAACGCCGAAAAGAAACGCAAAGGAAAGTAAGGAATCCTCCTGGAGGAGTTTTACGGCGGCGAAGAGATGAAAATGGAAATATTATATAAATAGCGCACGGTATTGCAAACAACAAACAAGCTTGCGCGACGAGAGCGTTCAGGGGCGCGCACCACCACTAGCGGTGCGGGGTGCGCTCGGATCGAACGTGAAAAATGAGGAACGCCGAAGCGCGAACAAAGAGCGCGCCGCGGGGGGAGCGCGCGCGGAATGAGGGAAATTTTAATACACTTAGTTATAAAATTTCAGCCGACTGCCACCCGTGCACGGAAACAAAGAACCCGCTGCGACCTGGAATCCTCGAATCGTTAAATTGAATCAAACGAAAAGTGGCGTAGCAACATTCGTGCGCTACTGCTCATGCGCATAAGGAATCATCACGTTGAAACCGCACTCGGTTTTTGGCAAATCCTGATGCAAAAGTTGCAACTCGGAATCTAGGTCAACGGCAAAATGCACCACACCAGCCCATCGACATCGACATCGCGTCCTATTCATTCGACGAGAAAGAAACGAGAAACAAGAAACAAGTTCGCGGCCAAACGGTGGAATTAAACGCGAAAAAGAAAGAGCGAGGCAGCGAGGCGCAAAAAAGCGCTTAGCAACAAGCATCTCGCGCACCAGCTAAGCTCAAAGCTGCAACCCAAAACCGCAGAAGCGCGAGTTCATGACGCAATGCACAAATGCACAAATCCAATGCGCATCCGCGACATTTGCAGCTTTTTTGGTTGCTGTGTGAGTCATGACCAACGCACGTTTAACCACCCCACAGGAGCAGGAGCTGATGAGCTTTCCGCATTAGGGTGACATCTATACGAACAGTGGAAGAGGTGCTAGAAAAGGCGCATTTATTACCCAGCTTATTAGCCTTGGCAAGCGCGCAAATAAAACGAATCAAGCTCTCTTTTATTGATTGAAATGGGTTTTTGTGGTCGCCGCCCTCGGGCAGGCTCAGCCTCATCTCGACACTATTTATTACCGAATTGAATGAATGCAAAACCGTTATCTGCGGGCCGGTGTGGTGCGATGTGCTAACTTTCTCTCAAATTTGCAAAGAAAGAAAGAAAAACGTGTGCACATGCTCCCCGCTTTGTTAGTTTCTCTTTTTTTAGCTTAGCTCGGCTCGTCTCCTTTTTTCGCGACCATATTTAACGTCGCCAACTACCCACGGCCACTCCGTGAGTAAGTAAGACGCAATGAGAACAAAGACGACGCTAAAGACGTGCCGTCAATTTGCCGGACTAGATGGAACTTTCCAATTCGAATTTGATTGTTTCTCAGGCAATTTCGGAGTGTAATTGCCGGAAACCGCCATGTTAAAAATGCATTCAAAATATATCAGCAATATTGTAATAGCATTAATTATTTTATTAATATTTAAAATATTCAACTATGTTTATAATATAGAAAGTGTTCCACGAAAACAACACAAACGATAAGTCCAAACAAACATACGTTCCGATGGAACACATTGCATATTAGTGTAATATTGTTAATTAATTACTTTATGAATGCGCAATATCGTCTGGTTGCAATTTGTATCCGCTATTGTATATTATTATGTGTCACCGCAACCAAGGAAACAAACCAGAATAACATCCAACGCGCATGCGCGCTAGCGCAAACCCTCACTAACCCCCACCTCACGTCTATTGGCCAATATTTACATTGAACGAACCTCACTATCGATCTACGTTTGATTTCACTGGTGGAAACATAACCGTAATTGTTTCAGTAATTGCATATTCGTATTTACATTGTTACATTTTAGTTCACTTACATCAGCATCACATTATTCATTTGTTTCGAATCGATTATTCATTTATCTAGCTGCAAATGTAATGTAATAATAGAATTAATCTTATATCATGGATACACAAAAGGTTAAATTGAACGTTTAACAGTGTTTGTATGTACAATGCGCTGAACCAAACTTTAGAATATTGCAGTGATGTCTTTCGTCATTATTGCGCATGTGCAGTAGCGTATATTAATACAGCAATCATTTGATTATCACAGTTTTGTAATACACCATGAGACTGTAAAGAATGGCTAAAGTAGGTATACCTTCAAGCAACAAATCACAAAATTTCCAGGTGCCTTGAACAACAATTACGTGAGATATAATTAATAATTGCTGGACAACCAAGAGAGTGACTTGAAGATGTGTTGTATGTACGTGTGTGTGTGTGTGTGTGTGTTAATAGTATTTTTGTCTTTCCAATTAGCGAATTCTGTTGCACTTAATTTCGGCTCGTTGAGTTTCGAAGGACGGCATAATGTAAACTACCCGTACGTAAGAAAGCGCACAAATGAATGAATCGTCGATCATATTTCTTCTACCAGAATGTGGTGAATAGTACGAATACAACCTTGCAGTAACAGTTACACTCGTCGCATGCCTAAAATTAGCGTTAATGGATATTTCAATATCGTACGAAGAAGCGCTAGACTGTTAAAAATGATTCCAAATTTGAGCCAATCTCTACCTTTGCATTGTCGTCGAGTAGAAGTTGGCCAAGCACCTCGTTTTCTTAATGTCTATCTAATATATTTATCAGTTATATCAGTTAACTACACGTAATTAGGTTGTCGATCAATGTGTGTAAGCAATTCATCGATAAGTTAAGTTGAAACCGTTAACTTTTGTCCGAATCAATTCAATATAATAACAAATTTCTCTCTCTCTAGCTAAAATTTCAAGTAATAAAAATATTTACATTTCCTTTGTTGCTTTGTTCATTTGTTTTCATTTATATGACTAATAGTAATCTTTGTTTGTACATTCACTTAGGTATTAGGTGTGTGTTTGGAATAGTCCTGCGCTGGTGTGACATTTGCAGGCGTTTCACGTTATCCTTGACGGAGTTCCGTTCGTGCTATTATTTCTACGTTTTCTCTTTTCGAGCTTTGTGTTATAGTCACAGCTGGGCACCTGTCGTCGTTCTCGCGTTACGCGCGACTTGCCGCTGTTTGCGTTTTTGATTTTCGGCCGAGTTGTAGCTGTGGATGCATTAAGCGCGTCGCAAATATCGGCAAATAATTGCAATAACGCGGCAATTTTGTGGGCCGAGCGAAGGTTCGCGCGAGACGCAACTTTCTAAAATAAAAAACATCAGAAATCTCGCGATCGTTGCTAAAATGTTACCGACAAATGTCGAAATTGCAAAAGCACACTGTTTCGTGGTGCACCATGCACGCCATCGGCGATGCACCTCGCTCCCCGCTCCGCACTTCGCTCATTTAGGAAATATTTGCGCGTGGCTCATACAGGGTGACGCTGTAATCAGTTCTCCAGCCTAAAGAACCATCATTATTCCATCACCCGTAATTGTAAAGCAAAGAGTAATTTATCAAAACTTCCCTAGCGTGTACTCTGTACCATCATGCAAAATCACGTTCACCCTGTATCAGATTTTCGGCGGACTCATTGCGGCGGTTTCTTGTCTCCGGGCGCTCGTTAGCTAAGTGCATGAGTACGAAGGGAAACTTAAAGCACCGTTACTCGGCGCTCAGGCGCGAACATAGTCTTCATCGGCCGTTGCAGTGGTGCTCGTTCCTAGAATGCGTGCTGCAAACGCCTGCATTCCTTCTATGAGCCCCCGATGCACGAAAACCACACGCGAGGCTTGTGCCGAGGCCCGAATAACCTGACTTGACCCATAAAGGTCTTTAAACTGTGAGCGCAATAAAAGGACCAAACAGGTTCTGGCGAAAAGGCAGAGATCGTGCGTGGCGTAATGCGAGAACGACGCCGCATGTGAATATCAGCTTGACATCATGCAATGGAGCTTTTAAGTCAAACGCTAAATTGTGAATTCAAGTGTTATCTCTTTATATTCTCTCTAATCCTCCTGACTGGTACGGTGCTCGTTACCAAGCCGAATCTGCTCCTTCTGGTCGTCGTCCACATCAGCATCTAGCTGATCGAAACTGTCGTGGTTCTTGTAAATCGCGGCCGTGATCTTCGGCTTGTCGCGATCTTCGAGTTTCTGTAGAGGTTCATCATTCACATATCCCGCATAGGTAGGATACCCGTACGAACCATTGTCGTAACCTTGCTGATTGCCATAGGCGTAGCTTTGGTTAGACAAACTTTGGTTGGATTGTGTGAGGCCCGTCTTGCATGGTAAGCGTTCCGGTGTTCTGTGCTTCGGAGATGTGGTCTCTGGGTAAAACTTTTCATCACCTTCCAGTAATTCATCATCAAATCTAAAAGCAGACCATTATTATCAATTTACGTTTAGAAATTAAGTTGCAAACCGTTCGGGTGGTTGGTGTATGAGAGCACACTGCTCCCCACCTGCAATACCGGGTGTTTTGTTGCAATTGGGTCCACCTCGTCGGCCTCCCTGCTGTACCTCCACAACGAAAACTCCGTCACGTGCACTCGGGGAATATTTCATGGTAGTCTCCCTGCTGTCCTCCTCGATGTCCTGAAAATATTCAACAGCTCTATTAGTTGCATAGACCTAGAATCCAGACATAGAACATCGATAAGAACACCGGAATCAACGACACGCACTTCATCAATTTAGTATATAGGGTGAGGTAAAACACACATATCGACAAACAGTGATCTGTCGCACAGAAACGACAAAAAAACACAACGAAAAATGAGTATGTGTACAAACGAAGACAACAAAATGAAGACTGTTTGATTGCTCGTACATTTCGCTCCTCTGTTTCTACAATAAGATGGTTATTCTTCAGTGTCATAGTTATGATACTTCCATTTGTCGTTGCGTGATTCCGATGCGTGCCGCTGCTTTTGATGCCGTTGACGATTTCCCCGTCGCAGAGTTCCTCGGTGTTTATGTGGGTCTCACCGTACTGCAAAACAAATTATACCCAAACATTTAATTTCCATCCGAAGTTGTCCACGAAAATGAATGATGCAAGGATATTTGACAGATTGTTTGATGATTCTCCATTTACATCTACATCTACATCAACCACATGGTTGATTGCAACGAGGATGGACCCGCCTCTTTCGCCGGCTTTCTTTCGACCGCGATAGTTTTAGAAGCGGGGCTCGTGCATGCCCTCCCGGATGCGCGCATAATTTTACCGTTATAATTAGTCTCCGAGTCCAATTAATTACCCACCGATACGGGCTGTACGAATTCGCAAACAGACAGCATAAATAATGCATTAAAGAGTGTACGAATCGAGAAAACCAGAGCGGTGCATACATTTCTTTTATTCCGCATTAAACCGAAATCGTTTTATTAATCTGTGGCGATAAATAAATGGCCGAGATAGCGAAAATCGATTCGCACGTCTCTGAAATTCCGCGTCGTCCGTTCCGTTTGATTTATGATTCTTTGGCGTTAGCAGAAGAAATCAAATTTCAAAAATTAATGGATAAATATTGGTCGAGTTTATTATTTTTGTGAAACAAGCAATGCTGGCTAATAAACCAATGTCCGAAGTTAATATTTCAGAGCAGAACGCAAGAACGCTTAGTCAACACGTTATTATTAGATTTTTTGTTTAGATACTGAAGTTTGCAAGTTCGCGGTCGGCGTCTCGCTATTCTCTTTCATTTCTGCGCTGGCTCGATAAGATTGCCTGTTTGTTTTCTCTTGCGCTATTTAGTTACGTGCGTTGATTTGCTTCGATTTCTGTGAATTTCGGCGCGCGGCTTTTGCTAGCTTTGCATTTTTCGCACGTGCTATGCCGGCATAATCATAAATTGCCGGACAATAGACGCTATTCAAACTCACACTTGCCGGATGCAGCGTAGAAAATGTTATCTGAGCTTTGTTTCAGCGCAAATATTTATGGTTTGAAAGTTGCCGATTTGTTTGGGAATACATTTTATACATACACTAGGAAACAGCATTCGCAGTGCTATTGAAATGAAATTAAAGCATTAAAAGCGCGCCGAAAACAGTTTGGGATATGAACAGTTGAATAATGGTCCAACGAAAAAGTAGTGTTGCATGAAGGACAATTGGACTTTGTGCATTGTTGAGTTTTGGCGCGCCCGCGCCGAAATTCACCCGCCCGACCGCCGACTAATTCGCTGTGGTGTGAATAAACCCGGGGCCCGACCGAGTGCATCCAGTTTTTGTAAGCATAGAAATGCACCGAGTGCACACTCTATTAAGCTGCTCGCCCATCGAATTTTAAACAAAAATTTAAGAACCAGACGCAAGCAGACAATGCACTAAGGAGACGAGCGTCGCTCGGGTGTGAGTGGTGTACTTACCTATGGAAACGTGGGCATCATTACGCGATATTTCGTACAATTTGTGACTGGGAACCACATGCATGACTTTCATTAATTTTGAATTAAGCTGTGCTTTGTCTTCTCGGCCGGTGATCTTCTTAGTTTCTTGCGGACGTCCCAACTTGTCTTCGTACGCATGCATTCGCTTTAAATTAACATCGACAGATCGCTCAGGTCTGAGATTTGCAATGATTTAATCTGGTTCTTAAAGGTTTGCTAAACTCGGGGCTACGGGTGTGTCATTTTTGAAACGCTTTCCAATTGCCTGGAATCAATCGAAGTTTTGAGAATGCATAATAAAATAAAAATGTAGAAAAAAAACGAGGATAAAGGAAGAAATTGCTTTTGAGTGCGCATACATTTTTCGATCAAATCGTGAATGTGTAAGCGGCTAGACGATTCGGTCGTCGTTGTATTTATTTATTTTTTTTAAATAAAGCCAAGGTCTTTCGCACAATTGCACTCGCACAACACACAGCAACATTTTAAGGCTGTTTAGCAGCAGTAAACAGTGCGGCATTTAGCCGTGCTTCAATTTGCGATCAAATGTTTGATAAACAAAAATATTTGTAACACGCAGTAGTCAAAAATATTTACACCGTAAATTATCACCAAGCGCAGATTTGTGTAAATACGGTCCTGTATGAAAAAGATCCAAAAAGTGAACAAGTGAGCGAGTTGGCGAGTTAAAATTTGCAAATAACATTTAGCAGACGAATGAATGTAATGTACACATAGTTTAGTGCCGAAACCTTTGGAAAAGTGCAACGTTTCGAATTGAGGTCACCAAATGCATCCAAGGCCACCGGATCACGGCGCAGCGATTCTTTTTTCTCTCCTGCTTATTTGTTTTGCGCATGTGTTTCTCGTCGCGTATGCATAATACGTGTTTTGTGAGTTTCGCACAAACCTCCTACTTGTTTTCGCTTCTTTGGCGAAGAGTGCGTTTCGGCCCCAATGTTAATGTGTCAATTTATGGTTATGGCCTGCTAAATAAAAACGCACCAGTCAAATACAAAATTCCAAATTAGCAGCTCGAAATTTCATCATGGCGGTGTGGCTCAGATAATAAGCATAATAAAAGTGCGATGCGCCAACGCATATCGCGAAATAGAAAAGCGGGTGCGAGGAGGCGCGGTGGACGGGTTGAGCGCGCGTCGCGAGAGCATCGAAAATGTTCGGAAGGTCTTTGGCCGGGCATTCACTCCCCGAAAAAGTTCGCGCACACGGGTCGCCAACCACCATCAGTGCGATGCACATGCACGTGATGCATCCATCTAACCGAAACTGTCAATTTCAGCGCTCTTTCCAGCAGATTCCAGACCGAAAAAAAAGATGGCGTCGCTTGTCCCCGCAAATTTCATGTGTTTAGTCATAGAATTCCGTTAGGTATGTGACAATGTCGAGTCGTAATTTTGAAAGGTCGGGTTGGAAATTGCCTCAAACCCCAGAACCTCAAATGGCAAAAAAGATCGCGTGTGGTGGCGTCGCGCGCCCCACATCAAAACCTTGCCGGATGGACGGCGAATAAAAGAAAAACGTCCATTGCCGGCTGTGAACGGCGTGCATTAATATGCGCTTAGCCCCTTTAAACTCCCGGCGGGCATATTCACGTAATACGCACGTAATTCGTAATAGCGTTCCATCATCGTACCTGTTACGTGTTACGCCAACTCGTTCGTCCGGTGCGAGAAATAACGCGAATTATGAGCGAAAATTTGTTTAACTTGACCAGAAATGAGATTTCACCAAGCGTTTAGCGTGCTTCAACACTTTTGCTAATTATTATGATTTTATTCACGGGTACGGAAAGCAATCAGCTAACAAAGACTTTGTGACAGCCACGCGCGCGGAAAATCTTCCGCATAAATTTGAAATTTGATTAAAGCACTATTAGGTTTCAAGGACGCAGGATGTGTTAAGAAGGTGGAAACCGCAGTGGTGAGGTAATATGAGTCTCCCTACCGGCGTCAAAGATCACGTCCTCGCATCGGCAGTGATAGTTCAATTTTCTAAGTGACTAACTTGCCCCCGAGCGACCTAAGCCGACTCTGGCAAACGTCTTTCTTCGTTCTCATCGATTCCACCCACCGGTGCCGCAGTCGGGAAATTTCACGTTTTAATTGTTTATGTAAAACAAACTGGTGCAAACTAGCGGAATGCTGTGAAAAGCGGAAGACCTTTAAGTATTTGAATTTCATCGTTTCATCGACTGAGACGCGGGGGCAGCCGCCGTGGTTTGCGTACCTTTGAACCGAGCGGCGGCCGGGGACCTGCCCCGCAACTGAACTGAACTCAACTTCCACCCGATGGTCCTGAGTAAAGTTCACTGAATGCGGCAGCTTCGCACGGATGCGAACATTTCAATTTGAATAGACTACAGATAGAGGCATCATTTCCTAAGTATTTGGGCGAAATGGAGCCTTGGCTCACCGCCGCATAGTTTTCCCATTCGGCCTCTGATGCCTCCATCCCTCTGACCGCCTTCGCCCGCCGTCTTTAACCAAGATCCGCCCGATTTTTTTTATTTATCTCCACTGAAAGGTGAGTTATGCCGCCAAGATTCGAACAAATCATTTTGATGCGCCCGAACATTTAAACGTCACGAGTTAGGTGTTTCCAAACCGATTACGTTCGAACTTTTGGCGTTTTCTAGCCGGAGTCGAAACTTTCGGTTCTTCCAAATTTCGAAGATAAACGACCTGTAAAACCCTCATCAGATCCACTCTACAAACCTATCTAAATCTCTCCACCATTCTAACCCAGCAGCTATTACAGAATAAACCGGTACATATTGTTACCAACTGATTTAAAACTGAATCTTGTATCCCCTGATGAATATCCTTGTCAGTCCGTCCAAAAATACAACGCACATCAGTTTGCTGGTACGCATAGTCAACCAGTCAAGGACAATGTGGAAAGGCCGGGCCGGGGACAAGGAGCACTGCCAAAACAGAGCAAACCGCCAAAGAAGCGAACTATGAAGCAACGACCTAAGTTCGCTAACCACGCGATCTGCGCATGTCAGGGGAGCTGAACGATGCCTCGGCGGATAGAAGTCTCCACGAAGGAAAGGGTTATTGACTTCCAAAGTCCACTGAATGCAACAACGGCCAACGAAAATGTGGGCACGCAAAAAAAGCATTTCGGCGATGCGCACACTCGCCTCCTCAACACAAAGGGGTTTACGTCATACACATTATGTTCTTGGTGAAACACGAAATGTTGATCTCCGGTTGAAATTTCGCGAATCATCGAAATGCTAATTGCGTGCTGGAGCGAAAACGCGCAAACAATTTGCATTTAATATTTAATAAGAAATGTAAATATGTGGATGTGTAGAGACCCGAAATGAAGGGTGCCCAAGGCCAACAATTTATGCACATGTCAAACGCTGTGCCATTCTCATTATTCCATTACTCATTGGCGTCTGTGCGAAGAACGAGACGAAGAAAAGCGACAGCAAGTTTGGCGCTTCGGCCAACAATTTCGTTCGTCACGTTCCTTTTGTTTAGTTGGCCTGTAAGATGAACTTTCTAAAGTACATAAATTTTGCGCTAATGTTTGCGCAAAACACGCGTTGTTTTTCATGCTCAAACTTTTCAAAAAATCAACATTTTGGGGTATTATATGTTTAAAATGGAAGTCTGACATAGTCAACTCGTACAACTTGTTCGTCCGCTGGGTTGCATACCATCGCAACATATTTTTGAAACTTTTTAGCGAAAAATTAGCTATTCAGACCGAAATAACTATAATTAGCCTAATGAAATGCTTTTGATAGTGTTGAATAGCGTTTGGGCAATCGACATTAATGACACTAATGAAAGTAACGACAATTAGGCAATTACCTTGTCGCCATTGAGAAGATGCGAATGTAACGGTCTGTCGTTACTCTCGACGCTGCTATCTCGATGCACCACGCCATCGTAGTTCATACAATTTCTCCGTCGCTTGTATCGTTTCCACAGGATCCTGCCAAAAAACAAGCGTTAGTAGCTACAAAAAGCAAATAAGCAAATAAAACCAAAGGAAAAACGAAACAAAGAACAATCACTGGAATATGTCCACGAGAAAGCTCAAACAATCGTTTAGGTAGGTGGCAGTTTGCTTCTTTGTTCGCCTCCTCCGTCGTGTGTTGGTCGATTTGCAATTTTCAGAACCGTCGGCTTTAATGTCTTCGGGCTTGAGCCCGTGTTTATGGATGCACCGGAAAAATGATCTTGGTTCCGACTCGTTTCGCGCACAATTTCATCGTTCTCGGCCACAATTCGAAGCGATAAATAACACTGTCTCTACTGTCTGCCACGTGCGAAAAACAAAACAGGACTAAAATAAACATCGCCTTGTATTTGTTAGTCATTACCACAATCCATAAACACCTTGGTGTTTGTGGGCACTTGGATTAAATGTGACAAAACTGAAAAATAAAGCCGTTCTGGCTGGTTACTGCTCTTGTCACGTCCCGCCACGCTCGCGCGCGTTGATAAGTGTGAAAATACGAAAAAAAAAACGGCGCAGGAGAAAAGGGAAAATTAAGAAAACTTACCTAATTGTAAAACCGGTCGCTAGTATAATTACCAACGGGATTAGTGTGGCGAAGCATGCCAGGAATAACGTTTGAATTTCATTAAGACCTGGAACAGAGAAAAAGCCAGCGCAGTTTTACTCATTTATACTCATTCTTCGAATCCAGCTGCTGCGGCCCGCAAAATGCGAGGCGTTTTCTACGTTTTAACATTCATTAGCCTCATATTATATTGTTTCAAACAGAAAAGTTTGCCTGTCAAGGCGATGTCTGAAAGCCGGCGCCCGGCGCATTCGCCATATTTTGTAGCGCGCATTCAAAAAATATAAAAAAAGGAACACATATTTCAGTATTAATTATGTGAATACGTGGGTGGTGGTTTATGTGGGTGAAGGTTTTTCTGCTATTTTTATACGCGCCAAGTTGGAAGTTTAAAAAGAGCGCAAAGAGAACGTAAAAGCGCCGTCTCGCATTGTAAATGTGGCATAAATAAATAATTAATTGCGTGGGACGGAAGCACGTCGATGGATGTGCGCTGGATGCGGCGTTAAACTAATATGAAATATCCTTGAAAACCGAAGATTAAATTCATTGTGATGAGCGTCGTTTTGTCGTCGGCGGCCGGCCCACTCGCCGTTTCGTCAAACACAATAAAAATATTTCTCGACCGACCGACGAGAAGCGGGAGGCGGCAGCAGCGACTACTTATTGGGATTTCCACGCACGTTTCCTACTTCCTTTTGCTCGCACTCCTTTTTATTTCCGCCGCCGCTTGTACTTTCTCAAACGCGCTTCTGCGTCTTCTAACTTAACGTTTATTTTTTTGTTTTCGGCTTTTTGTGCGCTCGTGGCCGCAATATATCGGCGCAAAATCGAGCCGGCCGCCCCTGGCGGCAAATAACGTGCCATTTATTTTTGCCACCCCCGTCGACGCGTCGCGATACATACGAAGGGGTAAAATCCTTCCAGGAATAAATGCGCGGAACGTTCTAGTCTTTGTAAAACTAAGCACATTTTGTAACATTTTAGAGATAATTGTAGTTTCGAATATATTAGCAGTCCGGTAGGTATTGGAATCAAAACCGCATGCTAGGCGACTCAATCAGGAGAGGCAAAACATAACAGCAGGAAGAAAGGAAGCTCATAAGCTCCAGATTCCCGAGAACGTGGTTAATCTCATCAATTCCACCGGATCTGATGGAACCGCGTAACCACAAGATGGTATTAGGTTCAACTCCTACCTGCTTCCGCTTCGCCGTCCTCGATGTAATACCCCGTTCCATTGAACGGCGGTTCCCGAAGGCGGGGGGTGATCACCGTGCCGTTGGTGAAGGTCGGAGTGGATCCGGGTATGAAGCGGTACTGTTCCGGGGGTAGAGTTGCGTTGGGCGCCACCGGCACATAAGGCAACTTCGTCGTGGTGGTCACCAGCGATGATGTTGTCGTAGCCCGCGCTTCACCGCCCACGCGCGCGCCCCCCAGCAGCAGGAAACCGCCGGTGACGTTGGCTAACGTTGGGGGAGTCGCGCCCAGCGGCAGGGTGAGATTCCCCGTGGTGGCATTCATTCTCTACAGGATCAAATCTCCATTGGTATTCAACGCTCAACAAAATACTCGTGTTTCTGAAAAAGAGAATGTCGAGCAACGCAATTATTGCGAATTAATCAGTGCACAATTTCCAATCGCTTGCGTGCGTCATGCTCGTTGGTTGTCAACGCGGCGCTCATCGCTTGTCAGTGGGCGTTAATGAGCGCGACATTGATATGATGCATGCGGCGATGGCAGGATGGCAGATAACTGATACATGAAGGTGGGCGGATGGGGGTGCGAAGCCCATTTTGGTCCCGCTAATGGGGTAAACAGGTAAACACCGACAAGAGATACTCGAGCGTTCGGTTTCGCATTCAAAACATTTTCTCGCATCAGCTTTTAAAGTAGGTGCGCGCCCGGCTGCTCCCCAAAGGAAAAAAAGAAGCGAGAAAAAACAGGACGGCGCTGAAATAAGATAGAAGGAAGCCGTCGTGAGAGACGGACGGCTTTTCACTTAAACGACATGAAACACGAAATCGAAGAGTACGCGAAGAGACGCGCACAAAAAACGCATGATTGATCGACTAAACACTGCCGTCGAGTTTAATCAAACAATGCCGGCTGCCGGGAGGATAATACAAAAGATGAAAGAACCTGGGGATTGAAGACGAAGCAGTTACATGAAGTTACACAAAGAATTATCAACAATTGGAGAGAATGCACTGGTCATAATCAAAGGTTTTGTGTCGAAATGGAGAGTTTACAATACAAGGGCGGCAACAACATGAAATCTACTAGTTGTGACTAAGGTCTTACCTTGGAGGAAGCAGCGATGCGCGGTGCACGATAACAATCTCGGTTGGATTATTAGTTGGTCCTTGGAAGTGTGCTTTGCAGCGATGTAAATAATCCACGCGGGTTACTTAACATCGCGTACGCACGACGAGCTGTGGTGCGTGCCGCGCGAAATATTTACTAGCTCGGTGCGGCAGCGACTGCAACTGCCACCGGCCACCCCTTTTCGGCGACGCCGGATCGCGGAGACAACGCAGGGAACGCGCGATGACGGGGGCAGCGCGGCTGGACGATCGAGCGAGACGAGGCGAGCCGTCGACACACCTCTGGATGCTGCGAACGACTGCGGCGTCGCACATGCATCGCCATTGATTGCGTGCTGCCGCCGCCGATGCCGCCACCGCGCGCAGAGAAGGGCCAAGCGATGCTCGCTTGCCCTATTGCTCTCGCAGCGGCAGCGGCGGCGGCGTCTCTGAGGCCACGGAACCGAGGATTGGGAGGGGCGGCGAACACGGGGACACGGGTGGAAAATTCCGAAATCAAACGCACCTCTCTCTCGGGCTGACTAACTGGCGCTCAACTTTCTATTGCTGTGACATAACGAATTGCAGGACTACAGAAAGAGGGCTTGCACACATGGATCTAAAATTCTACGCATCTAACGGCCAGCTTCTGCTGCTTCAGAATTTCATCGATTGGCTGTATCGCAGCCGCGTGCGGCGGTCATCACTTCCGCCGCTGCTGGTGCAGTTGCTGACACCAGAGTGAACGCTGCGCATTCCCACGGTTGCCGTGGAGTCTGTGAAACTGCTATCGCGCGTCACCTGCAACCCTGCGCTTTCTTCCGTGCGAGTATACTTCTCGAAACTAGCGAAAGACTTCGGCTTCTCGGCGTAATCCTGCACCGGTAGGGTCTTGGCTCGTTTCCGCAAAGTTGACCTACGCTTTTCCGCATTGAACCTCTGTAGTAAATCCATCAGCTGATGACGATCATCTGCAGGTAGTATCGATGTAACTTCATTTAAAATCTGAGAATGGAAACATAAATTCGCATATTATAAATGGAACGTGTAAAGAACCTTCACTCACGTTCATTTTTTGCATGGACAAGAGCGTCTGCACAATGTCACCGTTACATCTGTGGTCTCCGTTGCGGTGGACTTGTTGAAAAATTAACGTCATCGGGCTAGAGTCCCGCAGGACGCAATACCACGGCACGTTGCAGGGCTCGCCTTTGTTCTCATTTCTATAACCTGAAAAATTAATCACCTTGTTTAACACACCTACAATTAAAATTTACTCGGTGCGAGTTTAACACCTGCTTTCCCCTAATTACACTCACAATTTTTCAGCAACGTGCAGAAATAGCTGCGATGGCCTAACGTTTCAAAATTCAAATCCTCCTTGGTGTCAATACCGTTCAAATTGTTCAAATTGAGATTTATATTGAGATTATTGTTCAAATTATCGATGTTATCATTGTGATCATCTTCCGGGGGTTGGGGAACTGACATGACGTGTCTGATAACTTTCCCCCGCTTCGGAACAAAGACAACTCGAACTGGTTGGTCCCGAATAGCCTCCAGGAAATCTTTCGCCCATATCCATTTTTTGGATACGCAATCAACTAAAGCCTCTGCTGGTGTAACGCGTTCTTCGTTTACAAGGCGATTGTAGAGCAATAGGGCATCCACCTCATCGCATTGTGCCCTTTTTCTGATATTTTCCAAAAACCACGCGTTTCCGTGTGAAGTCACAAACAGGATATTGAGATATGGACGCAAGAGAGGCGCTAGCAATCGTTTGTTTTGATCCAACGCACGATATAACCATTTAAGAACCACTTTCACAAAATCTACCTCATCAGCGATGGGTTCGTTAGCCCTTCGGATTATCTCTACCAGTTTGGCTACGCATGATTCAAACCCAGTCGCTAATTTCCGACGCACCTTACCTGAGGGATTAGTCTTCAGAAAATGCTCTTTTGCCTGTCGTAAGAGAATAACTATGATGTAGACCAGATCATGTGAGGCATCCATCTGACACATGGTGGCTGTACTGCATTGTTCATCCCCGTCATCAGGGGGGACTATGCGATTGTTATGGACAGCCAGTGCGGCTTGGAACAACAACGCCAAGAATTCAATCTGACGTGCTGTGTACTGCGTATATGCTACGCTGGTACGGGAACCAGCAAAACAGAACCGACGCCCTCGTGTTGAAGTAGGCGGTAGAAGGCTATCAATGAGCTCCTTCCACTTATGCAATAGCAAAAGCTCCAACTCCTGGGACAGGATATACCTTTCATATTCTTGTGTATTGTTGTGGGCTAAACTAAGGTGGTAGAACTGTACTAGGAGCGTGGCAACTCTCCTAGATTCATAGATATAGTCATCCTCACAGAGGTGACCCGGGTTTACCAGAAGATTTGCTCCTGAATAGAAGTAATTAGGAAAGCGTTGTATTTTTAATGCATGCACCATGTGATCAAGGATCTTTAGAATATGTGTTGATAACATCCTCGGGGACCAATTAAGAATCAAGCGCGTGGGATTTGTAAAGTCCTTTTCAAGTTCATACAATAATGCTGTTTTGAAGATGTAGGAATTTAGGATTCTGTAGGTGTACTGTAAAGAAATCACAACGTAAGCAATTGCTATCTACTATTGCTATCTAAATTTTCCACCCTACTTGATATTTCTGATGCCGGGCACTTTCTTCATAAATCTCATCTAAGATGCGTTCGCTCAGCTTGAATATGTTGGACACCGCGCTATTTTTGCTATAGTTCCACATCAGCAGTTCCTCCGCAGCAGGGAACCGCACTTGCCACGCTGAAGATTGCACCCCATAACCGACCAGATAAGCGCCCTATGTGAAAGAACACATTAGCAATATTTTTGGTGTTTAACAGCTGGGTTCTGACCATTTGTCCTGCCTCATTGTACAACAAAGAATCCGGATGACCTAAAGGAACGCGTCCTGGGAAGTCAGTCGATGCAGGCCACGCATCACTCTCGATTCCTATCAACAATCGGACATTCATGCTTGTCGAAGACAAAGCTGGCGACAAAAATTCCAGTCTAATACGAATACCACCCGGTTCGTCTACGATCGCCAACCGGAAGTCCCGCGGATCAGGAAATCGTGGTGTGCTGCCATCTAGGCGAACATAACCTTGGTTATGATTCATGTCCTAACCTCTCTAACTTATCTAACTTACTGCCTCCGAAATAAACGTGTTCCTCTGGCGCACGACGGAGAATCTGCCGCAGGGTAAACGCATCGACCACTTTACCAGGAGACGCGCACAATATGGACTCGTCCAGCTCGTTGGGCACCATCGACATGTCACTGGCAGCCGCCGTTGCCAACAGCTCGACGTATTTTGCTTGAATCTTGTCTCTTTGAGGAGACAATACAAAATTAAATCGGTTTGCAAATGCTTGGCGTTTGAAGTGTTTTGTACGCACCGACGCAGGTAGCCCTCGTTGTTCGTGAAGATGCCCCAGTTCTTCATCATCTGGGGGTGGGCCCGCACGCGCGCGTATCCTTTGGGAAAATCCGGATCGTTTTCGACGATCGCGTACGCCGGCGGACTGTCGCCGTCGTACAACGTCGGCGTCGATAAATTATCCAATCGCAATAAATATTGCAGACTCGTCGTTTCTACCTGCGTGCATACACAAATTCATGTTTTATTGTATCCACCACCACCGCTTGAACATTCACGACTTTGGCGACTTAGTTACGGGCGTTTTTTTTTTTGTTTTCTGCAGTGCTGAATTAAACATAAAAAATCACACCACAGCAGGTGAAGTGGAGGGCGGGAGTGCAGAGGAAAGGACGGTTGAGGGGGCGGCACGCCGGAGTGTGCAAAATGTAAATTTGCTCCGCGCGCAGCGAAGCAGCTACAACACATCTATCGGCACTCACGTTGTTCTCATGTAAATGAATCAAATATTTACTGGCGAAATTCGGATCGATTATTCCGACGCCGCACACCAATCTCTGAATCAATCTCTCCACCACTGAAATAGCCAGGGGCAGCTTATCCTCGTCCACGTGTCCTGTATCAATATTTTGGTTGCATTAAAACACATTTTCATCTTGCGCGCATATTTAGCGCGCTTATTTTCATTAATTACATAATTAAAACAAACCGAATGAGCGTTTTGTTGTTGAGTACTTTTTAATTGAGTAATTAAAACAACAATTCGACTTTCTGGCCTTGGTAATGATTTTATCGGCGGATATGTTTTTGTGGTCATTATGGTAACATGAAGACGTTCACAGTTGACCTGTACACCTGTCCAAGTAGTCGGTAATAATTATCGACGATTTAATAAAATTTTAATTCTTATTCTATTGGAATTTCGTCGAAATTCGTGGAACGCGAAGTATTCGACTGTCGTACGCTCGATATTTAGATTCCTAATGACAGGAGAGCGTTCTTCTTGCCTTTTTATTTTGTACACTGCATGCATTACAATATTTTAATGTTTTAATTGATATTTATAAAATTTAGTGCTTTATGAGAATTTCAGTGATAAGAAATAATAAATACCGCAAACTATTATGCATTAATGGCTGCCATAAGCCCGGAATAAACAAATATGTTATCGCGAAAACAGTTTAATTTTTCCATCACTTCCATTAGTTTTTCCACAACATTCCTACGTCATGCGAACGCAATGCACACTTAAAATGTGCATAAAATTAGAATAAAAATGCTTGTATACAAAGAACGGGCGAAAACTCCAACTCCACAATGATCAGTTTGCAACAGTTGATGCTCAGCGTGATGCTCGTGACGCGGTTACATCACCGCCGGCGGAAAATAGCGTGACATGTCACTCGCTCTTCCTGAACTGCGCAGAATTGCAAACTTTTCACGTCCGTCACGTGACAGAATTGAATTAAATTTAATGTGAGTTTTCTGCGCGACTTTAATCGAATTATAAATAAGTGAAACTACTTTGACAACGAGTTGTACATCATAATTACGACGCACAAATGAAGCTTACTTTTCGAAGGCATTTCGTCCAGCTTGCGTTCGAAGAGGAAATTCAAATTCTGCAACTGCTCGGAGTAGAACTTCAGTTTGCAGTTGTGCAGGACAAGATCGTCGAGACGCGGGAGGTTTTTGCGCGTCTTGCGTGCGACGCTGTCTTTACGGCGCAACATCATGAAGTTTTCGTTTGTAAAAAAGTTTCGCGGTGAAATTTCTCGCAAACTCACATCGCGCGCGCCAGTTGAAAGTTCATGCGTTCGCGCACCTGAGCATGGGTGTAACTTATCGTCATTGATGCGAAGGCTAGAACCGGTAGAAGCGAACTACGAACACCGCCGGCCATCCGATACACCTAGACTACTCGATGTGCTACTGCTGGAAGTGCATGCGACCGTAGAGCGGGGTGACGGCGGCGGGCGAATAGAAACGGAGTAATTACCTGCGCCGGCAATAGCGGCGGATTCGCGCGCCGCACCTGTGCGAGGCTGCCCCGCAACACGCGCCGCCACGATGACAACAAGCGCGGCGGCGTGCGCCGCACACGATCACAACATTCCTTATGAATTTTTATGCATTCCAGATACAAAATCAATGCCACCGCATGCCGGAGACGCTCACCGAATCTAATTACAGTCACATGCTGTCATTACCAGCGCCCAAAACGCAAAAAACGCAAAAATTTAGTTCCAGCCTAAATAAATCCTTAATATTTTGAATGAACGAGTTGTTTGATTGTTGCATGCCGGTGGCTTTCAGACAATATTGATTCAAAGTTTGTGCTTCATGTGTCTCTGGTGACCCAAATTACGGCTCAAGGCTACTCAAGTAATCACTTTCCGGTGTCCAAAAACTGATGGGCTACCCATGTTTCGATTGGCTGGACATCGAAAACAAATTTCCCAATCAACAGGGTATTAGATATTTCGAAAAGAAAAAACACGTCCTCCTGCTACTCGAGAGAAGTAGTATTTACAAAACCATTAGTGCATAATGTCCTGATATTTATTTAAGCGACAGGCACGATCATCGATCTGTTTCAACTTCTTCAACTCTTCGGCGGTGCACTTTAGATGTGCGCGCGTGTTTTATTTCTTTATTTTCTTGCGTGCGAGAGCGGCGCGTGTGTTGCCTTATT
Organism: Dalotia coriaria; assembly: GCF_025399875.1. Lineage (NCBI taxonomy): Eukaryota > Metazoa > Arthropoda > Insecta > Coleoptera > Staphylinidae > Dalotia > Dalotia coriaria. The sequence goes on along the minus strand of NW_027045443.1, from coordinate 3,426,695 downwards.
CACATTCAATCTTCGATTTGCTGAGGGTGGAAACGCGGGTTTTGTCAGGTTTATGGCTTGAATGTTTACATTATTATCGTGCTTTCTTGTTTACCGCATAGAAGGTAATCAATTTATAAAAAGCAAAGGTGTGCAACTGTAATTAAATCGAGTATTATTTGTAGGTGAATGTTTTGTTTTCGATTTGATTCATGATTGCGGTATTAGGAAGTATCGGAAGTAGTCGGTATTTGTTTTGCGTTTTAACTTTATAAGCCCTTAACACGCACGGGAAATAAACGAGGACGGTCTATAACACAAAACACAAACAAATCAATCCATAGAATATGTGAATTAGTTTGCAAAGCCACTTCTTTTTCATTCCAGCCAAGAAAAGTTTAATTTTCTTGTCATTTTTCTGCAGCACATCGGTTTTTTCTCATCAATTCTTCCAATTATTCAAGATTAAATTACTTTCCTTTGGCAAAATTTTAAATCCAGTTTAAATTAACGCAAATTATTCATTTTCCTTATGATAGCATCATCGCCGACTGCAATTTTGTCTTGAATAGCACACAAATCAATAATTTATTATTTAGATTTTAGTCATTTGCTGGCTAGTGTTTATTCATCCGCAAGTTTTCCGTCTGATGTATTCATTAGTGCGCGCAATGTTTTCCTTCGGCCCATTTTCATTTGCATTCATGGTTTTTATTACACGCTCTAGCAGCAGTCAGGGAAAACGAGTTGTAATGAGATCCGACGTCACAACAACATGCAGAAACAGGCTGGCGTCCATTTTGAGGAAAATATCGTGCATTTTTTATGTCATTTCGCTAAACGTGCCGCAGTAAATACAGCAAACGCTTAAATTTTTCAGCGGAACCTATTATTACCCGCTTCGATTGTCTCCCGAAGCACAACTTCTTACAAACGACAACGCCTTTGATTAAAATGCTGTAATCATTGAAATTGCCCGCCAATTAGAGCCTTGCGCCAGAATGCACTTCTCGGCGACGTTTCAAGGCGACGCACCCCGCAACCGCGGTGATGATAAAAAATTGATACACAAAAAACTAACCTTGCTTACTAATTCACCTTCGCGTTTCATTTGTCATCGAGGAAAATCGATGTTTCTTCAAAGTGATGCATGCTTGGTCGAAATGGACGAAATTGAAAACATTCAATGTTATTGGTTAATAAACGCTTAATCGCTATCGAAATTGCATTTTAATCGCAAGCAGCAATGATTGCGATAGCGTTTTCACGTTGTAACGAAAAGCGGTTTTCGTCATATACGCTCGACGCAGAATCCAATGCTGAGGTTTCGTAGTAATGACCGCATGTGAATAGAACGGAAGTGCGAGCATACGTTTCGACATCCGGTTTTTTGGACGAGGGACAATTCGTCGTCATTAATTCACGATGTTTCAATCAGCTGGAGGAGACAAAACTTAGAATATGTTCGAATTAAATTTTGTTTACTTTTCGGTAATTATCGTTGAATTATTGATGCTAATTGAAATCGATTGTGTCCGATTTCTTGGCCGCTGATTTTTACCCAAAAAAATGCTGAAAATAATTCATTGCAGGGATAACAAAGCGCGTGTAAGCGGCGATTTACGATTTTATCGTTTTCATTCCATCGATCCGCCACGAACTTTGACGCTGAACTGTTTACAAACATTGTGGCGATACGCATCTACTAGTACTATATTCATCAATATAGTGTTGTTTCGGTATAAAGAAATATAGAAAAATGACACAAGGTATTCATGTATTTAAAGTATTGCAATACTAAAGCGGCGTGTAGGGGTTTCTGCGATTTGGGCAAAACCTAAGGAAGTCCAACCCCTGATGTTGCTCAATCTTGGTGTTCGCAAGAATGCAAGAGTATGAACCATGCATTGCAGAAGCAGCCGTATTGCTCTTGAACACACAAAGTACAAGTAACACAGTAAAAAAGTGAAAGCGTTTCTATTTTCACTGAAAACTCGAGCAAATATCAAGTTCGCATGGCGTCCGTTAAGCGGCTCTATTAAGTATTGAAACGATTCTTCCATCGTCACAAAGTGTACATTACCACCTCAGCGGCACTCAATTCGTAATTACAAATAGATCATAATTAGTTTTAATGATCGCATTGGTGGCATTTCTGTCGTGTGCGTTCGTTTTTTTTCCAAACTTATTTCGATAGGTTAACATCGATAGCGTTAATTACCACATTCGATCAATCGAAGCAACTAGGCGCTACTCCCACAGCGCGTTATTATACACGAATAAATTATTTACACTTTCTGTCATGACGTGCGTCTTAAAGTGAAATTATTTAGTTATTTAGTTGTATAGTTCCTTCCTTGCATAACTAACTGGGTGTAGAGTCGATAATCTAAATAATCTCACTCATTGATCATTTATCTGCGCATGCTTCATTTTAAATTTGATTAGAATTTGCGTTGCAAGGTTTTAATAATGACCTTGAACCGGCCCAATCTATTTTCATCAAAACTTTGCTAATCTAACAATTTTCGCTGTATATAATTGAAATTTATTGCGTTATGTGTTAAAAACGCTCCGCAATTAATATATATTGCTATTGTTGACGTTTCTTAATACTAATATGCGCAATCTGCTTGAGAAATGTAGCTGCAAGAAGCTCAAAGCCAATTAAACATTGTTTCAGTAAATATTTATTTTCATTTACGCAATTTACGCAAGGATTAAACATGAAAACGTTATTTCACGATAGGCAACCCAGCATACTTCGAATGTTTACCTTTTTCAGCTTGTTTATTTAATATTGTTGTTTATTTTATCGAATTCCGTGTTTTCAAGCAAAAAACGTAGTGTTTGGGTTAGTTTTGTGAAATTTGCACAACGCGTGTGCTAAAAATGTTTTTCACGTTTTCTGTGAATGAATTTCGACTCGAAAAAAAGTCGTAAACGTGCCGGCGCTTTGCACTCCTAGTTTGTTTACGCCGCGCATTATTTGCAATTGAACGCGCAATGATTAATGTTCAATTAATTGATAATAATACACTTCGACTACTTGCTACACGCTCTACACTAAACATGCTAGACTTTTCAACTCAGCGCACTCAGCGTACAGCATGTCCTTGTTATTTCTATAAACAGTTAACATCTGCTACGGAACGAATTGAATTTCGCGCATTTCGGGGACGTATTGTATGCTGGTAAGATGCAGGGAGCAAACGAGCGAATTCTGGACTTCGACTCCGCCATATTTTGATGTTGAGGAAGCTGGTGCTGGCGGCGGGCGATTAGCGATCAATGATTAATTAACGCAAACTAATAGCGCAATGCGAAAACAATATCAACTTTTTTGCCCGCACGCTTGTTTACTTAATATCGTTTAATTTGGCGTAGCGGATGTGTATTATGTAGCATTTTCTAAAATAAATAAAAATTATAAACAAGATGACTGCGCATTGCTGGACATTTGATACTTTAGTGCAGTTTTTATGCGATATTACAGTAGATATTTATAATTAAATCGTTCTTACTCACATTACGTGCTGTTTATCAGATCTTTAAGTAAACAAACGCGTTTTCGCGCGTCCATGGGACAAACGATGACGCCTTTAACGAATTGCATTATAATTTGCGACAATTATCACTTATGTTCGTTGAACATACAAACTGAAAGTGGTTGCTGTAAAAACACCCCTTTTGTCAGTATTTTTTCTGACAGATACAAATATATTTAGCTAAAAATTATTCATCTACACATCAAAATTTCCCCTTTAGGACACAAATACACAAATTCTACGTGCTGAAAATATTCATCTGGCCTATTCATTCATATTAGTCAATAATAATTATAATAGTAACAATAATTCGAAAGTTTTGTATTTGAATAATTCCAGTTTGAAGTGCAAGTTATTATTGCGCATGCGTGGTGCTCGCGCGCGCGACGAAGTCCGGCGCAGATCGCCGCATCGCCGCCAGTGCTAGCTGGTACTCGGTGCGAGCGTGTTTTCGCGCCCGTCCTTGCAACGTCCTCAGCGGTCGCGCATCTGAGATCCGACGCACGTTGCTGCAGGAGTCCTGCTGCGGAGAAAGCATCCACGCGTGGGGCCCTACAACGATCACACCCACGAAGGGTGGCAACCCATCTAACGCGCTGGACGCAACGATGAGCTTATAACATCGCGCCGCGAGTTTGTCAGCTTGTCACCTGATCAGCGCAGCCACTGCTTGTGTAAACGCAGTTAGAGACATGCACACCCTATGGTTGACGAGCAGATTGCTCTCGCGTGCATTGTGGAACGGCATCGCTAACCTTTCCATCGCTGCCGACCCCAACCTGCACAAGCGGAACGAACTGCATCTTGTGAGTGCAGTCTGTGGGTTTTCCAAGGAGAATACGCGCACGCAGCGGCTCATCAACGGGCAATTCGGTGATGATGCGTGGTTCGTTCAACGCACGAAGTCTTCGGATATTTTAGGTCAATATTTAATCAAAATTATCAATATTTTACTTACTTACTTGCATTTTTTTATATTTTAGGGGTGGCAGATGGCGTCGGAGGGTGGCGTGCATACGGCATTGACCCCGGCGAGTTTTCCCTGCATCTGATGCGCACCTGCGAGCGCATCATCCGTCTGGGGCGGTTCGCACCCCATGATCCCTCGGATCTGTTAGCGAAAAGTTACTATGAATTGTTACATCATAAAAAACCCATTTTAGGTAAGCTCTGTTCCAATAATAGATCTCGTTATGCATGAAAAACGAAAATAATTCAAGCATCATGCATGCAAACACAATAAATTGTCGAAAATCGCTTATTTTTCAATGTTTTTCAACGTATTGTCCACGCAGGTAGTAGTACAGCGTGCGTCGTGATATTGAACAAAGAAAACAGCACGCTTTATACAGCCAACATCGGCGATAGCGGTTTCATGGTGGTGCGGAATGGCCGCGTCATTCACAAGTCCGAAGAGCAGCAACATTACTTCAATACGCCGTTTCAATTATCTGTAGCGCCGCCTGGATACCAAGCGGAGGTGCTTTCCGATCAGCCAGATTCAGCAATGACGGATAATTTCCCCGTTGAGGACGGCGACGTCATTCTGCTGGCCACAGACGGCGTTTTTGATAATCTACCGCGTACTATGCTCGTCAACGAAATGACTAAAGTAAGAAATTGCAATAATTTCGTTGTAAAACATGTGTTATGATATGGCTTTGTGGTTTATAGTGTCAGGGCGAGCGCTGCGCAGTCAGATTACAAACCGTAGCGAATTCTATAGCGTGGATGGCGAGGAATTTGTCCTTTGACGAAACATTCATTTCACCCTTCGCTGAAAATGCGTTTGCCAACGGAATCAACACTATAGGTAACTTAATTTGCATAAAATTTAATTATTTGCGCATCAAAATGATCTAGAAACAATTATTCTTACTGCCAAAAAAAAAAACTTTACAATACGTTGATTTTTATCTTTCTGGGTGAATTTTAGGTGGAAAACCTGACGATATAACCGTAATCCTTGCAACAGTGGCAATATAAAACCAGTAGCGGCAGGAAACACCCGCAAATCATGGTCCGCTGTCTCAGTAATTATCATTGATATGTTCGACACTCCTCATACACGTGCGCTTTATCCTGATAGACTTTATTAATATTATTATTATTTTTTATTTTGAAATTTGTCTAGATCATTATACACAATTATTTTTTGCTCATTTTGTTCATATACTTGTACTTGTTAGGGTGCCATTGATTTGGTGAGTTGCATCAACTGAAACTGAAACGGAACACACGCTGAACGACTTAATGTATGCAATATTTTGTTTTGTTTTGTTATGTTGAGTAATTTTACGAGTCCTGTTAAAATAGTTGTACTGTGCGTATCCTAAGACAACCAAAACGCAACTCATTTATCTCCGTACACACATATAGCTTGTAATCGATGTAATTTGTCTCTAGTCGTTTCGCACACTGATCGGCAATAATGTGTATCACGAACGAAAACGCAAAGACTGCCAACACTTTTTCAATGTGGTTCTTTTTATATAGAAAACGAGCAATTTAAGCACAGTTGCCTTGGATTTTTCAATTTTATATTATCGTAAAAACAAGAAAAGCGTTCGTTGACAGTTGGCGAGTCACATACGAATGAATTGGCGTCATTTTTAAAGTTTTGTGTGTTGTTACGTGCCGGTTTTGATTTAACAGTGTGATGAAGAAACCAAATACTTTTCAATGTCTTATACTTTCATCATGCATGCATTATATTAATTAAAGTAGTGAAACGAAGACGAAAACCAGTTGATACCTAATATTTAGGTGTTGGCGCCGAATTCTCGCAAATTAGTTATATTTTCTCGATTATTTTTTTGTGAATACTTACGTTTAATGATGTAATAAACGAATGAATAGTTGTTTTCAAAATACGATTCTGATTTTGTATGCAGACAGCTGTGGAAACAATTGAAAAAGTTTGTTGTGAGGGTTGCATTTACTGTTAAGTGCGCATGTGTCGACAGCCATCTTCGTTAAAATCAAAGCTTTCAAATCTTTGAATACATCACTTCAGCACCAACGGAATTATTATTATTTAAACAATATCAGTGATCATGAAGTACCGTGAAATAATTAATGGTCGTATCCGACGGCGGCTGCGATTGACGATAGCAGCACGATCAAAATACACGCGCATTTGCAAAGCATTTGATGAGATGATGCGTTTGGTCGCAAAAACGAATCATGACGTCTACGAAAAAGTCTTCAAAACTGTGGGAGACCCGCTGATGAAGACTTGCGCGCTTGATATGCTCACCATATCGCATATTTCGACACATCAAGTGACCAAAATGGTGTTTGACCGTGAGTAATATCATTTCAGATTGAATTTCAGGCTAGATCTGTTATAAAAATGTTTTTTTTTTGTTACAGTCGATCGGATAGGAACTCTATGGATTTCTTTACATACCTTAATCCATGAACTTGATGTTATTCTTCAAAATTTTTCCTTAGTTTAATCCTAAACACCTTTTCTCCCTATTCCAGGCCTCTCTTCATTTCATTGCCATGCACGCGACTTAATTAATTTAATCCTACAGCTTTATCACTTCCATTTGTTATAAGTCATCCCAAGACAAAAGAAGTATTCGTTAGTATTGTTACAAATCAAAAACGCATTTAATATATGATTTGTTATTTGTTTTTGTGTTGTTGCTTAATAGTTTATGCATTTTGAAATACACGCTGTGTACAAGTTTGACGTAGGCAACCTTTTACACGCAACATGTTTTCAAATTCATAACCACACAATTTCAATGTGGTCCTGAACGTGTTTACAAGAATTTTGTTTGTTTTTTGTTTAAAAACGAAGAATTTACCATTTAAAATGACTAAACGAACTTTGTGTAGTGAAAGTGAGGAAGTGGTGAATGATTTGAATGTTACTGTCGACAATGCCGATGATGTCCCATCATCTAAGAAAGGGAGACGTTTTTCCGCGCAAGAATTTCGCTCGTTGCTTCAAACCGACCAGAAAACCACTGGTATATTAAGTATTGTAATAGTAAACAACTCTTTATAATACGTAATTGCATGTTACAGCTCTCAAAGAGTTCCTCACTTTGCTCAAGTCACACAATGAATCAGATAATGCCATCAGTGAGTACTTCAGATGTGGTGGTAATTGTTTGGAGCTGCTTCAGATTTGGGAGTTGGACACTACCTGTCCGCCAACTCTCATTGTGGAAATAGTTCAACACTTGATTGTGGCTGTCATTGAGAAGCATCCTGACATGCAAATGCCCACACTGGAAGCATGCAGGTATTTGCTCAACACTCATCTGACCCTCATCAACAAAATGTTACAACTTGCCTCTACACCAAAGGAGAGATTTCTTACACTGAAGCTACTTACAATCATGGTTGCATTTTCTCCTTTCTTGGTCAAAGATATTCTACTAAATGTAAAGTTCCAATTGAGTTTACTCATCAAACACATGGATGATATTTCCAAGAGTACACGCGTCGCGTTTATTAACTTTCTGATGTCTTTTTTTGTTGATGGACATTACCCAACAATTCTGCAATTATTACATAAAAAGTTTTTGTTTGCAAGCATCATGCCTGGTCTCAAATATGATCCCTATGAGACTGTCAAAATGGTTCTCATGATGCTCAAAACTCATGTTCTTGAAAACGCGCACGTTTCAAAACCGATTCGAGTGAAAATCTTCAGTAATGTTGTCATCAAAGGCTTGACTTACTTGTACGACTGGCGTGGTCCTAATTGCATGGAAGAAAAACGACAGAGGCCCATTTTGGATGGTAATATAAATAAAAACCATCGCGCGGAAATCGCCGAATTGACGCATGAAATTCTCCTTGTGCTTTGCACATCGATAAAACACGGTGTTATCTTTCGCGATGAGCTCTTCGGAACAGGTAAACAACATCGCAATCCTTTGATGTTTAATATCATAGAAGTGGCTTTCCGCGGCGAGCATTTTAGTCAGTTACAACAGGAACTCGTTGTTAAAATGGCCGCCGAGTGCCCGGATCTTGTCACAACCATTTGGAACAAAATTGCCGAATCGCTCGAACCGCGCCCTTCGATTAATTGGATGCGTGCGATGCGATTCATGCGCCAGCTTGTCACCGAAATAAAATCGCATGGTATTGTTCAATTGGCGAAACAATTACGGCCGCTGGTATTCGCGCAGGTGATACAGTTTCTCGTGATGCCGACGCATGTTTTGGACCAGTTAGGTCTACCGCATTTTGAATATGATTCTAATGATGTCAAACAAGAGGTGGCAGCCGGTATTGTTGATATTTTGAAAGCTGTGCATGGTTTTATGCAGAAAACGAAAGAATTCCTACCGGAGAATTACAGTAGGACATTGAAGAGTATCATCGAGGATCATCTTCAACGGCATATGCCTAGCGTGGAGTTTTTGTTGGAAAATTGGTTGGCGATTCCAAAAGAGGCACCAGATAATGCACACAAATTACCAAAATATGATAGATTGGTATATATGACCGCGGTGGTTAATATTTTGGATCTTTATCATGATTTATGTCCGGATTTACTTTGCAATTTGAAGTTTTCGAATGTAGATGAACTTCTTCAATTAGAGTTTGAAGAAAGCGCGAGTGAACATGGTAACAAACACCAGTTTAGAGTTTGTTTGATTAAGTTGTTAACTCAACTGGACCCGGGTTTATTTCTTGTATCAGGAGAGATATTTCCATTGTCTATGGGAATTCTTGCGGATAGTTTGCGTATGCAAGACGATGATGATACTCGTCTTTGTATCAGTAACATTTTGACAATCACAGGGTTATTCATCGACTGCGATTATGAAATCGCTATTTGGACGGAGGCATTGAAACAAAAGCATTTCCCGAAGTTTTTCTCCTCGTTGTTAGCTCTGCCGCATGAGAATGTTACAGTTGCGTGCGAAACGAGTTCAACTTCAGATTCGGACTTAGATATTCTGCAGAGATTATCCAACGACGCTTGTACTTTTACAACCTATGGTAAACCAATGAAATCCATTGCATATTCAGGTGTTATAGCTACAGCTCTTCAAGAGAAAGTCAGCAAAAAGCTTAGGCCCGTCCTGGGGACAATTGCGGTACAAATTTTTCATCTTCAGACTGATATTAGAAGTTTCCAGAAACTGGTGGAAACTCATCCGGGAAATCTTCCTGAAACGGTAAGAGAATACATCGCATCTTGGCCGGAATCCTCTCTAGAAGTACCAGAACTAATAGAAACAACGAATATTGACCTTTTATGTATTCTGGACACATCTACAGCTTTGTTCAGACTTGTCAACCACAAAAACACTAAGGCAGAACTTGTAGAACTTATCGAAACTACTAAAAAGCATGCGTCAAAAATGCTTGCCATGGTCTACCGTCATCCCAAAGTGCTGGAGAACTTTCAAATATCTCAGAAGAATACAACATTCAATGGAGATAACGTACAGTTTCTAACTGAAATCACCGAACACATTCAGAATGTCGAAAAACTTGATATTTCTGATCATTTGAAGACCTACCAGCGTTGGTTGTACAAAAGCGTGCTGGTTATAATCTCCCAGAAGATTTCAATGTCGAAAAGTGATGTGGAGACATACATGCGACTTATGAATACTTTTGGGTTGACTTTTGATGGATGTGTGGACATTCTAAATCTTTTTGTTTCACAATCTGAATTGCAGTTGCTCGACGCAGAACGGAAACCGAACCTGTTGTATACAACTCTCGTTGCGGTTTTGCACAATTACAGTAATCAAATTAAAGATGTAGCTTCAGAATATAGAAAGTTCGATAATACTAAGTCTTTATTTCGAATTCTTGCTGAGTTGAATCGGCATAACACTGATTGTTTTGAATTAGCTGCAACGATGCATAGTTATTTAACTCTGCAACCTGATCAAATAACTGCTGAGAATACCAGAGAATATTTTGTTAGTGTTGTTCAAAGAGAGGAGTATTGCAAAGAGAATGCACTCTTAGCTCTAATGATTTTTAAACAGGGTCAAAAAGACTTGCATGATGTTTTTGTAGACAATCTAAATGCAATATGTCAAAAGAAAGGCATGATTCTGCCTCTATTGTGCATTGCAAACTTTGATGCAGACTTATCCGAACGCATTTTCAGCCTTTTGTCTCCCATGTTGGAAAAAACACTATTAAAACCCTCGAAAGCCGGCCAACACTTCGAAAACCATTATGAAGGATTCTGTCGTTTGCTTGAGACCCAGTTGAAGGATACATATGGTGAATCGTACTTCAACAAACCTCACAAGGCTGATACAACCGAAGTATTTTTACCTGCTATTTGGACATCGATTGTGCTTAGGTACTTGTCTAACAAAAAGGTCAACTGCGATAAGCCAATCAACAATGCGCTATTGACTTTTGTACACTATATAATCAACATGGTAAAAGTCTTCCAGAAGAAGAACACCGACAACGTCAGTGAAAACCAGATTTGTATGACGAAGTTGGAGCAAGTTTGTGAATTATTTATGAAAATAATTAAGGCACTTCCGAGATATATATCATTGGAGACCACGAGGACCAACGAAACCTTTAAATTGTTTTGTAAATTGTGCCTAAAGCATGGCGTTGGATCAACGCAGATCTATGTCCTCAAACAACTCACGGAACTCTTGAAAAGGATGCAATGTTCATTGGAGCAGACAACTGAACTCTTGGAATTACTGTTCTCGCATTCAGAGTTTATGAATGTAGCCCTAGATGTACCATCGGAAGGAAAATTTGCTGTTTTTGATTTGATGTATGTTTTGTGCAAAGCCCAGTCGGGTATAAAGGAGCGGAAGCATGTCCCACTGCTGTTATCAGCATACTCTGCCACAATGCACTCTTCGGATAGAAAAATACGCTCCTTACTAGCACTCTACGAGAAAGAATCGGAACAAACGATGTTCTACGATTTTAAACCGTTTCTGTGGGGAATGGCCGCCGGGAATTTTTACTCCGCCAGACCTGATAGTAGAAAGAGTTTGTGGCGACAACCCCGCACCGGTGATATTTTAGATATCCTGGAGATGTCCATGATAGAAAACACTATTTTAAACTTTCCACTCAAAGCATCCTTGGGAGATGAGCAGACTGATACTATTCTAGATGATGAACAATCCACGAAGGTGTACGATGTCGGATTTCTTCTCTCAGTGTTTTCACAATTGTTATCTCCGGATTACAATTTAATTATGCACAAGTTTACACGCAGTGGAGCGATGGCAATTGTTGTGGCGGCCCTGGCAAGTCTCAATCGTGATGTACGCGCAGCTGCGTGTCATGTCCTTGCGAAGTTCTTTTACCAATTGGAAATGAAGGGACAATTTGGGAAGGACCGTCTCCTTTGGCTGCGTTTTGTCGAAGTTACTGGGAAGGCAGTCGGCGCTGTGGAGACACACAAATTGAATAGTTTTGCAGCGTTGTTCATGGCTCGCACTGCGTTGGTTCTTACCAACCCCACGGATCCGATGTACGCACCATTGAGCAACTTTATTGGGGTGACCTGCGCGCCGAATTTAGCGCGGATACCTGAGTTGTACACGTTTCTCAACTCCAGCGCAGTAGATCATCAGATACACCGACAGTTTATTCTCGAAATTTTACGCGGTGGGATGCGTACACAGGAAGATGGCGTCGTTGCTGATGAGGCAATGACGTTCAAGTTAATCATGGAGTTATTCTCCAGTGCAATTAGCGATGGGCCGTCCACGATACTCATCCTGGAGATTATTGAAAGGGCCGTCATGTTACCCAAGACAGCACGTTCATTGTGCCTCAAGCAGGGTTTGGCTACCTGGCTGCACAACGTCCTTCAGCATCAAAGTGATCCCATGGTGTTAAATAAGGTAAATTGCATCTATCAGAATATTATAAAATATCCCGGATTGGAAGGGACTATGGAGCTGGTAAAGATGATATCACATTGATGCAAATATATTTGATTTAAACATTACATTGATTTAGTACAGATTATTTCAACTCTTGCATGACTTGTCGCAACATTTGGTTGCACAGAGCAGCGTACGGATTGATTTCGACCAACTGAAAAAATTATATTTTTAAATGATGTATATCTCATTCATGTATAAAAATTCATATTACCTGAGTCTTTGCGAATTTACTTCCTAATTCCGCCGCTTTTTCATAGTCTGCTCGTGCCAGTTCTATTCTTTGGTACTTTCTGTGTAGTAGACCTCTTTGACACAGTGCAGCGCACAATGTTTTTTTCTGGGACCCAATTGACGCCAGGCGAATTGCTTCTGTGAGGTCATCCAAGGCGTCTTAAATCACAACAACGTAAGTAACAATATCTATGCCCATAATTTGATTTACCGTCAAAATTTCCAAGAAATTGGTAGATTTGTGCACGATTATTGTACACCGACGCCTTCTCTGGTAAAATGGCAACGCAATCGTTAAGAATATCTAAGGCTTTTTGATATTCTTTGTGTTCTGCAGCTGTTACAGCTTCGACCTCCTTGTTTTTCACAATTTGTAGATCTCTTTCATCCCAATTTTCATTTTCTACATCTACAAGCTCTTCGATTTCTTCTTCTTCGTATGCTTCAGTAATGGGTAAACTGGGATTGAAAATGCAGTTTAACACCGCCTTATCGTGCACACTCAAGTCTAGCGACATTTTATTTCAAGAAAACAGTTGAAATCGCGCGCGTCTGGTAGTAAACTAACGAAACGTCCGCGTTTTTGTTGCAATGCTGCTTGTTTGGTATGGTAATCAACCTGCTTGCCATCGCGTCGGGTTAATTAGCATAATCAAAACAACATTTTAATGTAAATACCTCGCATTTTTTCATGTTTTGCTTGCGATAGAGAATTACTCAATTAATAACCAGCGTAATATCTATGCGCAATAAAAATAAGGCAAAACAAGGAAAACAAAAGTTTAAAGCGTGAATTAATCGTAATAATAATGTGAATGAAGATAGTGATAAGATGCACTTATATGTATTAAGCCATAGTTTCTTTGCGTAAGTCAAGACGTTGGTTGGCGTTAGTGAGCGCCTATAAAGTTAATAGAAGATAATCGCGCTTGGTAGCACACGCAAAGCCTACCTGCTATTTTTGACAATGACTAAATCTGTAGATATGTATGAACTCATGCCAACGGCATGAATTGTCCAATTTATTTGAAATTTATCAAGATGCGCGTTCAAAATTTGAAGAAATAGTTTTGCACTCTAATCCAAACTGATATTATTCGCCCGGCAACGCTCCTCCAGCAACTTCACCTGAGTCTTATTAGTAGGGTCCTCAGTGTTCAAACCTTTCTCCATCCTTCGGTTTGCTAATGCCTGACTGATCTTGAGCTCTTCTCTACGTACCCGCAGTGCATGCCTAAAGATTTAATTTAATTATTAAATTTATTCATTTTATTAATCACGATTGTATTTACCTAACAGCCATCACTTGTATTGCGACCCCAATGATCATTGTTAATAACACGATGCATATCACTACCGCATTAGAAATCCTCTCGCCTTGTCGTGTTTTGAACTGATGTAATGGAATATCGTACTCGTAGTTTGTCCTGCGCGGGCGATAGAAAGCTGGTTCATCCATTAAACTGAGACATAAAAAACGGCATTAAAATAATGAAAAGCAATTGATGTTAGCATACTTCCGGCGTGCGAACAGATCATAATGATTGGCACGGAATCGCTGGTGTGCAGGAAGCAGGCTAATATCGTACCGCAAACGCGAGTCTGGTTTGCTCAAGGTTTTATAGGCCTCCGAGACGTCTAGGAACAATTTGGGACTTGAGTTGTGATTCCTATCGGGGTGGTACTGAAAATGAATTGGGTGTAAAGCATTCAAGGACAAGTATGTTTTCAAGGTAAACCTTCTTGGAGAGTTCGTAGTAAGCCCGCTTTATGTCCGTGTGGGTACAGTTCTGCGCCAGCTTCAGCACCTCGTAGTGATTTTGTTGCTTGTGGATTGAGCGTTTGAACGTCTTCTGCATGAAAACGTTACACAGAGAATTTGCGGTCATAAAACGAGCCATTTTTGAAAAATACCGGACGAATCAATTAAAAAAAAACAGGGAAAGATTTGGAATATATCGAATCGTTTTTCACATAATCAATTATCAATTTCACTGCTAAACGTCGAATTTATTTTTGTTTCCGTGGAAATATTGACAATGAGAATTGTTTATGTGGAGTCTGTCGCGAGTTAAAAAATCTAATTAACCGTAGAGGTTTCAAATAAAATTCAGTAAGATTCATAGCCAAATAGGTATTCAATTATCACCTATTAATCAAATACTAAATTAATTTTCGAAACTTTAAAGTGTTTAAAATTTCCTGTATGAGTTGTGATAGACGGGCTATATTTCGTTTTCGTTAGTCAGCAACACACATCACCTGATAAAGTCATGTTAAAAACGTGAGAATTAACTTTAGCATTAATTAAACCATTATGTGGTTTCATAAATCATACACTGATGAACTAGTGGGTCGTACAAAAGTCTTCCGGGCACAGTTTAGTCATTCTCGCACTATTAGAGGCACATATATTTTAGGTAATATTAGAAATGCAATTCATGGTTCAGGTATTTTGAGATTAAATTATTTTCTAGAGATTTTAAATAGTTGCCGTGCCATGTTTAAAATTCATGACTCAGTACGCAAAGAAATAGCATCTTTGTTTCCTGCTTTTAACAGTACACATTGGTATAAACATGAAGCTGCTTTATTTGAACAGGATTTGATTCGTTTTTTATTTTCCAAAAAAAAAAAGTTTCTTTGTGAATTGATGCAGTAAGAGTATTTTAAATTTAATTGTTAATATAAATAAAATAAAAAATAAACAAAGTGCACTGAAGATATTAGATATGTTACATATAATGGCAAATGTGTTCAGTGAATTGCCTATCTCAAAAGTCTATAACCTGTCGCATTTTTTTTTCAAACATGAGTCTGTCACAACATTCTTTTGAAAACCTGAAAAGTAAGTTGTTTCAAAGTGTTTTTCTTTCGACGACACCCTGTATAAGGTTTGTCTTTAAAAGTAGTTTTTCCTCTCGGAGGATGATCCCCACCTAAATTATTATATTTTGTAGGGGGTTGAGTATCCTCAGGCATGATGCAGCCGAGGCAGTGGGCGCTCGAGCAGACTATCTTTCACTGCTGTGCTACTTACCTACTCTTCTTCCAGTCCTCTATCTATTTGCTTCCATGTATTGCATCAGGTATACTATTCAAGTATCTTAATTGTATTGTACTGAATTTACATTGTTTTTATTTTTGAGAATTAAAACTGCTCCCACTGCGAATTGAACCTGCAATCTGAGATATCGTAGTATATCATTATGTTAATCACTCGGATATATTGAACTTAAATTTTTATTTATTTCGTATTTTTAATTATAAACTTGTAACAATACATATCTTAATAACTAGGCGATTTATCTGCAAGACATCCCAATAACAAGTGACGCTATTTTCTAGCGCGCACTATAAGTACGTGGGGCGAAACACTGACTCCACAGAACCAATCGTCTTGCGGGATGCGCATAATACAATATGTTAAAAATACAACTCGTTCCTTCTATTTATATATTATTGTTGCTATATAAAATAACCAAGTATTTAAATATATGCAACACAAGTGTGAGACAGAATTGTTAAGTAACAAGAACTATAAATATTAAAGCTGGCTTAATACTTAAATCTGAAAGCGACTACGTGAACACGAGGGATGAACGTGAACAATAGTACAGTCATTTGGTGCTCTTTACGAATTTCAACTTTGCCACCTCGTATCTTGTTCGCTCGAACCACCATCTTGGAAAAATGGTGTCAAAAAACAGTTTTTTGACCATATCTCCTTTCCGACTCATTTTACGATAAACATATCTATATAATAAATTAAACTAGAGAAAATTTCCTACAATTTATGTAAGTACCTTTTTCTTGTAAAATTAATAGTTTTAGCGTACGGGCGCCACAAAGTCTACTTCAACATTCGTTTTTGTCAAAAACTCATTTCCAGGTGGTCATGACTGCTATTTTTGCTTGCTATGATTTGAGGGTGCTCCTGCTCCCCCTCGCTTGTTTGAAAGTTTCGCCGGCCGAGTTTACTTTTATTTTACTGAATAGTCGCGTTGTTTGCAGTTTTGATGCCATGGTTGATAACGTAAATTGTTTTATTAAGGATTGAAGACCTTTCGTAAGTCAAGCATTAAAAGAAAGGATAATAAGGGTAAACTTTTAGAGGGATTGAGATCGGTAGTTGTTCACGAGATATGTCGGAAACGATATAATAATGAGAAACTAATCATTGCGTTTAAAAAAGGAAGTGTTGTCACGACTTTTCAACCACAACTGCGATCCACGTGCCCAACATTCTCATTTAAAAATCATTGTTTTTTGTACGCTGCTGAAATAACAGCAGAATTTATAGCGAAATAAAAATGAACGCATTTGAGTGATCGAAATATTGTGTATAGCGTACATAAATTATCGATGAAAAACACTATTTCAGAACGTCCTAAAGCACGTAATGATGATTGGGGTAGAGCGATTGTTGAATGCCTCGAGCGTGTTTATGATTTGGTCGCAGCCAATGCACAGTATCACAATTCGTGCATGTTTTCGGCGAAGATGTAGATCTTCTTGTTCTTTTGACGGCACTTTCAATGTGTTCAAACATATATTTGCTAAAACCAGAAAAAGGAAAAATTTTGCAACAAATCTATTCAACCAAAAGCATGATCGATCACACAGCGGCAGATCACATATTATTCTTACATGCTTTTTGTGGCTGTGATACAACATCTGCACTCTTTCATCAAGGAAAAGTAAAATGTATTAATGTACTCCGCAAAAATCCAGATTTAAACGAAGTTGTCCAGGTATTCAAAAACCCAAAGGCTGGTACAGAGATCATTGCTACAGCTGGCGAATTCTTCCTTCTTAAATTATACAGTTACAGCGATGTGAAAACTATGCAAAATATGTCTTCAAACATCTATAGATATGCCAACTTCACAAAATCAGCATACAAAAATAAATTTAATATTGCATCGCTACCACCAACTGAAGTCGCAGTCCGACAACATTCGTTCAGAACTTATCACCAAGTTAAATAGTAGTATGGGAATGAACTAAATGCAGAACAATGGGGATGGAAAAGAAACAAGAATGGGCTAAATCCTGTCAGCACACTTGAGCCCCCAGCTCCCGAAACATTGTTAAAACTAATATCTTGCAAATGCAAAAAGGGATGTCAGAAAGCCTGCGGCTGCAGAAAGACTGGAATGAAGTGCTCCGTTATCTGAACAAATTGCAGTGGTACCTGTGATAATTCGCAAGTTCCATCACAAGATAGCGATAAGGAGGAAGAAACGATTACCGTTTTTGAGCACACGTATGATGAACTCAAGAACCAAGATTGCAGTGAAAACGATAATCCCATCACGGATAGTTTGGAAGAAATTTGTACTTGTGATATTTCGATCGGTCCTGAAGACAATTAACACAGAACACTTGGTCTATCGCGAAGAGCGTATCGGAAGACAATCCATTAAATTTTGGAATAGTGCGTGTGGATTAGGCCTACTGGGGATACCACGATAAAAAAAACAAACGCGCCACGTACTCTACCTCATGGTGGTGTAGAAATGAGTTTTTGGCAAAAATTAATGTTGAAGTAGATTTTGCGGCGCCCGTACGCTAAAACTATTAATTTTACAAGAAAAGGGTACTTACATAAATTATAGGAAATTTTCTCTAGTTTAATTTATTATATAGATATATTTATCGTAAAATTAGTCGGAAAGGAGATATGGTCAAAAAACTGTTTTTTGGCACCATTTTTCCAAGATGGTGGCTCGAGCGAACAAGATACGAGGTGGCAAAGTTGAAATTCGTAAAGAGCACCTCGAAATCTATATGAATACCAATTTTCAACAATCCCGCACTATTTTCCAAGCAAAACTACCAAATGACTGGGCTACAAGTATATAAGATTAACTAAATCTTTTATTAACTAAGTCATAAACATGTATAATAAAAAAATGCGATTGAACCTATAACATTAAAAAGTTTGATGAAATTTTTACTTGACATTACTTACATACCTACTTATTTACAAACATTTTTCTGCAAATTGTCAGTTCAAACTAAAAATCTTTTCACAATAGGTACACACGTGGCTTACTTCCACGAATTAACAAATGACCAAGTTTAACAAACAAATCCATTTTCTTTGTAGAATACTTAAGCCGTATTATTAAATTTTATATATATATATATCAGTGATTTTGATGTCAATTTTTTCGTCAAAAGTACACCTTAAAAGAAGACGATCCTGAAAATTTGGGCTCGATATGAGCAAATTCGGCCGCTGGAGATTTTTTTTAATTGCAATCATTTATATCTCAGCTTCTATACAACTTAAAGACGCCTACCAAACGGCATTCTTCTCAGTAGACTCCCTTCTTTTGAGGAAAAATAGATATTTGGTCTAAACTTATATGGGGTTTAGCTGACAGCCTCTAACAAACCGTTATGGTTAAAATTTACGCTAGTATATGTACAGTGTTTCAAGTTAAGGGTCGACCAGCAGCTATTGGGGTATACTTTAATAGAATCTTTGCAGTTTTTGCTTGATTGCTTCAATTAAGTAAAGTTATAGCCGTCCAAAACCGATCAAATTTTAAAAATTGCTGTTTTCAAGTAGCTAGAACTTTTTTCTCCAAACTTCGATTTGCTCCTAATTTTCAGAAAAGTTGCTCTGTTATATCCTTAAGGAGTCCTGAAATTTGAACAATGTTATCAAGCTTGTATCCAAGATATAATTTTTTAAATATTAATTACAAATGGTATTTACGAAAATCATTAACCATTAAAATCATTAAAATCTTTCCAAGACTAGCAATCTGATGCAATGAGCGGTTACCCTACGAACCCAAGTTCAAATGGTAGACCCCAAAAACCAATAAATTAGTAACTCGAAGCACAAAAATTGCATTTCTGAGAGTTTCCCGGCGGATAGTTACAATCTGATGCAAGAACGGAAATACAATAATTAGTGACTTGAAACACCAAAGTGGCATTTATGCGCCCATTAATTACTATCAGAGGTATTATGCTAACAACTGGTGGAATACTTAGATTTCTTTTTATTGTTTGGCTTTGGGGTCTTCTTTTCCTTCTTTGGTTTGGAATAATGGTTTTGCATTACAAGCGTTATTTTGACCCAAAATGTTCTTACAGAGATGTAATTACAGAGATAATCTAATAGACTAACGCAAATTTTATAATCGTTTTCAGCACAAAAATGTGCCAAATTGTGTATCACTAAAATGTACTACTATGATTCATTTAATTGAAATGAAAAAAAGGTGCCAAGCCGGGTGCTGGTAAGAAATAACTAAAACGCGCGAATTTTCGTAGCGCGAGCGTACCATAGAGCTGTTGTTTATACACAAACCGCGATAAGCCGGGAGTATTGCACACGAAACAATTGTTAAATGTTTCTCATACTTCATAACGAAAAATCGCATAAGTGGGGTGCTCTTCAGGCTGCAACTGTACGCGACTAGTAAGCACGATAAACAAAGTTGTTTATAAGCGAAAACCTAGGTAAGATGAACAGTTTCTTGAAACAAAAACCAATAATGTTTTATTGAAGTGTGCAAAGAACAGGTCCAAAATTCATTCATATATGCTTTCACAAGCCAGAATTAATTGTACTTGTACAATAATTCAATGCGCAATTATATATCAGGGTAAAATGCGGTACACAGCTTTAAAATTTAACTTGTTTAATCTTGTTAGCTTTAGGGCCTCCTGAAGCAACTGATCCAGTCGTCTGAAACTCTAAAGCATCCGGATTGGAATCTGTGAGAGTAGGCAAACTAATTGCGCCTGCCTCTTGCTCGGCAACGTGCTTCGGACAATCCTTTTTCAGATGTGTAACATCGCCACATAGTTTACACCCGCCTCCCTTCGGATACAAGCCACGTGCGTTATCCGGGCATTGCCAAGAAATATGTCCTTGTTCCTTACAAATAAAACACGACGCAAAACGGAATTCCTGACTCTTGACAACCTTGCAGGCGAAAGCGGTGTGCTCCGTGGAGCCGCACTTAAAGCAAATACCACTAGCGGCGGTGTCCATGTTACCATCAGCTGCAATTGCCGGACATTCGGAGAGGACATGTCCCGATTGTCGGCAATTGTAGCAAACGTTCTTCTTGTCCCGTGTGAGCGCCTTCTCTGCCCGACGACGCTCCAACTTCATCGCCATATTCACCTCGCTGCGAGGCAAACCTTTACTGATCATCTGCTTCCGGAGTGCATGAAGTCGATCAGCATCCTCACGTTTAATGGGAAAACCATCATAAAGAACCACATCGATTTCTTTGCCATTTATGTTTAATTTCTGTACTTCTTCCACCGGTTTGCGACGTTTATGCTCTTTATTTGAATCGAATTTCTTCACTTTGGGTGAAAGTTTAGTATTTTGTGGTTTCTGAACATTATTATTTGCTTCTTTTTGTTCTTTCATCTGTTGTTTCTTTATCTTTCGTTTTTCTAACTGCTTTACCTTCTTATCTTTCTTCTTTTCAAATTTTCTTCTTTCTTCCTCAGACATTTCTTCAACAGTCTTTTTAATAGGTACCACAACTTCATTTTTCTTCAACTTCTTTGATTTGTTGTTTTTGTTTGTATTCTTTGTACTTGAATCCTCCTTTGCATTCAGCTTTCTTTTCTTATTGTTATTTTTGGGCACTTCCATACCATCATCAACCTTATCTACTTCATCTACTTCAGTAGGTTTAGATGCAGTGGCTTTTACTACATTGTCTTTTTTGTTAGCCAAAACCTTCTGATTTGCTTTTTTCTTCTGTACAATAAGTGTTCCAGGAAAATCAGCCCACTCACTTTTCTTTGCTTCTTCTTTCTCCACCTCCTTGATGAAGTTATCGTAATTGTTTTTCCGTTTTAGGTCAGCTTCCTTTTGCTTCTTCTGATGCTCCACTTCTTCTTTCTTTTCATTCAATTGATGCTTCATCTCAGCCCATGATGTAGCTTCTTCAGCAACGCGCTCATTAGACGCTTTGGAGCCTTTCGCACGTGCAAAGCGAGTCATTTCTAACAAAATATATTAATAACATTATCTTAATTTCTTTAAATGTTGAAATTTACTTACTTTTCAGGCTTCCAAGAAGAATGTTGTGACAGACACGTGTTTGGAAACAAAATGCGTCAGGTTATACACTTTTAAGGTAGGCAACTCACTGAACACATTTGCTATTACATACATATCTAATATCTTCAGTGCGCCTATTTTAATTTATTATATTTATATTTACAAGTCAATTTAAAATTACTTCTTATCCTTACTTCTTCAATTCATGAAGAAACTCTCTTTGGTTAAATGTAAAACCTGTCAAATCCTGTTCAAATAAAGCAGCTTCATGTTTATACCAATGTGTAATGTTAAAATCAGGAAAGAAAAATGCAATTTCTTTGCGTACTGACTCACATGAATCTAAAACACTGCAACTGTTTAAAATCTCTATAAAATGATTTAATCTCAACATACCTGAACCATGGGTTGCATTTCTAGTATCACTCAATCCATATGTGCCTCTTATAGTGTCAGGATGACTAAACTGTGCCCGGAAAACTTTTGTAGGACCCATTAAAGTTCTCCAGTGTTTGATTGCATCATGTCTTGCCATTACATACAAATCCAAAGGCCCACTATGAAACAATATTTTTAAAAATAAGAAACATATTCAACTGAATGTTATTTTTACCTGGTCATAAAAGTCACAAGCCTGCTGTAGAAAAATTTGTTTTCATGCTCTTTGTAGAAGTTACATGCATCTTCTTGAGAGAGTTTTTTCCGTTTCGAGCACACGATTTTAAATTGAGAAGATATTATCATTTGACGTATATCCGCTAATGCAATAGGATTAGCAACCACGTGAGGTTTAATTATTGCTAAAGTTAATTCTAACGGTTTTAACATGACTTTATCAGGTGGTGTCTGTTGCTGACTAAAAAAAACGAAACATAACCCGACTGTCACAACTCATACAGGGAGTTTTGAACACTTTAAAATTTTGAAAATTGATTTAATATTTGAATATTAGGTACCTATTTGACAATGAATCTTACTGAATTTCTATCTAAAACATCTTCATTTACCTAGTCCCATAGTGAAATTTGTAGGTATAATAAGATTCAAATGGTTAAACTGGAGTTTTAGTCACGAGATTGATTTAGACCAAGCGTAGCTAGCGTTTAATCAACGTGTTTAACAATGTTTACCCACGTGATCCTTATCCTTTTTTTTCTACTTCCACTCTATTGCCACGTTAAGGTTTTTGTATTTGAACTTTTGTATTGCAGCAGCAGCGCTTGTTTTAAATACGCTGTTTTTAATACTTTAGTCACGGCCGTCCATGTTGAAAGTACCACTTTTGTGTGTCAAAAGCGAGCAAAAACGGGCGCTTTAAAGGTGGAAGTAGAAAAACACAATTTTATATGCAACAGTAATGTAATGTAATGTAATGAATTGTTTTCCACTCACACTATATAAAGTACTAAAAATTGTCCCTTTGAAAGTAATCACAAAATTTCTGCGCATCGCATTGGTTGATTCATTCAAGAAACAGGTTTTATGGTATTCCCACAATTAAATCCCGAACGCTTGTTTTTACTGGCCTCCACTGGTTACACTTGGCCAGTGTCCAGTCCTCTCGCATAAACTCAAGACGTCCGTGTGCGTCCATTATGCCTTAAACAAACAACAAATAATATTAAACGTCCACAAAAACCACAAGTAAGTGCAGTATATGTTAACTCATTGCCTAATGATCTTTATTTCTATTCTTTTTCTGTCTGTAGTGTTATTAACACTTTTAATAAGTGTTTTTACCTTAATGGCGCCATGTTCTTCAGCACTAGTGGGACAAATTGTCCCACCTGGTGCACCCTGGCCGGCAAATGCCGCCGACTACGATAAGTTCAGCCAAACAACACGCAGGACGCATGCGATTCCCGAATGGGCCACTCCTGCCCCAACGGTAAAGCACCGCCTGCCGGAAGTGGATGACCGTTTGCCCAAAATCAATGCCACACCAGATCACAAGCACTGGAGTCGTCCAACGATCGTTTTCCATGAGCTTTACATGCGTAACATCACTAAGGAGATTAAAAAAGAAAAAGAAACTACAGCGATGCCTATTACTCTGCCAGAAATCGCATTGTTCACATCCGCACCTATTAATAAATCGGAAATGGTCCCAAATGCCATCCTCACTGATACAGGTGTTGTAGGAGTCGCCAATCTGCTACCTGAGAGTATTACCAACGCAACCAGTGAGCGAAGGTGAAGCAAAAAGCGATTGTAAACAAGCAATTACATTTTAATTACTTACCGGCGTGGGGTTCAAGGCAACAAGAAGCAATAAAACATCAAGTTTTGTACGTCAATATATAATATTTATTAAATATTTTCAGATTTTGTATCATCTCAGTAATCATTTCTTCAGCATTCTTCAATATATCATATATATATATATATATATATGTATCATTGTATCAATCTTTTTTTACAAAAAAGCTTCATGTTTCATCGATTGAGACGTGTGCTTTTATCACGGCCAGCAAAAACGTGGCCGGACGCACTATCACACAGTTATATTTCTTATCATTATACAATATTGTTAGAATACAAAAATCTACGGATGCTACCATCGTTAGTTCACATTATATCAGTGTGTTTCGCAAAAGATTTGGACAATTTGCCGAAAAGTGTGTTTTTTGACACAATAGAGCGCTGATTGGTGGCGGAATGGCGCAGTCGTCAACGAAGACGACTAATACATGAATAAATAATCTTGATAGAAGACTGTACCACCCGCCGCCAACCGCCTCTGTGCCTCCATGAATAAAGATATAGATCATTCGATAGCCTCTCACTTTCTTTGCTTCTGCAACATGTATCTCTGCATTTCTCGTACATAAATATATAATATACTATAATTAGATAATATCTACTAAAATCTAGTAACACAAATTCATTATCGTTCACAATTTTTTTTTGTATTTTCACAATTTCTTCTCCATCTGCACGGCCGCCATTAATTCCGTCCCGACTTTGCCAGTTATCAATATAACTTATACATATACATTTGTTTGTTCCTTATTTATACATTATACAAATACATTTCTTCACAATAATTCGTATATATATATATTTTAATATATATATATGATAATAATAATAGTTGATTAAATTTTTTTTGTATTTTTCTCTTGGATTTAAAAAAACGGGAAACGTAAATTTAATTCTCCACCACGAAAAATTCTGAGATCAACATGATGACCGTCACACTTGTATTTTCGCTTAAATTTCTCAATTAATAAAATCACATTGACATTGATAGCGAAGATAATTCCACATCTCTTTAAAGTACGATCCTCAAAATTTTGTAATTGTGAACGGTTGTTTTTTGGTCGTTTGGTTTCGCGTTCGTTTCATTAAAGCCGATGAAAGTTAAAGCTCTGATCTCTCGAGAGGATCGCTCGATGTGTGCGCTTCTGAAGTTGACGATTTGTTTTCTTCATCTCTTCAAAAACTAACTAATATCACAAAATAAGAAGCTAACAATTTTTTTTTGTTTGTTGAATAATTCGTTTTCATCGATTTCCCATTTGTTGCAATTGCAGATTCGATTCCGAACATAATTTAAGCATAGAAGTACATAAAAATTACAAAATACTGATATTTCGATTCAATATTTCTCGTTGGCCAGTGCCACACGATAAAAATTCAAAATTCAAACAAACTAAACTCTAAAGCAAATCGATATTCTGTTCTCAGTTTGATTTTTATTGCAAAAAATCCGCATTTTCCGGGTTGAAATTAAAGGAAAATGTTTTTAGTTGCACTTGAAATTATTTCGAAATGAATAATAAAAATTTCTCTCTCTCTCTCATATTAGTGTTTTGTTTGCTATGTTATTATCACGTTTCGCTTTTCTCACATGCTTGCTTGCTCTTTTCATCATTTTAAAAGTATTAAACCTTAAAGCAATTCTCTTATCTCAATTAATAATAATGATCTTAATGAATAGTAATGAAGTAATGATTAATTAACAGACATTAATTAAAAAATAAATAACACGTATGTATGTTTGTGTTGGAGTCGTGTCATCTTCTTGAAGAAAAACGCGACGATGTTTCGATAAGTTAATGAATTTGCAACGAAACTTCTATAAATATTCAATGAAATTGCATTTCCATTGTCACCAATTCTGCGTAACTATGAAAACGTGATATGATACGCGTTCGAATCCAATTTTTTTGTTTGCCTTTTAATAATTAATTTGTTATCATGTGAATATGATATATTTCTCATTCCATGGCGAAAATGGCGTTCAGTCTTAACTTATTTGCAAAGAAATTTGTTGTTTCTCCCTGCGCTCCTTCATTCCCGCATTCTCTCACACTCAACAACTCCTTGCTTTCTATCACGTGTCATCACCGTTTTTCTTTTCATTAAAAAAAAACGTTTCTATCGTCGCCGCGCTACTTATACAGACAGAAGATTTGCATACCAGGTTGCGCACCGTCAGAAAATTGAAGAGACGATGGCGCCGACTGTTGAAGAAGAGGGCTTGAAGGAGGGATGGACGTCGATTGTGCGGATCTAATCGCAGTAAGAACGATACAGTTTGTTCTTTTGCAATTTGTAATCAGCATCTATCATCACAGTACCACCTCGAGTAATTTTTCTATAAAAATAATAAAAATCAAGTTAGAAAATGATCCCGGAGCAATGATTAAAATAAATGGTAGTTGCAAAAATAATTGAACACTTACTTCAGGAATTGTGGCAAGAAAAAGTTCCACCCAGCAGTTGATTGTTTGAGAAGTAGCGTAACTTCGAAGGTGGAGGCGGTTGCACGGTCAAACTTGACGGTACCAAGTGTTATCTCGCGCGCCGCCTCTTCGCCCTTGAAGCGCAAGTAGAGTGTGCAACCGCGCAGACCGCACGGTTCGCGTTCCGCCTCCGCAAGAATATCACGGCTGATGCGCTGTAGCAGACCTGCCGGCAACAGCACCTCGCCGCTGGAGAAGTGATCCCGTTTTGCGTTCTTCAACTCCTCTACAAGCCGATCGGCGAGCGCGTTGATGGTCTTTGCGCACTCACCTTCATCGTCCGTGAAGGGATCACTATCATAGGACCAAGCTGTAAAAAAAACATAGCATAAATATACAATACACCGCAGGTTTAAAAAATAATAATTAAAAAAAAAAACATGAAGAGTCAGTAGTTGTCAACATGCATGATAGAGGCCGCCAGCAGTAGCAGGCCTACGCAGATCTAGTGAGGTCTAGTGGGGAGAGAGGCCCATAGAGAGTGAAACCCGCTTTCTGGTTGCCAAGCGCGCTGTCCTCCTCGCACGCGCTGCACTTCCAATATCTGCGAGAAGGAAAGCGCACGCAAACCGCCATTGCATGGAGGTCATTTCAGGTCATATGAGCCAATAGAAAGCCGGCCGGTCGAAACGGGAGCTGAGCGCCGTTACAGTATACAGCTGATCGCGATTTTTTTTCCGTCAGGCTCTCCCGACCTGTATCCTAAGCCCTAATGTTGCAGGATAACGTCCTGACTCATTTTTCTTACCATTAAACAATCATGCATGAATCTGACCAAAGTTTTAAAGTTTAAAAAAAAACTTCGAGATCTTGAAAATCTCCAATCATGGCCCAAGGGGATACCCAGGGTACCATTAACACTCAACACTATCACAACAGATGATAATAGGTACATACCTTCTTGATTATTGTAGTCGACATTTGAAATGTTAAGAACTTCCATTGTTGCTAACTGTAGTCTTACTGGGACGTGCACAGAATACTAATAAGTACGTCGTTTGATATCACAATGTTGCTCGATGTTTACTGTCGCGCACAAAACGATGTTGTTTAAAGTTAAAGTATGAGACAAGTTGTTGTTGCACTGCTTTCACAAAGAGTTCCTAAATCTGAACCTCTACACCTCGTCTTCTCCGTTCCCTAACCAGAAAGCAACTGTTTGGGTGATCAGCTGGCGGCTTGTATTTATACCCGCCACCACTCTGCAGCTTGCTGCCCCACCAGCCGCACTCACACAACTAGACCCAGGCCGCACCGGCGAACAAAGGATGTTCCGATCGCAAGCAAAACTCGACTATTTGACATTGCATCAAAGCCGCCTTTTTGGTAAATGTACACCGATTTGCGCCATTTTTCGGGAGCCACTAGATTTCGGGTGTAAGAATCTATATATTTTGTGATTTTCCGCGTGAAATTCGATGAAATAGTCGAGTTTTGATGCATTTTATGGATTTTATTTCGTCACCTTCTCCCCCTCGTCGTTCGGCCTGGGTTCACGTACAACACCCGGCAGTGCGCCTGTGTTGGAAAACCGGCCGGCAACATACACATACACGCACGCCAGCGAAACAGATGATCGGTGTGTATGCGATCGTTGCGTTGCGCACGGCTGGATGGTTGCCCCGCTGATCGCGGGGCTCTGGTGGCATACGTGATCGAACGCAGATCGCATCTACCAACCTCGAAAACAACGAAAAGAGAGCTCCCCGCTTATATTCATATTCATATGCGCTCATCTACTTGGCCCCAGCTTCAGCTTCGAGCCGTTCTTTGTTCTTCGCCAGAGTAGATCATCTAGAACTAGTTCCGCGGCTTCCACAGCTCGCGGTTGTAGAAGTAGGTTTCGTGTTGGAAGATTTTGACAGATATTCTGTTCTCTGCGTTTGATCGGGTTTGCCTTAGCTATGAAATTTGCCCGAGGATTGAGTGCAGCTCGTTTCGATATTGATGAGAAAGTAAAGAATATTCTAGAATCCAGTGGTTTTTGATCTGACTACTCGTTTTGCCAGTTTTCCAACTGAGCACTTTCCAAAGCCGTTAAAAAACGTTGAATCTACGAAACCATAGGCGACGAGCAACCCTGGTCGATATCAATGCTAGAAACATGTTCGCAACACGTCGATTCGTAGCGAATCATTTTTTAAACATGCATATGAGGAGATTCCTATTGGGTTCCAGATTGAGAACCTGTGGCTCTTTGTGTGCGGAATCCTTTGTGCGTACGTGCGGAAGCCTGGGGCCGCAATGCGCGAGCGCCGGCCAACTGAACCTGATTTTTCTGTTGCGTTTCGCGTTGCGTGTCGGTTGTTGCGTTTCCTATCGATTTTCTTTGTTACAAAATTTGTCGACGCTG
Organism: Dalotia coriaria; assembly: GCF_025399875.1. Taxonomy (NCBI): domain Eukaryota; kingdom Metazoa; phylum Arthropoda; class Insecta; order Coleoptera; family Staphylinidae; genus Dalotia; species Dalotia coriaria. The sequence goes on along the minus strand of NW_027045443.1, from coordinate 3,397,881 downwards.
GCCGGCTACCGCAGCGCGGCTTTCCCGTAAATCGCAACCTCCACCGACGATTTCATCATGTACGAATTCGATATTATATTTTTCTGATTCATAATAAATAAATATTGCGACATCCGGAATGAAATTGCACGAAAACCGGGCCCCTAAGTTCGCACACGCATCGAGAAACAGCTGTAGCATATGCGTTTAATGAGCACACACATGCAGACATCCCTTTTTTCCCTTTGAGAGTGTGTACATGCACACAATGCTCGGCTAGAGTGTGACCGCTTCGAACAAAACTTATCGCTATAAATATCGGAGGCCAACGAACGCCTCAGCTCCAGATTCGAGTTCTGCATCGCGAAAATTCGAAATTTTCATCAAAGCGGCACCGAAAAACATCAGAATGAATTCATGCGTGAAGAGGGGGGCGTTTGTTAGCCCATGATTGTGATTTGCATTTTAGCGAAATAAAAATAAACTTAATGATGATGCAATGCGTTGGAAAGTTACTAACGCACGATCGATATACCGGGCCGTGCACCTTGAGATTTTGAGGTCTTGGATACGCGTTGTGCAAAAAGAATTATGTGTTACAAATCCTAATCAAAACATCGCCGAATACTCGATCTTCATGCACAATAAAAAGTCGGAAATGAAATATTCATGCATCGTAGAGGCGATTGATTTAACAAGTTGGCGCGCTGACCGTGAAACGTGTGACGTTTACTAAAGCATAATCACCAGCCAGTTGAAGAAGAACTTCTTGGAGAGGTGCCCACCGTGCGTATTTTCTATTCGAATGTAAATGTTAGTGTTGGTCATGCTCTCTCTCGAGTGCAGCCAAAGGATGTTCATGCTCACATGGAGGTGACGCTCGTCCAAAGAGAGAAAGCTGAAAATTTTCCACTCGAATTTGGCGAGTTTGCGATCAAAACACAATATAAAAACTTTTAGATGATGAAATACGGCTACCTGTTTACGTATCTTGCTGATATTAATTAGGTAATTGTTCAAAAACTCTAGCTACTATTAACGACCTCGTAGAGCATTTTTGCGCCAGCCCGGGTGATGAAAATTTACATTATTTTGCATGTAGCAAAACTGTTTGCTGATTTAATACTGATGGGCAGATGTAATACTGAAATTGATTTCATTGCGCCTCGCCTCTAACCTTTCCAATCGAAAAACAAACAAACGTGAGCACGTGAGCAACTAATTAGAATTCACATTGTTTATCCAGCGAATTTGTTATTCGAATTAAATATTTATTATATTTTAATGTGTGCGATTAGTGATACTGATAAGATTGATAACGGCTCGCGTTTTGTCCTAGATTTATTTTTAGTTCGTCGCTGTTTTCAAGGCTGGTGCTAATCAAGATGAAAATGTGCGCTTCTTTTTGCGTAAACAATTTTCGTCCGTATCAGTTGCCTTGAGATGACATTACCTTAGACAAGACTAGATCCTCTCATGTGTGACTGATAAAAGCATTTTGTTTAATAACTGTAGGAGCGTGTGCGCTGACTCATTGATTTGCTATTGAAATAAGCAATTAACAATGCTAAGTGAAAAAAAATGTGCAAACAATCGAATGAAAACAAAAATTAAAATGCTGTTTTCAAACATTTTACCAGCGTCCGAATGCATTATGTAAACTATGTTTGCACAGGCTTTTTTCTTTACTTTTCGCAACATACCTATATAAATGTCAATAACTCACGGTTGAGGTTGTGTGTGTGTGTGGGTGTGTGTGTGAAATGTGCATTTGATGGCATAAATGCTCACACTGTTTGTAAGAATCGAATTTATTTATTTAGCTGATATACAAATGTCTTGTACGGCTGTTGGTGTTTATTTTCACAAGGTCTGATTGCGCATGCGCACTAGCGCCGAATCATGTCAATGTATCATAATCACGTAATTAATCATACCGATCATACCAGGGAAGTGCAGAAGCTTTATTACCGCGCTTATCAACCTCGCAACATTGTTGATTGCATTCGTTTACACAATGCATTCGGCTGCGCCTAGCAACTGCACTCGCGTGAATAGAACTATACAGTTTCGTGCAAAAAATCGATTGATTTCGGCCAGTCATGATTGTAAACAATTACACTTTGATTACTCGCGAGCATACATTGTGATCGGCAGTGATACTGATATTGCATCAGACGATTTATTCTCGAAATTGATCATTCACTTTCACATTTAATAATAATTTTAATGTTTGTTTTTTCTATTTGTTTAACAAATCTTGAAAATTTTATGAGGTGCAGCTGAGCGATAAAAGTTTTATGACTTGAAGAATAAACACAAGAAACGTATTCTGCAAGCTCGACGAAAAAATGATTATTTAATCAGATTATCGGATTACGCTTACGTGTTTCCGTGTGCACCTGAAAACAAGCGGCGTGGTGATGTGATTAATGAGTCAAATGCGATAAAGGCGACGAAAATCGATGACGTATCGAGTGAATGAGTAAACGATTTAATTTTTGGCTGACGTGGAATGTTTTTTTGCTCTTTAAGTTTCGGGTCCCCGGTATTCTCGGAAGACGGTTGCACATTTCAAGAATTGAAGATTTCGAGAAACGAACACAAGAAACGTTCGTGTCTTCTTTGTTGCCGTTCTTCGTCTTTCTTCCACCTCTCCTCAAGTTTCTATCTTACTTTGCGTATATTCTTCCTTGTCGTGACTCCCACAACAAGTCCCCAAGCGGATGAGACGAGGCAACGACTCTGCCATATGCGAAGAGAGAAACAATAAAGCAAAACAAAATGTGTCAACAGAACATATTTATATTGCTGGTTTTTTTTTTCGGTTGGATCTCTGGGTCGACAGCGTCGAACTCGTTTCCTTCACCTACGGTCATCACCACTGCACACCACTGCAACTCAACCAAAATGCTTACTAGATTTTATCTTGTTGGATCATCACCACCCAAAACTTAAATAGTTTATTTTTTACGCATGGACAACATCCTGCTTACTCCCCATCATCACACCAGCAACAAAGTTGAATTTTTGCGTAATCGTCGTTGAGTTGAATACGAAGGTCCGAGCTGAAGACTGTAGACGTCTTCGCTTGTCTTGTCGTTCTCTAGTAGTTTTCCTTCACTGGCAAGGAGCACGCCGGTGTACGGCCATCGAAACCGGTACTCTGACTTCTTGCTTCTCAATGTTTATCTTTCTTTACGGTTCCGCGGGTCGGAGCATCGCCTACTCGTTGTTCGGATATTTTTTGCCGGCGCGCTGACAGGGCCAAGCCGGGGCGAGGAGGTGATGCATACATAACTTCTTCTTCGTCTTACAACCTTCGTCTTCAGCTTGTGCTTTGTGTTTGTGGTACGTCGTAAAATGCGGCCATATCGATGTAAAACAATAAATTCGAAACATTGTCGAAGTTTTTCGGGTGATGATTGAGTTGAAACATTTTTGTACAGACCGCAACAATTAGCAAGGAGGACAAAGGCACGAAATATACATCAGCATTCACGATCGATGCACGAATGGAAAGTTTTGACCCTACATTTATACGAATGTGTCCAGTTCCGAATACAAATGTCGCCCGGTAAAGATTTCGTAGATTGAATACTTGAGCCTGACAATTATTCACGTCTTGTATCCAACAAAGGCAAAGGAAGAAGACCTGTTTGTCTATGTCTGTTTCTCTCTGGTCTCATTGTTCCCGTTGTTTCCAGCTCATACGGTGAGGTGTAGGTGGTTTTGGGGGAAGTGTCACGGTCGTGTGCGTGTCAACAGGAAAACGGAATTATGCAATGGGTTTCGACTTAATTTTCTCAATTTTTTCCAAGTCCCAAAATTCCTGCATTGAATTCCGGTCGCGTTTGACCAATTCGGCGCTGCTTTGCTTCACGCGTATTGCAAATTTATGCGTATTTATTTAAAGGGTATCGATGCGGCTCGTCTTCAGTTCCGTGGTAACGCACCGGTAAACAACTTTTGTTTGCTTGCTCTGGGTATCCATGTTTGTTTTTATTATGGTAATTATTTGACAATTCCGGATGTATTCACATGTTCTACACGTTCCGTGCTGCAAAAACAAAGGAGCGCGTAACAAAGCGACGTAAAAACGAGAAACGCAGGAAAATAATGGAATCGCCTTCGTGCCTTTGTGCCACAATTGCTACAAAGCACTCGTCACAAGCAATAAATGATACGTATTTTATGCGCACAATGAAATATGGTAAACGCACGCTCCTAATATTTCAGATTTCATCCGCGATACACAAAAGGTCCACGTTTGAATCCAATTGATTAGTACTTACATTTCGCTAGCGTGTGCAAATAAGTAGGGGAAAGTAGCCATATTTGGACCATTTTTATATTTTTTGATTTATAGAGCCACATATAAACTGTCAATAAAAATTAAGTAGCGGAAAAGTAACTCACAAGGCTTACCAACAAAATGATATTTTTGGTTTAAGTAAAAATTATATTTATACCCCTCAAATTTCAATTTTAAAAAATTGTGTTTTTGGTCCAAATTAAGAAACCGGTTTCCTAAATTGGACCGCGCGGTTTCCTAAATTGGACCATGCTTTTTTAACGGCAATTGACACAATTGTAAATTTTAGTTTTAGCACTAACACAAGCACATTTTGTATAAACCAAAGTGCGGCATTTCATACAGTGGATCATTTCGAAGATTTGTGCTCGTCCACAAGCTTTTCTAGGAGGTCGAAAAAATGATATACGTTTTCCCTGTTAAAACCCCGGTGCCTGTCTTCGGTCCAACTTTGGCAACTTGAAGAATTTATATTTAATGATCAACGACAATTTTAATATAACATAACCTCTCAAAATTAATACTATAAATTATAGATAAATAAAGAAGCTTTCTGATGATAAAATAATAATCAGTAAAACTAACGTTTAAACGGCTTGACAGCTCTTGCACTTACGTCGTTATAATAGATTTGATAATCAATGATACACGAAGTTGTTGCCACGACGAAAGCACGCGGCAAGTTTTAACTCAAATAGTTGCATTAATTGTTTATAAATACGAGTAAAACGAGGGGCCAGTCTATTTTTGCACAAACTTCAACAGTCCGCGGATATCGTGGTGGTCCAACTTAGGCGCTGGTCCAAATTAGGCTACCTTCCCCTACATAGTTATTGTTCTAGAAACGCTTCGTTTTCATTACCAATTCATTAACATAATTATACTTTCGCCAGCTGGCGTTCGCATGCTTTGTCGGTTTTGTTTGCTTCGCAATTTTATACTTATTTCTAAAAATACGCAGGGCATTACTCACTGCCTTAAAACAGCGCTACCTATGTCATTTGAACGACATTCGTGCTGTGCTTGCAGATAACGTTATATTTATAAATATTTATTTAATAACGACAATTAAAATAGCACCATTGTCGCGCGGTGGTGTGTGTGTGTTACAAAAAACGAAATTGTCTTGCAGTGGCATGATATGAGTCAGGAACCTGGTCGAAATTCTCGAATATTCGCGTCCCGTGCCTGCTAGATGTGTGTTTATATTTTGTAACGTTTAATTTTTATTGTACATACCTATGACAACCAAGTAAATGTAAGCGTAGACCTAAAAATACTCGCCGGCGTTGATAAGGTGAGCGAGGAAACGCGAATGGACGAGTCGCGCGATCGTATGATTCAGGCGATGATAACGAAATGAATTTGCATTAATATTTTATATTTTGTAATTGTAAGCAACTTGTCTAGAAAAATTTCCGAACGCCTACAGCATCAATATCGCCGAATCGGATAGTTAATCTTATGACACATTGAGTTGGTTGCGTTGGTTTCGGAAGAAGTTTGTAACAATTTTCGCATGTTTAGCCTTGGCTGGGAAGTAATCGGTACCGAGGGTTGCTCCGCAACAACAATGTAACATACGGGGAGTGCGCGAAAGCAGGACGGGTGATTATGAAAGGAAATTGAAGAACAGACACGGAAGACCGCACCCCAAGCGCCTCCGCGCTCCTAATTGAAGTTCCACTGGTGCGGACTTAGCGAAGGCTGGGCCACCCGAGGAGAGGGTGTAATGACGGGAAACTCGGAATTTATCATTTCCTCTTTAAAGAAATTAGACATCAGCACGGCTGGGAAACGTTATGATGTGCAGCTGTACCATCTCGGGAATTCCGCTGCTGATGAAATTTGTAACTTCAAACTGGCGATTCGGAGTAGTTCCGACTTCCGACATCACAAGTTTCGTCGGTTAAATAGGCACGCAATGAACTCGTCGGATGATTGCTTTCGCTTTCTGACAGCCGCACATCCACGCCGGCTATCCTTGGTCCAGTCCATGATTAAACTTTCAATTTTCTTGTTCCAATTGTCGTGAAATGCGAGATTAAACGCACGCCAATAAGCCGCAATTGGATCACGATCGGCGTGAGTCACCGGCGATACCGAGACCTTGAGAGTATAATCAAAACTATGAACATAAAATGTTTAAGCTTCACAATAACAAAAACAATAACAAAAACAATAACTTGTTTTTATGCTTTTCCAGCCAAATGGATCATTTAATTAGAGGTATTTCGAACAAACGCGCTTCAAAAATGACTGCCTTTGTTTCAGGCTGTAGCGTCGTTCAATTGCGGAAAGTTTGAGCCCCTGTCGTTAAAAATGATGGCCTGCGTCTTTGTTGCATCAGTCACGTAGGCCTAACAACGTTTATAAATTTCGGCGTTGAGCCCTTCTTCCTGCCTGGATCGTAAAAGTCTCAATAATTTCCTTTGTGTGCCCCGGTTGGCCACGCTCGCGAAGTTGTCGTGGTCATAAGCGTTTTACCCGTGACTCCCTGCAGGAAGGGGAATTTCTCAAAATCCAAATTATTGCGTCACAAACAACTCATCGGAGCTGCGCTAGTGCTGCTGGCCCAAAAGTTCTTTGTCGATGTGTGTTGGCCAATATTCCCTACGATAGAGCACAGCACAAAGAGCGCGACCGTATTTACCCGTACCATTAGGGTGTATTTGGCCCTTGCTGTGCAGTAGCTCACCAATACTATATTGCATCAGCAATAGGATTGTATGTCTGTATGTTAGTGCGCGTCCCAGGCTGGCCCTGACGATCTAAACGCTTTCGATACGCACTACGCACGAGTATTGCGATGTGTTTATGTCCTTGATTGTGTTGGTGACTATACCATATGGTTTCAAAAATTCAACTCGTCTTAACATAACAAAACCCTGCGATTAATTAGTCACCATCAAGTTTTCTCTGAATTTAAGTATTTTTGCTCATCAAACTAACCTACCCGGGGTTTTCTTCCCAATGAATTAACTATTTCTAAATTAATGGTGGGACACAGTGTATATAGCTCTTTGTATGTTTGGCGTAGATTTGGAGAGTACCAAAACTGCTTTTGTGTGGCAGGCAATGTCGTAAAGCACACTCCCTCTTACACTCACACAGATCCAAAGCGTGGCATAGCCGTAGCCACGTTTCCCTTTGTTCGTCGTCCTTCTCTCCAGCACTGCACTCGGCGATACCCTGTCGCGCACGGGAATTTCAGGCTTTTTTTTAATATGCATGCGCGGCGTGCAGAGGGGTCCGGATTTGTTGGGGCTTCGTGATTCTTCTTTGTCTCTTTGGTTCGAAGCAGAGTAAAGATTGATTCGCTGGCGCGTAGGGGATGACGAAACGGATGACATTGTTGAGTGAAATACAAAACGACCAACAAGTTGTAACTTGTAAGGCAGATAAAAAAAAAATGAGTCACGGCGAAATTGTGCCAAATCAAATATTCATGAAAACGAACTGGGGACGCTGGTGGACATAGTACACTCACAAACAAAGGGTATCCATTAACTTTCTCCTCCTGCGTTGTGGAGAGTGTTAAACTGTTGTTGTTCTATAATTTGCAATTAATACATTGAACAAAGGGAAGTTTTAAAAAGGTGGTTTACACGATAAACGCAGCTCCCGGAAAGTTTGGCTAGGGTAGTTCGAGGAACAAAGAGCTATTAAATCATATACACCAGGGCCTATGCGATTGAGCATGTACCACGCAGGAAACATAAAGAGATCCAGGGCTGGCTCAGCGTACATTAGGGATTAATGGAGTGTAAACATGGAAGGATACGTGATGGCAAAATTGCAGCCTGCGCGATATTCGGGGAACGAGTAAAGTGTTTAGCTAGGTTCAATTTTAGAGACGGGCGTTGATCGAAGCCGGGCGTATGGCAGCCACATGACGGTTTGACGACGTAATCAAGTTTGATCAAATTTTCGGTGATCGTAAAATCGTAAAACGCGCGACAACAGGAAGGCAGGGAATACGTCGCGGCGTAGATAGGGAGCATCAGCATCGGAATCGCCGCTTTGAACGTATCTCAGCGAGCGGTAATTGGAAAAAAAGCGGAGGCAGGGCGGCGGTGGCGAAGCATCGGAAGCGTTCGCAATTTCAAGTTTCGGCGCTCGCATCATTCGGCGTTTGCTTCCTAATGTTGCATCTCGCAATCTTGTTGATTGAGGGATGGAAGTCGGGTGCGGAAGCAGGTCGATAAATGCAATTGATGGGGACGAGTTTAAAGGACCAAGTTTTAATACTGGAATCATTGCATGCAGTTTAGGGTTGTGTAGCAACTGCAAGCCCGTGCATTAATTGGCAAACATTTTTGCGCGCCCGGCCGCGTTTTATCCCAGTGTATTATTCGAGAGACGTCCTTGGGTTATCTCCTGGCTGATGCACTCGCTCGCCGTCGATTTCCCGAACGCCGTGCAAACAAAGACTTCGCCTGTATGCCAAAGGGCCAAAGGGTCGATAGTCGTGCGACTCGATGGGGACCGCACGCCGCTGGGGTGAATTCTGAATTTCTCTTTGTGCGGCCTTCGCTCCTCCGCACAGCGCAGGCAACATTGTAATACACACGCCAGCGAAAACGAAAACCTTCCGCTGCTCCATGAGCCATAAAAAAATATGCGTGTTGCATCATCGTTTCATTCGTCAGCCAGGAATCGTAAACAGCCAGACGCGAGCAATCATCGCGAGTTGGAATCAACTCCTGTATAACCTTCCGATCGAACAAAGCACGACGAATCTATTTGAAATATGTATCGCTATAATTAACTTACTTTCGCGGTAATGGCGACGACAAAGAACTGACAGATTTCGACAAGCGCACGGCTTCAAATATTACGATGTCAGAGGTCTATTAATATAGAAGCGCTCATAAAGGGACGACGAGCAGGCGCGAGAGGGTAAAGAGTAAATTAGTGCTTTCAGGTGTGCATAAATCAAATATTTAAATGAATTCCCCGCATTCCCGGACGAATGTGAAATTCGTCGCTTGCCATCACCATAGTAACACTGGTGCTGGAGTTCCACACATCCCCACACATATTACATATTATGCAAATGGCGCGCCTAGCAAGGGGCAACTATTTCGATCATATCACTGCGTCGCGCAACTCGCACTAAATTCGTTCCCAAGTGGCGTGTTCTTGGTTACAAAGGAATTAATATATGAAAAATGCTTTGTCCACGCTTTATTTTCGCTGGGGAATAACACAAAGGACAAAGAAGGGTCAACCCACAGAAAATCAGTTTTTGGTTCCTAGTAAATTCCAGATTTGCAAGGTGGTATCACACCACTCGTTTCGCATTACATTGACATCAGCAAATCGGCGTGCATTTGCATGACTCAACAAAAAGGTAATAACATGCTTGTATAAGTCACGCATTATGAAAATGATAACAGCAATTAAAATAAATGGAAAAAAAGCTATTTAACTTTCGACGAACTTCCTGGAAAGTTCTGATGTCCGCGTATCTGCCATTTACCAGCAATATAGAAATATATAAAAAATATTAGCATTTGTGATTAGTGGAAAGATGAGAAAAACGCTCAACAATGACATAATGGCGGCCACTATTCTCGGTATAAGGCTCAAATCATGCTTTGATCAGCGATTACAATCGTGATGTGTGTCGAAGAATTAACATTTACTTATGCAGAAATATTATTCCATTGCACAATGTTAGTATAGTAAACCTTTATATTATTATTATCGTTATTATTAATATTTACCTGGTTGAGTCATGTTCGTGAATGTATTTTTTGACTCAAATAGACAATATCTTATCTATTGGCAGTTAAATAGTGACGGCCACTAAAAGGAAATGACACTTAAAACATTTTCGATCGGCTAGAATTCAGAGATCGTCAATATGGAAGACCCTAGCGTCATCAGTTGCGTGTGCGCTTGCGCACTAGCGTAAAATGAAGTAATGCATAACAAAGCGGTGGCCGTTCCACTCTTGGGCCGTAATTGTAATCGTTGTTTGTTTGTGACGCACACAATTACATCTCGCTGACATGCGAATGTGCAATAATAAGAGCCGCGGGCGCGCGCTGTCCATGGCGACAAATTAAGCGCAATCATAATAAATTATCAATTGTCTTATTAACGCCCGGACACTTTCGACACCAATTGCGACATCTCCGGAGCTCAGCGTATCAGTGATTGAACGAAAACAAGGCAGAATTGAATTCGGCTGCGAGTACTCTCCTAGCACTAGTAGATTCAACTGCCAGACCTTGGATTTATTTATTGATGACGATGCTCTCCGCATCCTGAGCGGGAGCGCTGCGTCCTTGACATTGAACGAACAAACGAATTTAACTTAATCGAAAGCGACCAATCTAATTTACTTTGCGGTCGTGCAAATCATTACAATGGACTATTTATAGGCGGAATAGAGGAGCGCACGCATATGCTTACTTACCACGGCGCAAACAAAAGCAAAACTGAAGAAACGCGAAATAAACGTCAACGAAATTGCGCTGACCTTGGGATGATCCGCTCGATGCGCACGGAGCGTCTTTTTTTGCGTTGGCTAAAAACAGTCACGGATTCGATTACAAAACCTCCATGCGTCGAGCTGGCTTAAGTCAAGTCAATTACAACCATGTGACGGTTGTACTGTACCCATCTGCAAATTGGTGGAGGAGCCGTGTTGAATTTAACGAAAATATAAATGAAATACAGCTGCGCAAAGTTAATTTCATCACGAGTAAGTTTTGTAGCAAACTAGCAGGCAGAAAGGAACGTTGCACGCCCGCCGGGTCTTCTGCTTCAACTTTCTGAAATTATAAACACGAAGATTTCAGTTTCTGCTCCTGCCGGCTCGTTAGTTCGCAACATCGCAACATTGTTGCCGTGAATTTCGGATTCGCTTCGTGTTTTTCTTGTTTCTTGTTTCGTTACGCCGCATCGCCTGCGTTCAAGGTGAAGCGTTTTTAAAGTCAGTTAATAGGACACGCATAAGGCAATAACAACTTAACCGGCTCGCGCCGTGCCATGCGACTATCATTGTTATCGGCAGGCAAATTCACGACTGCCGGAAGTTGATGAAGCCCAACAAGCGCACGGATTGACACTGTATCCGTGGTAGCAAGACAGACTCGGCGTTAATTTCTTATTGATTTATGTGCGAGCGCGAAGTTGAAAATGAAGAAAAACTCGTTAAACGCTCTGCGCTCGCAATTAAACACATCAACCTGTCTGCTTGCATAACACGCCTGTCATATATCGGCCTATGATGATTCCAACTGACGTTTCGTTTGTATCGTTTGGATAATTTAATTTAATAGAAATTACGGGAATACAGGCGCGACATTCGCGCGGAAATATTTATCCGACGCGTATGCGGCGACTTCGTTTCGGTTCTATTTCTATTCCTAGTCGATAATTAATTTTTATTGCCGTTTTGCTCTTTCGGTATAACTGTTTAATGCGTTTTATGTACGTCGTGCTCCTGGTTTCTGTTGACTTCTTTACGGCACGTCTGCATTAAAGCCTTTTATAAATTATAGATTTGTTCACTTATTCTATTTAAAATGCGATATTTACTCTGATATTAACTTTAAAAGAATTACAAATAAAGAAATCACTGCCACGCTAGGAAATAAAACAAATGACGCACAGTGACAACCTCACAATCGGCATTATTCATCAAATATTTACTCGCAGGTAGTTTGAATCGATAAACTTAAAGTAGAAACAGCGACTTTTAGTTATGCACTACAATAATATTAGAGTCATCAGCAATGTTGCAAACAATAACTTCGAAGTGGAATTAATAACAACTCGTGATTAATGTGAAACAAATTAAAATGCAGTTAATACAGGTTTTCGAGAAACCCAAGAAGATAAGAGTCATTCTTGACCTGCGATCGGAGGTGCGCCGTGCGTACGTGACCGATGGCACCGCCGCCAATGTCACCCACCCGGCGTGCAACAGCCCGTTGCGCACAACTCGCACTCCCTTCTTCCCTTTAGACTATACTTCGCCCTCGACGCTTTGTTCCAGTTACTAACAACCTATTCATAACGTTCGAGCTTCATGGCGATGATCCGTGCCGCGTGCGTACGTGCGCGTCGACATGCTGCTTTGTTCGGGTAATGCTCGAATTTAAGTTGCATTTAGGCATTTATCAAATATGTAACTACGATCCATACCATGCGAAACATAAATTCAATTTGATTGGAAGTTATGTGGATTTGATGGTAATGTTGTTTTTTGCTAAGACAACATTAATTACCTACATGTAATTACATATTGGTATAGCTGAAGCAATACAGACGATTGTTTTCCTTGTCCTGGTGCACCCAGTATGCTCTGGCACAGACATGGCGGCACCGCTCGCTCATATGTTCCTCCCGTCGTCCCCCGCGCCGCTTAGATACGACGGCGACTCAACCGGATTGCTTTTTATAACGTTTTTAATGTCGTGCACCATTATCGTGCGCGCACACATTGATGCCATGTTTGAAGAAGCTAACGCGCATATGGTACTTCTTCTCTACACTTGCGAGTGTTATCACTGCGCAAACACGCCACATACAGTGATATAATAATTATTTTCGACAAATATGTAATGTGTGCGAGTTTCTGTATGTTTCGATGACGAAATGTAAATTCATGCGAGTCGTGCCTCCGTGCGCAGGCGCGCGTTACTTTGATGACTTCAAATTGCTCGCAATGAAAATATGATTTCGTTCTATCTTTAGAACGCCGCTATCCATGGGGCCCCGACGCGCGTAAGCTCATAAATTGAGTCGAAACCGCGTCGCGTAAAAATAAACAACGCGCGTTGTTGCGTACATAAATTATTAGAGGCAGAGGGAAAACACGAGATTGACAAATTGTACGCGTGGAAAAACGGGGCAATAATTAAACAAAACTGCGTTTCCATTCGGCTGGTTTCTTCGCGGCTGACTTCTTGATTCTTTACCTGCGGCCGGCAAGTAACACCAGAAGCAAGAAGCAATGAAGGCAATGAAGTCGATGAAGCACACGCTCGAAAAAAAGGCAACACGACTGAACCTCGCCTTTCTAGTTTATCTGCTTATGCCTGCCTCGGTCTCTCTTCAGAATCTAGCCGGGCCCTTCCTACCTGTGCGCCACGCTTCCTTTTCTTTCATTTTTCATCTGCTGGTTGAGATTAGAAGGAGCGCGACGTGCGCGTTTCTTTCTTCTCGCTGGTCATGCCTCGAAAACCTGCGTGAAAGTTGCAGGTTACGGTTATGGGCTCGCGATGGATAACATCAGCTGACTCGGTCGGCGTACGCTCATTATACGCATGAACATAAATAAAGCGAAATAAAAACTCGACGAGCGAAGCAAACCGGTCCATGGGTAGAAGGAGGCGAGTCTCGGCCGCTGTACGCGAAGTTAGAAGATGTGGAAGATCAGCTGAGGTCAGCGCGAGCAATAACAGATAGACAGGATCTACGTGCGCATGCCCACTAGCGCAGTACGCGTTGGGGCGGTGCTTGTATACTGGTCCAGCGACGAATTCGAGAGTTTGCGCTCGTGAACAGTTTCGAAAAGTTAAAGTGATCAAGCAATCATCATCATAATCATCATCAGAAGTAGTTTAGAAAAGTAGGAGTGCCCGACTCTATACCTACACGTAGCGATGTTTTTTTTTGTTCTCTCTATTGCTCTAATCGACATTCAACTACCAGCCGGTGTCGATTCGCTCGCAAATCAACAACGACTTCGTAATATTTTATTTTCTGTCATAGAAGATCTTTCACCTCTTGTTAATTTGTATGGAAACACTTTGTATAACCAACAACTTTCACAAAATGATCATTTTTCTCGCTCGCGTCCATCGCATGGCAACAAACTGAGTCTAGCGGCATTAAAGTAGGTATAATTATTTGCGTATTTTATTAATTGTAGCGTTGGATCCGAGCCAAAGCATACAAAAAAACATCAAAACAAATAATATCGTATTAATCATACTCGTAATCGAAGGGTTTATCGATTTATCTGCGCGTTTGCAATACAATTGTATTCGAATCGATAAAATCCGAACGAAAACAACGAAATTAAAACTTAAAGAAGGTCGCCGCGCAAAAACACAACCAATCTCAGCGCGCACTCATTGTTAGTCGAAGCGAGAGAGAAGAGCAGTAAAAAAAGTGAAAATAAAAGCGTACTATAACGTAATTGTTTGAGCAAAATCGACTGTGGAATATTTTGACATACTGCTGGCATCAATAGACCTTAAACTATTTGGTGATATGACATCCAGAGAATTTTTTTATTGTCAACAAGCATACGCTGCTTATAGTGTTGTATAAATAATTGCGTTATATCATAGTATGAGCGTTAAAAATTTGTCAGTTCCGAAAAATAATATTAGCGGTGAGCGAAGGACTATTTTTGGATTTCCTTGTTTTCATTAACTTCATTAAGTCTTCTAAGTGGCGAACCTGCGCACGTATTTCTGTTTTTCTTTGAAATCATTATCGTCAAGCGCGCTGCTTGCCAAAATTGTGATTTTAAAAAATGAGTTAACATGTGCTTGTGAGATTTACACGATTAACAAATACTTACTTGTAATTAACAAATTAAATTAGTACCTAAAGTGCTAATATTTTTCAATAATTCACACAGATAATTGCAAAAATGCTAAAGATAGCCTAATGACAAAATTAAAAGTTTAAACGCGATATAAAATCGAGTGACGAGAAAAATGGCAAGGAACAAAGCGCACGTTGGCGTGAAGTAAATTTTTGGCAAAATTCGGAACACCTGCGACAGACAAGCCGGTGCCGGGCGCACAAATGCCCCGCGAAAAAACGATTGACATCGCCGAAAGCGTTGCCGGCACGCGTTTTGCTTTTGCGCTGGCAGGCATCGCGAAAAACACGCGCGCGTGCATTTCTAAAACCGGCCCTGCGCCCGAAATTCGCCAAAAATTTGCGCGTTTTGGAATTCACGAATCGCGCACAATTACTAAATCATTTAATTTTTTTTATTTACCCGCAGCCTGTATAAATCAGCACCACGTGCAAACATTGTGTATGCAATCGCACAATGGAGTTACGAATGTTATAAAAAAAAAGTGGGCGAAAACAAAATATTTGCGATGACATAATTTACTTATCTCAGCGCGTATCGTCTCGAGCAATCTTTTATTGTTCGGTTTTATATGCGCGAAATTCGGCTTGTTTGTTATCTGTCTCAGCGCGAAATCAAGACAGCGCGGCGTGTTTGCCCGGCGCAATTACATTATTCCACAAACAAGGACGAAATTATATCGTAAAGTAATAAAACGCTTATTTGGCTGTTTTGCTTTTCAGGTGGTGCCACACGACCATTACCGCCGTAGCTCTGAATTGAGGTTATGCATGAGTGGCTTAGCGATTAGGTTATTACACTTTGACATTTATTTAAATTACAGCCACGCCAAGAGAGCGCTCTGCACGCGGAACAAATCAAAACGTGGATCGCTGATATCCATAAACAATTCATAAACGATCGATTTCCGACCGAAATGAAACGTGCGCGCGGATTTGTTGTTGACATTTTTGATCGCTTGAAATTGTGAACACAAAAAAAATCGCTACCTTCGTGATTCACGCCTGGTTTAGAACACAAACAAAATGCAAATTTTTAATACGAACCGAATAGATTTGAATAAACAAATCCTGCGGCTCTGAATTGAATGGACGCGAACTGGAATAGGAATTAGAGACAATGCTCAATGATTATGGCACATTGTAGTATTGTGAATACGAAACTCAAATAAAAGTTGATGCAATATTTAAATGTGCAAAATCACAATTTAACAACCGGTTTCGATATTTGTTTACGTTTTTTTTCGAGCATGATGTACAATTAGTTGTTTTAACATATATTGAATTTCATCTATAGTAAGAATATATAGCACACAACCAGTTTACGTGCTGTTTATATGTAGATTAACATCAGCCGTTCAAGGATGATTCACGAAGTCAACATAAAACACAAAACGCTTACCAGCGAAATATAATGCGCGTTGTTGAAGCGCACAATCATAATCCAGGTTGAATTTTTATTTGACTTTTTTTAAAATTCTATTTCAATTTTGCGCTTTGTGCGAAATTAAACGCATTTAATGTCAAGTTTAATATTCTGCTTATTTTAATTCATTTAAAAGCGGATAGCATATCCAAACACAACATTTTGTTAACATTCGCAACAGGCGTATTTATGTAAATAAACGCGAGCGCGCCCCGATTGGCTGCGTTCCGCTGCGTTCGCGATAATTGCACTTTTTTAATTCGCGTCCTTATCGAGGCCAGCGCTCGGCAATGCCCGATAAGCGGTGCAAGAGAGGGCCTCAACATGAAATGCGTGTGCGAGCCGCACAATGCCCAGCTCGAGACATTTTTTCCACTCGTTATCACTTATCGCACGTCTAATTGTTAGAAATTATGCATTGGAAGTGTTCGGTACAGCCGCAACACTATAGGTATATGATTAAATATAGAATATTCAAATGGTGTTAATTCAGATTAAATATATTAGGAATCGAGAGCGCAAACGGTACATTAACAATGTTTAACGAACTTCGTTCGCATACTATTGGCAAATGTAAGGTTATATGCATAGGAGTGACTAAAGTACTTTAGTCACGGCCTTGTGTGTTCGTGATTAAAGTGCCACTTTTCGTGCCTTAAAACCGTGCGTTTTAAAGATAGAAGTAGAAAAAATAAAATGATTGAATTGTTGGTGGTAAAAGTGTGTGCTTGAAGCACACACAAAAAGGAAAATCGCCTGATAATACCGTTATCAATCGCTATTAATATTCGTTTATTTATAGGTATGAATGTGCACTGGTTCTGCCTGCATTGCTATCACTTTTTGCCAACGGCAAACAACGTGTTAATATCGTTAATGCGTGCATGTTAATATTGATTGGCGTTGAATCGCGGCAGTGTTGGTTTATTGACAGATAACCGAAGTGGATAATACGCTGATAATGCCGCGAGGGCAATGCATAAGCATGATTGAAAAGCGTTAGGAGCGCGCACAATGAAATGCATTGTGTTGGCCAACACCAGTGTCCACAATGTTATCGCCTTGTTGCAACATTCGATGATGATTTAAAGAAATCCAAGTTGATAATTAACCGCGCGGTTGATTGCGATCGATAATTGTCTTGCGCTTGGTAAAATTCCATAATTACAAGGTGTTCGAATTGAACCACTTTGCATATTACAAACGCTAGATATAATTGTGTTGACGCATGAACTTGCTGCCTACACATTCATTTATTTTCGCTTCGTGAATGGCAAGAAATACGCTTTTAATTATTTATCTACTCGTTAAATCTATTTTCGTCCAGGTTACATCGTAATACTGCATTGCTTTTTAATGATTACATGATACCTTTAATTCAATAAATATAATCTTCGTGGAAGACGCGGGACAAATAAGGGAAAATACAGCGTAGCACCGATTTAGCCAAGTAATTGGTATTGCTATGAGCTGTTACGACAACAAATATGTTTTGTATATTTTTTGATATTGCTAATTATACATTTGCTCGCCAAAAATTATGCCGCCTTATCACCGCGTGAAAAATTTATCGCCGCTAAATTAAATATTAATTAATTTGTTTGTCACTTACCCATGACGTGCCGTGCCCCCTAAAAAGTAAAAACCATAAAAAATGTTGCCCCCAGCAACAGAGCGCTCGAATTCGCTAACGAATTTTCGGAACCACGCGTGGTTGAACAATTTTATCGCACTAACACACAACTAAGCAATATTGCGTTTATTTCGCAGAACGGTTTCGGAAAACGTTCCCCGTTCAGGTGACAGGTTGTTTCAATGATGTAATAAATGTCATTTCCCATCAAATGACAGTGAATGAGTTGTTTTTGTAATAATAGTCAAGTGTTTGTTTCAGAATCAAATTTAAATCGAAAGCGAGCAGCAAGTAGGCATCGGTTGCCCCCGGCAACACGCTGCTCTCCAGGAATTTGATGAAAATACAGCGCGTATACTAAACAAACAAAATCCGGATAAATTGGCAAGCGGGCGCGCATTGTACGCCCGCACGCGCCTAAAAATAAATGATTACATGCAGAAATCACGCATCGCTGCGCTTGTAATTGTTTACATCTTTGCATTATCGAATGTTGAATAATCCGCGTAGACGCGCACTAGACTCGTCCCCTTGCCGCCCCACACAAACAACGCTATTGAATTATTGGCAAGAGATGGAATAAAAGTGAAAATAAACAGATTTATCAGTGTTGTTGCATTCGCACGCCAGAAACATAGTAATATTGAAAGCTTTGATGCGATATGAAATCTAGCAGGCGTCGAGTGAGTCCATTTTCATTTTGCGTTTTTCAAGTTTCTGTTTTGAAAATGGTTTGAAATGTGAAACGTAAATTGCACGTACTAAAAGTCGAATTGTTATCTCGGCTGGGTTCGTATATTATGAGAAATGAGATTAATTAATATGTAACAAGATCGCACGCACACAGGCGTATCGCGTTAAGCGCAAGCAAGCCAACAAGTAATAATTATTCCGTAGCGCGTAGATGTGGAAGAATACGAGCTGCGAAGCCATAAATGAGTGATGTAAGATTATACATACACTCTGTTTGGGCCGAGCCCTTCATTTCACGCCGCCTTGTTTTCCTCTCGGCCATTAAAAAGTTTACAATGCAAAACACTGATAAAATTCCGCGAACGCAGGCGTAAATTTTTTTCTTCGTTAGATGGCGTTGCGATGTATAACCTCACTTGTGATGAAATGACATTCGCGAACGGTCTGTAGACAATTAAGCATCAAACAGCATGAAACATGAACGCAGCGTTTGTAAGTGGAGCCAGCGATACTATATTTAAATATATTTACCATTTCGTTGATCTAACAATGTTATAAAATGTTAACGCTGCGAAAGAGCACGACATGGCGCGTGTTTGTATGAGTGTGGTTATGTACGGTTCGCTAGTGCACGAATGAATAAAAAGCATTGTGCAAACGCGAACGAATGGACCGGTTCGAACCGGTTCGGTTACAACTCTGGTACGCTTTCGCACTTCGACTCAAATTAGTAAAGCACTCGAATTGTGCGTATTTCTTCGAGGTGTTGTGTGCGGAAAGTTAAAAATCAATGTTATGAAGAGTATTATTGGTTGCAAACACAGCGAAAAACGTTGAGATGTGGCTGGGAACAGCTGAATTCGATGGTTTTAAAAGTTGAATATTGTAAATTTTGTATTAAACTAAACCGTAGCTTGTAATGTGATGTTTTTTGTGGTTTGTTTATCGTTGTTTCAACCGTTTGTGTGTGTATAGACGTAGTTTTGTTCGGTCTCTTCGCTTGCGCGTGGGTTTCAGTCCCTGCGCTCCTCGTCGGCCATGACTTTTTCAATAATAACAATAAATAATCGCTCGCAACAGCCATCAATGCCCGCAACGGGCAACGATGCTTATTTCGTGCCGCACACTCGCTTCGCTTATAATTTTATCTTTTAACAACTAATGTTCTTCGTTACGTCTGGTTGTCTTGCTCATTTTCTTCCTTCTCCTCCTGGCCTCCAAGCGTCTTCGAAATAATAATGCCACAAATCATTTTTTTCTTCGTAATTTATTAAATTTAAACTTGTTTATTACATAATTAAGTTTTATTATATTAAAGTCTAATGTAGGTGACTTTGCTGTACACAACTAGAAATAGTGAAAGACTAATTATTAATAAAATTGTAAACAAGAGGAAAAAAAGCGTAGTAAATGCCAGAAAAGACGTAAAATTCTGAATGCACTTGTTTACGCTAGGCACCAACTTGTTTTCTCAGCAGCAACGCCTGCGCCTTCTCTATTAATAAAATAAAATAATAAAAACAATTATTGTCGCGCGCCGCTACGAATCTCCGATTGTTATTCCGCGCGAATAATGTTTACTGCAAGCAATCTGCGTCGCAAGCAAAATTTCCTGTTTTTCGTTTCTTAATTTCGCCATCGCGTATTAAATAATAATATTAATAATAAACGTAATCATTACATCTCCAATGTAATGATATCGCGTTACTTAATATCGTTTGTTTATTATTACGAGTTTCGTGCTCTTATCGGATGGCAAGCTGGGTGTTTACATCGTCTTCCCGGTGTTATCACGGTGCGTATTCGCGAAATTCACGCTGCAAATTTCATCATCACCGATTCTGGTCAATAACATTCAATAATTGCATCATTTGCAAAAAATAATTTAAGATGGCCCAGATATATCAGCATGAATAATATTTTAGTCGTCGTGTAAAGTAAAAGAAACTAAAAACACAAAGAAAACAACGTTTTTTTCGAGAGTCAAGAGTTAGCGGCGATTATCTATGCAAAGCGTGTTATTACTATTAATATATGAAAATTATACAAGCCGTTAGTGTTGGCCTTACACCGAGCGTGGCCGCAAAGTAGAAAAAGGTGTGCAGCGGTGGAAATGAACGAAGTTACCTGCGCGCTGTTGCAACATCTGGTAAATTTGAACAGTAGAGCATGCTAAATTTAAATATACTTTATTGCGACCATAATAAAGTAATAAATTATCAACTTTCACATTAGCTCTTAACCGCAACGATGACAACAACAAGCAGCAAGCGCCACACATGGAATGGACGCTTTACGCATTTAAATTTTTATTAACAAACTGCATAAATTAAGCGCCGTGTTCTTTTGTTGGCAATTGAATAACATTGTTGTATGGAGTTCGAGCTGTGAAGATATTCATTAGATTCGAACTAGCAATGCCTAATAAAATATTAAAGTTTATCTGCTGGCACGCCAATTGGGAGGTCTCCGTGGTGGACAGTGTGTATTTGTTAGCGTTATTTTTAGCTTATTAATAAATTGTCGTAAACACAAGCCGGCGTAAGTGTATTACTGTATTACGCTCATGCTGGTGTCATAACGACACACAATGCGCACCTATTATAATATAAATATCACGTTGTGTTATTTGTTTGGGCGACACAATTTCAAGAAGACACGTGGCACAAAGTAAATACGAAAAATTCACGCCGAAACGCTGCAAAATCGGGAAAAAGTTGCATTCTATCAATCTGAAAGTCAGAGTGCATCTTATTTATAAAGATGCTCAAGCAACCATGATGCATTTTATCATGATATAACGAGGTGTCGTTGCATCGAGCAAAAAAATAACGAAATATTGAAATGCTCACAGATCAGTATTTTTCTAATCTAAAATTGTCGTTAAATCGAGTTGTAACGTTACTCGGCTGCACTATAGATGCAAATATAATTCAGTTCATGCCGTGTGCGTGTACGGCGAAGGACTTAATGAGCGCCGAGTAAATAAGATTGAAAACAACGCTGCCAGCCAATATCTATCAATCTGAGAATCAGAGTCGAGCGCCAGCCGACGGGAGCGATAAACAAATATATTAAACCAGTACTCACTATACATACCTATGATGTCAGAGGTTTGCAAAACAAACGCTTTTTTTTAATTTATAGTCTAATCCCATAACTAATCTCTATGAACTTAATTAATATTGATATTCGTAACCGGGAAAAAAAAATCGGGCTCGTTGATGGCGATGAGTTCGTTAGCTAAATTACTGGTTTGACGCGAACCGGCTGGAGACGTGCTCCCGATTAATTAGATTTATTTTTAGATAAACACTCGGTTACAACAAATAACCGGCATTCATGGTAATAATAGAATAATGATAATTGATATGCAATTTGCGTCACGCCATCTCTCCGCGCGGCACGGCATGTTTTATTTGTTTACAATGAGCTGAAAGATAAGGCAATTAAAATTTAAGCGCTAGCAATAACAAGCGTGATAAGAGCGACTAAACTTGAAGGAGTGATTTGATTTCACCGAATGTTCCGACCGGAAGACGTGTTTATGCTTCGGTCGGAAAGTTCTTGGAGTTTATTTAACGACGGAGTAAATAAATTCGAATTTGCATTTGCCTTGACCTAATGTCACAATACGTTAAGCTAGCTGTTTCTATTTTATTATGATACATTATTTAATTGTGCATTGTTCTTCGCGGAAAAAAGACGAGCAGCTATTTTCGTTGCGCGGTTTCTTCAGAAATCCATCTGAGGGAAATCGATGTTTCCGGCGCGTAATTAAAGCGATTCTTCGGATTTGAGCAAATATCGTTAATGGACAGCACACTTAAATTGTTTGCGCGGCGGGCGGGCGAGCGCAAAATATAACCGAAGCTAATTCGGTGCGTTAGAGTTAACTAACTACACATTTGGACGAGTTCAATTATCCAATTTCCGTATTAATTGAATTGAATCAATTTAGAAAGTTTCTCGCTAGATGTACGCCCGTCATCGCTAGCCGCTCGTTAATATCTACTTAGCAACAACACACACAACAACAAAAAAAACAAGACTTCGTATACATATTTCATACGTATTTTTTTTTTCGATCTTGCGGTGCGGGTACCTGATTTCCGCAGCGGGTTTTTGTTCGGGTCGTCATGACGACTGGATTTAAGCCGATAAAAAGGAAACGCGGAATATAAATGAAGAAGGCGTATTGGTTTTTGACTTGTTTTGATGTACTCGTACACATTCACCGCCTCCGATTCCGAGTCAAGCGAGAGACGAAACGTCCGGCGGCGAAATGGCCGCGGTGAACTAGTGTGTAACTGTGTACCGTTCGAATTAGCTAGCAACGGTGGTGGTGGTGGCGGAAGCGAGTACGATGCCGATGCCACTCGGATGGCAGCGGCGGTTGGCACTGTTGCCGGGCGGAAAATTGATGTTTGAGGCCGCGCTGAGGAACGGCCTCCAAACTCACCAATCTGGAGCATTCTACAGCTACGGCTATACAACTGCACCCGGTCGTCGTGTTTATTCCAGTAAATAATTATATTTTCTTAGATCAGTGGAAATATCGAAAACGTGAAACATTCGTAACTGAGCGATAATGGAACTATTTCTGCTTCGAATTTTTAAAGATTTCAAAAATGTTCTGATAAAACGGTAAATTTTCGCGTTGATTTTTTCGAATTTGGGTAAACCAGAAGTGGGGAAGGTGTCCTTTTTGCCCGAAAAAGCATTTGCTATTATTTATCGACATTAAAAAGATCTTTTTGGTCGTAAACGGGTGCTGGTTTGGTCGTGTGGCATAAATTACGACCGGGTACAAAATGCCCACATGCGGAACAAGGTGCGTATTTGAATTACAAGTGTCGCCGGTCACGAAATGTGTTCCACGTCCGCACCCCCAACGCTCGCACATTGCGGATGCAGATGTGCACCGATCGAGCACCAGCGCATCGAAATTGGGCAAATATTTAGCTTGTAATGCAGCTTATTAATCACATGGGCGCTGCGTGTTCATTAATTGAATGAGTGTAATATGTTCATCAGCATGCAATAATATAAATATGCATTTTTGTGTAGGTAATGGAATTCGTGTCTTAAGTGCGCACGCGTAATAGCCGCAAATTTATCACGCTCGTAAATTGTGTGCCCTCACGGTTTGCCAGGGCTTCCACGTTCGGTTTGGTGGAATTTAATGGTACGCGCAGTGAAAAGTCGCAATCTATAAATAATTAAAGAGTGAAAAGCGAAAACACGCTTCATTTCGAACACATTTGCGGACATAAATAAAGTACTCCCATGTAACATTAGCATCCGCATAACCATTAATAATGCAGCACACTTTATCTCCAAGTGAGCCTCCAAAATAAAATAAAAATGTGCGCAGTTACCTAATTTTTGCGCTCGCAAATGTTCTTATCATTGCTATTACATACATTATGTACGATTATATAAAATCTGCTACGAGGAGAAATTTTGTTTGTAAATTTAATGAAGCTCATCTTTAAGTCTAATTTTAAGCTTTTAAGGCTTTTTACCTTTATGACTAATGGTAAAGGTTGTGCAAACATGTGTCGAATTAAAAATGAATCTCGTTTGAACAAGTCGTATGCGATGTTTACGAAAAACGCGTATTGGGAGCAAAAGTGTTTACTTTTTCTTCTAAATTTAATTCGCTCACAATCGAAAATAATTTCGGCGTGGTAAGAAAGCGCATTTGTCGCGCCGATAAATATCGTCGTCACGGAAATGAATGAATCCTGTTTTCGCGCGCAAAATCACGTAAATTTGCATTTTTTAATTCGGAACGAGCGCAACATGAAGGACAAACGTTACATAAAAACATACACACACATTTGCCGCGGAAACAAAAACACATTCGACGCATTAATGTGTTTTTCGCACATTTGAAAGTTGCTGCTTTCCTGTCAATAACATCAAACATATTTTGCTAAAAATATAAAAATTTTACGAGCTTATTGATATTTGCGAAATGACTCGCGCGCCTGCACGTTTCCTGCGCACTTCGCTGTACGATCAACATGCGAAATCAATCTTAGGTCGGTGAATAAACGCTCCATCAATTACGAGATTTTATGAAACGTCCCGAACGATTTACAGGCGTGCGTGAAAAATGCGCCCGGCGACGTTTATGTTTTTTTTTTAACGCTCGATTTTTAACGACCCCCGGCGATTCAGCAGGATAGGCACGTTCTAATGCGCTAATGGTACGGCCATTTGGACGCGCTGCGATGGGCAGAGGCGAAAAATACACTATGATCGTAAATATCGGAAATGTTGATGGCCCTACGCGTTCATTACAATACTCCAGCAAACTATTTTTAGCAGTTCTTAAACTGTTGGAAATTTTATTTTATCGAACACTGAGGGCAATTACGCTAATTAATGCAAAACAACAAACAGGCAAATAGATATAATGTCAAGCAATGTGTAATATGTCGCCGCGCTCCGAAGTAAATAAAATAAATGCAAACGCGCGTAATTATATGCAATAAAAATACACAATAAACCAGCTTAATGTAATAACAACTTTTATTGTGTTACAGGCCTAGATAATTCTTACCCTTATTGTCTTGCAAGCTAATTAACATTTTGTTATTTATGCGCTTAGTGTTGTCGTTACGAGGAACAAAAATATTAACAAAATGATTTGGTTAAAAATTCAATTACATACTTTAGTAAAAATGCCGGTAAATATTTCTTCAAGTCTAAATATGAATTCAAGTTTCGATGTTGATTAGTAGAAAATAGAGTTTAAGTTAAATAAATTTGTGTAAAAATTTGTAGTGATGTTGGGAACATAATTACAATGATATTTTATGTGTTATCATCGACATCATGTCTTTGAAAAAAATATTGACAATCATAATCATAAATCATAATCCTAAAAATTATTTTTAAAGTTAAAATAATTAAAATGCTAATTACCTACACAAAATGTCTTGCTCTTTGACCATGAATTTTTTTTTTCGCTAATTTGTATTGTTTTGTAAAATCTACATATCATTGCTATTTATTTATGAAAATACTAGGTGAGTCACTTCCCATAGTGTACCTACCTTAAGAATATTAAGTATAACGACACGCGTATTACAATAATCCAGCTGACGAGCAGGCTGCCAGGTATATTAATCGCATAAATTAAAAGCACACAATGTGCAGCTCCACAATGCCTCGTCTTCTACATCGCACATGTGTTTATTTGCTGAATTATTCAGCTTTTTATTTCATTTTTCTCTGTGCGTTTCACGAAAACATGTTAGCGTGCTAATGCAATTTAAATCTATTCAAACAGGCGATAAATGAGTCATTATTATTTCAATAATGCTAATTAGCGTGGCAGCGAACGCGCTCAAAACTCGCACTAGTTTTTTTTTCTCTCTTTTTTCTTTGTGTCAACGTCGGATTAGTTTTTAATTCTTCGGTTTCACGTATAGTGCCCTCCTTTCAGCAGCTCACCCTCCGTTAACTCAGGGTTGCGCTCCCTACCCTCTTTGTCTTCTTGTCGTTGATGTCCACGGCCCACGCAAACAATTCATAGCAAATCTATTTGGAGAACGGTAGTAATAGAAGCACTCTAGATAACGTCTCGCAAACTTTTTGAGGGGTGGAAAAAGGTCACAGGTAGGGAAGATGTGGCTTGATATATGGTAGTTTAAGATGGTATTATTGTGTTTTCATTCCCTGCGTGCGGATCACAATTGATCAAATGTGGTTAAACACTTGTCACAAAATTTGGGTCTTGTGCTGTGACCTGCCAAGAACAGGTTGCAAACAATTGAACAATGCCCACAGATCGAACAGGTTGGGTCCCGGGTGGATAATTGAAGAAAAAATTCATAATGACGTGATTTTAGTCCGGACATTATCAACGCTATCTCTTATCGGGAGCCATCTAGTTGGATAATTTATACGCGCATGCGGGACGCACGCATGGCCGAGGTGGCAATAATAAACACTTTGTTCGCAATTATAGCCGGTCTAGGAAAGGAGCAAACGGCACGAAATCACGAGCCACGGCTCATAGAAAGCACAAATCGAGCGCGACGCTTACACATGATAAGCATATAAGTCAGTAAGTAACACACGTGGACCTGTGTAGGACTCGCTTCCACCCTTTGTGCTTTCTTTTCTATGCACTGCGTACACGCGAACGGCCCATAATAGAAAAAAAATCCTAGTGAATCAACTAAACGTGCACGATTCGTCGCCATTTGTTGGTTGAACACGAAGAGGTACACCGCGCAAGCGCACGTCTGTCTCTAGATGGCCCGTGGGCACTTTTTATAACTTATTGTTATGGCTTATAGCTGCAACGGCAACTAGTTTTACCCGTTCTGCGTGGCCATCTTCGGCTTGTCTGCTTCTTCGGCGTGCGACAACCAAGTTGTAGCCTCTTCGTATATGGCTAAAAGAAACTTTGTATGCTGCGCACGAGCCCAGTCGCCATGTTGTGCTTATAAGACTTATGAAAAATCATACGTGCGTAGCGGCGACAATAACTTTCCAATTGAATATTTGCGGAATTATTTATTTTTTTGTGGTACTGTATTAAACGGAAGCCGCATGAGCTTTAAACCAAAGCAAACATAATTAAATATTAAGTGCTCCCGTCGTGCGAGGATTATAATGCATTTTAATGTGTTTTCGATCGGTGCGTGCACGCCACATATGTAGATGAGGGTACATGTATAATTTACTCGTAACGAAACAAATCTGAACGGCGCACACAACAGGTAGCCGACGGGACGGGACCTGGCCGGACGGGTTGGCCTCAGAGCAACCTCCTTCGAATTACAAATTGATCAAGAACCAGTTTGTTTCATTCCGCGTGAAGTTTAAGTTTCAACTCTCGGGGTGGAAATGGAAATAAATTTCGGAACAAAAATCTAGGTCTCTCCCAAGTTGGTCCCTAAAGGTAGTACAATTCCAAAGATCCACATGTAAATTTTGCCCGTGCGCAAAGCAGAGGGAGGCGACTCAAAGTTGAATTACTTCATGTTTTAGCTTTTACTTTCCTTCTAAATGCAACGTTTTGGGGTGCGTCTATGCTTCTGGTGCCATTCCGCTGTCGTATATTTAAGCGGGGTATTTATAGCAAGCACCAGGGATGCACAACCCGCTCCGTAAATGACTCCGACGTCTAGCCGGGCGACGTCATTTGGGCAGCCCTGTCCTAGACTACATTTCGGCTTTCCTTGGATTTCATTAGCAGCCTATGCGCTTTCCGTCGTCTGGGGGCTAGATATGAATATAGATGAGCCGCATAAACATGTCGCCGGCGCGGTGAAGACGCTACAAACTCGTACCATTAAGTGTCTCCGGCTGTAAACGAAACAATGGCCAGGCGAAACCGAGAAACGTCGGAGGGAACAAAGCTGGTACAAGAGAACAAAGACGACGATTGGCGGATTGGCGCATCCACGCGTAGCGCGTGCTCGTGACATTACCACTGAAACACGCGCCACGGATCGCCGGGCATGAACTGGCTTAATTTAATTAATCGCGAATTCATATTTACCCGTGTCACCTCAATCACATATTTGAAGCGTTTAGCTCCTGTATGAATGGCGGCCAAAATAGATACACGTGTAGTATGAATCTATTCGTGCTGGGAGAAAAATGGGAAGCACACGAATAAAAAATACTCGCAGAGATTTCCTCAGGAGATGAAAGGAGAGCTGCTTCATTCATGTTTCCTCCTACATCACCACTACAGAGTTTTATCAATGACGCGAAGACTGCGTGCGCTACGTACGTTTTTTGTCATTAAATTTTTGTTGTCTATTTACGCCGGGTGCGGCAAACGTGTGTTGCTTCACGTTCTATCAAGAGCATCAACCGAACGACGTGCACCTTCTAGAACGAACACACCACACCACCAAGTCACTAGACGTAATTTGGCAACGTGCCAATAGGAATCAAACGAGCGCACACAACTTTTGGCAAGACATACAAACCGTGCCTTTAACTTTTCATCCGTTTCTAAACATCCTACCTGTCCCCATCGGGTTATCTCTATTGCTGAAGTTGGTGTTTTGAAAAACCAGCGATGATCATTTACCATTTGGTCAATTTAACAACTCGGGAACATTTTCTCCGAGGGGGCCATTAAGATCGCCGAAAAAAAACTTAAAAAAAAAAAAAACTATATCAATGAAGGTCTTCTATTAATAGAACAACCATAACAATAACATTAAAGGCCTCAGCCGTTGTTTCAGATGAATACAGTTGAGCTCGCCCTCTGCTCGACGTGACTTTTAATCCGGATAATTTTATTTTACGATTTTATGTTTATTGTTATTAGCTATATTCTGGATGTGCCTTTTTTTCACTGCTGGTGCCTTATCGACTAGGGTTTTCCAAAAGATACGAAGAGTTTACTATTTAAGTTCTTGTAATTTACAACGTGTCAATAAATGTCCCAAAACACTTAAAAAAAAAACTCCAGAAAACATAGAAATAGATAGAAATGCATATTTATATCAACATCTGGTAACACCATTAAGGAATACTTGAATAAACATTTTTCAAATTAAAATTACAGCGCTCAAATACTGACTTATAACTGCCAGCATAATTCATGCGTCTTTTGTTTATACCTTTTTCTATTTTCGATTGATTCTTAATGAGTGCGACCACGGACCGTTTCCTTCGTTCCGTATGCAAGCAGCGAACGCTGTATAAACACGCCAAGCAGATGGGATCGTCCACTGGGTGTACCGGAAAGCTGGCAGCTATAAATTTCAAGTTTGAAGTGAAAAGGCGAACATGTGTAGGCTTTATTCGAAAACGCGGCTCCCCAAGTTTGCTGCTGTTGTGGTGATGATATGAATACGTTGGTTGGAACATTGGGCGCACATTTCGAGCTATTTTTAGCGAAGCGAACGCGCGGAGTCAATTGGCGTAATGGGAATCGTGATCTCGAGATCACGTCGATAAAAGTCAATGCATCGACCCCAGCGTAACATTTGCCACCACCTTTGCAATAATTACCAAAATTTTGATCACAAGTGAACTTTTTACGCCGGTTAAATGTTTCGAATTTTATGGATCTTTGATATATTTGGACAAAGACAGTGTTGACGCAAGCAAAGCGCAATCAAACATCGCACAGGCGTCCGTCCGCGGCTAAAATTACGCCCGTTTTTATCCGTGCGGCAAAAACATTAATTTTTGGCAAACGCCGCGCTCATTTTTGTTGCCTCGCATCTCGATGCTAATAGCCAACACTTGTAAATATTTTTCTTTGTTTCTAATTGGAACGCACGCGGTTATTTTGGGCGTATTAGTGCAGAATTGCAGCGCATAATTACGAAGTGTTACAAAATTCCAGTTTTATGCAAGAGTTCATTACACCCGACGCGCCGAAACTAAGATTATCTTTCTTATTGACTCAATGGAGTGAATTTTAGCCGGCGATTAGTTTTCAATCCGTAACTTCTGGCGGCTGTTCTTTTCGCGTTTTCAGAGAAACGATCGGGTTCTGGGTAAAATTATCAGCGCGATTGTAATAGATCGAAATAATGCGCTGGCTTGGCTAGTTCGCTAACATTGTTGCGCCTGAGCGGCGAGTATTGGTCAACAATAATCATTGTAATTGCGCGCAACCAGTCGTTAGTTGTTACAGTATTACACTGCGCCCGACGCGCGCCTTGGTAACATACATTCAGGTTAATTATACCTCTGTGCGCTCGACGCTTTGTGGTTGCGAACGCAAGCGAAACACCGTGTTCATTTCTTTGTTCCTAGCATCTCCTCACATCGGCACGTTTTGTAAATCAGAGAGACTTTTTTCACAACCCTTATAAAAATGGTACCAGGGATGGGGCCATTTTTATTGGAAAATTAGGCAAATGAATCAAAACATATTTATTTAGGAACAATTCGATCACCTTTGAAGTAATATCACTTCACACTGATGTATTGAAGACCTTCAGGTGGTTAAACGATGAATTCTTCATTGGAGACTTAACTGAAATTTACACAGAAATTGGTACATGTTGCGCTATCTACTGGAACAATTTTAAACTATTGTCCCATCAAGGACAGTTAGAACAACACTGTTTATAAACATTTTTATCAATTGGATTTCAAAATATCTATCTTACCCGTATGCATGTGTCTGTTCTGTTTGTTGATTTTGATTTGACTTCCTTCTCAGATATTCTAACATGTTTAAAGTAAAGTTGGTCACTCCTGTACTGATAATCCTACTGCTTCCTAAACATTCTTCATTCTTGTAAAACACTGCATATTGCCCTGGTGCCAAGCCTCTTTTTACACCGTTTACCCGTACCACCATGCCATGCTCAACTTGCATTACTCTACAATCGCTGAGGTCATTAATATGTTGGAACTTGAAGGCACAATCAAAACAATTGGATTGTACCAGGGGATCATGGCTGATCCAATGTGGTTGATCTGTGAAAAATAAAGAACTGTGCAGAGCCGGATGATTTGTTCCAGGTGCCTGGAAGAAAATTAAACTCAAGATTTAACTGATTGTTAAATGAAGATATTTGATAACATACCACATAGATTATATTATTTTTGAAGCATCTTTTAGCAATGAAGTAAGCTTGACTGAAGCCACCAAGGTGCGCACGTTGCCCAATGGTCCAGTGATGAATTCCCTCATGTTTACCTACTACTTTACCAGTATCCACATCTATGAAATCCCCAGGCTGGTCTACAATGTACTAAATATACAAATCAGTTTCAATAAAAATATATATATACAATTCAGATATTAACTATACATCACTAATAAAATGCTGGAAATTTCTAGATCCAATAAAACAGATGCCCATGCTTTCCTTCTTGTCTGCAAGGGCTTGCAGACCAATCTTTCTTGCATATTGCTTTACATCTCTTTTCAGCATGTTCCCCAATGGAAAAAACGTCTTTCTTAATGATCTCTCTTCGATTTGGCTCAGAAAAAATGTTTGATCTTTTGTGGTATCTCTAGCTTTCAGTAATTTTACATGCTGCCCTTGCTGATAATTCTCTAGGTAATTTCCAAAACTTGTATTTGCATAGTGTCCAGTTGCTATAGCATCACAATTCAGTTTGGTTCTTGCATATTTGTAAAAATAGTTAAATTTTACGAACTTGTTACATAGTATGTCTGGATTTGGGGTAAAACCATGCTCATAGTCATCAATAAACTGCAAAAACACTTCATTCCAATATTCTTTCACGAAGTTTACCTGTACCAGAGGTATATTCAAAAAGTCGCATGTTGTCTGAGCATCTTTGAGATCTTTATCAGAAGAGCAAGTTCCCTGCTCATCCCTGATGTCCCAATTTCTCATGTATACTCCAAGCACTTCATAACCTGTGCATAAATAAGGTAAACTAAAAAAAGAAATGGTATTTCTATTAAACTAACCTTTTTTCTTTAGGAGATATGCTGTGACAGAACTATCCACACCCCCAGATATGCCAACAGCTATTTTTCGAAACATTTCTGAAGAATTATCTGAGCTAATGTCCTTTCTAAATATAGAGTAGTATTTACCAC
Source organism: Dalotia coriaria (assembly GCF_025399875.1). Classification (NCBI taxonomy): domain Eukaryota; kingdom Metazoa; phylum Arthropoda; class Insecta; order Coleoptera; family Staphylinidae; genus Dalotia; species Dalotia coriaria. The sequence goes on along the minus strand of NW_027045443.1, from coordinate 3,365,714 downwards.
TCTCTAATATGAAAATTGTATCGAAATTATTATAAATAAGTACATGATAGTGGCATCTAGGAATGAATTTTGAAGCTAGATATGTAACTCGGAGTAGTGAAACATTTTCCTTGTTTTTTTTAGGAATTGACTGAATGCTTGCAATTTAATTATTACGAAGTATTTATAATGATTATATGACTCTTTCGTGTTTGTAAATTTTTATTTATTTATTGGGTGCAAACCATCCGCAACAAATGATTGTCACGCATTCTCCTATTCCAAGTTTTGCATTTAATTAATTTCTACGTGTAATGACATAATTTTAAGAGTCTGTTTCTGCCGAATCGGTACAAACATTTAGTCTGTTTATTGCATTCAGAAATACGCAAGTGGGCCGCTAGTAGCCCCACCAGTGGAGGGGTTGCGCCAGTCAGCTTCACTCTTGCCGATTGAATAATTACATATAACCTTATCAATTGCGATTTGTTGTGATTTTGTGATATTTGTCAATACTTGTAAGAGTTTCTTTGGGGACAATTGCGACATCCAATCGCTAGAAGTACGTGAGTTCGTGTTATTGAATTTGATTCACTGTAGCATTTGCTACATGAAGCAGTAGGAATTAGATTTTTATTTACTGTTTATATTACTTTGTCACAAATATTGAAAATCTAATATATTTCTAGCTTTCAAACTTCAGCAATTGCGCTTTTGTTTTATGCAAACAGACTAGGGACTCCATCTGCGCATTTCCAAAGTTTTATTTTCCAAGAGTGCCTGAAGTTATTTAGGTAGTACAAGTTCAAACCCACTAAACAATTTACAAATCCTGTTTTGAATACTTTATTATTTTTTTAGAGTATGCCTCCAGCAAAGAAACGTAATGAGTTCATCTTCGTTGTCGACTTGGCGTCGGACGAAACCTTCCTGCAAAACGCACTTGATCGAATTTTCACATTGAAGTCTCTGGAGACCAGAGGTCCAAAAAAGGACAAAACCAATGATCAGTTCCAGTTGATTGCCATGAATTATCCGCATCCTGACACAGATGGTTCAAATTACATGCTGATCAGTGATTTTGCAACACCAATGTACACTGACGGTGTCTTCAAATTTTTGAGTGAACATCTGCTCATTTATAAGGAGATGGACTACAAAGATTGTGATTGCAATTTGATCAGTGCCATTCAGTATGGAGGTGGAATGTTTAATGCATTATCAGATAAATTGCATGTTTCAACTTTTTTTTTGATTGTCATCAGTGATTTTAAAAATTTTCCAAACTCTCCTTATGATGAAACTGAAATTCAACAATGTGTTGATCTCATTTGTACCCTGAACATAAAGTTTATTGCTGTAGTGGATCAAGACATTTCCTACACTTATAATGACATGATTGAGACATGTAGGGAAGTTGGTAAGGTGATGGAAAGTATTCAAATTCCAAGGAGGAACAGTGCCATTGAAGCAGTTTGTTCAATTGCTCAACAAACGAATGGGATTGTGACCGGGGAAAAGCTTTGTAATTACCGTTTATATCCGTTATGTGTGCCAATTTGTTATAATACTTTTTACAGTTTTGAACTTTGTGACCTTCTTCGCCAACCCAGTGTCTAAACAACCTTGGAATACGTCCCTCACTCTGGGGAGTTACTCTTACTCTACTGTTACAACAAAACTTACTGAACAAGCAAACAGTTTCTTAGGCAAAAGACTGCCGATTCGCCAATCTGCCTATCGCCAGCCGCAGACGGTCAACTTGCAAGATGTTGACATCTTGGCTACTACATCTTCTGATGCAGGACAACAGATCGCTGAAGGGGATGTGGCCTTGGTGAAGCTCTTCCACGGTCATGCGCTGAACATTCCTGCAGATGTGCGTGCCTTTGCGAAGGATGTCCCAGCCACGTTTAAGATTCTTGGTTTTATTGATGCCAGTGAAATGTCGGAAGTATGTGATTTTCGACTTCTATTTTTCTATAATGTACAATGTAAATTATTAAATTTATTATTTTATAGTTATACTACGGGGGGGACGAGTCCTTTGCCGTCAACGCGCGTGAAGACAATCCTCGCGCGGAGCATTTCGTGGAATTAGTATTTAAAATGATCCGACGAAAGAAATACGCCATCGCAGCAAGGGTATATTCCAGAGGGAAGTCGGCCAGTGCGTTTGTGCTGATTCCCCAACCGGAAGGCTGGTTGTTGATGACCCACCTATGCGAGGGCGCCTTACGTGTTCTGAATCCGATCGAAGTGGACCATACTTATGTCGATGAAGAATCCCTCTCTGAAGGGATGCTGGCGTTACGACATCATCTTATTAAGAATAACGCTTTGTTCCACCCATGCAGTTCGTTGGGGACTGGACAAATTCGCGTTTGCAATAATGTGCGACGCCTTTGCGGATATAACAAACATTTATTCAAACCGGATGAGTTGACAGTTGGACTGAGCCACAGAGACAAGGATTTGATCAATAATATGTTTGTCCCAACATCTTCAAAGACTGATAAACCCGCCGTTGAAGAGCCTCACCAAACCAACGACATGGAGGAAGATTGGTAGACAGGAATGGATGGACACAAACATATTTTATCCTTTACTTTTATACATCTTGTTCTTAAATTGTTCCATAAGTTGTCTGTTATCATGTTGTTAAGTTATATAAAAAGTTATATAAAAACTTAGTGGTTGAAAATATTGAATAACGATAACATAATAACATAACATTTTTGCAAACATTGACCATTTAGGCATTTTAAAATTGCCTATAGATTTTAATAAAGAATTTTTTACATGACAATCAGAGATCAGAATCACAATTTTGTGTTACTGGTTTTCGATTCAGAATTAAATATACTTTCAGAATCAGACATCAGAATTGAAAAAAAATCCAATTATTACAAAACCTGCATTTTCTGATTTCGTCCAAAAAAAGGCAAAATATTTCTCTTTGTTATGCTTAAAATTAAAAGTTGAAATTTTAAAATTCTGAATTAGAATTCTATATAGATAATTTAAATCATTTAGGTCCTTGTTGTAATGTTTTTGACAAATATGTATTTTGCTCCAGAATACAGTTGTTCTGCCGAAATACAATTTTTTTTTAAATTAAAATTGCAAATTGGGTATAAACGGTCAATGTTAGACAAAAATGTTATTTAAATAAATGTAGAATTAAATTATTGAATCCGAAATCAGAATTTAAAAATTCCATCTTTTGCCTTTTTATAACAAAATCGTTTATTTCAGCAAATTTTGATTTCGGATTAGAAAATTGAACTAAAAAATCTGCTATTTTATAGAGCATTATCATGTCATGAAGAAAATGCAAAAAGTTTCGCCGTGGCTCTTATAGTCTCCGAAGAAATCACGTCGGAAAATTGTTTTTCAATATTTCAAAAGAAAATATTTAAAATCTTACCCTTTGTAGAATTGTTTGCCGGCCACAGTTTTCCGCATTTGATTATTACTAATAGTTCCTGAATTATCTCACTGAATCGCACTGAAGTGTTGCTGGAAGTACACGTTTCACTTAAATGTGTCTACAAGGTAAATGGGAAGTACTAATGAGTAAAACGTTATATTTAAAAAGTAATTAAGAACCCCTCATTACAATAGTACTACATATTAATTTTCAAAAATAATTTTAACCACTTGATTAAATATCAGGCGCCTCCGCCACATTTTTGTTAATTATTAGATAATTGTTGAAATAAACGCTTTGCCCTCACAAGTTATGGCACCATTTGCAATTTATTTGTTATGGAATCATTTAACAACAATAATTTGTGACAGTAAAGCATTTACTTTGATAATTCACCCTTTCGTAAAACTATTATTTTTCAATTAATTATTTGAATTTTGAATAAATTAAAAGGATATATTTTTATTTCAGTTTATGAAAGATTGCAATTATCTAAATTAAATATTTTAGTACATTAATTTAATTAGATGTTTAGTTTAGAAGATATCCACATACGTGTAAAACTATCAAGAACACTATTAATTTCTCAAGAAATAAAAATAGAAATTTTTAAATTCAAATTTCGGTTTCCGATAGCTTGCTGATTTTAAATTAATTTATTTAAGAACAATTTTCCCTTAGCACTCATTTAGACCCTATTGACAATTTTAAAGAAAAAATTGTCTTCACACAGAAACGAATTGAGTAATAGTGATTATTACGAAAACGGTACGCCTTAAAACAAAACTTTAAGATAAAGTTTTCCTAATTTCCCTTTCATCAATATTATGTAATCATCTATATATATAAAAGAAAGTCGTGTTAGTTACCTTGCTTAGAACCAAAGAACGGCTAATCCAATTTAGCTAAAATTTGGTGGAGAGGTAGCTTAGAGCCAGGAGAAGGTAATGGGATACTTTTTGAAGTGAAAACTTTTCTAAAAAGGCACTAAACGACACTAAAAAGAGACAAACATATTTGGGTATATGGCTTATCTTGCGGGAGAATAAGAGAACGCAAATACAAAGTTTTTTATTATACCCGTCTCCTCTTTGTGCGATGCTTCGTAGCTTCCCCCCCTAAGCATAGACGTGTGTATGTGTGTACGTGTGGGTTAAAGTTGACCGGTTGATGTTTTTGTTTGGAGAAGGTTACTAGGATACTTTTTGAAGTGAAAACTTCTTTAGAGAACACTAAACGACACTAAAAGGAAACAAACATATTCGCTTATATGGTTTAGCCTACGGGCGAAAAAGAGCACACAAATATAATGTTTTCTATTATCTCCCTCTCCTCTTTGTGCAATTCGTAGCTTCCCCCTAAGCATAGACGTGCGTGGGTTTGTACGTGTTGGTTGAAGTTGCCCGGTTGATGTGTTTGTTTGAATAAGATTTAATAAGTGTAGGATACTTTTTTTTAATACTTTTTGAAGTGAAAACTTCTTTGGAAGATACTAAACGAGTTTTCTCCGTCTCTTCTTTGTGCGATGCTTCGTAGCTTCCCCACTCAACATGCGGCGACCAAAACGATCAATTCTTATCCGACAAAACCGTAATGCAACTAGGATTGGAAGGATTGCGAATTAAAGGACTGAAGAAGAACAAAAAATTGCACGTGAAAAGCGCCGTGTTAGTATGACTCGACTTCGTGCTTCTCAATCACAAGAGCAAAGCGAGGCGGAACAAAGTTTGCCGGGTCGGCTAGTAAATAAATAAAAGGATTTCATGTCAATATATTTTAAATAAATAGTTCGACCCTGTGTTCCTCAGTAAATAATTTAAAGAAATAATTCGTCGCCATTCTAGGCGCAAAATTTAAACATACGTGTACGTGTACAACGGGCATAATCTGTGGATTGGAACAATATGAAAAAACGCCATTCCATAAAGTACAATGCAAGAACGAATCTGAAAACATTAAAATAGGTGAAAAAATAATTGTTTAACAAAAATATATATTTTTACTAAAAAAGCATCCTTTCAAAACCTCATTGCCTTCTTTGAGATTCATTTAATCAACTAGTCACACACAGCAAAGGAACATGGACCTTCACTGCCCGAATAAATGCATTTGATCACTTAAACTAGAAGTCTAATTAAAATAATATTCTAATATGTTTGATTTATATAATTGTTCTCTTTCTGAATCTGACATAAAAACTTTATATTTTTATATATTAGAAAATGTAAATAATTAATTAAAATATGACGGAGGAGCTTGACATTTTGGGAAGTGGTTTAATTTACTAATAATATCATTGTATACAAAAGGAAAAATTTTAATACAAATTATAGATATTGAAGAAAATATAATATTAATTTACGTTTTATTGAGTCTCATACAATTAAGAAAGTAGTTGTTCAATTCCACAATTGTTAGTTGACGATAAAAATTGATGTTTCATTGTTTTTGTTTTCGGAATTTCACGGAAATTATTTGCAAAGTTCGTACTTATCTAAACATTTACTGCAAGTGGCTGACTTCTATTAAGTTACGCTTGAAACTAATAAAAATATTGTAAAACCGTCACACGTTTTGGAAACATTTGCATTCCATCGTCAACATCGTGTTTTCGGCATGCACCCATGTTGCGTCCTTGTTTCATTGGCCATGGGGAATGTGTACTTCGTCGTTCAGTGTGTAAGTACCGATTTCATACTTACTTCCTTGTTGTTATATTTTATTATGACTCCTTGATAGCAAATATGGACAAACATAAAGGGTTCAAGTACTTTTCGGACGTGATTCTAATATTTTTTTAAAAGGTCGTCCCCAAAACAATATTTACTAATAAATGATGTCAGCAGACTTTAATTCCCTTTGTTTTTGAAGAAATTTGTTGTTATTGAAACATAATAGAAACATCTAGATAACATAAATTTACAGTTTTTTTTATGGCACACGTAGCAATGGCTCTTATGTAAGTTCAACTATGAACTTAAAAGGAATCAATTAGCGAATGGCCAGGCTCTGATGGGTTCTAAGTAGGGAACAATACGATATTGTCATACAGGTGCCACTCGCCGCATTCCAAGCAAACTGACTATCATGATAAGTAAATTACGATCTAGATAAATCCGATCGGAATCGAGTACGGTTTATTGTGCAAACATCGTCGAGCGTGCCATAATCTCAAGCGTAATAGCTACTAATAATTAATGTGCTTCATTTCCATTTTAATCTAATAGCAAACACGCGTCGTCGATTACAACAATGAGCAAGAGTCCGAATTACAATAAAAACGCACTTGACGGGTAATGGAGCAGCAGTAACACGTGAAATTTGCACGGAAGAAATGCATTGCACGCCATCATGAAATGATCAAAATTTACCTTAAAACTGGATTCGCAGTCAACCGGAAATAACACTCCAAACACTTGACAACTTCGATTGATCAACCAAACAAAAAAAAAACTAAAGAACTAGTTGAGAACATATTCCATCATCCCACCTGTGAATAACACATACTTCATTTATCTATAGGTAAATTAAACAATTAATCTTCAATCTGATATGATTAGGATCAAGATCTGATTACGCGGATAATAGAATCTCGATTTTTTCTGCTGCCTAGAGCGTCGGATTCAGCGTCGAGGTGAGTTCGTGATAGCGCCACGCCGCCGGGACGCAATTATAACAATCGCGCGCCTATTATCAGTCGGCGGGTGTATAAAACGCGGCGCGTCCACCAAACACACGACAGTCACAAATTCGTAGCTTGACCGTGAACGCCGCGTACAACAGCAGCATTCCACGCGATTACACTCGCGGTCGAGCGAAAGTAGGAAGCCCCACACGTCGATGCAGTCGCCGATTGCCGATTTACATAAATAAACAAATGTTACAATCAATTAATTAACGACCGTGCCGATGCGAATTGAATTTTAACCGGTTCGGCGTTAGACTCGAAAACCTGTCACCCAAATTGATTGATTGACGTGCGCGCCGATTGTTGCTTCATGCATGAATAAAAAGTGATTAAAGAAAGAAAATTACGGCAGTGCAATGGTGCAAGATACGAGGAAAACGAAGCAATTCGAGCACGACGTGGAAAAGAAGCGCGATGATGAAATTGTTTACAGAGGCAAGTCACATACAGCTTACTAATTCATGTTTAAGTATTGTTTAGTAATTAAAATGTAATTTGTGTGCGCCATCGAATGTTAATTGTGCTGTTACCTCATTGAAAATCACTAACAACACCATCAAAACATCGAATTCTATAATGCTTGCTCAAAAGTTAATTTTTTTCGAATAATACAGTCAAACTGTTAATGAATGCTTTGAACTTGAACTGCAACCAGTGAAGAGGGCTTACATAATTTGTTATTCATCTCAATTCTGCCATAGAGCACATAAAATCGTAAAATCAATGTTATTCATCAAATTGTTTACGAAATTGAGCGTCACATCAATTTCTCAGTAGTTGCACAAACACTTATGGCGCGTAATTGTTGAAAACAATGCAATGTATAAGATTTTGTGCGCAATTGTGCCACAAAACCGCTTATTAATTAAGTTTATGGCAATCCGCAGAATTTTTATACATAAAACTATCTCTTACCTGATGAAAAATAACTTTACATGATAAAAATTTATCTGATAACTCTTTAATACGTAAGTGCACCGTGATATGATATCTCAAAACAATGCAAAGTACGTTTTTTAAATTTTTTTTTATTTATTATTGCAATATTAAAGTTGAAATTAAGTCGTATTAAACTTTACATTTCTCAACTGTGTATCGATTAACGATGCAAATGTTTAAGCAATTAATCTATTAATTACTTGATCTGGGCGCCTTGGTTAGAAATGTAAACATTTCCACATTTTACTCATCATTTCTTGTCATAAAATTGTGTATTCAGCATGAGTAACTAAATAATAGAAAATATTATTATTCAGTTGTCAATTAACTTTAATTTCTTTCCTTTTCGAGCACGCGTTTTGAAGGTGAAACTCGAATTATAAAAACTACACATTCACATGCGCGGTGTGACAACAATGAGTGTTTTGCGGTCAAAATTAATGATAATTGGCTAGTTAACTGGCTACTTATCCGAGTGATTTACATAAAACTACGTGAAATCATCAATTTTTTAATTGCACGCAGAAAATCTTGCACTGTCTGTGTCTGCGTCAATAAGTTCCTTCACGCATGATAAGAGCGTTATTACCGGTCATGACACGAATGCTCTTATCGGTTACTTTTTATTTTCGTTATTTTAACGCGCTCATTTTTTTATTGATATCTGCTTCGCAGTTCGCAATTAAACGTTTTTTCCGTCGCGCTGTTTCATCATGAATGCCTGCGGCCAGAATATAAAAATCAACAAAGTCAAAGTTATCATTCCAGTAAACTACTGACATAAAATTTTCCATTATTTGTATGATATTGTTTGACATAATGGGAAAGAATTGTGCCATTGAGATTACTTGAACTTTTTACCCTCCATCAAGCGTGATTGAATGAAAAGTAAATACTGATAAATAAATTATGGCATGGACTTATCAAAGTATCGCCAAGTCGGCGGTAATAATAATTAAACGGAATGCGCCCGGTGCAATGACAGTGATTCGGTATTTAAGTGAATTACCGGATGGATCACAGCGCGGTTTACTCACCTGACCTGACTTAATTGCGTGCGCTGTAAAAAATCCAATAAAACCGTAATCATTTTTATGGACACTTCAGGACGTAGTTTCCTTATAGGTTTTTGTTCTTCGAAACTGACATTGCAATTACACAATAATTATTCTAGATTCTCCACTGCGAAATCATGTTAGAGGGACGATTTACGAGTTCGCGTGTACGCGATGTACGAAATTTAAAACAATGTTAAAACCGTGAACAATGTCAAGTTCAATTTGGGCGTCATCACTATTCATCCATAATCAGCATATGCACTTGTACATTAAGTATATGCGTTGAAATAGTTGCATTCGTCATTTCATGCCATGTTAGCATATTTCAGATTGTGTACATATATTTCTGCACGTTGCGGCGTAATAATTTTGAATATACAAACAATTAAACATCTGTTTATGTCACTCACCCTTTTGTTTCTCCTTACAGGACCCACGTTCGGCGCGCGGCATGTCCAAGTGGTCCTTCTGTTCTTCCTGGTGGGCATCGCGTATTTTCTCAGGGTGAATTTATCGGTCGGCATCGTCGCCATGACAGATCCCACGGTTAATCCAGGAATCACGGTAAAAAGTCTACTCTAAATTCAAATCGCTTACATTTCTGTTATTTACAAAACCTGTTTTCAGACATACGACTGGTCCGACAAGAGTGTGATCCTTTCGTCCTTCTTTTGGGGGTACGTTTTGCCACAGGTTGGCGCTGGTCAGATGGCGAAGAATTGGGGGGCCCGATGGGTGCTCATCTGCGCCATGAGCATCTGTTCCCTTTTCACAGTCCTGATTCCCATTATGGCTCCACTGGGATCCTACGGTGTGATGATTTGTCGAGTCTTTCAAGGTTTCTCCCAGGGATTTTTCTATCCCTGTATACACAATCTGCTCAGTAAATGGGTACCGGAAGGCGAGCGCACGCGGATGGGCACATTTGTATACGCGGGTGGACCATTCGGGACTGTATTAGCTATGCCGGTCACCGGGTGGATTTGTGCCAGTAGTCTTGGCTGGCCATCGGTGTTCTATATATTCGGCGGGGTGGGTTTTGGGTGGGTTGTCGTCTACGCGTTCCTAGGTACCAATAGTGTGTTCGATCACAAGACGATCTCGGAGGAGGAGAGGGAGTATATTAAGATGTCACTTGGTCATGGCGACAAAGATGATCATCACGTAAGCAAAGCAAATCTCTTGTTTACTAGTAAAATAATTCATACCGGGGGAATATTTCAGGAAGCAGCTACTCCGTGGAAAGAAATCTTTAGGTCGATGCCGGTGTGGTCCATTATGATCGCGCATTGTGGTCAAAACTGGGGCTTTTGGACTCTGCTTACGGAAATTCCAATTTATATGAATGGTGTTTTGAATTTCGATATCAAAGAGGTACATGGCATCAATGAGAACCTCTCGACTTTTAAATAACATTTTGTTTGATTTTCTAGAATGGATTATTATCAGCTTTGCCCTATTTCGTGCTTTGGGTGTTGAGTTTCTTCTTCGGCGGGATCTCAGATTTCCTCATCAATAGAAAAACAATAACCGTCGGGTTTTCAAGGAAAATTAATACCGTAATCGGCATGCTGGTACCAGCACTTGCGTTGACAACCTTGGGCCTTACAAGGACCACCGACTCGAAGGTAGCCATCGCGCTTCTTGTCGTCGCGGTGGGTGTCAATGCGGCTACGTACAGTGGCTACCAGGTTAATCACATAGACTTATCAGCGCGGCATGCGGGTACCCTGATGGGTCTCACCAACGGGGCGGCCAATGTGTTCTCCATTATTGCGCCCCTCGCTGTTCAGCTAGTAGTAACCGATGAGGTGAGGTGTCCTCGCATATTTCTGAATACATTTTAACATAATTTTCATCTGCAGACGAAGGTATCCCAATGGGAAATCGTTTTCTACGTCGCAGCTGCAATTTACATAATTTGCGCGGCATACTACTGTTATTACGGTTCGGGCAATCGTCAACCCTGGGACGCAGAGCCCAATAAAGACACCAAAGGTGATACTTGATCTTAAATTTGAATGCACTGTCACTTTAATTGGTTTCACAATCTGCAGTCCATTTTTTGACCTTCCAGGAAATGTTTTTGTGCAACAAAAGTTCTCCGTAACAAACAACCTAGACACTGCATACAATTAATTTGAAAACAATAAAAACTTGCACTAGCCACGCAATTGCTATAGAAATACGATAACAAAATGATGACTAAAATTACGCTTAAACTAATTCAAATCAATTTCAGTTTCAGATACAAAATGAGTCTGCCCAGGTCGGGCACATACTACACACGACAAGAAACAAAATACAGTAAAGGGACGAGGCGTACCTCAGATTACTAAATTAACAATTAATTTATATTTGACAATATATGAACCCAGTATTCTTTTGTATCTCGTCAATTCAATACACGCTGTTCGTAGGTTGTTGGTCATCTATGTTTCTTGTCGCCTAATCTGTGATGTGATGCTTCAAAGCATATTTGATGCATTTGTACATTAAACATGCATGTAAGTAGAAAATGTGTACTGTTATCGGATGACGAGCTGATAACAAAGTGATAATTTCGAAATCAAAGTCGAAAAAAACAAGCCCTACCAAAAGATTGAATCTTAGGATACGGTCCATGTAAAAAACAACCGTCTGTAAATGTATACATTGTAAATATGTCAGTAAACAATGTTGTTCATAATGTGAGTAGCTTTCATTATATTTACACTGCTCCTACGATGAATAAATCTGCTTGAATAAATAAGTCGGAAGAGACCTCTTCGGAAGCAATCAGTGGATATCGTTTCGAGTGCTATTGAACACATCAATTATCAATGTTTGTTACATTAATTATTGAACCGATCAAAAGCATTTTATCAGTTTGTTATACGTGACTAGAAAAACCAAACTAGTCCCTCATCGTTTTTTGATACTGTACCGCTTATCCTACGCTTAACTCCCTAAAGTGTATAATGTTTGTGGGTATAGGTTGCAAATCGTAATGTAGTTAATAAATACGTCACTAGTTTAGTACAATGCTAATTGATTGGTAAATGCACGCGTGCAAACAGACTCGCCGAAAATATTGCTTGTGTATTCGTTAATTAATTTCGACTCAGTGTGATGATGCAATTTGTGCGACTATCGAATATCGGAGTTGTACAAAAACGAGTTTGGAAGCAAGGCTTGATCAGTCAGCTGGAAAATGAAAAATCCAACACCTCGGCGGTAATAATAATTTAGCGAATTAATGCATTAATCAACGTCGTCTCGCTAGATATTTGAAACGTACTCGTAACATTTAAAGTCTTCTCTTATACAATTAACGATTCATAATAACCTTAGCATAGCAAAGTGAAGTATGTATTTTCGTAACGATGCGCCAATAAATTTTAGCGTGCATAGGTAGCTACGTTCGCCTGCATTGCGCATGGCTAGTTTATGAGATAATTACGCGATTAGATACGTTCTCAGCTAGCTTACTCAGGCTAGCGTTTAGGTGCAGTTGAATTTTAATCTAGTTCATTGATTGAAACTGATTGGTGTTTCTCGCCCGACCAATCTACCAATCCTAACTAGATTTGTAATGAATATAAAAATAGGGAGCAACTTTCGACCATTTCCTCCTCTCTTGACACGCACTGTCGTCAAACGTACGAAAATAAAAAGGAACTTAAGCGTATTAATAAATAAATGATGTTCTTTGGTTTGGTAAAATTTGTTCGAGGTATGGCTACGATTCGAGTAAGCAATTCCGGCTCGCGTCTTGAGTATCATTCGTTAAATCACTTCCGAGTATCTATCGGGCGCTGTGCTGAATGGACGAAAAATGTTGGCAAGTAGTGCAGCGTTCACCGCCTACACGGTGGTGCCGTACGTATTGAAAACGACGCGCGTGCTATCGCTGTCTAGAGTGACGTCTTCAGGACTGGCGAGGTCCACGCGCACGCTGCCCGAATTGTTGCGTTTACGCTGGCCCCAGTTGCTCAGCGTCCATTGGTAGACGCCGTCGGCGGAGGCGCAGTCATTGGTGTTCACAATGGCCGTGTTGGGTGTATCCACTGTCTCGGAGCTGGAGCTGGTCGTCTCCACGTCGCCATCCCGATATCTGCTGCTGAATGCAGCGCTATCGTCTGGAGACGGATGACTCTCCTCAATGCTGCGCAGAATGCTCTGGCAGATCTCAGTCTCCAGAGGAATCGGATTGTCCGTGTCGCGGTTGTAGATCGTGACGGCGATATGCGTTGGATGAGGCACCGGCAGCGGGATTAGCAGTTTGTCAGGCGAGTACGGCTTGGTAGTTTTCTTCCACGGCATTCTCAGACTGGTGGTTCTTGTGCTTCGCAACGAGTTTAATGCAGAGGAAGACTCCCTAACAGCAAACAAACAATTAGAATACTAACTAATGTTTCTAATTTTAAACCTACATTCGTTTTTCGGCTTTCTTGCCAGTTGCTGTGAGCTTGCTTCGCGGGTTAAATGCAGACACCTCTAAATAAGGTGAATGCACTTGAATGTTCCCCCTGGGCATGTAAACATTCCCGAGAAGGTCCGGCCCAGCTGCACCTAGCTGCGCGCTATGGACCATCTCGGTGTAACGGCTAATATCCGCATTGGGGTGCGGGTCCAACCGGAACGAAGTATCGGTATGATCCAATGGTGTGAGGATATCTAAACTGAATAGCTCCGTGTAGAGAAGACTTGCCAAGCCGGCCCAATCACCCACTGAGAGAGCATGGTCTTCCCAAAACTGCTCCTCACTACAGCAGAGTTTTGGAAGGATGTGACTGGGATAAAATCTCTCCAACATCAGAGCTCCCTGCTGGATGGCAATCTGAACAGAATCAGAAAAATCACTAAACAAACACTCAATAATTAAACATTTAACCTTTATACCTTTAATTCATTGGTAGATAATTTGATCTTGGCTTTGATGCTTGCATTCAACCCCGTTTGAAGGTCTCGTCGACGTCGTTCGAGTTTCTCGTGCAGCATTGCGATCAAATCGTGACCCTCTTTCTCCAGTGTTTTGTACGGACCATTTTTCGCAAGTTGGATAGAGAAACTACCAAAACAAGCCTCTACGAAATGTGAGAAATCTTTCTGTGGTTGCACGATGCGGCTCTCAACCACTGCCTGGTAGGCGGCTAGTTCATCCAGCTCCATTTTCGCTTCAAAAGCAGCCAGAGCTTGCTCCGGCGTAATTTGGAAGTAATAGTCGGAAGCCAGACCGGGACCAGCAATGCGTTTCACCACGAAACTGTCGCTCGCGGGTATTCTGCCGCGCTTTTTGATTAACCCATGAAAAATTGCGGCGTCCCAGAGTAGTCTAAACCAATATCTAGTTACTCCTCCGGCTAGGATGATCAGTGAAACCAACGGACACACAATAACAGCGACACAAATCGCCAATATCGGTTGAATACAGCCCTGGATTAAAATATTCCATATAAGCGCTTCCATCAGGACAAAAATGCGATTTCTTTGTGGCTCCGGACTGTCCAAATCGTAGATCAGACCGTTCGTAAGCTGTACGCCCAGAGTTAACACCGGCATCCATAGAATCGCGGTCGCAGCGATGAAGAAACAACCGAGAATCACGATGAGTGACAGCAGTGGGAAAACAAACACCAGCCCAATGGTACCAAACAGTCCCTTGATGAAATAATTCCACACACGGTTTGTGTGCCGTGTGAGACCCTTCCCGATGAATCCCGTGTCCGGTTTAGTTTCGAAATGGGTGCGCGATTTTGAAATGTGCCGCCAGAGGCTGATCAAGCGCGAGCAGAGCGTTGAAGTGAGACTGCTCTTTCGCGGGAAGAGCGTGCCGTTCACCTGAGATAACTCCAAGTCTGGCATGAATGGTTCCAACAAGAAGAGTGCACGCAACCCGACTGGACTACACCAAGGGATCAGAATACCAAAGAAAAACATGGCGTTCCACGTCCAGCACCAGGTGCGATGGAAGTAGTTAAATGCGCGCCACATTGGCCAGCGTGTAGTGGTCGTGCGAACCACCTCCTTCTCAACCAGAAACACTGGTTGACTAGGATCAGAGCGTGGTGTGGTGATACTTGTCGCCTGACGCGATAAAACTGTCGGGACTACCTCGCTCTGACCCTGAAAATTTCGACGGATGATCCAGTTGATTGGCAACCAAATCTGTGTGGGCCAAAGGAAGTTCCTCGTCGGTGTTTTTACTTTGCGTAGTTCCCGAAGTAAAGCAGGCTCGCGTTCTTTCATGAAAGCAAGATCCCTGTTAAGAAAGTATATAGTCTGTGCGAGTTTTTGTTGTTGGCAGAGTGCGAGAGCTTCCTCATGCGCGCTCCACTGATGCTCAAGACTAAACTTCAACTCAGCGGCGCCAAGACGCGACCTCAACCATGGACTAATACGACTTAATACCGGATGGTCGGTACACAAGCGACTTTTAACCGCTTCCTGGCTTTTGTGCAAGCGGCGCTGAACGTTTTCAACAGCGCGATGCATCAAAACCACGCTCTGTGCTTGTTCCACAAGCAACGAGGCAATTCCATCGCCCAGTGCGTTGATTTCAGCGTTGGTGAGTATCGAGTTGTAAACACGCTGAAGATACTCTTTCATTACAGCTTCATTGACTTCACGTTCGATGTCCTCGTCGGGTAATTTTTGTGCGCGCAGTTCGGCAATGAGACGTTCGCGGAAGTGTAGAAACCAACCGCGAGTCTCCCGCTCTAAGATTCCAATAAGCGTTGGGAGTGTTTGACGCATCAAGTTGCGATCCCACAGCCGTAGATCCAGCTCACCGCCTGCAGGTGTTAGGAAACGATAGGGAAGTGACGCTGGTGACTGAGAACATTCTCGTGCTACTTCAAACTTTTCTGTGGCAGCGCGTCGTAGTTGTTTACGCACGTACAGACATAACATCTCTAGGGAATCTTCATTTTCAGACTAAAAATTAAGTAGAAATTAAAAATCACGCATTTCTTGAAGTAAAGTGAAATCAAACTTACTCGACAAACTAATTCGGCGACTAAATATTTACTCCGCTCCTCTCTTATCTTAGCGTCTAAATTATGCGCCTGCAAACTTGGTATGCCAATAAGAACATCCAGAATCCTCAATAGACCTTCCAGTAAAGAACGTAAAGCTTCCGAGACCGAAAAAAAGTGCGAAAACATGCGGTTTTTCGCGGTGACAAAGAGAAAACGCAACGCCAGAGCCATATCATTCAACAGTGATTCCTTGCTTCGTTCGGTGCCTTTCTGAAGAAGCTGCGATAGTTTCCAGCGATGCTGCTGACCCGGAAAGTTCAGAGATTCCACTTCAAAATCCCTGTAAACGCACACGCTCGTAATAATCAATCCATAATAAAAGTAAACACAAAAACTGCGCCAAACTAAAGGCACAAACTCAAATCAAAGCACAGACACAAGAACATACCCTTTGCGTCTGATTGAGTCGAGTTGTTGATAGTTGAGCCGCTTTGGCTTGCCGTATTTATCCTTATGCAGGCTTTAGGGTTCAACAAAGTTCAAGATTGGGGAGTGTGTCATAAGTGGAAGTGAAAATGACACTTACCCACGCTCGCGAATGTACTCCAGCTGCTTGCCGGTGAGCTTACGCGTCTCACCCTTGCTGTCCACAGCCACAGCATCCAGCTCGTCGAAGGACGGCGTCACGAATAGATCACGCAGATGGTACTTGCACTTGGAACGGCCCAGTGAGCCGTCAGAAGGGACGTTTGATGTTGGAAACGAATCCATTTGTGCGACTGGACTGGGAAGAACTATTCAGACAAACAAAATTAATCAAATTCAGTTTAAGAAAAAAAAAGTATTATAAAAAGTAAGTATATTAGAGAAAATTAGTATTACTTACTTATAGGAAACGTTTTCCAGTGATACAAGAACTGCTCAGCAACCTGTTTGATGTTCTGCACCAGCTGCTCGACTTCAGGCGGGGCACCGACCAAATTAACCTCGAAGTTAAGCGGCTGGCGTTCGGGTTGCAATGCTTCGGGACCAAGAACAACCCCATCGTTGTTCTTCAATGGATAGAGGCTAGTCGGCCGCAATGGGTGCGTGTCACCGCCTCCAATCATCTGGGAGCGGAACTCCAATCGATTGGACACTGAAACATTTATCAATAAATGAAAAATAAGAGGAAACCTATCATATTATGCACTCACGTTGTGAAGAAGTACTCTCAGTGCGTTCACGATCGTGCACACCACCAGACTTGGACCGATGATGCCCAACATGCTTTCGCTCCCTCCCATGGTGGTGATGATGGTGATAATCGGCGGATTCTATACTCTGCCCGCTGCCTGAGCGATTGTGACTGGAGGAACCGGAGGAGCCGTGTCGACGATGACGGTGTGTGCCTCCGCCGCCGCCGCCGGAACTCGGCCTGCCACTCATTTCACCCGGCTGTGGCAGTTGTCTGCTGTCGACGATGTCTGCCGCCTATTTGTGACGCATCTGTTGAGTAAACTTTCTCATCGTCTAGTTTGCAATCACAAAAAAACACAGGAAGCATGTCTCGAGCACATGTCTAACTTTCTACATAGGACGCGTCGTTTTTAATTGAATTACTCGCGCTTTATTGGCGATTATCGCCGACGCAGGATTCATATTCGCGTGTTTGTTAAACAATGTCCGGTACGCTTGCCAAGAATGTGTTTAAATGCTTTTGCAGCGCAGGCCGCTGAACTGTAGCTGAAATAACAGTGGATATCAGTTCTAAACAAGGTGTCGGGTTACTCGCTGTGGTTTGGATATTCATTACCTGCCATAATATTACAATGACGAATAAACAAGCATGGATATTAAAGATTTAAAGAGTTTAAAGTGCAGTATTGACATCAAAGTGATTGTATTCGTGCATTAATAGACTAATAATTAGAGTAAACTATGCACATTGATGCACAAAGAGTACTTTAACATCCAAATCATCACGAGGGGAACAAATTTACATTTTATGTACTTTGTCGAATCTTAGCTCGAGCGGAGCGGAATTTTATGGATCAACGGCGACCGACACACACCCACCGATATTTAAGCGATTCATAATCGCGAGATTCGCGGTTTCTAACCTGATGCCCAATTAAATTAACACAAATATAGCCTACTTACATTGCGAGGATATATCTCGCTGCTGGTCCTGGAGTAAATTGCTGTCAAAAGGGGGCCTCTTCACTGTGGTCCGTGCAGCGGCGCTCCCCTAGCTGGCGGCAAGTAATCCGAGCGACACATTTTGTACTCGCACGCAAAGGCGAGGTGCCCGTGTCGCGCGTGTATCACAACCAGACTTCGATACACCACACCCCGAACATCCAACGCTGAAGGAACTCCCGGTGCGGCTTTGATCAGTACAGGCTGAAGCAGAACCGCGACTCCTGCTCCATGGGGTGGTCACTTCTACGTACGACCTTGGCGCGAAACATGACACAAGATAGGAGACGCTGCAGTCGATTTCTGCGCCTGCGGTCTGGATGGTCCATACTTTGATCGACTACTTCCGGCTAAGCGACTGATGCCGAACTCGGTGCGATTTTCAAATTTACAGGAACCCTAAGTTGCAGGAAGTTATAATTATGTTCTTAAATTATTTAATATGTAGAAATACACAATAAATGATTGTAAAACGAACAGGATGCAATCAGATTAGCATCTTGTCCATGATACCAATCTACACCGTATGCAATGTCATTGTGTTCTTTAAAATTAGACAAAAATCGTATTGGTTTAGTCTCTTCAAACTCAACAATCGACACTCCCTCAGCCATGCACGCTGTAATCAAACGATTGTGATTTACCGGGTGCCATTTAACTCGCCACACCGGTCCAGGCATCTTTGCTGAATCCCGCGGTGCTTTTAACATTCTTGTGTCCCATATATGGACGAATTCATCATAGCTGCCTGTTGCAAAAGTGTATTCACGACCAGCGTTTGAATGCATGCTGGTTACACCACAATTATGACTTGTGTTCTTTTGTTGCTGAGCAGTTTCTGTGTTTATTTGAATAAAAATAGAATCATCAGCACCTAAAACACATCGTATATTAAATTTAAACAGAACATAAGAAATTTCCGTTAAAAACAACCTGAGAATAAACATTTTGTATTCCAATAATCAAAGGCACCAATCCATGCTTCATATGAATGAAGTTTCCATGAATTTATCAGCTTTAAACCATCCTCCTTCAAGTGAAACAAATGCAGCATGCCCAAATTATCACTCACAACCAATTGTGGTTCTTTAGAGTGATACTTTCCTGTTGACCAATCAACAGACAAGAACATCCTGTCCTCTTCAGTGCTATGAGAATATGTATAACTCAACCATAGATGCAGTTTTGATTCCTGCAGTTTGTAAATATTAAGAGTGGCATGTCCTGTGGCAACTGCAAGAACTGGACAGTCATTCAGCAGATTATGGCACCATTTCTGGTCTAATACAGCTGCACATTTGACTGTTTGCAGACAATGAAGCTCCGTTTGGTACTCAAATAAGAGAATTTGTCCATAACGTGCACGTGGTGCATCACCTAAAAATGGAAATTATTGTTCTACTTTGATATTACATATATTGTTTGCGATTACTTACTTGTTCCATTGGATTTGTCTTCTTCCAATTGGTAATTTCCACACACAAAAAGACGTTGAAAAGGTGCAATTGGGCACCACTCGACTGAATCGGCACATAGTACCGTATCGTATGTAGTTACTAGTTGCATGTTTTAAATAAAACTTTTTAAGCATAAAAAATAAAAACTTGACATTACTATCACGACTCTGTATATTGAATCAAACCTCAAAACAGGCACCCTAACCTCCTAAGTTGTTTTTATTGCTGACAGAATGAAATCATCGACTTAAAAATGAACGTTATCCAAGAGAATAAGCTAGAAATCAGCTATAAACTTGAAAAAGAGTTGTCCAACTTGAGTCTGCTCAAGGAGAGAATTTCAAAAAGTGCACAAATTGCAAAGGGCGTTGATGGCATACTTAACACCTTCGAAGATCGTCTGTCACGACTCGAAGATACAATCCTCCCAGTCTACAATGAGACTGAAAACCTGCAAAAGTCGCAACACAGTCAGTATATAAATATCTAGCATTAAAACCTAATAAAACAAAATATTTTCAACAGATATTGATAGAACTATACAACTTCTTGATAGTGTTATAAGTTATTATGAAGTGTCAGCCAAAGTAGATGATGTCATTGAGAAGGGACCTGGAGTAGTCACTGATGCTGGTGTCAGTTTGAATATCTACCTCCAGTGCATGAATAAACTGGCAAGGGCTCAGAAATACTTTGAGAAACATATCCCTCAGAGTGTAGAATTGGAAAATGTGAGCACCTTGTTCAATAAAGGTAGTGACAAGCTAAACTTTGAATTTAAAGCCACCTTGGCCAAACACAGCAAGCCAGTGCTGCCTGGTGTGCTTATGATGATGATCAACTCAGATGAGGAGAATTCCAATGAGTATTTGATGCCTACGCCGAATTTCCCCGATCAATTTCATGCAGATCTGGTTTGTATGGCTGAATGGTTGCTGGATAATGGAAAAGATGAGTTCCTGACTGTGTACGGGATCGGCCGGGGTGCAATCCTCCAGAAGTCGATGACGATGTTAAAGAATCATCAGAGATCAGTCAGTGGTGGGAGTATGCATGGTGGATCGCCCATGTTTGTAAGTTTACTATAGAAAAAAACTATAATAAAAATTTTAATATTAATCAACAATTTTCGCGTTTTTGCAGCGAAATAAGTTCCAAAACCGACATGAAACATCCGTGCGTAGACCATCCACACGCCGCATGCAGAATGTCTTCGAAAAGAAAGCAAATAAAATCTTCCAGAGGGCATCCGCTACTCTGGAGCAGTCCACTGGGTTAACATTAAATGTTCGACGTATGTCTACACATTTAGAGGCGTCTAACGCCAATGATGAGATTGATAACGAGCAGGAAATGGAGAATTATCTTATGTCTGTGGTCGCGTTGCACAAATTAATGCAAATTGAACTTAGTATGATGAAAGACATCATCGCAGTCAACCATCAGCCAAGTGTTTTCGAGTTGATTGTACGCGATGCAATGGATACTATCGTACAAGATGGCGAGAATATTGCAGCGCGTGCGAAACGTTGCATAAATCGGCATGACTTCGCCGCCGTGCTTGTTATCTTCCCGATTCTTAAACAACTCTTGGTGCTCAAGCCGGACTTCGAGAAGACTGTCGAGGAGTGTAATTCCAATGTGAAGGCGAAATTCGAGTCCATTTTGAATACCCTACACACCACTGTAATCAAATTTAGAATTTTATATGCATTTATTATATTGTTGATGTGTGTTTTTCTCAGGGTTTGAAAGCTCTTGAGGATTTTATTGAATCATTGAGGTCCGATTCAGTTTCGCAACTTCCCCGAGACGGCACAGTCCATGAACTTACATCAAATGTGCTCATGTTTCTTGAACAATTATTGGACTACACCGATACTATCTCCCGGGTGTTGTCGCAGGACAGCAGTTATAAGAGTCAAGTCGAGAAGTTGAAGTGCAGTGACAGGAACAAAGCTTTCATTGGCCTATACATAAGTAAAACGGATTAAATCATATATTTTCAGATCATAATCAATCGTTTATTTCTTGTAGAGAAAGTTCTGGTGCAATTAAATCACACCCTGTTGAGCAAAAGCGAACAATACGGCGATCCAGCGTTGAAGGCGATCTTTCGCTTAAATAACAACAATTACGTGCTGAAATCGCTCCAGAGGAGTAAACTAATGGAGTTGTATCTTATTTCTGAGCCGAAATGCGAAGAATATTACTATAATTCCATACAAGATCATAAAAAGACTTATTTACAAAGGTAAATTGATGATTTGTTTAGGTTCTGTTAAGTCTAATACGAAACTTTTCATATTTAGCTGGAGTAAACTGTTGAATTATATTTCAATCGACGATGCACAGCTGTATCAACATGATAAATTGAAGGACAAGGAGCGTACAGCACTAAAAGAGAAGTTTGCGGTAGGTATTTACGGAATACATATAAATTATATGAGTCATTTTGGGAAACGATTTTTTTTTCAGGGTTTTAACAAAGAAGTTGAGGAAATTGGTAAGGTGCAACGTGGATATTCAATTCCCGATGTTCATCTGCGTGAAAGTTTGAAGCGCGACAATAAAGAATACATTATACCAAAGTATAATGCTTTCTTCAACACGTGAGTGTCATTATTGTGAGATTTACACATAAATATTCGCTGCGTTGTTATTTTTTAGTTTTGCGCGAATGCAGTTTACGAAAAACCCGGAAAAGTATATAAAATACAAGCCGGATGAAGTGGTGACACTAATCGACAGGTTCTTCGACGTTGCCGCTTAGAGAGATCAATACCGTACATGATTTCATAGGATATATTTATATTGAGCATTAATTGCAATTGTGGTGAACGCAATATAACTAGTAACACAGATCATATTTGTAATTGTTTAATTTTCATTTTGTGTGTAGTTGGAATAGTAAAACATTGACTTCAACGCGTGATAGATAAATTCATCTCTCCAAGAATCGCATTTCGCTTTGTTTTGATTTGAAATTTGTGAATTATTAAGCTTACCCAGGCGAGTGCGGCGCTTCGGTGCTGAAATACGGCGCTGAGGACTTGACTAGCAGCGTGTGGCACACGTCGCACACTTTCGAAGGGCGCTGATTGGGCCCGGAGCGTACAACATGCGTGAGACATGCACCGCAGAAGATTTGACCGCAGTGGCGGCAGTGCTCGCGGCGTTTATTCGCGAGGAACATGCCACGACACGCCGGGCATTCGTCGACGTCTTCGTCGTGTTGCCATCGTACCTGCGTATCCGCCGCGCGGATTTTCTCTAATTGCACTTGCAGGTTCTGCGACAATCGCACGAAGTCCTTCTGGACTGTCTCGCTGGTATCCAGCTCATGCTGCAATGATGCCACACGAGACCGCAGTTCCTGGTTCTTTGACTCGAAGATTTCCTTCGCTTCTAAGACATTGTTGTACATCTCGTTCTTTTCGTGAAGTTTAGCGAGTGCGTCCTTTTCGCGTGCTTTGTATTTTTCTAAATTTGCTAGGTAACTGGATCGGTCCGATATTAATTGGTCTTTGTAGCTTCTAAGAAACACAACAAAATAATAAAAGTGTGTAGGTAATACAATTTCAATACATACTTCATCTGTTCCATTTCTGTGACCAAACTAGTCTCCAGTTCCTTGGCGGATTGCTGATCACTCGCGATCTGATCCCGTAGGAGAATAATCTCACCACGTAGCTTGTCCTTTTCCTCCTCGGCGGCTTCCTTGCCGATCTTGGCAATGATTAAATCCTGTTGGAGTTTCAGCATGGCTTCCTGTAACTCCTCGACGGAATTCGGCAGATCGATGAATTCATTCTGTAGCACCTGCGAATGCACAGCGTATTTTCCTACCAAATGATCGTTTTCCTTTTGTAGGCGCTCCAACTCCTTCTGCACACTTTCACGATCAGTGGTGAGTTGTGCCAGCCATGCACGCATGCCATCCACGGCCTGATTGCATGTATCCTGCGCTTCTTTCAAGTCCTGTTCGGCACATTCCAGTCTCGTTGTTAATTCAGCGACGAGTTTCTTGTGTTCTTCTTTCTTTTCATTCCACTTCTCTTCCATATCCTTACGGAAGCCAATCTCTTTTAACAGGTCTTCCTTGTGTCGCTCGGCGGATTTCTCGGCTGTGAGTACTTTCGTTTCAAGAACGGCGACGCGTTTCTGTTCGCCAACGAGTTCATCTTCGTAATTCCGGCACATATCGCAGTTGGGTGTCTCTGTGGGCGCCACAACATCGCCCTGCTTTGAACGTTGAAGTTCCTCATCCGTTGCGCGCAGTTTATCCTTGAGGGCTTTGATTTCTTCCTCCAGGGGACCGATGAGTGTCTTGAGAAGTTCGTGATCTTCTTTGTGATCTTCATCCTGAGATGTGAAGAAATCCGCGCCGAGTTTCTTTCCGATCTTTTTCGTTACTGCACTTAAAACTAGACCTGGTGCTAGTGCAGATTCCTGAAAACCAAAAACATATCTATAGGAAGGTAATAACATAATAAAAAATATCTTACTTGTGATGTGTGATGTGGGGAGTGCTGCTTCAAATCATGAATCTGTCCCTCAAGTTGCTGAATCAAATATTGCAGTTTTCTCACTTCACTTCTTGATGTGCTAGACTCCTCCACAGTTTCTAAGAGAATAAAATATTAAAGGTTAAATAGTAAATAGCAGTAAAATCTTACCTTGAATTAATTGTTGTAAACTAGCAATTTCCTCAGCAGCCTTTCTCTTCTCAGTCTCCACATTTGTTTCAAGCTGTAGCCCAGCCACAACAAGCTGTGACTTGAGATCATCCAACTCTGAAGCAACCTTATCCTTCTCAGCTTTGATATTTTTCAATTCCTCTGTAAAATTTCCATGTAATGGAAATGTAACATCAACACAATACAAGTGTGTTCTTACCTTCCTTATGTAGAAAAAGTTCTTTGAGTTTAGCACGTTGTGTGTCGAACTCCACGCGCATATTTTCTTTCTCGCGTGTTAGAGTCGCAATCTGCAGGGCGTCAGGAGCTTCTACAGGGCATTCCTGCTGCACGCTGGCCGTGGCCGTCTCCACGTTATCCATTACACCGAATCAGTGGTTTGTCGGCATTGAACTGTTTCGAAAACGTCGCTAACGCAGCCAAATAGCAGGTGATAGACTTAGTTATGCCGTCAGTTCACCAAATAACAAATCGGTATTTGTTGTCTGCGTGCTGTTTGTTTAGCGCGACGATCCTTTGAACTGTGTTGTATCGAAAATAATTCGTATATCATATTAGATGATTGGTGATGAAGCTGGAGGTGATAAGTAACAAGCATGACGCATGCGTCACCATTCTAGTTCTTTTGATGTTATCTAGTGACAATATTAACAAAAGTTATTTAATTATTTAGATTAAAAATTAGTGTCATTAGGGTAATTTAACACTATTTATATGACTAGTAACGTGTTGTTTGCATGTTTTTACATATATTTTGAATAGTTCTAAAAAAATATTGTTTGAGTTATTGCTGCTGACTGACAGTTCTTGCGTCTAGGGACTTTTTGTTGTCGTTCACAATGGCATATTTACTTTCTGCCTGTCGTCATTCTCGCATAATGGCATTTAGTTCTTAAGTGGTGCGAGTCGTGCTGCGAATCGTGGGGCTCGCGCTGGACGAGATCCCTTCGAACGCGTCGAACATTTCATAGTGACAGCGTACAGTGTTGGGGGATTTCCGCGGAAACGACATCCGCGTCCTCGCCATGCGAGTGGATAACGTGCGCGTTTGATGGGCAATACGACCGGACGACGGACGAGTTGCGTCGCCGAGACGGATTGTGCGGACGGCACGTACAGGGCCATACGACACCAGCAGGTGAGTGCGAACTGTTTCCCGTGACGCGTAACTGCGTTGCAATACCTCACATACAACGAAAACAATCGACGATCGGTCGCCAGATCTACATACCTTTTCACAATCTACGCACAAGCTGTGCAGTAAGGAGTGATTCGTGCGGTTTTCTTAATGCGTCATTCACACGACCAGCACGTGTACACGTCCTGCGTATTAATAAATTAATACTCATTCTGTTGTTGTTGTTGTTGTTGGTGTGCAGATACACTGCGTTGAGTCGCCAATCGCATCATCGATACGCTCCTCGTTCAGTTCGTTGTTCAAGCAGGGTTCGAAAAGGAGGTGAGTCAAGTCGCCTGCTTTGTTCGCTGATTTTCACGTTTTCGACGTCAGTGATTCGTCACGAACAGATCTCATGCATGCATGCGTTTGTTTAAAATTAGAAGCGCACTCGGAATCAATATTCTGCTGACTCCAGATACAACATGTGATAACATATTTAATGTTGCAGTAACAGCAGCACCGCCAGCAGTAACCATAGTTACGAAGTGGAAACGTGGCCGGTGAGCCAAACGGAAACTCTGTTCCTGCCTCTCTTCCCGACGAAGGCCCACCAGAAGTCTCAAGCGTTCACATTCGCTGGTGAGCTCGCCGACGGTGCCTTTGGTAAGGTGTGCAAGGTGGTCGCACATGATCCGAGCGAATCATATGCTATTAAAATCATATCCAAGTCAAAGGTAACTACTTACTGCTCAACCAGTGATTGTTTCGGGTGTTTATTTAAGACCGCTTGCAGGTAATCGAGGAGAATTTAGTCGGATGCATTCTTTTGGAGTCTGAAATCCTCAAAGCTGTGGGGCATCATCCGTTTATCGTGCGTTTCGTTGATAACTGGCAGAGCAGGAGAAAATTGTACATTTGTAAGTCGAAGTTTAAGATTTAAGCATAAAAATCCATGTTTTGCTTCAAATTCTTCGTGTATTCTCATTGGATGCTGTCTTTTCAGTGACGGAGCTGGTTCCGCATGGTGAGCTGTATGGTTTGCTTCAGCAGCACTCGATTTTCCCCCTGCTAGTTGTGCAGTTATACGTGGCGCAGCTGGCGCTTGTTCTCGACTTCTTGCTCAACGCCGGCGTCATCTATCGCGACCTAAAGCCCGAAAACCTTCTGCTCGACGATCAATTGAATCTGAAAGTGATCGATTTTGGCTTCTCCAAGTGGTTGGCGCATGGCGCACGCACCCGCACGGTTTGCGGCACGCCGAAGTACATGGGTATGCACGCTTGATTGATCTTTTTGCGCGTCTCGCGTTTGTTAGGCCGTCCGCGGCGCCCGCACAATGAACGCACGCTCGGAGACGTTCGAGCTGACGATGGAGGGGCGGCAGGTGGACGAGGCGGTCGCCAGCATCTTCCACACGGTGCTCTTTCATCGGTCTCTAGGAAAGTTTTACTACAACGACGACGAGAATTACTCGGTGGGTACGGTGGGCTACACGGACGTCGACTGCGATTTTATTGACTTGACATACGTGTGCTGCACGAGTGGGCGTCTGGATGCGACGCTGCGTCGTGAAATCAGTTGCTTCTCGGAGCTGCTGCGTGGCAACGAAGGCGCTGGCATGGGTCAGATCAGCCTCGAGTTCTTCCAGAAGAAACCCTCACGGTGGTTGTGGCAAGAGGAGCAGATCCCTTGGGAGGTGTGGACAGTGCGTCTCGAGTTAATCGCACTCCAGAACGAGGACGAGCGACAGGTGTGCCGCGAAAAGGTCGGCGAACTACTCACGGATAAGATTCTCTATATCACCGAGGTGATGAACCGCCACGACTACCTGCCGAAGATGCCCAACCGCCCTGAGCTTGAGTTCATCTTTGACACCGGCTACCAGGACGTGCAGCCGTATCTTTTCAAGCTTAACTACAGCACGTCCGGCCCGCCCTCCAGCTCGATGGGTTCTACGATGAAGAAGCTTATCAAGGAGACGCTTGACCTCTGAGCGCCCGTGCACTCATCCCACACCAAAGACACATGCGCGCTCCTTACTTAACTAAAGAGTTCTTAAAACGCTGTAAGTTGTGACCAACAATAAACAAAAAAAAAACGCTGGCTGCAAACTGCGCTCCGATGTGGGTGCCCAGAACTTAAGATTGATGCGCGAGAATAGTGAGTTTTTACAAGTTTAACATAGGTAATGTTTAATTTACGATAGGAGTTTTCCGATTTGCTTGCCTTTGGTTGGATTGCATTTAGCACTTGATGATTCAGCGGATGAAAACAATAAGGTAGTCCTAATAAGTGTCTTTGAAGAAGAGAGGGAAGAAACCTACGTGTATATTTACTGATCTTTTCTTCGTAACCTAACTATTTACTGACTGTAAATAACAAATTAGTGGAAGTTATTTTTATTATCTTAGAGCGCACTCAGCAGACAGCTACACATACACAACATGCGTACATTTGCGGGCGGCGCAGCACATGCCGAGAATCAAAAAACGTGTTTTGTACTGTATGGCATCCAATATGTAATATATGTACAAGTCGAATAGATGGACGGACATCTCAGAATTCGTAGATCTAGTTTTTGTGAACTCGGAGCACTTAATTATCGTAACGTGATACAATGAATATATAATAACGCTAAATCTAAATCTAAACACACAAAGAGATATGCAGAAAAAGTATAAATTGTGTATTATATAAATATAGGTTGAACGTTGTTGTGATTCGAGACGAATTCCGATTATTGTAAATTTACGATTACAATAAACCAACAAATGCATAGCTGATTACATATTTATAATGATAACGACCACGAAGCGCGCATTAAAGGTAAGTTTGTTTTGTTGCAGCGCCAGAGATTTGGTCGGGCCAGCCGTATGGGCATGCGGTGGATTGGTGGTCGATGGGGGTCGTCGCTTGCCGAATGTTGACCGGGCAGGTAAGATGCAAGCCTCTCAAGTTTCTTGACCCCCCTTGTTTGTATCGCGAAAATCCGCCGGGGTAATTATTGTCGTTAAGTTGTTTACGGCGGCATGCAGGAATCTATCATTATGAAAGTCATCGAGGTGTGAATGATGCGGTGCGCTAATATGACGCACAAATAAACAATTTACCTACCTTGTTAAGGTCCTTGCCTTGAGCTCATGCATTACTAACATTACTTTTGTTGATCAAATTTTTGCATTTCATGCATGACTGTTTAATATGAAATTGAGAAAATGGATGTAGAGTCAGAAACCAGTGCGCTTTTTTTTTTTGAAAATATCTTTTTATATAAAATCGTAAAGACATCAATACAATAGTTAATAATTAATCAATTAATTAATACTAGTAGTACAGTAAACTAAAAAAACGAATGCAATTTCGCCCGTTTTCCTTCTTCGTTCCGACTCTGGATGACTTAATTAATATGCTTAATACAAAAATTAAACGCAACTCGAACATTATTGATGACTGCACTCGTAATTAATTAATGTAAAAAAAAGATCCGCCTGATTGCAGTAAAAATGATTGACGGAATTCATAAACATTATAAACCAGTAAAAGTAAAAATCTTACTAAAATACAATTAACTGTTAACTAAAAGAAACAAAGTGACACCTGTGAGATGTCCATGGAAGTCAGAATGTTATTGAGCACTTAGTGGGTGTATATTGCGAGTCTCTTAGCGGGTGGTCATCTCGAAATTTCAACGACCCGTACCGTACCGACGCCATGCGTTTTGCCAGCAACCAATGTGATGAACCGAGTTGAAATTCGCGAGACGAGCGCCGGACGCTAAAAGACGCGAGCAAATATTTACTTGTACCATCGTCATTTTTCTTTTGTTTTCTTTCTCCAAGCATTTATGTATTTATTAGTTGTTTTTTTTTTTGCGTTTTGTTTACGTGGTTTGCGCGTCTCTTGCGGCTGTACTTACTATCGTCTGTTGTACCTTGTTGTGTTAGTCAGTGTGTGATCAAAATGAATGAGAATGAATTTGAGATGCGAACGCAGCCGACTGCCTCAATGAGTCGCCTGATTTAAGTCTTTCGGTACTTCGGGCTCGGCGGCTGTGGCGATGGGGGCGGGGGCGATGACGGACGGCTCCTCCAGCTTAGCAGGTTCGTCGGCGGCGAGCGTGGGCGCTTCGGGGATGACAACCGCGGGTGCGGGCACCGCTTCCACCTTGGTTTCTTGCACGTCTTGTACTTCGGACACCTCCTTGTCCAGCACTACCTGGTTTTGTTCGAGGGTGGGTACCTCGACGGCCTGTGGGACTGGAGCGGGATCGGCTTGGACGACAGTCAATAGGGGCTCCTCGGGTGCCGCGGGGACAATTACCTCGGGCGTGAGTGGAGCGGGCAGTTCCGCGGCGGCGGCGATGGGAACTTGAAGTGGCTCCTCTTGGAGCACGAGTGTTACCTCTGGTTGGCTTTCGACTGTCGTGATTGGCGCGGGTACGACTGGGAGTGGTACTGTTAGCGAGGGCAGTGGTTCGGCGGGCAGATCAGAGGCAGGGAGTGGAAGTGGTACTTCTTCTTTCACTTCGGTGGTGAGAGGAGTTTCGGCGGGCACTTCAGGGGCAGGCAATTCGACAGCGGGTTCCTGTTGAGGGAGTGGTTCCACGGGGATGGCATCTTCTTTCCTCTCTTTCTTTTCTGGCTCGACAAGAGGTGCTTCAGGTACAATTGGATCGGCTGCTGGGATAGCTTCTGGTACGACGACTAGCGGGAGTTCTGGAAGCACGGCGGGAATTTCAGGGACGGCGTCTTGCGCAATTGGCACTTCTGGTACTACCGGCATCACCAATTCATCGGTTACTCCTTTGGGGGCATCTGCTTTAGGTTCTTCTACTGGAGCTACTTCGCTCGCTTCCAATTTGATGTCTTCTTCGGCAATTGGCAAAGTGGGAACAACGACCGGTGCGTCTTGTTCAGTCTGCTTGGTTTCTTCGGGTTTCAGGGGCTCGTCTTCTGCTTTTGCTTCTTTTCTATTCGTAGCGTCAGCATTTACAGTCGGTAGAGCTACGGGTGCCTCGGGAACTTCAACAGGTTCTTCCAGGGGAACCTCTGGACTCTTCTGTGGGGCATCTTCTAACTTGGGTTCCTTCGGTAGAGTGGGAACCACTTCGTCCAGGAGAACAGCAGGCACCTGATCGGGTTTCACCTCAACGATGGGTTTCTCATTGCTTTCATTACTCTCCTCGCTAGAGACAGGCTTCACCTCATCGTGTTCCTTCTCGTCCTTCACCGCTTCGGTCTTGGGCTCCTCCACCTTTTCTTCGGAGGACGCGGATGTTTCGCTCGATTCAGCGGAGTCCTGGTTGATGTGCTCGTGCGATTCGGAGTTTTTCGCCACCGCCGAATAGTCTACCACTACCGTCGAGGTGCTACCTTCGGAGTCTGCCACCGGGTACGCCCAGACCGTGGCTACGACCAAGCCCAATAATAGGAGCACCTTCATTCTATAACAGAGTACAACAGGCGAGAGTTTAGCGAGTGTGCAGGCTTTTGATTGAAACGAATCAGTTGATAATTCGAGAATAATCGGCAGTGGGCCAATGAACTCAATCTGCTCCAGCTGGGACACGTTCGTGTGCGTAAATTAGATAATTGACGCGTACTGTAAACACCTACAATGCCAGAGTGTGAGGCCAGGCAGGCCCCGAGTCTTCGCCGTCGCGTCTCGCGATCACCATTATTATTGTTCGGCCTTGAAGTACGCTTGAGTGGCGCAAGAGAAGTTAGAATTGCAAATCGCATGCGGCGACGTGGTCGTCTGCTGCTGCATCAAACCCGTTTTCCTTTGATTTATCTCGCATGATGCGCCGCGCTCGGTTTTCCCTTTCGCGGGGTTTCGATTTTATTGCGATTTTATCGCGGCCGGCGCAGGCTGGATGCCGCCCTGCACCTATCATCGGCCTAACCGGTTCCGGCGACTTGTCTAGTGACATGCACGCGGCAGAACGGCAATTTTAGGCTTAATCCTCGCCGCCGCGTTTGAATATCAATGAGCGAACAACTTTTTAAATCTGCAATAAAACGCGCGCCGGGTTCCTCGAATCGGATGCATTCCACAGATAGGCCTCTAATGCAGCCCGAAATGAAAAAAAAACGACGAGCCAACGGGCAAGATTTATGTCGAACGGGTTTCGCTGAATTATTATGATCAGCACGCGCGCGCGCGCCGGATAGGAACGGGTCTCATGCAGCAACTCATGCAGAAATAGAAGAAGATGAGCGCATCCCGGCTGGAATGCACTCTCGCATGGTGGAATCTTTCCAACGGTCGCCATGAATTTTATTCGCTCCGAGTGTGCGACGAGGTTTTAGATTTTCTTACGCGTGTTTAAATTAAATTCAAGGACCCCGCGGTAATTGAAGCAAATGAAATGAAATTTTCATTGTTCTTCCGCAATTTGCGGCGCCGCGCCGTGTCTAATGATAATTGCGCTCATCGGTGGAATTATGATTATTATTGGCTTCGCAAAACGCTAACAAAGAGTCGCCTTGGAAACAAACATTTACTACTACGTGCTATTTGCTCTTTTTCTTCATTTTTTCTTGTGCTTTGTTTGACGATAGTGACATTTGACAATATTTCGCATGCATAAGTTTTGGCGAATATTTGGCACTCACCTGATCGCGATGTGTGTGTGTAGTTCGGACGGGGTCGGTGCGGCTCTCGATGGTCCGGGAAACGGCGGCGTAAAAGTCAAAGGGGGAACGCACTGATATGCACACTCAACCACACGAAGCGTGTCTGTGTCGCCGAAGGAGCGATGGTGGTACGTTTTATAGTCGTCGGCGGGCGCCCAGAAACGGTACGCGAAGACGCGACGCCCTCCCCACCGGCCCCGGTTGACGATGGACGGGACGCGGCGCGGCGTTAGAACGGAGCACGCGAGCCGTGGCGAAAAATGCATCGCTCGAAATACTCGCTATCTCGCATTTTTCTGATTACAGAAATTCCCGAGCGGCGCCAAAATACTTTTGGGTGGCCGGTGCGACTTCCGGTACCTTATTTTGTAAATCTGGTTGAAGCAGAAGAAGAACAACAACTAGTGTCTTGTGTTGTGTGCTATCACAAACAATGGCGCTGCTGATGAAATAATACGCTAATTGAACATGCGTGCCAACTATGTAATTATTTAATTTATTTCAATTGAGCCGGGAGTGCGCGCACGCCTCGCGAATCGTAGCGGATAACTTCAATTAGATTCATATTCACATCGGTGAGAAATGCGCTCGCGGCCATTGTCCACATTTGGGCGCAGTTCTAGAAGCCAGGAAAAAACGGATGCAAATGTGTGCTCTCACAGTGCGCACACAATGACAAAGATACTCTCGCTTAATTACAGCGGCCCGGCACGCAAAGGTCCGCGTGCGCCCGTTGGCGTCCGCCGGCCGGCTCTGACCGGCCAGCGGCCGGCGCCGAAGACAAGACGCGGAGACGCTGAGTATCATTGACCGTGCAAGGTCACGGGTAAAACACTATGCAGTCTTAGTCTTAGTTAAGACTAAGGCCCGGTAGGTGCAATCGCACACAACAACAAACACAAAGAGGAGATTGAGTCATTTTCCTTATCGCGTTAAATTGGGGCCTTGGAATTGGAATGGTCTTGGCATAATAATAAATCTAATCGAATCAGTTAGCAGCGCGCTGTTGCGCATCCTGGGACCGGCGGAGGGCCCACTCCGCGTACTCGCATTCTCAATGAATAACAATGACACGGAATGACGAGGAAGTTGTCGGTTAGATGGTTACAAGTGCAATCGAAGTAGGTTATGCACTTGCCGCTTGCAACTTGATACTTGATACGAATTCAAGCATCCATCTTGAAATAATTATGCTGCTGCGTGCTGCTGCTATCGTAATTAATTTAATTCCGAACGTTCCCCGACAATGGGGCCCGTAAAAGACGCGCGTCTCTTCGCCGGCGCGCAAAAACTTGTCGAAGTTGATCTATCCCGAGCTATTTGTATACAGGTTGTCTGCTAATATGGAGTACGGGCGGGTCGCAGGGCCGCCGCAGTTATGGGCCGTCTAGAAATTCCTCTAAGTGTGTTTTTACGCAATTAGATAGTGCTATATATAGAACGCCTTTTGCGCGCCCAGTACTAAAGAAGCGAAAAAGGCGCGCGGCCGGTTGCTGGCGGCTAGCCGCGCGGCCATTAAACGGAAACGGGCCGTTTACGTGCCCATCTGGCTCTCTGGAGAAAACTCGTAATTAAAGTGCGAGTGCGTGCATGTAGACTACGTACTTAACATTAAAACGACTTCGCCAGTCGCGCAGGACGCACATATTCGGTGCCTGCGAACAATAAAAACGGCGGGAGTGCGCAAGACGCGCGCCGAGGAGCCGATTATGGCTATTAGTAGTGCGGCGAGGGACGCGGGATGAGCTAACTACCGCCTATGGATGTACAATTTCCTCCGGCGTACAACTCGTACACGATTTGCAATTTGCGGCTATAAATAGAAAGCCATCATCATCATTACGTGTGGACCGCTGAAGAAGTTGCTACCTACAATCCTTCAATTCTTCAGTTCAATGCACCGCAATCGGGGAACGTTTTCATATCCAATTATTGCGTGTTTCAGTTTGTGCGATTGGAGCCGGACCCCAGCCCGGTGTCGAAGCCCAAGAAAGTTCATCTGCCCGACTCCGTGGAGCTGGACGTGCCGTCCACGGACTTGCTTCTGCGTCTGCTCGAACTGGACCCGGCCAAACGTCTCCGAACTCTGCGCGCTCTTCAACAGATCCGCTTCTATTTCAAATTCAGCTTTGACGATGTGCGTAATAAGCGCATCGTCGGGCTGGAGCTGTGGAAACGCTTTCATCCCAAGTTCACGCTTGAGTAATGTTTGTGCTTTCGAATAAATAAATTGATTAGGTTGTATGCGCACTCATTGCACGCAAGTGCCACATGAAAAATATCGATTTTCCACGCTTTCCTCGCTCCGGCGCTGTAGTGCACGTGCGCGTCATACGGTCGACGCGTGAGTTTCGTTTTCCGTTGACCGTTTTTCACCTTCTTGAGTTCCCATTTTCGGTTTCGCGGCCGGCATCATCAAGATGCCCGGCTCCAGGAAGATGATCCTGGGGCACGTCATGTCCGGCATCTGTTCCAAAATGAACCGCACCAAGCAGCTGCCCGCGGATGTGATGGAGACGCCGTTGAACCGATGCCTGAACACGTTCGATATCACCCTGCTTGGTGTGGGGCACATGGTGGGCGCCGGGATCTACGTGTTGACCGGGACCGTGGCCAAGGAGATAGCTGGGCCTGGGATTATTATTTCATTTCTGCTGGCTGGCCTCGCATCGTTGTTGTCGGCGCTGTGTTATGCAGAATTTGGCACCAGATTGCCGAAAGCGGGTTCTGCGTATGTTTACACCTACATCAGCGTCGGAGAGTTCTGGGCCTTCGTCATAGGCTGGAATATTTTGCTCGAGCATATGATTGGTAAGTCTGCGATTAACTTCTATGTTTGTCATACATGTGAGGGTTGTCTCTTTGCAGGAGCAGCGTCGGTGGCGCGGGCCTGGAGTGGCTATGTGGACTTCTTATTTGGTGGAGCTATCTCTAACACGACGCTTGCTATCACCGGTGAAATGCACGAGCAGCTGCTTGGTAAATACCCCGATGTGCTGGCGTTTGTGGTGTGTATTGTGTACGCATCTCTGCTGGGCATCGGAGTGAAGGGTTCCGCGATTGTGAACAGTTTTCTGACGGTAATCAACTTGAGCGTAATGGGGCTGATAATCGTTGTTGGGTTGTATTACGCCAATGAGGAAAACTGGACCAGCCAGAAGGGCGGGTTCCTTCCATATGGTTTCAGTGGCGTGTTGGCTGGAGCTGCGACGTGTTTCTATGCGTTCGTGGGTTTCGACAGTATCGCCACTTCGGGGGAAGAAGCGAAGAATCCTAGTTTTTCCATTCCAATGGCTACGGTGCTGTCCATGGGCATTGTCACGCTGGGTTATATTCTGATCTGTACGGCACTCACTTTGCTCGTGCCCTTCAACCAGATCAACCCCAACGCCGCGCTGCCAGAGGCGTTTGCTGGTATTGGCATGCATTGGGTGAAATACGTTGTAAGTATCGGAGCACTCTGCGGTATGACTACTACCCTGTTTGGATCGCTGTTCTCGCTACCGCGGTGCATGTATGCAATGGCAAGCGATGGACTGCTGTTTGGATTCCTCGGTGACGTAAACAGCAAAACACAGGTTCCTTTGACTAATTTGATCATCTCGGGTTTCTGCTCCGCGTTGATTGCGCTTCTCTTTGACTTGGAAAAACTTGTCGAGTTCATGTCTATCGGTACCCTACTGGCGTACACCATTGTGAGCGCTAGTGTCATTATTCTCCGTTACAGACCCGCGTTATCCCCTAGCAGGAGCATCCTCACATTAGGCAGTGAGATGTCTATGAGCACTAGTGAACCCACCACGCCATCGGAAGTTGTCAATATGGCGGGTACCCTTCGTCTGAAATACGGTTGGTTGAGTCCACTCCTAAGTGGTTCAGAACCTGGCAGTGCGGTGACTGTTGCTGTAATGCTCTACACCGTTTTTTCCGCTGCCTTATGCGTGCTTCTGCAGGTCAGCTCTAAGGATTTAAAGAGTGGCATCTGGTGGACGATCCTGCTTGCCGGTTTCTTCATCCTTGTGATGGGCGGCTGCATGCTGGTCATAGTAGCACATCACCAGAATCAGGAGGGTTTGCGTTTCAAAGTGCCAATGGTACCGTTCATACCGGCGCTGAGCATTGTCTGCAACATTGAATTCATGATCCATCTGAACGTGCTCACATGGCTGCGCTTTTTCGTCTGGATGATCCTCGGCATGCTGGTGTACTTCCTTTACGGCATTCACAACAGCAAAGAGGGCGAGACCATGTCCACCTATTCCATGCTGATGACTTCCTCAGAGGCCGTCAAGGAGAAATGGGGCAGCACGACACGTACCAACATTAAGGGCATGTTGACGCGACGGAAAAATTCCACGCCCAGCGAGAGGAACGCTATCATGGACGACGACAATGACGACGAATTGCCGTGAATTTGATTCAACTCTGTGCAGAAAATCAGTGACAATAGAATGGCCGTAAGTATATATAATACATACGTAGAAGTCGATTGTATTACGACTCATCACCCCGGTGCTTCTAGACGCGGCAAGACGACGACATGTACGCACATTTAAGTAAAATGTGCACATCTACACGTTAATTTGCTAGGTTTTGCTGCTTTCGTGAAGAGATTTATTCGCAACTTGTTACCGACAAGTTCTTAGAACACACGCACTACAATGGGAAATCACAAGCTAGAGAATTTGCTGATTTTCTCCAGAAAGAGTGTCCTGAACAACAAATTGCTGCAAAGATGAAAGACAGTATTATGATAAATAGAAATATATTCAGAGACGGCAAAGGAGGAGTAGTTTTGTACCTGAAATGGCCGCGCACGCATCCATGGAGTTACGATTTTGCACAAAGTAAACAAAGAAAAGGAAAAGGCGAACAACAGCAGTGGGTAACTATGTAAAGAAAAGTATAGCGTAGTATAGAATGTTATGTTATATATTAAATTATATGTGGATTATTCTATGGAAACTGCTACAGATTACGAATGTTTCATTAATTAAGAGTCTATGTATGTTTAATGTACATAAATTATATGAAATCAAATGCAGGGTGGTGTCAATCCAATTGGTTTTATTAATTTGCCCCGGTTTGGTGCACACATTGCTCATAAAAATAACTCTTCAGTGATTAGAACAGAACAGAAACCTGCACACGTAACATTAAAGCTTCTCGCAGAGAACAAGTGACTTAAAATATAATACAGCTAGAATTTGAACCAATACCACGAAACAAAGGTTACTTACTAGTCAACAATTTAACTATTCAATTCAACTATAATACAAAACTAGTTCCGCCCGATGTCGTCGATGAATAAGTTAAATCAGAGAGTTCTGGGCGCTATGGAATGATCACTTGAGGTTTTTGAATGTTCCCTAGTTAAATATCACACTCGAATGACACAGGCCCTTCTGTAGCCGGCATTACTGCTTGTTGCGCTTGTTGGTGAGCTTCCACGCGGCATCGGGTAGCATCTGTACATAATTGATATGTTTGCGCGCCCATGACAGCCATAGGGTACCTATAATGGCGCATACAACCGTCTCCACGTAGTATCCGTCCAGGTATGTTGAGCAGTAGCCTTCGTTCTTTGTGCAGAGCTGTTTAAAAACATCAATGATAAATTCTGTAATAACTTCCCAACCTAAAACCAGAATTACCTCTTCTTCTAAATGGTCCCTACACGTGTTGTCGGTAATAGTCGAGTTGCCTCCAATGCACTCCTTGAATGTTAGATTGTCGACGAACCAAAGTGCCAAAGTGGCTGGCCAGTTGCCCCCAAGGTTCGTCACAGTATTCAGTAGTGTCATGTATGTGCCGCCAACCAGGGGGTCGCTGATTTTTGCGAAGAACGCCATGCAGGTGACGAACATGCAATAAACGCACACCTGGTGCAGCGAGTAGCAAATTAGCACGAGAGCGTAATAATAAATAGGTATGCCGGCGTGTGCGTCTGTTACGAGGAACGGCGTTACCCAAACAAGGAACGCCGCCACAAAGCCAAACATCAATCGGTACGGGATGACTTTAACGTAGATATTTAATGGTTTTGAACCTGTAAGCAGAATAGTACAACAAATATCAACAGTTTTACGAAACGTTTTCAATGTAGTAGACAGTAGTAATATATAACAAGTTAAAATTTATAATGATCAGGAATCCAAGTGAGTTTGCTTTGTTTGCGGGAAGTTTTCGCGGTGGTAATGCGTTCCTTCTGTTTCTCACGGTGTCCGGGGACCAGTCGCCAGTTGAATTCCGCCCATGCGAATTTGCAATGTTTGCCTGAAGTATTCTGGTTGAGATATATGAAAGGAATGTTCGGACACACTTTGTAGACGATCCGAGGAGGAAAATTAGGCCCGGAGAGGCGAAAGATGATCTGATAGCCCATACGCGTGTCAAACGCGGCGGCATCATCGCGCTGCAGGTGTTTCAGCAGACGTAGCGGGTGTTCACGTCGCAATGATTGCAGTTTATCTCTGCAGCGGGCATACAACCTCTTTTGGGCCCGAGCACGAAGGAGACGTCTAATGATGCAAGTTGCAACGGTGATCTTCATGGGATCAGCAGTAATGACCGCGGATTCCGAGGTAGGCGAGTCATCTTTTTCAGGGAAGTAGCTTTGTTCCAGTGTATCGGCGCAAAAGGATAAAGGACTAATCGGAAATGTTAATTGTCGTTGGATTTGCCAATTCGTCCAATAGGAATAATCCGGTCTGTTAGACACAGGTGATGTTTGTACCCCCCTGTCCACATTCCCGCTGAATGGCTTCGTGTCGCTCAAGTAAAACGCGTGATTCGCCCTCAAGATCTTGAAGGGTTCATTAAGCATCGCCGCGTTAATATCGAGCAGGGATTCTAACGATGCCATATTCATTTGTATTCGCACAGAGAATAATTTGATGATTGCAGATTTTGATTGCAGTGACAATGTGTAAACAGGTTGTCAAGGTAATTTCAATTAAAAAATAACTCACCTGTGGTGTACTTGGCAATAATCAGCGGCAAAGCAATTTGCAGGGGTATAAGTGGCACGGCCATTAAACCTAAGCGCTCTTTCGGAATACCGGCTTCTACTAGTTTCAAGGACATCACACTGTCAGTGGCTGAGAATCCGATCTTAGCTGTGAGCAAAATGAGGACGAGGACTTGCACCGGGCGCAATTTTAAGATCTGCCAGAGGAAACTGTACGCTGTTTGTAGGTCTCGTTCGGCTTCCTCCGATCCGGATGTTGTGGAACCTGACACTTCTTCTTTTTTAAACACAGCGACAATTGTTGTTGTCACCAGGAACACCCAGCCCCAAAAGAACAGAAAACCAGCCAGTGTGACTAGACCTAAAATATACATTTAGTTAATTGGCCCAAAAGCACGAGTGTTATTTGAATACCGTCGGTGTGAGGCACATCTCGCAGATAACTATTGCAAAAATCAGGACTTTCCAGGGCCATGAAAAGAACATAGCTAAGGAAGAATCCGGCGGTTTGACCAACGCTGTTGCAGGTAGAAGCATGTCCAACGTTTTCTTTGCGCAACATCGTGAGTGCCCAGCCGTCCACGGCAATGTCCTGCGTGGCAGCGAGAAAGTTCAGCGAAAAGAAAAGTATTGTCAGGATGCCTATGTTCGGCTCCTGTCCGGAATCTCCCAGCCAAGTGTTGACATGAACACTTAATAGTAACATGAATGCTCCAAGCATGTATTGTGAAGGTACCATCCACGTTTTTCGGCGACCTATCCGCGTCGAATACATCGAGTCCACAATTGGCGCCCAAAGCAACTTCAACGAGAACGGCCAATTTACAAAACTGAATTCTGCCTGGAATCACATTTAAATTATTAACTATATTGTAAGATTAAAGTTTATTGTAGAAATCTTCACCTGCTGCTTGTAGCTGACTCCTCTATTTTGTAAAATCATTGGTATTGCAGCAGAGAGACCCAGTGGAATACCCTGCAGGGTGTATAAGAAGAAAAGTAGTGCAATATTGGTGCGGTCACCCTTGAGGCTGCCCTTTTGTGCAACCCCATAGTTGCTGTCACCGTTCTCCACGATGAGCGCAGCTTGGTCCATTTTTTTCTTCCGGCGTTCCATCACGGTAAACGGCTTTAGGTGCGTTCTATAAACAAAATTTGTATGTTATAAGTACACGTCAGTGCTATGCGGTACGCCTGTGTGCGAATCGGCGTTCACACGAAGAGTGAAACGTGTTGATCAACAAACATTAGTGTGCGGGCGTGCGACGCGGAAGGGACGTGGCTACTCACCTTTGTTTCAATATTCACAGCTGCTCAGTCATCTAATCAGCATGGTATAGATATGCGTGAACCACGCGCGTCGCGTTTACCGGTTGACAACTTATCGTTTAAGCAGCAGGATCATATTAGCATTCACTTATTCGCAGCTGTTTGATTGGCAGTGTGCTGTTCCTGCTGTTGATGTTGTCATCAGTATTTGACATGTGCACGTGCACGTGCTGCGCCCTCTCGTTTATAACACAAACTAGGAACAGTTTTAAAACTTGAAAAACATTTATAATATTTATATTCGGAATTTGTAGGCGCTAAGGGACACTTTGTGATAATGAATTCATCTGTTAGGCGCGCTTGTCTTTTTGTGATTATCCAAAACCAACCCGAATTACCAGAAATAACCACAAACAGTGGTGGGAGAAACCTATCATGGCCAGCAGGTTGTATAAGAGTAAAACCCAGATGCTTATTGATATTTAGTGAATATGTTTATTATATTTACAATAATTACGAACGAAAATGCTACAAAAAGCTCATGAATAGCTTCTTCCCGTGAACAGTGCAACAATTGTTTGCCATTTTGTTAGGGAGACGTTCTTTTCACTTCGCTTCAGTTCTTTAAACTTCCTATACTCTTCCCTTCGATGTGGATCCGCTGGACCCCATTCGGTTGAACTGAATGACTTCAGAAGTATTTTCCTCCAGGTCTTCTCTGTTCTATTGGCGATCAATGTTCTTATGATGAAGTAAGCAAGCATTAATAATGCGGCTACCAGAATCATCCAGCCACACACTGCAACGGAAGATTCAAGTGTAATTTCTATAATAGTTTTATAATATTTGTAGAGTTACCTGTAGCTATAGTGGGGTAATCATGTCCGGCATATTGTAACTTGGTCAAAGTAATAAGAAAATATGCAAATATAATGATGAGCAGGACCGGTGTGAGCAAACCCCAGCAGATCCTCCAATAAATTCCTACTTTCCGCTTGAGCATGAACTCAATGTCCATGCAGAAGTTATTCAGGCCATACCACCACATCACAACCACCATTTCAATGATGGCCAAGACAAATATAACAAACGTGCCGCCAAAATGATCCACCATGGTTAAAATGAATTGTCCACCGGGTGTCACGTAGACTAGTCCTAGAAGGAAACCTACGATAGCAGAACCCAGGCTGACTTGCCAGTTTTTCAATGATGGGAAGGCATCTGTGACTACGGTTATCACGCATCCATGGAGAGCCACCAAGCTCCCAATTCCCAGGACAAATAGCATCACGAAGAATAGAATTGCAAAGAGCTAAAATTACAGGTCGTTATATAGTTTTCTATAAATCTGGAGACTGGATTACCCATGGAACTGATTCAAATTTGGCAATGGCCTCCGGGTAAGATATAAATGCCAAACCTGATCCCCCTGAATTAATCACAGCGTGAACATTGGTGTCCATTTCGTGTGCTAGGTTTCCCAAGATTCCGAAAATAGTGGTCCCTGCTAATATTGACGTGAAGGTGTCCAATGTGGTAACAACCAAAGCATCTCTGCAACATTCAGATATTGTAGCTGATGCACATCGTTATTATTTCTTTGTTACCTATTTATGTTGTGTTCAAAACTATTGTAAGACGAGTACATGACAATGGTACCAAAGCCCACGTTCAACGAGAAGAAGCACTGCGTCACAGCAGCGTACCATACGTTGGCGTCGAGTAGTTTGTCCCATTTGGGTTCGATGAAGAAAAGAATACCGTCACTGGCGCCTTCCAGTGTGGCGGCACGTACCAACAATGCAATCATTACCACATACGGAAAGAGGGCTAAGAAGTAGGCCGCCTTCCCGGAACTCTGCACACCTCTACGAGAGACAAAGAATGTGCAAGCCCAAGATGCAAGAAGCAACAATGTCAAACGCCATTCCGGGGCCCCAATCCCATCATCAATACTAGATACTTCTTTGAGG
Organism: Dalotia coriaria; assembly: GCF_025399875.1. Taxonomy (NCBI): domain Eukaryota; kingdom Metazoa; phylum Arthropoda; class Insecta; order Coleoptera; family Staphylinidae; genus Dalotia; species Dalotia coriaria. The sequence continues at coordinate 3,323,347 of NW_027045443.1, read as the reverse complement.
ACTTCTTTTACAAAATATAACTCTGATGAACTTCTACTGTTTTCAATAACAGGACCCTTGGAATTAGAAGGTACGCAGGTAATGTTCTGCAATTCTAGATCTGTCTTCCACTCGGATCTGCATTCCGCCCAGGGTAAATCACTGGTGAAAGAGTTAATTAAATAAAAGAGGGTGATTGCCATCAAGGAACAATAGTAGGTGGCGACGCAGATACATCCCAGGAGTTGTCCATAGCCCACTCCTTTCAAGGCGGGCGCCAAGGAAGCAAACATGTGCACGTTACCACGGCTCGTGAACTGCCCCAAGGCCATTTCCATATAGTAAATGGGCCGCCCGATGACCATCAGAACGATGATGTACGGAATCAGGAAGGCACCGCCGCCATTTTCGTACGCGGTGAAGGGGAACCGCCAGATGTTGCCCAGGCCCACGGACATCGCAATGCAGGACATCAGAAACTCGATTCCGTTGCCCCATTGCGCACGCTCGGTCTCGATAATTACTTTCTACAACATATTTATGATTATGATGAGTAGTGAGGTAGGACCACGTCTAGCCTCCATTGTATTCGTAAATTATGTTAAACAAACACGTTACACTTTTCTCTCATTCAATGCGATTGTTGTGCAAATTAATTAAACAATAAACCGTCAATATTTACCATGAATTACAGAATAACACTTGTAACGAGATATTGTCACTCGAGTAAATTGTACCATTTACCAGATAAACATCAAACATCTCTGTGAAAATATTCGTTTTGCTATTGTAGTAAATATTGATATTGATATTGAATTGCATCTGAGACATTCCTAAATTGATTGTTTTTGTGTTTTGATTAAGAATGTGTCAGATTATACATCGACTAGACATGTTATATGATTTAAAGCTATCAGTGTAATCTTTTTATAGTCGGATTAGATAGAGTTCCTCCAAACAAGTTGGATTTTTTTTTATTGCCAGGCAAATTGCTTTTGTTCGGTGGAATTTGCGGAGATGCACGTGAGCCAGACGACTAGTTGCTTATTGTACACTGGCGGCAAAAATGAAACCAACTTTAGTTCGTCTAAACTAATGTTATATAAGCGTCACCGACACCTATGAGATTACTTTAATTAACTTAATAACGCGATGCGGGTGCATGTGTGTTTGTATAATTTGCTTGATTGTATACTTATGTATACTTTTATTAGGAATAAATTTAGCCTGGTCTTTAAGGCAGTGGCGTAACATCCAAATAATTTGGTATTATTACGCTTCTGCTTTTGTCTGTAACATTTTTTGTGTCGATTGCTCAAAATTTTATGATATAAATTTTTTTATAAAGAGGATTAAGATATTTCCGTTTCTTCCAGTAACGTAGCTACTACTTAAAGGATAAACTTACCACATCCTCGTTATTATTTCGCGATGGTTCACTGGATGGACGGCTATGCTCCGAATTGTTGTCGAATTGAAACGCAGGATTCTCTAACCCCGCACCGTTTACTTCCTGTAACCGCCCAAATTATTCATTAGAATTCACTTCAAGGACAATACTTAGATTTGCGTGCGTTAATTAATTTAATTGTATAAAAAAATTGATAACTAAACAGCCAAGACCTTAAAATTCATTCGAATAGAAACTTAAACCTTGGCTCAAATTTTGGATTTGTTTTTAGCAGAAGGTGAAGTAAATACAACCGCAAATCAGCGGCATAATTTAAAATCGTAAATTTTAACGATGTTAGATAAAATTTGAGTAAATTATCATGCAAAACATTACCGGCTTCATTTTTCGAGAATTGTAGTCAAGTCCAGTGGTGTTTTGAAAAATGCACTAGAATAATCGCCACCGGTGTTCACAAAATTCGATTTGGGCCTGTTTGTTGCACTTCTTTTTTATTATGTCGATTTATTTGAAACAACATTCAGCATTTTCACGTGGCTGTTTAAATTTTTATTGCGAACAAACATTTATTCGCTCAATGCACCCAGATGAAAACAAATGTATAATTGACTCGCGAATTTGCATCGAACTGCCGACACGCGATTCTGGCAGGCAATACGCGGTTATTACCTTTTTATAACACTATAAGGTGAAGTCGTGTGTTATATTTCTCTCCCACTCGTTCGGGCCATTGTTTCATCGCGCTGGCGATGACGGCGTGCTGCGGCGGAACATTTTTTTGCAATTTTCCGCATGTCAATCTGCTACGGTCTTGATTAATCGAGAAATATCCGAATATATACTAGTTTGATGGCTTAATGATAACGCATAGTTTTTCTACGTCTCGTTCAGGAAGAAAGTCATAAATGTTTATCGAATATTGGTGAGATTATCACGAATTAGTCGTTCATTATCTTGTTTTCAAGTCGTCGTTTAACTTTTTTTTTAAATACAGAATAAACGTTTTTTTTTTTGTTGGACAAATTGAACATATGTAGATGACCTCGGTTCAGCATGCATATTGCTAAATATTTGCATACAAATAAATATTTTCGGACAAGTTCTGCATTGTCCGTTATAATTGACGCTCATTATCTAAATTCATAATAATTTATTTATTTGAACATTACAATTGGTCGCTGAACAGCGGAACAATATAGCAAAATTTCGGCAGATAATTGTCAAAAAGGACCATCTAGTAGTATTCCTTAGCGATGAGGATGTAGAAGAGGCGTTTTGCAGTCGACACCTGCACTTTAGCACGGCGCTCCTGCAGCGCGCGCTTGTGCTCAACCCATTCTTTGAACTTTTCGGGATTCCGGGGGCCCCATTTCGCGTGCGATAATGATTTCTTCACGGCTTTGTAACAACCCAACCGGCGTTTGTGAAGTAGGTAGTACCCCCACCAGAAAACGATTTGCAGCATTGCAAAACCCAGAATGCCCCATCCGAATCCTGTAAACATGCTTTATGTTACTCTCAACTGAGGATATTCAAAAATATTGACGTGCCTAGGACAAGATCCGGGTAATGTTTTCCTTCGTGTTTCAGGCGTTCGATGGTGGCCATGAAATAGATAAAAATCGCTATGAGGACCACAGGAGAGATGAAGCCCCATGTTAACCGCCAGTACCAGCCGACACGCCGCTTTAGCATGAATTCAATGTCGTCGCAAAAGTTTTCCAGGCCGTACCACCAAAATAACGCGAGGATTTCAAACGTAGCTAGGATAAAGAACATAAAACTTCCGCTAAAGTAGTCAATAAGGGTCACCATAAATTGCCCACCCTGTTAAATTGTTAAGTTAGTTTTGGGACAAATGTTGGTTATTGCAACTTACAGGAGTGCAATATATCAAACCTATCAAGAAACCAGACACAGCGCATCCAAGAGAGACGTACCATTTCTTCCAGTGCGGGAAATGGTCCATAATGACAGTGAACGCGCTGCCCTGTAATGCAATCAGACTGCCTACTCCAAGGATGAAAAGCATTGCAAAGAACAACAATGCAAATAGCTGTAAAAAATTTGTTTCAAACAAAAATAGCCCTACAGCCATTACTTCCGGTATTTACCCATGGAACTGAGTCAAATTTCGCGATGGCTTCCGGGTAGGATATGAATGCCAGACCAGTACCACCCGCATTGATCACGGCACTCACTTTGACATTCTGTTTGTACGCCAGATTACCCAGAATCCCAAAAATAGTTGTCCCTGCCAGTACCGATGTGAAGGTATCCATGAACGACACTACTAACGCATCCCTAAACCACACAAGTTAGAAAATATTCAATTCTACAATTCGGGAAGAATAAAATTGAAGGTACCTGTAAAGATTATGGTGAAAATCGTTGTAAGAGGCGTACATTACCAAACTGCCAAAGCCAATGTTTAAAGAAAAGAAGCATTGCGTGACTGCAGAATACCACACCTTGGCCTCGGTCAATTTTGACCATTCCGGTTTGATAAAGTACAGAATTCCTTCACCTGCACCCTCCAATGTCACGGACCGCACCAGCAATGCTATCATAATCACGTAGGGGAAAAGCGCGAGAAAATATGATGCTTTCCCGGAACTCTGGACGCCGTTCATGGACACGGCGAAGGTGGGCACCCATGAAGCTAGTAGGCACAGTGTCAGGCGCCATTCTGGAGCGCCTATACCGTGGGTGATGTCGGTGTACTCCTGCAGCACTTCCTTCCTGCACAAATACACAGATTTAGAAATGCATATACAATGTTTTCTAATGACGCACTTGAAGTACAACTCGCTGGAACTCATCGCCTCTCCCGCCAATTCGGAGATGTTGACAATATCCTTGGATGGAATGCACTGGACGCCATCCTCAATCCATTCATCACGGCAGGTGGCCCAGGGAAGATTACTAGTGAACGAATTCAGGAAATAGAATAAGGTAATCGCCATCAGGGAGCAGTAGTACGTGGCCACGCAGATGGACCCGATGGTCTGGCCATAACCAATACCTGCATAAACATTTTGGAGGACTTTGAATGAAATGTGCCTCGTGATTGAATAGATTACCTTTGAGGCATGGCGCCAACGCCTCAAATGTTTTCACATTCGCGCGACTCGTAAATTGTCCTAAACACATCTCCAGATAGTACACAGGTCGCCCAATTAAGAGCAACATAATGATGTAGGGAATTAAGAATGCGCCGCCGCCGTTTTCGTAGGCTGTGAAGGGAAACCGCCAGATATTACCCAGACCCACGGACATAGCAATACAGGACATCAGGAACTCGATTCCACTGCCCCATTGACCTCGGTCTGGTTGTTCTTGTGTGGCACCGTTTTCCACAACCGCAGCTGCCGAGGTACCATTTGAATGGCCGTTTTCTTTGTTTGTTGCCAGCTCGATGGAGTCGTAGTCAAATGCCGCGTTATGAAACGCGTTCTGCGAATCTTTCTTGGTACCTGCTTCCATCATGACTAGGTTCGTGCGAAGTTTGATCAAAAATACTTCAATGCGTCATTTTATAATCAAATAAAGGGAAACAATAACTTGATAAAACCGGAACGCGTCGAGGAAAAAGAGCAAAATGGTAAATTCCGCGCGCGGTACCACTTTACGAAGTGCAAACGCGCTCAAATACCTTCATCTATATGTATATATAGGCACGCATATATTATCTTCTTATCTATGCAACGTGTGGCAGTCATGCCGCCGCCGACTCATTACCATCGACATTCAATCATTCGGCGTTCGCGCAAGCCGAGCGAGATGCAAACATGCGGTAATCCGCGTAAATTGCTCCAAAACTGCCGTGCGCATCAAGCATCTCGCCTTTCAATACGAATTCCTTGAGGTAACTCGGTCGCGCCGACGTAAACTTCGCCTTGAAAATAGAATTCAGCCCAGTTACCTACACGCACACGCTCGGAATAAAATTTTTCCGTATTTTATCAGGCAATTAGTCAACGCTCAACGTTTTGAGTTAACATCAGTGTGGGCCAACCGTTTTTTTTTACTTATCAATGTTGTCATGCTCTAGGTGGATGGTAAAAAAAGTCGGTTGTAAAAGGATTGTCGGTATTTAGATAAATGCTCACGCTTAGTTAAACTTAATCTTCAATTGTAAAATTATGCCATCTTACTGGCATGCACTCAACACACGCTTTGATGAAATTTCTTGGTAATGTAAGTCGATTATTAGATTAATAAATATAGATTTATAGCCCAATAAACAAAAAGCTATTTCAGGAAGATTGGGAGGATTATGTATTACATTACACATATCATAATTCTATATGATTAAAAAATAAAATAAAAAATAAAACCCAGTTTTTGCTTAGTCTAAAATCACATTGTTTCTAAATTTTGCGGCAGCGGAATCTTATTCGCCGCGGCGAACTTCTTCAGCGCTTCGTACTTGACGCGAATAGCGTTGATCTCCTCCTTGAGGTGCTCGTTATCGTCGGCCATAAGCTCCATGTCGCGCCATTCTTGGCTCTTCTCGTTTTCGAGTTCATCCTTCTGCTCGATGCGTTTGATGCGGCAGGATGCAGCATAGCCACGATTCTTCAGCGTGCGCCGCCGCTGCTTCATTTTAACGATTTCATCGCGCGACAACCCGCGCATCTTCAGCTGTCGGTTGAGATCTCGCACCGAGATTGACACAAGTTCATCGTCGGAGATATCTAGAATCGGACTCGGTGATAGCGGAGCCTGCGAACATTTTCGAATTTTGAACTTCAACTTGCGAAGGTATGCAACCTAATATACACATTTAATAAACCGCGGTAAATACCCAAGCGAGTAGGTTGCATTCGTTTACTACGTTTAAACTAACAAACAATTAAATATCGTAGAATTTTTATTTGTTTTTACATCGTGCATTAAATTTATCAATCTCCATATCTTTGATACATTCATAAACATTTTATTAATAATTGTTATAGTATTAGATCATGCATTAATTGTTACTAGGTGCAAAAATGCATGAAACTTTAACCATTTCCTCGATATCATCAAAACGACAAAAAACTTACCGAGTTTTTACGTTCTCGACGTGCTTCGTTCGGCATTCTGGTAAGTTAAAAGCGTTACCTAAAACCATAATAAATGCGTCAATATTCCTGGACAAAATGGACTCAAATAACCTTTTAAATCAAGCAAGATAACCAGAACAACGCGTTCCAAAATCACAAAATGCGTCGTGGGGCCGTGGCGTCGTTCGTTGCGTCGAATAATACTCCATAAGCGTGCTGGAGCTAGGCGTGTACTTGAGAAATATGCAAGTCATCTTTGCCTTCGCTTCGATTTCTACGAACAGTATCAACCATCGGCCCCAAACATTCATTAGGTCACCTTCACTCGTTTGTAGCGAGTCGCGTATAGATGGCGTTTGGCGAAATGAATTTTAACACGATAGGTGGCTCCGTATTTGAATTCAAATTAAATAAAAACTATGTTTTTAAGATTCACAATAATTTATGGTTAAACATTCGAGAGGAAGTATAAATCAGTACATACTCAGTTTGCGATACAATAGTGTGTGTTTTCATTTGAAAATTTGAAGGATATTAATTTTGCTTGTTGGCCTAAAAGTGGGAAAAATACTAAATATGCAAACATTGCATTAACAGAACCACACTGGTAAACATGATTAAATTTGACAGAAAATACGAGAATGGCATGTGGGACGATGTTAGCGTCGTCCAAAGTTGACTAGCGAATAGGCGCCAATGAAAGCGAGGAAGGGCCACACGGGGAAGTTTTTCAACCCGCACGCGGCTTCATTTTCGAGGAAGTTGACCTTCTCTCGGAAGTTTCGAATGTCTTGGCGCATGATGCGGTGCTCGTTGAAGAGTTTCCGCTCGAGGTAGGTCATCTTCGCGCGCAGGATCTCCGTGGTGTCTGCGAATTCGGTGTAGCTTACTTTTGAATCAATCCTTTGATAGCTGTTCTCTTTGAATTCGTTGATGTCGGCACGAATTAGTGACAGGTGTTCTTTGACAAAGACAAGGGTGTCATCAATGCGGCGTAGGGAGTCGGATTTGGAGACAGACACATCCTGGTCAACTGGTGGAGCTGACTTCCTGAAGAAATTCGCCAGCTTGTCTTCCATCTGCAACTCTGCCTGTACGCACTGTTTTATTTCTTCATAGATGCAATCCATGCTCTGTCCGGCCGTGCATGATTTAAAGATCAGTTTACCCACGCGTGAGTTAGGCCCGATTAGGTCCACGATAAGTTTGGAGATCTGCTCCGTTGAGTCTTCGCCTGTTCTGAGGGCTACAGTGTCAGTTCCGCCAGTTGGGGTTGGTCGTTGGGGTACGCAGATTGGGTACACGTCGGATATGCAGGTTTTTACCACACTTGTGCCGGCGTGAACTGGCGTGCTGCTCACCAGCTCAACGCATCGTACTACAGGGGTGCTTCTGCCTGCATCCCCCAACTTGCCCATGGACTGCGTCCTCATAACCTGTGACACATTGGTGTTTTTAGTAGTCGATCTGTATCCGGACTCCATTTGGGTTGAAACCTTGGAGGTGTCGACACGGCGAGGTCTTTTCTTCGCTATTCGTTTCTTATAGAGACGGTCCTCATATAGAATGTCCAACAAGCTGTCTTTGGCCTTGGCATCGGTTACGTAATGATCAGGTTCCGGATAGACATCTCCGTCATGATCAATCTCTAGCTCACTGTCGGAGACATCAAGGTAGTGCTCGTCATAATCATCAAAATTCGAGAAACACGAGGAGCTGCCCGTACGTGTCGGTTGTAAAGCCACAGGTGTACAAACGACATCTCGATGCTGGGGCAAGGGGTCCACCCAACCTTCCTTGTCAAAATTGCGCAGGGCTTCCTCCAGACAGCAGGAATCATTGCTGTTTATTTCCTGCTGACTGCGCTTGCGTGGCAAGGCTGAGGTCAAAGGAGACTTGTTGAAGACTTGTAAGGGGTCGATGATGCAAGGGTTGTTACTAGGACTTGCATGCGAGGCGAAGAAAGTGCTTGCAATGCTGGTGGGGCAGCTGTTTGCACTGTATACAGAAGGTCGTCGCAATTTGGGCAGGCACATTGATTTCAGGGCCTTATCATCTAGCAGTGTGTTGGGGTTTCGGTTGGCCCCCATTGTTGAATCAACCTGTGCTCGCTCTTCGCCAAGCATGGCAAATTTGAGCAAGGTTGACGTCGATAGGGTGCAGTCAGGGATGCCCGAAGGAGAAATGCCAGTAGGTTTGCACTCCATTGTCTTATGTGTGGGGTGCGGGTTTAATGTAAGTAGGGGGGTTGTCTCAAGAGCCCCCAGTGGGGCGTCGGAAGCTTCGGTAATCTAATAATTTGGACATGATTATGAAAAAAATGTCAACTGGCCGAATTATTTAGATAAAATACTATAAAACGATATTTCATCTATAATTTTACGCGCTTGAAGAGAGAAAGTATTGATACTCACGTTGTAGCAGAATACACCCGAAGGTCTTGCCATTAATCGTTATTTTCTTCAAATTTTCATCGAGGTGGACATGTCTACGAAACGGAATCTGTACGATTTTTTCGCGAATGAACAAATTCGCCAGCGCTGGCTAGATTTTCAAGTCGGCGCGCTACTGTCACGCCACTCGTCGCCATATCCTGGCGGCTGTTGTGGCGGGAAACCTAAAATGTTCAAAATTGGGGATTTTTATTAGTTTGTTCGTTTATTAGATTTGTACAGGTCGTTTACATAAAAGTTTTACACTTTTTGGTTCCAAAAAATCATATACTACATCAATCGTAATATTATTTCAATCTTCGGTATTTATTGTTATTATTAATATATGAATCAATAAATATATATGTATTTCTTTAGATATGACATATTTATTTATCTCATAACATAATATACGTAAAGTAATTATACTTCTATCATCTGTGCGAAGTGTTTTTGTCCCTTGTTCAGGATTTCGTCGATCGCTTCGTGTTCATTTTTAGTTGACTCAATAGATTAAAGGGGAATAATGCGAGTAATACTTGAAAATTATTGTCAGTCGTTCTTTTATATGTTGTTTCTTTTTCCTCAACGAAATCATAGCCTAAAGTGCGTCGTAACATCCAACTTTGATAGGAGCAAAATTCCTGCTATGATTTTTTTATATCACAATACGTGCTGGGGCTTAGTTAAGCAAGAAAGTGAAAAATTGTGCTTCATCTTGCTCGGAATTCGTCTGCCCCCGCCCCTCTGATAATTGTTTGAATGTTACACCGCCAGTTTAGTGAATGAAACGCACCAAAAAGGACACAAGGACAAAAACACATCAAGTTTCGTTCTGCTACAGTTCGTTACGTCACCAGTGTGTTAATTTATTGTTTCGTCAAGAGAAGAGTTTCGATTACTTTTACACTAATTATTAATTTTATGATTTTTCATTATATATATATAACGATATTGTGGATTCTTTTGTTTATTCATTTTTGGTCTGACATTTAATTCATGTGTTTCTCGTCTAAGTTCACGGTAAAAATCACTATAAAATTTTCACTAGGCGTACGTACATACTTATTTTTTTATACAGATATTTTGCGAAAGAATTAAACAGTTAGAGTTGTTCTTTTAGGTCTTAATATTTAAAAAATATCCGGGATATTAGATAGATGTCTATTTAGTTTAGTTTGAAATTGTTGCGGAAAGGATTATTCTTAAAAACGCCACTGCTCTAAAGCAACATTCAAAATTTCCGTCTGTCATCATTATTTCCATATAATTTTAGCGTACAGTTTCGAAATTTCAGTTTCTTACCTCTACTTTACTGCTAGTTATATTTTTGTTTATTTTTATTTACTTTACTTGTATATTTAGATAGTTGGTACTAAATTGGTACATGAATATGATGATTTGATTAAGACACACACAGGAAAATGTAATTTTTCTTAAATTTTTATTACATTTTGTATTATTTCCCTCGTTTACTCTACGTTTGATATTGTAACTTCCATCTTTGAATAAACATGCTTTGAAAATTATTTAGCACATGCATGAAAATCAATCTGTCGGTTTGAAATTAAAGAAGATGATTTCCTGAAAAGGAAAATCTAAATTCAAGCACAACACATCTTTAAACAGGAATTTGACCAGGATACGAGAGAGAAACAATGCCGTTTCAAACAAAAGAAGGAAAATCAATTCAATCGTTTTTCTCCAGCGCACTTTCCATCGTTTTCCTTCCGTTAATCCGCCAAGTTTCTCCTTTGGAGTACTTCCAAGTCTATGCTCTGTTCGATTTTTTGCGAGTTTTTTTTTCCTTTTTGAGTAGTAACTTTTCCCTTGCACGCCGTTACTTCTTTAAACGCTTCCATCGCCCGTTTGGCTTCGGCTTTCAGCCGGTATTTGCTAAATTAATTTAAAATGTTTTAGTTATTTGCACCGAATAAACTAAAATTTTACTTTTTTTATGTGTGGTTTTTTTGGAATCCGAACGCTTTTTGCGCTGATTTCATGCTGCAAACGTTCTGCGCCATCGCCATTGTGTGTAAATTTCATTTTTCATAAATTTCTCCTAACGTTCTCGCTTTTTCCACGTAATTACTTTGCCACTTTACGGTTTCTACTTGCACCGTCTGCCTCTTGGATATGCTAATGTTAACATTTGATATGCGCAAGTTTTCGGTACGAAATCAAAGAGAGTTTCTCTAGTACGCGGCCGTCGTCTATATTTTTTTCCTAAATATTCAAGTATGATAAAATCTATAAAACTTCTGTGTCGGGACGATGGCGGCCAAGGAGGCGACTTAAAAGACGTCGGGCTGTGCGGCGCGCAAACCGGGCGGCCGGTAGTCGTTGATTTCATCGACGTTGTCGTCGCTTGTCGCCGGGGCGCATTGGTGTGGTGAGCAGGTGATATGTGCTCCACGTCCGCAAATGCATTCGACACAATTGCCAGTATCGTGCGGCAGTCGGTCACCCACATTATATTGCCGCCCTAGAAAGTGATAGAGGGTTAAGGCAACCAGAACCCATCTGTTGACTCTACCTACCCATCACTGTGCAGATTTTAGGCGTCACTGTGGAAGTCCACTCAGAGGTGCGTTCATCGACACTTTCGGTGGATGTGGCATCAGTTGGGCCGACACCATCCTCGTTCGCCCCCTCCAGAGGGTCATCGCTCCCGCTGTCGGCGACGTTTGGTGTGACGACCACTAGGTCCGTTGCGGGTGGGCCAACCGAGGTGGTGGCGGAAGACGTTGGGAAAAGTGCGGTTGGGCGGCCAGTTGGAGCCGGCGCTACCGCGGAACTTTTCAACTCGGATGCGGACGACGGTGGCGGCGCTGGTTTTGCCCCGTTCTCTGCAGTAAAGTGCACAGTGAGTTGTGCTTGAGCCATAGGGGCGGCAAAAAGATCTGTTTGTACTTACGGCACGGCGTGAATGGTCCACGATCCTTGCAGGGACCCTCCAGTGTTGGCGGGCAGTCCTGCCACCAGCAAAACATCTCCCCGTCGAGACACAGGCAGAACTCGCATGGATCTTTGCGATAAATCTACAATAATGAAGCGGATGTCTTTGATTATACCTATTCTAAGTTAAAACATGAAAAGTTTTTGGAAACATGGAGTATTTTTTACCTTTCCTGGTTTTATCCAGTCGTGAAAGACGATATTTTTAATATTTTTCATTTTCAGTTTGAAAATCGCGACGCGTGGCAGAAAGTCGTGCAGAAAATTGCGAAAAATTGAAGAAAATTGAGTAGTTTACATAATAAACTCGAAGTGGATACATTTCATGCATTACGCGACGTGTGCGCGTCGTGCGAATGGCAAATGCAATGCGCGGGCGTGCGCCAAAAAGGAACATTACAAAAATATTGATAAAATGCCGAGCAACTCGACGCGGGGGTATCCAAAACTTTGCGCCAAAGTGAGTTCGACCTGAAAGCGATATTTTAAGTGAAATTTCGAATAATGCAACTGGAAAAAAATTGATATCTTTTATCCCTTCAGTTATGTTAGTTCATCATCATTTTCTATTTCGTGTAAGCGCGACTCGAAGATGTATGCAAGCGAGCGCGCCAGCGGAAATATGCTTTCTTTGCGTAATCAACGTTTTGCATGAGAAATTGCGTGGCAAAAAAACCACACAAACCGAAACAAATCTGAATGTGAATAGGGGATGGAATGGAACACAAATTTTAACATTCAGAAACAGGAATAAACGTTTACCGTGGGCGAATTTATGATAGGGATAGTTTTTGTACAAAAGAGCATCAAATGTAAGAAAAAGAAAAATCTATACATTTTTCAATTGATCTAATTTACTGTAAACATTTATAGTAATTAGAATGTTAAATCATGTTTGAATCCGATTCTTATCGAATTGAACTTTGTAGAAATTCACCAGATAACGCAGTGAACGGCGTATTTGTGTTTTACAGATTTGCGAAATGTGAATTTTCATGCAAATTTGCTTTTTAAATTCGAAATTTCCGAGGTGAAAAGTATTAACGGAAAGGTATTCGAGGTTCGATATCAGCAGCGACATGCCTCATTAGACACGCCATCGAAGGGCGAGGGGGGGCATTGAGTGAATGCGCGCTCGAAATGTTTAATCGTTAAATTTGCCCCGCCATCAAACGGTTTTTCGGTTCATGTCTTTCCTCCGCTCTCCGCCAACTTTCCGCAAATTTCTTCGGCTTTTTGATTCATTAGATTTGGCGGCTCCCCTTGTTTTTTACCTTTTTACATGTCTAATTTAGCATTCTCCCCGACGGCGCCCGGCAAAATGATTAATAATTTTTGGTTTTTGGGGAAAAGTTGTAATTTACTTACGGCATTCATTCAATCGTTCGAGAATTTATTACATGTTTCTGGCAGAACAGAAAAGTTAATAACGCATTGCTGACGTATAAACGTCGCTGCGTGGAAAATAAAATGCTGTAAACAGGAAATCTGTTAGCGGGTGAAACAGTGCGACCGCGGAAATCGAAAATATATCATGCGAAGTAGAAATTCCGAATTTAATAAATAATCCTTTCACGAAGGCAGGGACAAATTGGCCGCATTTTATATTCTTCCACGGCAATTCCAGCAATTGCAGCGTGCTGAACACTCGCGTTCACCACGAGAGAGTTTTTCAAGTGCGAGGCGGGCGTGCCTCATTAGCCGCGACTCATTTTTCATTCGTCCTCTTTCTCTTGCGATTCACCCGAGTGTTCTTATTGTAATTGCAGGCGCCGGGAAGCGAGGTGCTGTGCGGCACGCCGCCCCACTCGGTAAGAATCATGAGAATGTTGTGATAATCCTTTATATTATCCTTAAAAGCCTCTTTCAACAAAGCCACATCTTCACACAGCTGACTAATGCTAAGCTAAGCATAGTGGGATGAAGAAAGAAAGCCGTTACATTTTTTACATCCCTCCTGCGGCGTATTTATAAATAAATAAATAAAATTTACGCGAAGGTGTACGCATTTAGTAATTTCAGCACGATGTGTGATCCGATCACAAAAAGCACTCGAGAGAAATCCCTAAATTGAATCGGAGTCAAGTTCGGAGTTTTCAATTTGGTGAATAAAAAGCGTACGCCGTTCGTGGCATGTGCGAGGGCGGGCATGATTGTGCCGTTAAGATCGGGCTGTCATGCCGGCAAAGTTTCGGTATTTCGGTATTTAATATGCAAACAATGAAGTGCACTTTAATTACATTTTCGTCGTTTGGGGCGCGCGCACATCTCTGCGGGCACTTAACAACGCCGGCGGCCGGCCGCGCGCCTTTATTGTGTCGCTAGCCGTGGAGGCGGCTCGGGTAAACTTATGACATCGACGGTTATCGCGCGGCTTGTGTCGTTAAATACGTTGTTTTACGTTTTACGCTTTATTTCGCTTGCGACCGACACTCGCCGGTCAGTTTTTGCGCGCACCGCTTTCGTCCTTTTTTTATTTCGTGTCGGGTTATAATCGCTCGAGCAAGTGCGCTTGGCATTGTTAATTTATTAAACTATCCGCGGGAGTCCAGTCTATTCGCGCGGGAGCAGGAATTAAACTTGCACCAAACTCCCACTATTAAAGCGCGCGCGATTACGACGAAGGCGGCGCGGCGGGCGTCGAAGACTCGTACATCAAACGCGTACTCCGAGGCGAAATTAATAAAAAATTTAGATTTAACGAAAGCATAAAGTTTGAGGTAATTAGAAGCGTACAAAAAGTTTTAATGTGATTTAATTACACGTTTTATCCGTTGATATTCTCTTAGATTTGCTGCGGAGAAAAACGCAAACACGACGAATATGAAAACGCAAGGAGTGTACTTAAAACTTTTGAAAATGTTGTTTGCAACGCGCTGCGCTAAAGGAAAATTAATAATAAAAAAAGTTCACCGCGCTTCCAATGGTTTTTATTTTTATTTTTGCATGCGGCCACTGAAAATGACAATAGATGCGCGTCCTTTTTTATTAAAACTAATTAAAAATTACTCGATTTAAGAGTTCCTTAAAGGTCAAAAAGTAAAAAGAAATACCTAAAGTCCAGACGCGAATTAATAACGAAAGCAGTCGAAAAACGGGATGCACGCAAATGAATAATAAACAACGGATGCGAAATACGCACGCGGAATAACAATGGAAACTTTAATTTCCGAAAGCATTATTCAAGCCGTCCGCAGGCGAAAGCGACGGATCCAGCGGAGGCGGCGCGATGCGCCAACACCTAATAATCATCATACACTCAGCGTGTTGTTTGTTGTCGCTGGCCGTAATATACTCGCCTGCAATCGTTAATTCTCCTCTTTGCATTTTCGTTTCTTTGCCCGCCCGCGCGCAAAACAAACTTATTTGCGGTGCCGTCGAACGGCGTCGAACGGCCGCACCGAACAATTACTAATTGCTTCGCGTTCGGGCGAGTTTGCGGCCGGCGCTAATTCGTTCTCGAACAAATAACCATCTGGAGGCTGGCTCCGCCGCCTACCAGCAAACAGCAACCATTTCAATTTCAGATCGAGATATATTGGCGTCCAGTGACACAGCAACTCAATAATTCCAGAAGAAGCTTACTTTGCATCTCACTGACATGGTATTAAACTAATTCGCGAAACAAACCGCAATTAGATGGTATAATGGTACATAAACCGCCCGCCAGAAGTGTTCTTTGTAAATCAAACAATATGTTCGTCCGGTAATAGTTGTTTCTTTTTTCTCTTTTGGTTGTAATGGCCTCAACACACATATACAATAAATGGAAATGGAAGTGCGGGCGGCTTTCCATTCGACCAATGCTCCGCTGGTTCGGTGCGCCGCTGCAAAGCCCTTCATTCGGGCGGCGTTTTGCGTTTTAATTAAAACACCGTCGCCGCGGGACGTTGTTGAGGATTGCGGTGTGTCCTCGTCACGCGCGCACCATCTGCGTCCCTCGCGCTCCTCCCCAACTGCCAACTTCGCGTACCTTTAGTTTAAAGCTAATATAATTTGTTTTTTATTCATTTGCGTTTATTCAGTGCGTCGGTCTCGCTGTCAAACGCGGCGGGCGAGACGCCGAGGAAGTTTAACTTTAAAGAGTTTAACTTAATATTTCGCAATAACTGCGCGTAAGTATTCGGAGCGGATTTTCGTTTATTTAAGTTGAATTTATTTCGCTTGTGGTTTATTCGGCTGCGCAAACTAGGATTGCGAAATATGTTTGCATGTGCGCGAAAGAGAATATGGTGGATATTATTGAACATTTTAATAATCATATCGATATTCTTTACATGTCACATCGGCGTGCGGAAAACACTGGTATTTTTGGAATGTTTTCCAAACCGGGATGTGGAAAATTAGTGGAGATGCCAATTTTAAAACTGTTTCTTTTTTTGTGGAATATTAAAGAAAACTTGATTTTGAAAGCTTTATTTTAATTAAATTTTATCGCAACATATGCAGCTTTGATAATAATAATCACCAAAATTTTAACAGTTTCGGTGCAAAAAAATTGTTTTAAAGTTGGCAATAGGCCCTAACTACGAGTATCAGTACTAAAGTGAATTGTTTCTAAGTAAGTGAATTAGAATCAGAATTCGAAACCAGAACTTAAACATTCCAATTTTCATTTCTTACCATAATTCTTCTCGCGTTTGTTCGTTCTTGTTGCGCAGCGAACGGGGGCAGGCACAAAACTTGACGGAAAACGGTGTTGTTAACTAACCTAATATCACAACCGAGCCCGCATGGGATATTGTCCATACTGACCTAAATTTCCCCGAATCTCCTTCGCAAACGTTATAAAAGCGGCGACTAACTAAACTAATTATCAAAGTCGAAGATATAGTGAGACAAAGGAGGCGGTAGCCGCAGTCTCCGGAACGAAGCATGGCGAGACGGCCGCATTGCCACACTGCCGCCGCCACAGCAACGGAAGCTAAGTACTTGCGTCCTATCCAAAACGAAGAAACCTGTCGTGAAATAAGTAAGTGCACTTCAAACGCTCAAACGGCCCAAAGGATGCTTAGATTGAGATTGAGCGGAAAGCAGCGAAAAACAAAACCGAATGCAAATCGATCAAACAATTATTCAATCATGACGCAAACACGAATGAAATTTCATTACACGCCCGTTTGCGCATCGCACGCTGCACGCATATTACATCATTGACATTATTCGCGTGTTATTGACATGCCGGCGCATCCGGCCCCCACTGCCCCCGCATGGCGGATCCGATTATGGATACTGCAGCGAAGATCACTGGCACGCGAATTGATACTTGATGCCCATTGGCATCTCGAACGTCGGAATTGCTGATTATTTCGGCAAATATTCATTAAATGTCACAAATTCGGGTGGCATGTAATTATTACGCAATGCCAGGATCATTATTCGTTCCTTCTTGTAATTCTGCGTCAGATATAAAATGCGCCCAGACGAGGGTAGGTAAAGCTTGGCTTGGAGCTTGGAGGCGAGAAACATTCGCGAAAGAAGCGGATCGTCGTTAGCTCAACCAAGAGTTTTAATTAATTACGGATTGCGCACGAGAAAAGAATTTGCAGCAAACACAAGGCCTGATTGAAGGCACAAACTAATTGTTTTTAATTTTGTTTTTTTTTTTTACAAAAAGTAATAAAATATAGCCGTTGGAAGGGTTTGGTTAAACTGGTGCAAATTTGATCGTTTTGTGATTCCACCTTGTCAACATGACGTAGTTGCATGTAAGTACCTGTTGTCCATGAGTGTATTCCACCCCAGCGACTAGACAAGTTGCCGCCGAGCTTAACCGTTCGAGGGGATGCGTTGTGAAGTCGTCGTCTAGGTTGTTGTCCCGCAACTCTTCATCCAGCGCGTTCGGGATGACGATGCCGGGCGAATTCATCACCATCGATAGAGGCACTGCAACGAAAGTAAAACGGACGTTTACAAGTGATCTTCGCACTTACCTAGTGGTGGATTTGCAAGCTCGGTGGGCGGCGGTAGGCGCAAGTGTGCATATGGCACATAAATGCCTCCGGCTCGCAGTAGGCATTCATACGTTTCACGCGACCGCCGCTCTCATATAAATTCGCACGCGACGTGCTGCTCGCATTGAAGAGGCCCCGAAGAATGGAATGGAAGCGCCCCCGTCCCCGCCAGCTGTACGCTGAGTGCAGAGTTGATTAATGGCTGGGTGCGACCGCCGTCGCCGGCGCTACGTTTTCATTTCATATACACATATATTCGCTGGGTGCAGTTGTCGACATTTCAAGAACCAAATGATATTTTTTTCATCTGTCGCGCGCGATTAATTGTTTCGCCAGGTTTTGCCAGGCAACGCTTTAATTGCATCATCAGGTCAAGTTTAGCGTGCGTTCATCTATATATAATTAGGACAACAAACGTAGTTCACAATTGCTTACTAGGCGACCGCCAAACATGCATTTTGCACTCATCCTCGCGTCAATGTCAAGTGGTGGCTGTCGCCTCCTTGCGCCAACGTTCGCGCCCGTGTTCACACGTCACACGCCGCTCAAAATTGATCGTGTTCCATATCTCACGTACTTTCATCTTCACTCGAATCTGTGTGACCGTCGTCGATATAAGCAGCAGCAGCAGCAGCAGTTGTACGTGAGGCTAAATTTGGGGACGCGCTCCGCCGCCTTCGATACGGATCAACATCGGTGTTGACCAACCTTCACCATGTACGAAGCCGACCGACGGCTTCTTAAATGAATCGTAAGCGTGCTGTTGCCATCGACGATTACCATACGCTTACCATTTCTTTGCCGTTTCAGTGTGTGCAATGCCTTTTTGGAGAAGTAAAGCGGATACGCCTAGAAATAGCTTATTTTTTCAATTTACATTTAAGAACACTCTAAAAAAATTGGTAAGTGGAGGTTGCTGCGCGTGCTGACCGTCCCCATCCACTATGCGCTTCGCCTCGTTTTTGCAGAATAGCAAATTTACCTTCTCCAATAAGACAATCGTACAAATTCAAAAGATGGTTGATGAAAAAGCGTCATCGATCAACGCCACCACGTTGATGGTCGGCGCCAACTATAAGGTCGGTAAGAAGATTGGCAGCGGTAACTTCGGCGAGTTGCGCCTCGGCAAGAACATTTTCACAAACGAACACGTTGCTATCAAGATGGAGCCGATGCGTACCAAGGCGCCGCAGTTGCATCTGGAGTACCGCTTCTATAAAATGCTCGGCGCTAAAGAAGGTTCGTGAACGTATCATACTACTACCATCAGTACAACACTATTATGCTAAGCTTTTTTAGGTGTCCCTAAGATTTTTCACATGGGCATCTGCGGCGGGCGCTACAACGCGTTAGTCATGGAGTTGCTAGGTCCTAGCCTCGAAGACCTTTTTAACCTATGCAATCGCCACTTCCGGCTGAAGACCGTCCTGATGATTGCTGACCAGACCTTAGAGCGCATAGAGTACGTACACAGTCGGAGGTTGATATTTCGTGACGTCAAACCGGAAAACTTTCTCATTGGGCGCAACAAGAATAATAAGGAGCGACTGGTCCATATCATCGACTTTGGCCTTGCCAAGGAGTACATCGACAAAGATCGTAACAAACACATTCCGTACCGGGAGCACAAGTCACTGACGGGTATGATTCCGTTCCCCTGTTCCACGCGTACTCACTTACCACAGCAGTGTCGCTGTGTTTTCTGTTGTTGCAGGCACGGCGCGCTATATGAGCATTAATACTCATATGGGCCGCGAGCAGTCGCGTCGAGACGACCTGGAGGCACTCGGCCACATGTACATGTACTTCTTGCGCGGCTCACTGCCCTGGCAGGGCCTGAAGGCGGACACGCTGAAAGAGCGCTATCAGAAAATCGGCGACACGAAACGCTCGACGCCCATCGACCTGCTTTGCGAGGGCCACCCGGAGGAGATGGCCACTTACATGCGGTATGTCCGTAAACTGGATTTTTTCGAAACGCCCGACTATGAGTACTGTCGCCGTCTCTTTAAGGACTTGTTTGAGCGGCGCGGGTTCATGGATGACGGCATTTTTGATTGGTCCGGCTTGTACACCAATAGCGCCAACAACGGCAGTAACACCGACGACTGAATTAGGACACTAGGCTTAGTGCATAGCATGGTCGCAATATTTGTGATATTACTGATGGTATTTCTTGTGGAAATTTCACATTCATTTCAAGGCGACTCGCCGAACGCGTAATAAATCGCATTCGAAAGTCGTGCGCATTTCGAGCGTGCTTATTTATGGCACTGTCGTGCCGATAAGTTTAATAACTTTGCGCCCCCATCGAAAAGTTATGTGTAAACATCTAAATATTTACACTTTGCGCGCACCGAGTGTTGGCGGAGGTGCCGCGCCTAACTGGCGACATATGATGGTGTCGGGGGGCAAACACCCAGTGTGGAAAAGAAATGGCCCATTGCCAATTGGCCGTACGAGTACGTATTTGCTCGCCGCCTTTATACACTTTGACTTCTTAACCAGAATCATAAATATTCCCGCCTCGGCATAAACTACGAACGCCTTGCGCGCATCAATATTTTAAATTACCGTCAACCTGCATGCAATTCTGAACGTCGGAATGCGAAATAAAAATAAAGTTGGATTACAGCAAACTTTAATTTTTACTCATCCAGCCCAGCGCAAATAGAAATATAATTGAAGGTAGGTACTTGAGACACCAGCGAAAATTGAAATTTCTATTTGGGAAAATTGCGATTTGCTGTTGATTTTCGGGCATATTTGTGTTGTGCTTTCATTCATCTGTAAACAAGTGGGTCTTGCGCCAGCAGGACTCTTTGAGCGACGGTTTCGGTTCGGGCGGTTGGCGAAAACGCTGGGTAAACACCCGGCGAACACAAGACGACGGGGGCGGTGTCGATGTTTGTTTTGCATCTGTCGCATCTGCACGACCGAGGGATTGCAAGACGCGGAAATGTAAACAAGCAGAGACGGGCGGAAGCACGAAGATGATGTCGCCGAAACGCCACTTGAGAAATGCAAAAATGCTGATGAATTACACAACGTTTTGACCTCTTTACAGCGTCGCGTACACATGTTGAATTGCATTCAGCCAGCAGCGGCTTTTGTGTGCGCTGTCCTTGAAATGTTTTGCGCGCTTATACTTCGACCAGGATCAGACGCGTCGCACCATCATCGATCGCGCGCGAAACTTTTACGACGAAGGCTTTAAATACGAATAAGAGGCTTGCACAAAAGAAGCAAAAAATTGAAGCCCATGCGAAGTGGCCACGCGTGAATGCTGCGATTCAATATCAAAGACGCACGCTGCTTGAAGAAAAAAGGAGGATTTGCTGAAGTTGCAAAGTTGTTAAAATTTAAATGTGAACATATACGCGCATTTGCTCAAAACAATTTTTTGCTGTTGCAAACATAGCCTGCACCGATAAATACTCTCCGGATTGGCAAAAAAGACAGAAATTTTGCCGCCTCTGGAAAAGAGACACATACAACTAAAATAGACCGAACATGTCACGCACGGTTACACGTCTCGTATATCTTAGCCGCTTTTCTCTTTGTTTTTCCTCCGTCACCTTTTTGCAAGTGCGGCGGTTTAGGGGCGCGTTTGCCTTCCGTGTCATACGTGGATTTTGGAAAAATTGCTTATTCCCATGCAGTGCGCCGCTCGCGTTTTCGACACGCTCGTAATTCCCTGCAACTCGGTCTTTACGTTCCTGTATCGCAAGACATTTGTGTATTCGGTTTATGAGATTTGCACCGGCAAGTCCTTTGTAATAATGTGGAAGAAAATTGGAAATCGGGAATGAAACAAACAAATATCATAAAAATAAAAATGTGGGACACCGTCGTAAAATAAAAATATTAGGTATAATACCGGATGCTGTTTTGCAAATTGAAAATATTTTGTTGCCCGCAAGTTAAGTATTGTTGCAATTGCTAGTATTTGAGTTAATTACTTTTGCGTTGGGCGCAAATGCTGCGCAAACGTGCGTCCGGGTTTTTTCCTGCGACGATTTGACGATTTTTTCATTTTGACTTTGATATATTTTACGTTTTATTAATGAAAGCATAAACGTCGTTTTCATTGAGCCTACCCGCCGGCTCCGGCTTTACGTTCCGTCCGTGCTCATGTCGAATTAACTCCACTTGTATCTCAGGCTCTCTCGGCGGGCCCCGACTAGGCATTGATTAATCACGACTCTGTCAATTACGTTTGCATTTCCCGGTGCCCGGGCGCAATGTATGCGAGTTCATTAAACAAATTAATTTCTCCGGCAAAACAGCAGCAATGTTGCCCGGCGCCTTCACATTTAACACGCTAGTTTTATCGGAAAGCGCAAAAAGTCGATTTGTTCAAAGGTGGCACGCTGATATTTCCAACCCAAAAATATATGACCTTCCCAGCTTTCCCTCAACGTTTAACATTTGCCGCTTCATTGTTGTATAATTTTTATGACTTTTATTCGCTCGCTTGCTTTGAATTGATTTATGAATGCAAGAATAAATGTCATCTTGTGATATTTACTGGCTGTGACATTTAAACGTGATGACAAGGTTTTAATTATTCCACGCGACACGGAAATGCAATTTAAGCGGCACGAAATTTATCACAAAAAAATACTTGTATTATTTATTTGGGCGTGGACCAATAAATCGCAGCGAATTTTGCAAACACGCACAGTGCTGTTTAAATGTTGAACTCTGCTGCCGGCACAAAATCCGGCGCATCTGCCATTTTGTGAGCTTATTTACCGTAGCTATCTTTTTATCGTTGCGTTTAATTTGCAAGTTGCAGCACGTTCGGACGTGTGTTAAGAGTGGTAGAGCGATTGCCGTGCACACATTTCATTTCGTGCGCGAGCACGTTTTCCACGTTTTTCCACGGTTTTCCATTCTTCTCTCGGCCGAGCGAGGACAAATAAAAGCTCTTTATGCTTGTGTGCACATGTGAGCCGTTCGCTTAGAGATAAAATTACAATTAATGATAATTAATAATCATCGCCCGGGCGTAATCGGTGGGACAACAGATGAGTAAGCGAACGGGTCAGCAAATAATCGTATAATTAATGTAAATGTGCGTCGTTTCCGTCTGCGGCTGTCGACGTGGGATCGCCGGGGCAATCTATAGCGGCCCGTCTTTGCTCTTCATCCCGCTACCTTTCGTCTTTGTGTCTTATTCGAATCTAATTTGATCACATGCATGCATGCCGGCGGCGGCGTGTCGATCTGCCATTGCGCAGCGCCGAGGAACGAATACACGAAAATCCTTTGCCGTCGGAATTTCGCATGTACGAATTAATCCGCTTGACCCTTTGGGCAACTGCGGGATGTGTCGACCGTCGAGTGTGGCAGGTTTTGATAAAATGTGTTTTCAATATAATGCCTTCGCCTTCGCCCGCTTCGTAAGCCTTTAATGTATTATTAAACTATTAAACAATGGGTAATTGAATAGATAATGAATAATGGCTGAGTCTCGCTTGCAGCGGCATTAATTAATTAAATTCACTCGCACTCAGCCGGCCGTGGCGTAAACGACAATGGATGCCACAACATATTGCCGCACTTGCAAAAACGACGCTAAATGTTGCTAAATGTTGTTTGCGAAAAATCGCAAAAAGCGTCGTCCCTTTATGCACTCGCATGCTCCGCTTTACGCGGATCCGGTTATTCATGAAGTATGTGAATTGCAGGCATACCTGACAAGCTCATGAGAAAGGCCGGGAGCGCCACTGGCATTCCTCGGCGAGAAAGAACTGCCGGCGCAACGACAGGGCGATAACAGGACAAACTTTATTAAAATACATTTATCAACAAAATTCTACGCAACTTAGGCAAGATTTCGCATAAAAAACTATTCGCGGCGCATTTTTGCCCTGCAGGTTCCTAAAATCTTCTCCGAAAGTGCTCGACAGTCTTTTAAGGTCCTTGATAAAATTCCTGGATATGTGTTTGTTCCATTTTTCTAGTTTCCTGCATCGCACTGCAGGAGAAGAGAGAATCAAGATTTGATTTGGCTCGTCCTACATCTTCGTGTTTTTCAATTAAAAGTCCCTTTGTGCATGCACTATGAATGCTTCCTTTTGTTTGGTATTTGCGCCATTGGGCGCAAAACTTGAGATGAAAAAAGAGCGGCGCATAAACGTCGCTTGCACTTAGTTATTTAGCAAACGACGACGCTAGAGCCCGCCGGTCGACAATGACGACGACTTAATAGAGCTGTCATTTCGCGTCATCGCCGTCAGACCGAACAACGATAATGAACAACTACGACTAACGACTTGTTTTGTTTTCCGGTACATGATTTTATATTTGCGCCGGGCAGCGTCTTCGCGTTTCAATTTGTGTTCACGTTTTTGACTGCCCGATATAAATAGAATGTACGCGTAAAAGTCACGGAACGCAATCGATTATTCCACTCAAAGGTAGCGGAGAGAGGCGGCACGGCGCGGCACGGTGTGGCGGCGGGTGCACGCGGCATGTAACATTCCATGCCCTGACGTTGAGCACGCCAAGGAAATTACCGAATTATGTCAGTGTACACGGAGCGTTTTTGTCGAATCGATATTTTGTACTTTTCGTCCTCGATGGGAACAAATTTGGGATACAGAGCGCAAAAAAACGCATGTCGACGCTTGTAGGTATCATTTTTAATTATTGCTTTTAACTTCCGGGCGCTTTAATTGCGCGCGAAGCAAACTTATGACGCACTTACCTTCCGGTGCTAATTCACGTCTACCTTCATTTGTTCCTTTGCCGGTGGCTGTCATGCAGCCCACGGGAAGCCTTCTGCGCCTTCGGTTTGTCGTCGACGCTTGTTCTTGGCACGTAATTCGGGCGAAAATTAAGGACTATCCGGGAATAATATACGTCAGGAATGGGAGCAGGTTAACTATTACATAATTTTGTTGCCGGTTTCCTGCGTTTCTACCGAGTTAGTGGTCCGGCGCGGCCGACGTGGAAATTATGCTACAATTGCCATTCGAATTTACGACCCTTCCTGCAAGCTAAGCTGCATTTTATTCATCTTCAGTGTATAGTCTTGTTTTTTGTGTAGCGTGTAAAATACCTGCGACGAAAATGATAAAAATAGATTGAGTTACACGTATTCCAGGCTTAATATCAGTGGCGTAACACTACCATCTAAAGCTTGAGCAGATTCTTTGGATGGAGCCCCCAGTGAAAATCGTCACGTTGTAAAACAATTTTAATCAACCGGCCTCTTGAGTCCGGCCCCCTTCAGGTCTTAAACCCGACGTATTTTACCATCCCTGTCTCTTTGTAGTTACGCCACTGAATGCTTTTGTTTACCTATTTACTTTTCTCGTTTTCAACTGAATGCAACAAACAAAACTCGTGAAGGCGTACCGGCAGAGAAATTGGTTTGGTTTTGACACCACCAATCCGAGAACTGCAAGAAAACTAAACCAACTTCACTACTGAATGAAACAAATACCTCTCCGGAGTACTATTTATATTCCTTTCTTTTTCTTCCGATTTTTGTCAAAACGAAAGCTCAATATAAAGACAAATAGATTGAGCAACCGCAATAGATTCAGCAATTTGCAATTACTGATACGCATTGACTGATATTAATTCACGCGCCTGCTGAAACAATGTTGCGCCAGTGGCGGAGGGTGCGTTATTAGAATTTATGTACTTTATATGTACTCGCATCTATAACTGCGTATGACACCTGACGTCGTCGTCACCAAGTCATAAATTCCGTTCAGTGTACGAGTCGCGCACAATTGTTGAACATAAATTGAAATTAATTCTGATTTAATTCAACGACCACCACGAGTTCAGCGAGTATGAAAGATTCTCGGTTTATCTTTCGTAAAAATATCCTCGCCAACGTTTATTGCGCGCCGTAAAAGCTAGTCGGAGCTAATAAAACGAGCGGCGATGAACATGTTGACATATTGACACGATTTCCGAGAGTATTCGCTTCGTTGATGTGCTTTTTCTTTGTCATTTAACTAATTTTAACTAGGCGGCCATGTGTGTGCTCCGAGATGGCCCTTTGATTTGCGCCCGCTCGTCCGTCGTATTGGGTATTACCTTTCGTGCCATTAATCTCTTCGTCCATAAACTCGCAGTGAGTGCGTTGCGCTGATATGTGATGTGTGATACTGATTGATTGCGGTTAATTAGTTAAATAAACACACGCGCGACGCTGAGCAAACGGCGCCGAAAGACACATGCGACCTATTTGACAGCTTTATTAATTAGCTACAAATTTAACGGCAGCTTTTTGCATACTCAGATATATAGAGATGAACTAGATATCTTCGAGTTGGGTCGAAAGTTGCGAAGCGTCGTGACGCGTTTTCCCCCCGTCTTTCAACGCCGCCTATTCTTGATTTTCCCTATTTGCGCCCTTCTCTTTTTGAATGTCCCATTCAAATTTTATGCCTCGTTGCTTATTAACCAGCCTCGCGCGCTATGAAGCGAATTTAACAATTTAATTTCCTGCCTAACATCGTACTCTCTAACATTCTAATAAATGTAACATGAAGTAACAAGCCAGTGGCGTCGCTGAATATATTTCAAATACAGTCGAACCGTATTTTCGAAATGTCGTGCGCGATTGTTTTTTGTTGTTTCAATTCCAATTTATTTTTGCATGCACGCATTGCGTTTATATTCGTTATTAACACTTCGTTTATTCCGCGATATTTGATTACGCTCGTAGATATTTCCAGCTATTCGGACAAAACGCTCGGGCGACAAAAAAAATTTACCCAAAATGCAAAAAACCGAAAATGCTGGAAACCGATGGAAAGAATTGCTGACATTGACGTATTTATATTTTTGCCTATTTCACTTTTTTCACTTTTTCCCCTACAAATCAGAAAGCGTGTGTGTTGCCCACCATCGCCCCACCACACACCCTTAGCTTTTAATCGTTTTTCACGATTTGCAAGCTATTATTTGGATTATTTGCGTTTATATCGCATCGTGCTTGTCTATGATTGATATCGTTCCGCGTTGTTAGCTGGAAAGTCATTTATAAACCGGCATGCGGTGCGTTTACCTGACGACTTCTCCGACGTACCACGTTTTCCACATCATGTCCTGCGATCATCTGACAATACACGTCAGGCAGTTGCTCGTTTTCATTTTCATATGGCTTTGTGATCGAAGTTGGTGCGTGTTGTACCGCTCCTAAGTGATATTTGATGTTTCCAAATTTAACCACAATTTTTTTTATATATTTTAGTATTTTGTGGTTGTTTTCGCAAAATTCAAACTAACGTTCGTAAAACGAAAGAATAAAAACCGCGACCAAAATTGCACCGATAGAATGAGCGGCGCGTAATTGGTTTTTAGTTTTCCTGTTTTTTCTTGAGAGTTTCCATCAAGTTTCGTCTTGTTCTCTTTGATTCTTTTTGGCCTGCACATTTTCGTTGTAGTGTGATTTCCCATCGGATTGCTTCCTGTCGCTCCCACGCCGACGGTCGCTTCCGCCTCCCGCTAAGGAAGCGATTTCCCAGCTCGCCCCTTTCAATATTTGGCACTCGTGTGTATGTGCGTGAATGCCTTATGTGTATCCCTTCGCGGTACCGCCTCCGCCGCCACCACAAATGCGATTCCAACGTCCCTACACCTATTATTTATTTTAGTGTATTTCCTATTTCTTATTCGAATATCAATCAAAAATTGGCTTCAAAAACGTGTACATGCATGATTTTCATTCCTGTGATTAAATTTTCCAAACGATTTTAAACTTTTGTTACTAAAAAGTTTCTCATATAATTGCATTATCAAAGCAGTGGTAAAAATGAAACATTTCGACAATTTTAACGCAAATATATACGAATAGAAGAGCCGTAAAGCTATTTAGAATCATTTCAGAAAGTATTCCTGAAAATTTGTCCCCGTTCAGTCTTCATACCCTCCTAACCGGCAAATGATGACCGCCATCGGCCATTTGCTTCCACCCGCGCGCCGCATGCGATGCGATCCAGCGCCTTAAACCGCTTTTTATTTTTATTTCGTCCGCACATCCAAAGGATCTGGACAGATAACGTGGGCAAAAAGATGAAGACAATTCGAAAAAGCGATGACGCGTAAAGACTTCTCAATGGGATGGACGTAAAACATAAATTCCATAATAAAATAGAGAAGACGTGGAAGATGAAGTGCGCGTCCTGGCGAAAGGACGAGACAGTATGGTCGCCAGCGCGTACCACGCAACAAAGACAAATTATCCACAGGACTCGTTCGGTGTCAATGTTAAATTACAAATTATGAGCATACCAGCGAGTAATTTACAATTTTAATTCTGATTTGGACTTTAATTAATAGCGAAGGTTGTTCTTCTTTCTTCCATCGCTGCGGTTGCATTTGGATCGAGGCTAATTTGTCTGTTTAATTAGTCGAGGCAATGGGGACGCTGGTCTTGTTCCGCCGGCGCTCGTTTGTTACATTTAATCAATTCAAATCAATGCTAACTAAGACCAGCGAGCGCATATAAATCACGAGGAGCAAAGAAAACTCGTGATTTTCTCATATTTGCGGTTTCATAATTCGTTGCTGTGGGGATGACTGTATCGGAAACAAGAGTTTAATTGAATCGATAATTTTGTACGAACATGTATGTATGCAATATACAACAGGAAACATGCGGAAGAGTAGACGGAGACGGGGGCGGCAGTGACTGCACGAATTCCGGGCGCATTAGTCTTGACAGAGGAAGTGGAGCGCGTGTTTTATCCTCGTTGTAATTGAAAACTAGCTGTTCAGCGAGCCAATTGTGTAACTTTTGCTCGCTTCATTACCGCCCCCGGGTCGCAGGTTGATTGCGCCATCAAACGCGCTGCAACAAATCAACGCTGGCTTCATGGCTGCTTGGAGGCGGTGTAAAATCTTTGATATTATTTGGTAATTGTTTAGGACGACACCCCGGAGTGCGTTTTAAAGTGCGTCCAAATTGTGAAGGCGCCGGGCAACACATGCGATGCAGCGCGTCGTTTCGATTAAACGAACCCCGCAATTAATCACGCGGCTGTGTTCACGAAGCGCGTAAAAAAATACATAATCAATCACAAAACGCTTTTCTCCTCCTTGTTGCCGGAGTTCGATCACGGCCGAATAAATAATGCGAAGGTGCGCGCGTGCTAAACATAGAACAATGCGCAAGTGAAGTCAATTTAACTTTTAATTAAGGCTATCAGCGATCGTGCATCTCTGACGGCTTCTGCAAGATGCGGCACCTCCTTGCTGCCAACTCAACTATCTCCTCAATTATCAGCAACTATTATTACATTACTCACCTGCACGTGAACCGACGATTAGATGTACGCCGAGGAGTACGACGACGCCAAGGCAGGAATGCGCGCGACGCGCGGAAAACATACGCTCTCGGTGCATTCTCGTCGCGTGCGGACACCAATTTTGTTTACCGATTCAATTATTAAAAAGTTGCTGTTTATGCAGTGGTAAATTGAGGAAGAAACAGCTGCTTGTCGAGCGGCGGCAAGTGCAGTACTGCCACAGTCTCAGACACCGGAAATCAACGATGGGAGCAGTATGAGTGGGTACAGCGGCGGGGGCAGCAGGAGCGTCGTGACTGATTACACAAGAAACGTGCAGGCGAGAAGTGCAGGTGGACGCAAAGCGTTCGGAAATGTATGCGGCGTGCGCGGCGGTCACCGGTGTGAGCGTCAATGCGGCGGCGGCGGCGGCAAGTCGACTGACTGAGAATAACTGCCCCGGCTCAACGTCGAGCGCGAGGAATCGACGAATCGCTGCGCAAAGCATGCCGCACTCAGAGGCGGCTGCAATTTAATCGCCGCCAACCGCCGCCGGTGTCCCTCTAGCGGCAGGGACCGCAGACACTAGTTAGGCAAGGGAAGAAATAAATTTGCGATCATTTCATTCATCAGTAAATTTTTTCCAGAAAAATAAACAACATAAAACATAAAAAATACAAACATGTTATCACACTAAAAATACCAAACAGTTCCTTTTTTTGTTATTAATTTAAATTGACGGTTATTTTTTTAAAACTTGCAATTATCTTATAAAATCCCAGTTTCAACAGCTGCAGACGTCTTACTAGTCAGAGCTATCGGAAGTGCAATCCGAAGAATCGCTGGAAGAGGTAGTATCATCATAGCATGCCGTACGTCTTTGACATCTGGATGATTGGCCGGTAGACCTCTGACAACACGTCTTTCTGACGGGCATTCTACAGCTTGATTTGACGGGAATTTTACTGCTTGACTTCTTCGCTGAAGCGCTTCTGCAACCACATCCTCCGCACGGCATTTTGATTGATTCGGTTTAGTGATTACAGAAAAACTGGTACAAAATATTGGCTAACATAAGAAAATATTGTAATTATAAAGAGAAAGTGTACTTACCGGCGCGCTGTTCGTAAATGCGAATGTTTCCTGCAGCGCAGGAGCTGAAATTTATACCCAAATTACGGTCCCCACCAAAAATTAAAATGGCGCCGTTTCCGGTTAAGGAATAATTTGCGCATGTGCACGTTACTAAGTATGTAGTCAGAAACACTGTTGCAAACATGTAATAAACAATATTCCTGTCATTTAAATTATGGGGTATTCAAACCATGCCACCTACCAAGTATTGGAATATGAAAATATGAGACAGAAACATGGTTGCAAACATGGCGTAAACAATATTCCTATGAAATTTAATACACCAAAGAGGATATTATATATTTAAATTACAGGGAATACAAACTGTATGCCACTTAACAAGTATTTGAACAATATGCAAATATTAACATTAATCAAACGAGACCAAAACTGACCATCGGTAACACTTGCCCAGAAACGCACCGGAAACTCTTATCGGCCGTTCGTCTTAACTAATTAAAATAAATTAGATGGATCAGTCTTCTCCGCTCCGATTCACATTGCGCACTAGCACGCGATGAATGGAATATTGTAAGTGAAAATATGAAATTCAGTGTTACAAAAGGCAACGACCGCAGATTGTGTGAGTATGATCTGCGCGTTAAGGAGCAGCGGGTGCTGGTTTCTTGATGGCGCTGCTCTTCCTGTCGCCGTCGCCATCGTCGTCGCGCTTTCTCTTGACGAGGTGCGAAATGTCAGTCGCCTTCTTTTCAGGCGAGCTGGGCTGTGGCTTTTCGTCGTCCGCCACCTCCGGCTGTTCCATCCGCTTGGCACACTACAATTGAAGAAAGCGCTTTGAAAATCGAGAAGATTGATGCGAGCAAAGCAGATGTATGTAGGTTCGGGTAAAAATCGTTTATTTCGCAGTCGTGAACAAATAGAAAGCAAAAAAGCAAACACACAACAAACATGAACAGCTAACAACATGCAATGAGTATGAGATGTATGGCAAGGACATGTGCCGGCATGCGCCGTGGACTCAGTTGCGGATTTTCAATCGATTGATCTCGCCCTCCACGACCGACGTGATGATATTCTTGCATTCCTTATCGATATCAAGTGTACCTACCTCTTCGATATAATTCTGTAGATCCGTGATCTTTTCCTCCACCTCGGGGATAAGCGATTTAATCTCGGTGATTTCCTGCTCGTCGGACGCGCCTGGCTTCTCGATAGCCTCCAGGAGAGCAAGGCGTTCCTTCATTATGCGTAGTGTAGTCTCGTAGGAAGTCATACTTTCGGCGCTCTTACAGTCGGCGCAAAGAGCCATGCCCAACATGTAGTGGGAATGCGCCAGTTTGCGCATGTCTTTGCCTTCGGTGTAAATCTCCTTCTGGATCTCCAGACCTGCTCGGATATCCGCAATCGCAGACTCGAAGTTTTCATTTTCCATGGAAACTTCACCAAGGGTAATGAGACAATCGGCGTAGTCCTCCTTACCGCTATCACCACGCTTTTGGAAAATCTGTTTGGCCAATTCGAGCACCTCCCAGGCAAGTTGAAGATCTGAAGGTTCTTCATCTTCCTTGTCACCTGCAAGAGTAGACTTGTGAGGATAATCAATGATTTATTAAATAATAACTTTACCATCCTCCCCATTTGCTTCGACCTCTTCTTCTTCATCTTCAGCTGAATCTTCGGCGGTTTCAGGTTTTTCATCTTCACCAGAATCCTCGGCGGTTTCGGGTTTTGCAACTCCTTCGGAGTCTTTAACGCCTTCCTGGGAGGAGGCAGCTTCGCCATTCATGGAAATATCAGTGGAATTAACTTCGGTGTCCTGTGAACCTGCCTCACCCTCTTCGTTCTTCCCTCCCTCGGCATCTTCATCATCATCGCTTTCGCCGTCATCCTCACCATCATCCCCATCTTCTTCTTCATCTTCAGCACCGTCGTCGTCACCTTCCACCGCCACGCCAACCTCTCTTGGGACAACTTCACCTAGTGGATCCCCGGCCTCGCGCACCAATTCCAAGAGGGTTTTACCGTAGTACAAGTAGACGTTCCCAAGTCCGTCATACTTATCATCCCCGTGCTCCTTAACAAGCAACTCGCTCACATGGGCAAGCAACTTGACCGCCTCCTTGTAGTCATGCAACCAGTACGCTCGTGTAGCCTGGCAGATCAAATCTTTAACATTTTCAGTCATCTTTGCGTTGAGTCTGAAAAATTACATTGTATGATAAATTGTGTTTGCATTTTGAAAGGTGCGTGGTTATGAGCAAAGGGCTAAAGCGCATGCACGGGCGCCCACGGCTGATTATCGACGTCGGCGGCGACACAAAACATAAACAGCGCACAACCTGAATCACCACAAGCAACCACGCACAAGGTAAATATCGTATCGATTTCGAAAACAATAGTAAAAGCAGCTCATTAACATGAAGTCCACCTGCCTGCGACACCTTTGAAAGCTAGTGGGTCACGTGTAAAGATGTGCGTCGCGGAACGCCGCCGGCCAGAGAAAGAGGAACGCAGCAGCAAGACGCCGCAGCTCGCCGCCGCCAAATGTACCATCCGCCCCACCGCAATGACGGCGTAACCACGTACCTGCAGACGTCGCTACCAGCGCCCCGAAGCTTTTTCGACCTGGTGAAGGGCGCGAGCAAGCTGAAGGGCGGCGGCGCGCAGGAGTACGACCTGCTGATCGTCGACTACGAGACCGCGATGGAGCAGCAAGCCGGCAGTTCGGACGCCGACGAAGACTCCGGCTGGAATTGCAGTGTGCATCCCAGCGTGTTCTTTCTACTGGGCACGCTGATGTTAACCACCTGCGCTACCGGTATGCTCTGTGCTGCGATCATGACCGACCACTGGGAGGAAGTGAGTTGGGACCGCGTCGCCCTTCAGACCCTGTCTAATAGATCGGTAAGAATCGAATGGTTGTTGGATGGGAAGGTTGCAAGTGTCGCTACGAACAACGAACGCGCTTTTTTGGTGCCTATTCATGGCGGTATTTGGACGTTATGCTTCAGTCTTAATGAAGAAGAGATACAACTGCTTGGCGCACATGGATTTCCACCGCAATCTTGTGTGAATTATCTGTCTGGTGAAATGGACGGCATGAAAGTCTGCGAGCTGAAAGCAGACTGGCAGCGCAGTAAGCAAACTATCTATGCTATCATTATTATTTCCATAGTTGCGTTATTTCGCAGGAATGCAAAACCTGTCCATTTCATGTGCATTGGTATGCCTGATTATCCTTGGCACAGCAGCATTGGTAGGCGCATTTGGTGTGTGTCAACATCAAATAAGTGCGGTGCTAGTCACAGGGGTAATGTACCTACTCGCTGGTAAGCTGCCACCTTGTCTTACACCATTTTACAACATGCGATAAGCAAATCATCGATTTTTTTTTCTAGCGTCGTTTGCGCTCTTTACTCTATCGATAATCCATTTCAAAAGAGTGTCTACACGTCCGCCGGCCCCGCGTGATGAAGAAACAGATGGCGGCGATTGGTACCGGATAGACGCCGATTGTACCGTGGACGGCGTTGTTTGGCCGGTAGGCAGCCGCGGGTACCACTTTTCAGCGCACCTTCTCGCCGCTCGCGTCTTCGACACCTCTTGGTCGCTCGACCTAGGTTGGGGCGGCGTGATGCTCTGCGTCATTACGTCTGTGCTCTGGATCCTGCTATCGAAGATCATGCGCTTCAATCCTATCTCCAGCATGATCAACTACTGAGACAATGCATGCATTAAGAATGATCATCAACGTCTGCAACATGCATTACTGGTTGTATAACTTCTCAGGCCGTCCGAAAACAGCCCAAGTATAAAATGATTATTGAATAACGCTTGAGATAGATGTCAATGTAACTACTCTATTTAAACTATAGCAGTATTAATGCTGCTCAATGCAACAAGAGTTCATGTTCATCAGTTGGAAGGTACGCAGCGAACACCAACAAAAAAAAACATAGCCTAGATATGCGGGCTTTACGCGCCGATTTGCACAAACATAACCTAACACTTTTCACGCGCCCGACGTGAGAAAGCATAAAATCAAAACCAGACCATGGAGAACTAAAGAGAAATAATTTCTTATCGAGTATATTTAACGCTAACGCATTGGATGATTATTGTTAGCGCAATGTTGCCTTCGATAACGAGCCTCAAAATCTCTATATATTATCGATGAATATATTTCTGACGTATTTTAAGAAGATTTGCCGCATATTTATTACTTAGATGTGTACAATCAGAACAAGTGTGCGAATGCTTTCAGAGCGCAGTTTTGCTTTAGCTTATTTAATGCGACAGGCACAAAGTAACGACGAAACACTGACACAACACAAACAATGGCCTTTTAGATTGTAAATAGCTCGAATATCAGTAAAAATAATAAATCAGATAGAAATCAAACTCACATTTTATGTTTTCCTTGCGAAATGGATGCGTCGGGGCCAGTGGGTGATGGAAGGCTATCCAGCAGTGACGAGGTGTGAGAAGCGAATGCGACGCCGGCATGGAGAAAAAAACCGTTGAGCGGCAAGTACAGCTCCACCGGATGCAACGGAGCGCGCCAAAAATTTGCTAATGGTCTCCTCGGTTGTCAAGGTCACAAATTTAAAAAAAATCAGACCTAAAGTATTGTTTGGTGCTATTAGCACATTATATATATGTATATTTGGTATATTTACTGCGTTATTTTTTTATTGTTGTATATTTAACTTATATATTTGTTGATAAGTATAGAATAGTTGCTTGACAGTGACAGCAACTTGTCAAAAACAACTGTTTCAACACCAAACCTAACCTCAATCTTTATCTTAATATTCGCCGATCAAAACAGTGACCTACGCGACGGTGAGAGTGTGGCGGAACACGATGTCGTCCAAAGATAAAGACAAACCGATCGACAAGCTGAAGAACTTCTTCAAGATCAAGCAGAAGGATCTGCCAAGTACGACCACCGGCCTCTTTCAATATGCTATAAGTTTGTACTCATTTATTTAACGTCTTTTCGAAGATAAAAGCAAGGACGAGTTCGTCCTCACTGCGGAACTACAGCAGGAACTCAGCAGAGAGACGCCCGTGGCGACCAGGCTGAAAGCAGTCCGTGAATTGGTCGACATCATCAAAAAATACAAATTAAATGAGGTATAATCAACAAAAAAAATATAGAAACAGCAACAGGTAATTGTATTATGCTCATTGCAGCACATAATTCCTAAATTATGGGCCTGCATCAGGGATCTTCCGAATGACAGCGCCTGTGAGCAACGTCAGCTTGCCTATCAAGTTCTGCAAGCTCTGGTGCAGAAGCAGAAAAGTCAGTTGACCGGCATATTCCGCGCGCAAGTATTTCGCGTAATTGTTGACCATAAATATCATGAAGAAACAGCGATTCGGTTTAATCTTCTGCATGCACTTTCTGAAAATGGTAAAGATATCTCCTACTTTGATGAGAAGATGGCGCCGTTTCTGTTGAACTGGCTGCCTGAAATAGCAAAAGCCGGCAAAACGAATGATTTCGTCTTGTTGCTTATCACTCTGATTAAGTTTAATGCGGCGCATGTGAAGGAAAACGACATTAATCAATTCGTCATGTAAGCAGTGATTGTGGTCCGCTACTTGTTGATTAATTAATATTTTTGTAGCCATATCTGCACCCTGTGCGATCCGATGCAAGACACGATTGTAATGAGCGCCCTCAATTTCCTGGAGACCATCATTGCGTACTATCGCAATTTACCACCAGATTCACTACCGCAAATCATCGGCACGTTGTGTAAGGTAGTCAACCATGAACCATATTGTCAGATGAGTTGGAAGGTCATGAAGAATCTCCTTGGAACGCATCTTGGTCACGCTGCATTGTTCACAATGTGCCGTATTCTACAAGCGCCTGATTTGGCGCAGAACACGTTCCTTTTCCGCGGCGCTATTTTCTTCATTCAGATGGGTCTCTGGGGTAACCCGGTGCCTAGCCTGCGTTGTCCTGCTAGTGCAGTATTGCCTGCTATTTACGAAGCAGTCCATACAAACCAATCGTCAATTGTGTTCGAGGTTGTAATCTGTGTGCAGAAACTGGTACAGAAATGCGGTGTTGAGTTGCAGGAGCCGTCGTGGGATATTATTTTAAAGATGTTAGCTGTGGCAGTGCGCCATGGCAATTGTTTTGCGCCGCTAAACGATACACTTAATATTATTGAACAACTTATTGAGGATGGGCATTTTAACGGTCGCGTGGAATCTGTTTATGCGATTGTAGCGGCCTGTGCGCAGAATCGTCCAGAGGCATCCATCATGCGACTGATTGGACATCTCTCCGATGATATTCACCCTGTAAGGCATGCATGGTTGATGAAACTCAATGATTTGTTACAGAATTACTATCGTGTGGAAAAGGAGCGTCGCACTAATGTGCGTTTGAAGGCGCTGGACGTGCTGGTTAATGTTGTACAACTACATCGTGTTTACTTCGAGGATGAAATCATTGACAAAGTCGTAATTCCGCATTTCCTGCATTTACATCTCGATGGCGATTACAAAATACGCTCAGCAGGTGCCAGCCTATTAATTCGGCTGTGCACAACCTGCGAAAGTCGTCGGTGTTCAGAAATGCTTGATATCCTAGAGCGACTCATAAATCGCCCGTTTGACATCAGTGCGGAGAACCAGCCGGCGTCAGATACGGACACTGCTGATGTAAAAGCAACAATTTCACAGATGATCACACTGTTTGAAACGAAGATTCACAAGTTGCCATCGTCGCCTGCAGTTCGTATTTATAAAATACTCATGTCACACCTTGAAGTGCACTACACGCGCCCGCGCGTCTTCGAGAACTGCAATTTCGTGCGGTGGCAGATCTTCGATGGGTTCCTGCGAATGCGCGCGGATGATCGCTACCATATTGGATGCCCACGTAACGGTGAGCTTAAATTCAGTCCGTATTTATGTGTAGCGTATACGTCGCCTTCGGATAGATCAGCTTTGGGTTCACCACCACCAAACTCACCAGCGGCGAATGTACAACAGCCGTCAGCAACGCAACAAACACCACAACAACCCCTACTATCGCAAGTACCATGCGCTGTTACTTATGTAACTATAAAATCGGCATTCAAGATCTTTATCACTTGTCTAACATGCGAGAAAGACATGGAGGTGTTAATGTTTGTTCTTAAGCGACTTCCCGATGTTCTACAAAACAAATCTCTTGTTTTAACGCGCCATGGAAACAATGATGTAGGTCTACTGATTGAAGCTGTCTGCAAACTCATGAAATATCCGCTGGATAACACGAGCGTCAACAGAATCGAGTTTTATTCCCTCCTGCTATTAATTTTATCCGGTTTGGCGTCGTATCACGCCTGTTTACACCATACACACCAGCAGGAAATGATCCGACTGTTGAGCACTTGTAAGGTGCGTCATGGTGTGCCATGCTTCAGTCAGTGTATACGCGCGCTTACCACTTGCACCCTCGATATGCAGGATGTTATGGTGAAGATTCTGCCTGAGGTACTACTACAACTCTCGAAGACAACTGCAACAGCGCCGATTGCAATGCCTATGCTGGAGTTCCTCTCGACTTTGACGATTCTACCGAGCGTTTTTTCAAACTTTGTCGGTGATCAATACATGGCTATCTTCGCCATGTTACTGCCCTACACGAATCCGTTCAACTATCATGCGTACACAGTCTTCCTGGCGCATCATCTAATCGCCGTTTGGTTTTTGAAATGTCGGCTTACATTTCGCAAGGATTTTGTTAGTTACATTACCAATGGACTGCATACAAACGCGCTGACACCCTCGCCGCCTATCACATCCAAAGTGGACGTGAATAAGTTGAACCAAGATAGTTCTAATCGAAAACGTAGCTCGTCGTTGACAGAACAGAGCTCACGTAAACGTGAACGATCTGCAACGCTTGTGAGTAAGCCGGCTTTTGATGTGCCGCGTGCACCACCCATGGCGCCCATTGATAAAACCCTACAGTTTTACCGCGAGTTGACTGAGACTTGTATTGATCTCATGGCCCGCTATACATTCTCGCCATGCTCGGCGTTGCCTAAACGCTTACCTAACGCAGAATTTCTGTTCGGTGGAGGGCAGTCCATGAGCTGGTTACTCGGGAACCGTGTGGTTACAATCACCACCAGCGGATGCGCGCAGAAAGCGCTTAAGCACGGCCTGTGTGACAAGTGCTACGGCACCTGCAAGGGTGGTGGTAGGACTCCTTATATGCAGCGGACTGGGAGTAGCGAGACGTCCACGATGGACCGCATCGCTAGACAAAATTCCGGTTCCAACACCAACACCTCCACGTCATCACCCACCGAAGATGCTCGCCGTTTTAGTGATAGATTGGAGCAGTTGCCTAATAAGTTACAGCAACTGGCGGCGACTGGGGACAAGCGGGAGCACTGCGCTTGTTGGTGCCAGAACTGGGCAGAGATTCACGTACGCCGCCCAACTGGTAATATGTCCTGGGTGATGCGGATACAGAATCAGACTTCTGATACCAATAGTGTTTATGATTTTCCGCTTAATGATATTTGCACACTGTTTATGCCATCACTGCATACTGATCATACCGTTGCCGCGATGGATTCCATCGAAAAGGAGACCCAAGATGTTGCAGTGGGCACAGTCGGCCCTGTTTACAACACGCAGCCCATTTCAATCCCTGGTTCACCCAGTAAGCAATCACCGTCAAGGCAAAGCTCACGTGATAGTATCGATGAAGAAGAAGACTTGGATGGCGGTATGTTTGAAGACGGTTCACGGTCGCGTAATCCCGTCCGCAGATCTAACTCCAGCCCGGAGATGTCCGCCGGCTGGAAGAATCCTTTTTTAATGCAGCAGCACAAGACTTCCGCAGGTGGGATAGAGCGGGAAGAACGCGATGAGGAGCACGCAAAGAAAAAGTCGACTTCTTATGCTAAGGATAACCGCGTTAGTTGCGAGGCGATACCTGAGGAGATAGCTGGAATGGGAACAACTCCACCGTCGAGTGATGCCAGTAGTGGACATTCCACGCATCCCGCGCTTCTCTCCTCGTTGTCCTGCCCAGGACCCGAACAGGAGGTGCCTGCTTTCGTGTCCAAAGGTTATAGTAGTACTCAACGACCTACTTTAAACCTGCCGGTTACTGGAAAACCTCCACAGAGCCCAACCCAGACAAGTCCACGCCTACCGCGGCATGCCCTCAATAAAGGGCACGAGATACAGAAGAGTTCTTCGCTCGTCCTGCAGAAACAGAAAGTTAGTATTGGTGGTGTTACCGGCAGCAGCACTTCCAGCATAAAACTAGACGGATTCAACCAGAGTGATCAGAAACGTGATCGCGCCACAACTATTTCAGTGATGCAATCACCGGCCCGCAAAGCACGCTTCGGGGACTCAAGCTCTTCGTCCTCCTCGAACCTAACATCAGCACCCTCCTCTTCCGGAAAGTCTAAGGACATGCCAAAAAGTGGTATCAATCCCGCGTTTGTTTTTCTACAACTATATCATGCGGCGCAGTTTGGAAGCTCCGTAGAGAAGCCCTTATTGATCAACACGAGCGAAGTGGTTGTACAACGCGCGCTGCAAATCCTCGACATAATTCAACCCTACGAAACGCATAAAATTGGTGTTCTCTATGTGGGTCCTGGGCAGTGCAATCGCGAGGCGGATATTTTACGCAATTGCTACGGTTCCCTGCGCTACGTTGACTTCCTGAAACGTCTAGGGACCATGATCAAAGTCCAGGACGTAGACCCGCAGGCGTTTTTCCTCGGGGGCTTGGACCATGATGGCGGGGACGGCAGCTACGCCTACATGTGGCAGGATGATATTATTCGCGTGATCTTTCACGTGGCGACACTCATGCCTAATTCAGAATTCGAGCCGAATTGCAACCATAAAAAGAAGCACATTGGCAACGACTACGTGACGATTGTGTACAACGAAAGTGGCGAGGACTACAATATCAACACCATCAAGGGTCAATTCAATTTTGCGAGCATTATTATTCAGCCGCTGGATCACAACAGTAATAAAGTGACCGTCAAGGCGAAGGATGCCATTGTGGAGTTAATTGGGCAGAGCGAGGCGCGCGTTGTCTCTGATCAGAATGTAGCGCTACTTGCGAGGCAACTCGCTCTACATGCGAACGTAAGTCATTCATCTATCATTTTCCGGTTAATAATGATATTAATATTACTCTGCAGCTGGCGGCGCTTATACAATCCAACTCGATGAAGGAAGCTAGTGAACCATACGCGCCTAACTGGCTGCAACGCCTTCGCCGCATCAAAAACCTCCGCCAGAAGATCCAGCAGGCGTCCCGCGACCCATCCTCCGGCGGCGGGGACTATTCCGCGCGAACGCGCCCTGTGCAAATGGAGGATTTTACCGAATATACCTAAGTGTCTTCTCCTGTCTTGTTTGTTTATGCGTAGAAACCTAATAATATAAATAATACTTCTACACAATTTAAATTATGCTCATACAGTGGTGCTAGTCTAGTCTTAGAACGAGATTAAGTTGTGCTCCTGATCACGTTTGCGTTGTACGTGCTTCCACGCATTGTAGTCGGTCAAGATGGGGCGGCCGTACGCGTTGTGCAGCTCCCAGAATGTCGTCGTCAGCTTAGCGCCGCTCTCAGCATTGCGCTGCGTCTCGTCGATGCGCCCGGTGGACCGCATACTTTGTGATCGTTGATGGTTGGTGCTGTCGATTTTGTTGAACGGGTTGTGCCGTTGTCTGGGTGGTGGCACTGGCGAACCTACAGCTTGTGTCAAAGAACTAGGAGCATCTAGAATACAAAAATCTCATTTTAAAGGCTTTGATTTTGCTTCTTTTTCAATTTACCTTCAATATCAGCCAGCTGCCTCTGCAGTTCAGCTACCATCAGCTTCATGTAATCATAGCCTGCACATGCTAGTGCCTTCATCCATTGCTCCATGGCTTCCTGGGAGTCAGCACCCAGGACATAGCTCCGGTTATTTGTGCCATGGAAGACAATTTTGAAACAGTAGAGCTCATCATCCTCGGCCAATTCTGCAACATTCAGATTGGCATCATTCAATCATCTGTCTGTGTGCTGAGACTGTACCTATGGTGCATCCCTCTAGGATAACGACGCCGATGGGCTCTTTATCACTGCCTTTTTTCTCAAAGTAGAAGAGCAGGTTGCCTTTGAGGAGAAAATATCGTTTCTGAAAGTTCTTGTTCACCTCGCCCTTCTTGAAGAGGTAGCCCTCTTTGTCGACGGGCGTCGCGGACACCGCAAAAGCCGAAAGATTTTTATCGTTTATCCGCATTTTGTTGCTTCAAAACGGGACTCAGAGGACGAACTCTGGGGTTATGTATGTTTATTTACATACATCTAAATCTACATCAATAAATCGGAAGGGAGTCAGATCAGCAAAAATGAAAAAGCACTGCTGGGCGGAGGAAAAACGACGCATACTCGTGAATCTGTGCTTATCATAACATATTAACGATAAATGATTAATAGAACGTTAAGTAGCAACAAATTATATTTAAAAACGGGCATAAAATGACAACTGGCACTGAACCAATCTGAAGCAAGTAGCTAAGAGTGGGGAGTCGGAAGTTTGAAAGTTCAAAAGTTTGGATCAAGTTGGTCGTGGTGTATCGTGGTAACAAGAAAGGCAAATGTTTCCAAACAAGCGATAGTGAAGTCATTTTCGTTTCGGCTCTCGCTGCACACACAGCTCTAAATTTCCGCACCTTTCAATTCTCTAAAAAAATAACTAAGTCATAGCACCATGTATTCCAACTCGAATCAGTGCAACTGTAACGCCTGCAACGCTCGCAGCAAACAGGGTCAAATGGCGGGTAATACCTTCCCAACGCTGATAAACACTCCCAATGGCCACAGCGAGCACCGCTACCTGGATCCCATCAATCCGCTGCCAGGACAGAACCCATGCTCCTG
Source organism: Dalotia coriaria (assembly GCF_025399875.1). NCBI lineage: Eukaryota > Metazoa > Arthropoda > Insecta > Coleoptera > Staphylinidae > Dalotia > Dalotia coriaria. The sequence continues at coordinate 3,281,259 of NW_027045443.1, read as the reverse complement.
TACCTCGAGCCTTCCCAGGCAGTCCTACTGCAGCGTCGACGGCAGTCCACTCTCCGTGCCGCCATCGCCATGGTCCGGATCCGATTCGCCGCAGTGACTTGTATCTTTATGATTACTAATTGCTTCAAATACAGAGATTCATAAAATAATTGCTGTGTTTTATTACATATTATTTTTGCGAATATGATTTGGCAGGAATTAAAATGATACAGTAAGGAAATGTGGCGAGGCCGGGTTCCCTCCATTTCACTATCTACTGAGTTCGCTCCAGAGCAACTGCGGCGGGGGCCCTACCATTGGCTGCGGTTGTCCGTTGACTATCAGGTACGGTTGGACCAGCGGATACATGATTGAAGATTGAGACGGGTCCAATATTTGTGCGAGTGACGTCTGCATTGGATTGTTCTGCTGCATAAAACCTTGCTGCGGGCATTGCGTTTGATAACCGTATGGAAAACTCGCCTGTTGCTGTTGCAGCGACGGCGATGGCGTCGGAATTTGCTGTAGCAACTGCTGTGGTAATGCCTGCTGTTGCATTTGCTGCAATATTTGTTGCTGCTGCATTTGCGACATTTGCTGCGGCATCTGGTATCCACCATAGTACGATTGACTCGTAGAATACATTATGCCACTCGGTGCGAACGGAAATTTTGATTTTGATTTGCTGACACGATTCGCGCACTACTTGCGTGTCGTCATAGCAGCGATCCGGTATGTCTCCAGGGTGCTCCAAGTGTCCAGCGTCTAGCAGCGCGCAGCTAAAACATGGTAGGCCGTGCGCGGTGCGTTCGCAGCGCGCTCACTCATTTCTGATCAGTTTCAGGCTGCTCGCTGCTCAGTCTGGAAAAGGGTCGCGCGCGCGTGCTGCGCGAAATCTCGACCGCGTGTTCGCGTGAATTGCACATTTCAGCTTTCGAGTGAGTTATGAGTGAGCACGGCCAATATGCGCCACCGCCATCCGAGCCGCATCCGGACGAGATTGACTTTGATCGACTGCACGAACATCCACCCTCAGCAGCAGGTGATAATAACTGGTTGATGCAGGTATGGAAGGACCACTGCCGATCGCAGGATCCGGATCCAGCCGGCGCAACTTCGCCGCTGCCTCCTGAGCGTTTGAAACGCCCGCTTTACCAGCGCGATCATTCCGCTGACGGCATTCGTAATGTTTGGGCGTCAAACATTGAAGAGGAATTCAAAATCATCCGGCAGGTAGGGACAACACGCACTTCAGACTTTTCCGCACTGGTGTATATGTTTTGCTTGTAGATTGTAGCGCGTTATCCCTATATTGCTATGGACACTGAGTTTCCCGGGATTGTAGCGCGGCCTCTTGGCGAATTCAACACTACTTCTGCCTACCAGTACCAGTCCATGAGATGCAATGTGGGGATGTTGCAGCTCATTCAACTGGGGCTTACCTTCCATGATTCTGATGGGGCTATTCCGCCTGGGCCTCACTCCACCTGGCAATTTAATTTCAAATTCAGTCTCACTGATGATATGTATGCTCAGGATAGCATCAATCTCTTGCACAATTCGGGCATACAATTCGAGAAGCACGCGACTGAGGGTATTCGCCCAGACCACTTCGCTGAACTCTTGATGACCTCCGGGGTTGTCCTTATGGACAACGTCGTCTGGCTTTCGTTCCACTCTGGCTATGACTTTGGCTATTTACTCAAACTACTCACCAACATGAACTTGCCCGAGCATGAGGGCGAATTCTTTGAATTGCTGCGTCTCTATTTCCCAAATATCTACGATGTGAAGGTATGCCCATTATGTGATGAAGGTTTTCAGTAAATTGGTATGTTTTTGTTTTAGCACTTGATGGAATCATGTCACTTGACCGGCGGCCTGCAGGATCTCGCTACGCATCTGCAGGTGACTCGCGCCGGCACCCAACACCAGGCTGGATCCGACTCTTTGGTCACTGGTCGTGTGTTCTTCAAGTTGCGCCAGTGGTATTTCAATGGCGTTGTGGACGAGGCAAGATTTGCGGGCCATCTTTATGGCTTGGATGCGCCCACGTAAGCAGGACTGGGACAGGTAAAGGAAAACGAAGAGACAACGTAACTAAAACGCTTATATTATTTTTGCGCTATGCACAATAGGTCATACAATAAATAAAACTAGATTAACTTACAGAAGCCACTCGTGCTTCCCTTCAACGACCTCTAAAAACTCATCATAATAAAGACCAGAATACATTAACGTTTACGTTATTTATATAAATTAGGACAAAACAATGTTGTTCGATATATTTACAAAAAGAAAATTGTTAATTTTTTTTCACACACAACTTACGAAAGAGAGGGACGAGCACGATTAAACTTTCTTGCTCGTGTCGCAGCATCGCACCTTGGGAGAAAAAAAGTTTAATGGCGTTTGGCATATATATCGTCGTCTATGGCCAATTTTTGGGAATACTTAATGAGTACGCAACATTACATTACACAATTTGTTAAATCGATAATTAAGGCACATAAATTTACAACCATCAGTCGTCAGATGATTGCTACAAGGACTCGAAACCAGATATGTCGCTTCCCTGAAAAACCAACCGCAATATTAATGACCCGCAGAAAGAGGAGAGGGAGAGAGGAGGGGGAGAGGAGAAAAAGTGATACCTACCCTATCGGGCTTGTACAGATGGGTGTGTGGAAGCAAGAACGTCGATCCCAAGTCCCTCTCCGCCATCGTGTTGGCTTCCTGTCAACAAACAGCAACCAACATCAGATCAGTGACGCATAACCTTTTAAACATGTGGTACGTACGTCGTGGTTCTGTTGCGACGATTTGGTGTCGTAGTCGTGTTTAAATGACTTCATTGGCACGTGGATGGTGGTTTCGTCGTAGGAGCGTGATTCGGAAATCGTTCTGGAAATGGTAACACCGTAATTTTTGACTAGGTACGTTCACTATTTGTATGTACACTTACTGAATTCGCGGCGTAATATCCAGCCAGTTTTCTACGACGTCGTCGTCTGTGTCGGCCGTGTCCGCAATGGACTTACCGAACGTGTTGAATTGCGAACGGGTGCCGGTGCTGGAACGCTGGTCCGCACTAATCTTCTGAATCAACGTTGCGTTCTCACTGCGGTCCGCCTCGGTTCCGCACGTGGTGGCAATAGTTGCCAAGGTGCCCATGCTGTTCACGCCAACTGTGGCCGAAACTTCAAAGCCGGCTGAAACCAGCGCGCCCGAAGTTTTCCGTGAGCATAATTCTTCTCGGTAGCAGATATCGCTGTTCTTGCTGGCCATACTGGTCTTCCGCTGGTCCGCCTTGTTGGGCGATGGTCCAGCATCGAGATAACTCAGTAATTTGGCCTCGTTGCTGCTAGCGGCTGAGTGTTTGCGTTTATCGAACGTCGTGAGGTTGCTGCTACTTCCGACGTACTGTGATGTATTCGGGGCTGGGTGGTACTTAGCCCTAGGTATCATTACAGTTAGCGAGCGGTCTTTTTGATCGGCGTAGGCGACAATGGCGGCCTCGCGCTCATCCTTCGAGCGACTTGCGTTTCCACCTTTTACCGGCGGTGCTTTTTTGTTTGCTTTCTTCACAACATACGGTAATGTGTCCGAACCCGACTCGGAGCTTGTGTCGTGGATCATCGCTCTGCGATCGATGGTACCTCGTCGCGGTTGTGGGAGAAACGCCATACTACTGCCGGGTGCTGCATACTGCGGCTTCTTCCGGGAGCATGTTACGATGATACAAATGAGCAGGAGTGTGAATAAGACAGCGCCCAATGTGACCAAGCCAATGAGCAGGACCTTTAAGTTAACCTGACAATTCTCACCCGCGTACCATTGGAAGCATTCGCATAGTATCATTTCGTCGTTGCGAGTGTAACAGGTACCATGATAGTGGCACTTGGCGCAACCAATCAGTTCAGCGGAGCAAATCCGGCCTGGATAGAGGATATTCGCGGACAGATCAGCGTAGTCTTCCTTGCAGCTGCAGGTGTACGTGCCACGCAGGTTAAAGCACTGTGCAAATTCGGAGCAGTCGTGATACTGCGCATCGGAGCATTCGTTGAAGTCGGCTGCGTCCAAGTTTTCTAGAACCCCACGCGATGCGTAGAGTTCCGTACCTCCCAAGCTGAAATTGTTGTTGCGCAAGTATTTTTTGAATACATCTTTCAGTCGCGTCTCGTCTGTGTTGTCCGACAGCTGTAGGTTAAACGTGTTGTAAACCCCTGGCGCCTCCTCTTCAATCGGCTCAAACGATTGAACTGCGACGCCATGATAGATGTCCCGTAGGTCCGATTGCATCAACAGGCGGTCGAGACCATCGTGCGTCACTCGCGCCAGCTTTGTAAATATGGGCGTGGTTTCGTTTGCTAGGGACTCGTTATAGCTAAGGCGGTTGTGACCATGTCTTTCCAATCCAATCTTCAAGGTGTAAGTGTAGGTGGCTGTAATTTACGTACAATAATTGATTAATAATAAACACATTATATTCTAACTTACGTTTGCATGGTCTGTCTGGGAACATTCGTGCGAAACCGGGACGGCATAAGCATCTCATCAATCCGTCGACGCGCTGGCACAACTCGTTCCGAGATGGTTTGCACTCCGGCGCGCACTTGTCCGGTAAGATTTCCAAACTGGGCGGAGGCTGAATCAGTATCCCCCCGAGTAGCACCCGATTGACTTCGTTGGTACTGATCATTTCGTCGCGTTGTTGGGTCTCGCGGCTGCTGTCCTCTTGTTGTTTAGGAATTTTAATAACGCTGCCTTGATTCTTATCATTCATTACGACGTAGAATGTGTCGCCATTCTGTTGCTCTCGATCACTGACGTTCTCGGAATTTTGCTTGTTATTAACGTGCAAGTCACCTTCGACTACATCGTGATGGTCGTCAATGATGAAATCCTCCAGTCCATCGTGCAATGTGTCCGTGTTTGAGCCGTCGATCACAATTGTTGGTTCAATCTCACTTGAGTGTACAAGTGTTGGCATGATAGGATATTCTTCCTCTTGGTAGGCGCCTCCGTCCAAAATATCTGTTGTGAACAGGACCGTTGTAGGGCTCACGGTTACAGTGGACGCAATAGTAGTGGGCTTAACCAACGTATGCACCTCTGTGACCGTATCGACAATGGTTAGTTTTTCTGTCTTCGTGAGCAAAATGGTCATCGTGGACGAGAGACCATCTTGAGAGTTGACGATTGTGGTTTTTGTAATGGTCACCGTGGAGGTCTTGGTGTGTGTCACATATCGAGTTGGTAGCGTGATGGTTGTGGTGGCGTTTCGATAGAGCGGTCGCTTGAAGATGGAAGTAACAATGCGGCGGCGATGCGTAGACGAAGTGGGATCGATTATCTTCACCTCGTTGCCAGCGTGATGCGTCTGATGTGGTGTTAGAGGTGTGGCAAATGGTCTCGTGAATTCCAATTCAACGCTTTCAACAGTACCGGTGGGAAGAGGTGGCGTGTGATCTTGAACTTCTACGTCTACTGGAATGCCAGTTTCCTGAGATTCTAAATCGTTAGTATGTGACTCCGTTATGATTTCTGGAGTTGATGCCAATGCGGACACTGTCGTGCTTCCTGTTTCGCGTAAATCATCCTCATATTTAGAGGTGTTCCTTGTGACATTGTTAGACCAAACTTTTGGTGCACCCTCAGTTGTTGGTACGGTTGTGGGTCTGCGTTGTCTGTTGATATCAAAGTAGTGGATTCTATTTGGAGCGTGATAGGAAGAACCCGCCGCAGCAATCGAATTTCCAGCAGACGTGGTGGTCTCACGTGTTGCTTCGATTTGTCCGTGATAAGTTTGATAGCTCTGAGAATTTTTGGTACTCGTACCGGCCTGTCTGCTGGGTACAGTAGTCTTTCTGTATATTGGACGTCGTGTGCTGGGTCTTCGTGACCGCTGCGCTGGAGTGGTTGGTGGCAACTCAAATAAATAAGTTGGCGACTTACTGGTTCCCGGGTTGATGGAGACCTGTGGTACATCTATCTCCATCGAATAAATTGGTTTGTTAATGGGTGGGGGCGGCACAAAAGTGGCATTTTGATACTGAATTACCGCCGGCGTTGGGACAACCGTTGTGTTTACTTGCGCGATAGTAAAACCTGGCAGCGGCGCTGGTTGTTGCATTGGTGGTGGATTCATGCCCATCACAATTTCGTTTGTCGGCGGCGCTTGGGTTGACTGTTTCGTGGAAGTCGGAAGTGTTGACGGAATTCGTACAACGGGTATCTTCGGTGGATTTAACGTAACATCAGGTGTTTTAGCAGGCGCCTGCAAGCCCACAATAGGTTCTTCAGGGGGCGCTTTCATAATTTCAATGGTCAGCGGTTTATTCACTCTTGTTACATTGGCCACCCCATGAACAAAAGTATGCTGTGTCTGCTGATTGTGTGTCTGCTGATTGAAATTAGAGTTTATCTTTTGGATTTCTCCGATGTTCAGTTGCAGACTGTTCTGATGATTGATCGCTGGCCTTGGCGACGAAGTGGTTGCTGTCACGGTAGTGGATGTGGAAATGGTGGTAGTCCTGCGACGATGCGGGATGTCGTGCGAATCGAAAACGAATAAGCCGGCTAACTTTGCATCTGAATTGGACTTTTTGTATGGTTCTTCGGTTTGAGACGTGGGACCGTGCGTGTGTGCGTTCGGATGGAACGTGTTCGTATATCGCTGATTAATTCGGTTCAAGTACTCATTTCTTGCAGTCGACGACGATACATATATAGGACCCTGATGTGGGTTAATAGGTGGTCGTTGCTGAGGTCGTTCTGCTTTTTGATGGGGGACAATAGGTCGATTGTTGCCGAAGACATTGGCGTAGATGTTTGGGCTTCCCGATTGAACTATCACATTTGACTCTTGGTGGTTTATTTGATTGGACTGTTGATTTTCGGGGCGCACGATTGGATTGTCAAAAGGTCGCGGCTGTTTTATATGCGGCCGGTATGCGAGAATTTCGTTCTCGTACGGGATGTGATTATAGTGATTGTTAGAAGGCGGATCCGATGTGCTATTCTTATTAAATTCGAATGGTAATTGATCGGGCGTAAGCGGGCGACTGTTTGATTCTTGAATAACTTCACCTGCGTCGCTGATGTAGTCTTCGGCGCTCTCAGGTTCAATTTGATTGATTTGTGACAGATCTTTGAATGACTCACTCTGCGATGGGTGTGGCGGTGGTGGACTAATATAATCTGGTAGTGGCAATGCAGGACGTCGGCCATGTTCTACGCTAACTGGCCTGTGCCCCGATGCAGGTCGATTTGAATATGGCGGCCGGGCGGGAACGCGAAAATCGTTATATGAAATACTTGGGTGCTGGTTAAAGATCTGCGGGGGTTCCTGCACGGGTTTGTGTTGCAGAATTACATTGGGCCGCTGATTTTGAATTGGCCTGACATTATGCTCATTTGGAGGCCCATGGGGTCGCAGATGATCCATGGGGCGTTGTGGCTCGGTAGGTCTATGATGACCATGATATTTTGGGAAATATTCTTGCAGGTTCTGATGGTCTCCGCCATATGGTCGGGGAGACGTCCTTGTTATCTCGATTGGCCTTGGCTTGTATTTACTGGCGGCTGTGTGTTCAATTGGATGTAACTCAACCTGCGAACCATAGGTGTTACCACTATCTGGTTTGTAAGATTCCTGTGGTCTAACAGGTTTGCGTTCAGGCGCATGAACACTTCCTACGTGCTTAATGACATGCGCGTTGAATTCGTTACCTTGCTGCATCATGCCGAATGAAATTGGCGGTACGTTAACGTTTATATCGTGATGATTAACATGCGAGTCAACATGCACGCCATTGACATAGTCTAAATTTGGCTTTGATGGTCTAATATCGACCTGACGGAAGTCTAACGGAATTGAGTGTGGTTTGATGTTAATGGCGTGCGGCCCTACTTTGATGACACCTGCTACCTCTTTTTGGTTTGACTGACCATCGTAGGCAGAGGCAATCTTCGGCACGCCGTTGCTGAAACTTTCAATAGCGGAGAATTCCGGCTCTGGATATGGTGACGGGTCGTCGAAATATTGTCCATTAATGTGGGGCTCGGTGGAACCGCCGTAAATCAACGCAGTGGTGCGATTGTGTGGGATGTTCACAAAGGCAACTTGGGATGGCTGAATATTAACCAAAAGTGGTTGGCCAGTGGAACGTTCAATCACCTCTGGCAACACGATGTGTTCATTGTGCGAAGACTGCAAAGTTAGATGAGACATGCCTCCGATTGGAGAAGCCACTATCAGACCATCTTCGGTGTAACGACTGTCATCATCTTGGAAGTGCATCTCCAGCCGCTGCTTGGGCGGGTTCGTATACAAATAGAATTGCTCGTTGATGGGAATGGTTATCTGTTCACGACCGGCCTCATGTTTATTTAGTCGCACGGCATTTTGCGCACGCACGGGAATCTTCTGTACTGGTGGCGGCGGCCCCACATAATCGTTCTTGTTTGGCACATGAATGATTGGGTGGTTTGCGGCGGCATTTTGTTGATCGCTCTGTCGTTTGGGCCATATTTTGGCGGGCATTGGCGGGGGCTTCATGCCCTCGACGTCTTGGGGCAAGGCGGTGGCTAAATCAGGATGGTTTAATGGTATGGCTGGGATACGGGGCCCCACCCTACCTGGTTTGCCCACGATCACGTCAGAATTGGCAGTGATCACCTCTCCTGGACTAATTGGTATGCCTCCGTTTAGGAGCGGGCTCTCGTGTGTTGGTTTACTGGCAATTTCTATTTTCTGTTCCTCCCAGTGATTTAACGCTGGAAAATTTTGGCTCTCTGCTGTTTCGATATCGGCTAGACCTCCTACAGGAATATAGATCGGCGACCGGTTCTGCACGTCGTTAGCAGCTTCGGGTTCAGCCAAGGTAGGCTTCAGAATGGTTGCGGAATCGTTTGTCTTGCTTTTCAAGTTGTTCTGAATCAAACCGGCCATTGCGTTAAGTACCGGCCTTAGTGCCTGGATATTAATGGATCCAAGAAGGTTTGAAACCGGTGAGGCGGTCGGCGCGGGCTTTGCCACTTTCGTCGGCTTTTTGGCCTGCTCCTTTTCGGTTCCCGGTTGCTTGTCTAGCACAGACAAATGTTCACGAGTACTGCTACTCTGTGCATGCACAGTAGGCTTTGTCGCATGGAGCGTGGTTTTTCTCTTCGAATTGCTCTTGCGCTTAGAGGTCAAGCTTGCGGTGGATTTTTTAACGATTTCTGAACTCAGCAGAGAGCTCAACGCGTTTTTTGACGACGTCTTGCTTGCATAACTTAGAGAGGGTGTGCTTCTTCTAGTCGTTGCTTGCGCAAACGGATCGTCAAATTCGTCTACAAATATGATGGTCGAGCCGGTTACCACGTTCGGATTGGAACTTTCGATGATGGGCGGCACAGGCGAAACATCCGGCATCTGTGTCTTCTCGATGAGTGGCAGGACCTTCGACGGCTTAATTTTATCTTTGTTGCGAGTGCCGACGGTGATTTCAATTTTCTGGCCGTCGCTAAGCGTCGCGTTTTTCGTAACGGTGCTGCCACCACCTTCTTTGATCTCCTTCTTAAGTGAATGCAAATACTTTTTGTCCAAAAGTGATGGCTCAATTATTTCGGTGACGATATTTTCGACTACTTTTGAGTGCGAACTGATAATCGTGGAAGTGTCGCCTCCACCTTCCTGAAGCAATGTCGTGAAATACGTGAATGTTGTGAGGTATGTTTTTGTTGCTACGATGTTCAGCTCGGCTAGATCGGATTCTAACTTGTTATTTTTCTTCTTCCCACTGCCGTCTTTGTTTATAGGTGCCGTGTTAATAATACTAGGTTTGTTACCCTTTTTCTTCGGATGAAGGAATAGTTTCTCGGTGACCACGTCCTTCGACGTGGAAACGTTGGTGTTGACTACAGTCGCTGTGCCATGCATCAACGTGTTGTAGTAGGTGTACGTTACGAAGTAAGTTTTCACGACGTCCGTGGTGGTGTATTCATTTGTTTTTTCGTCGTTTTCGTCAAAATCCAGTGCAATGTAGGAAGTCATGACGGATGTTCCTTTCGGTGGAATGGATTCCGTAATTACAACCTGTGTGACCACTTCATTGGTGCGAATCACTTTGGACACTGAGCCCTCGTAGAGTGTTTTTTCCAGAGCAATTGTACTAAAATACGTGTTTGTATCTTTGACAGCAGATGCCTTGTCGCTGGGCTGGAAGAGCGAGAGATAATCATCGGGGGCGGTGACCGTGTTAGAGACGACCCGCTTCGAGGTGACAACCAGTGGCTGCTCGCCGTCCAGAATTGTATTCAGGTAAGTGTATGTTGTGACAAACGTGCCCACTGCTAGATTTGGATACTGAAAAGGGCATTTATTAATGGTAGTAGGAACCAATTGGGTGGATAGGGTCGTACCTGTGTGAGTGTGATGCCCATCGCAGGCGTTGGTAGTATCTTGCCGGTGTTACCGGAGTTGCGCTCCTCGGTGGCAACGTTAGAGACAACCTGCTCGTGACTAGACACAGCAGTGGTACCGTTCTCCAGATAAGTCGTGAGGTATGTGAATGTGGTGAGGCAAGTCTTGGTTACGAACTGATTTGGATGCAACGACGATGATAAGCTCTCGATCTGGAAACGAGATTGAATTGGACCGTTCATTGACCATCGCTAAACACAGACAAATAGGCATCACCTTTGAAGCTTCTTGGGGTAATATCATCATCATATTATTGGTGAGCGTGCTTGGTTTGAGCGTTACGGGCTTGTATATCGAGCTAGGCAGTACTCGTTTTACGTCCGGTTCACCCGGTAGCGTGGTTTTGTCACCTGCTACGATCACCTCGACGCCATTGGACATGACGCGAGTCGCCAAATTATATCGGGCTTCCTCCATTGCTCTTGCAGCTACTTGATCATGAACACAGGAAGACAAGCATGATAAAACATATTGATCGACGGTTGAGCGTTAGTGCGACTATGATAATATGACTCCTAAATATGATTCTATTTACAATTTTTTACATAATGTACATCTGTACACAAAACTACTTTCATTATTTTCAGGATGAAAACACGATTTAATTATAACAAGATTGATCAAAATATGAACAAATAATATACAAAAGAATTTGTCCACACAAATGTGGAACTCACCTGGGTTAGACTCAAGTTGTGGGGATGCCGTCGGGGATGGGTTTAGTTGAGTCATTGGTATAAAAGGTAACAGCAATTCGGTCGCGTCCAAGTCCAAGAGCGTCAGTGTGGTGTACCTAGTCGTCGTGTCTGTTACAGTCAACGTCTTGGTGTGCGGTTTCACTTCGACCGCGGAAGTGACGATTTGCTCGTCTCCATTCACGCGAGTGACAACGAACGTGTACGTGCGCAACTTACTGGACAGGGTGGTCGTCGTATGGGTTTCAATTGTGGACAAAACTGTCGTCTTAAGGAGTAAAATGGGAGCGTGCAGTGATTCTGACAACTCAGGGAAGAAGGGTTCGTAATCGGGCAAGGGCTGGCTGGTGACTTCGTCGTATGTTTCAATTGCTTCTTCGCGATCATCGTCCACCGTTTTCTCTAACTCAGACGTATCAGAGATATCCTCTGAGAAATTTTCAGTCGTCGATATTTCGGGATCAACGGTCGATGAAGTTACATCCTCATCGTTTTCCGCGCTCGCCATTATTGGTGTGTCTGTCTTAAGAAGATGTTTGATGGTTTTCACCCGATACAGACGTGTGGGCTTCACAGGCTCCGCCTGCGCTGTAGTGGTAGGCTTCACGCGTCGTTTTTTGGTGACCACGACTCGGTTTCGAGTGGTGTTAGCGGGTTTTCGTTTTTTCTTTATCACTCGTTTCCGGTGATAATTTTTCGGAATGTCCTCCGTTTCCGGCGTTGACTTCAAGTCAATTGAGGATGGGGCCCCAAGGTATTCGTCGTTGATATCGATGGGCATTCCCAAATTTAATTTCGCATAATCGTTGGGATTGAAATAGTTGGTACTTTGGATATCGATGCTTTGATTATAAATAGGTTCTATTCTAATTAACTTCTTAACGAACTTCCGTGTTGTCCATGGGTTAGTGTTAATATTTGTCTGTCTCTTATTCCTACTTAATTTTAAATCCAATGCTATATTTTTGCTTGATTCATTTTTATAATGTTTCATGATAGATTGATGGTTTGCTAAAGATGTATTAAAAATTTTGGTACGCCAATTTTCATTGCCCCGTTGAATAAAAATTGCAGACGTCTTCGGTTTGACCTTTGGCATGAGCGGGGCATACCCATCAAGGTCTACAATGCTAAAAAATTACCGTGCAATTGATCGCCGCCCACCTTCACGTACTTCTGTTTGTATTTCTTGGAGACCATACTGCCAGGCTTTGTCGGTTTAATCCGTTCTGGAGTATCGCTGACCATTTGCTTGCTGACGTCCCCGAGGATACTCTCTAAACTTTCTGTGGGTGCGTAAGTATGGGTAGGCTCTGAGTGATCCAGAACCACGTCGTCCATCGCTGGCATTACGTATGTGTCCACGTATTCCAATGTGCTGATCACCAGATCGTCTAAAATTTTTGAGGGCTGCACTGGCACGTATGTGGCTTCGCGTTTCTTTTTATTATCCTCGCCGACCACCACGGTGGAGAGCACAGTACTGAACTCTCCAGGGGTACGGCCTGAGACGTACAAGGTGATGACGCTAGTTTCGGGCGCGGGGGGTTTCTTAGGCTTCGTTAGTTTGTTAGCACGCGACGGTTTTCGAGGCGCTTCTGTCACGTCATCGACGTTTTGATAATCTTCATTAATGTCGCCTTCTTCATCTAACGCTAAATTATGCTTTGTTTGCTCGGACTCTTGGAACAACGCTTTTTTGAACAGATCTTCGTTGGAATTGGCATTGATGACACCCGCTGGGTTTTGTTGTTGGAAGAGCGGGCTGATTTGCTGCTGCTGCTGTTGTTGTTGTTGCTGTAACAGTAATGGTACCAGCAAACTATTCAGTTGCTGATTCTGTTGCAATACCGGCGTAGGTGTTACTACAACGGTGTCCGTAATGAATTCCGTGGCTGTGACCACATTTGTACTGCTGTCAATGATGGTAGTCAGAATTTCCTTGCCGCGGAAGGTGAGCGGGATCACAGTAGATGTTTCTGAGGTTACGGTTGTGACATACGTTGTGGTGCGTGTTTTGAATTCAGTGGTCGGTGAGCCGGCGACCGCACCAGGTTGTTGGAGGCCAAGCAGAGGGTTAGCTTGTTGCTGTCCGAGCAGTAATTGCGATAGGAGAATGTTGGCTAAAGGTGCCTGGGGCAAGGCAGGTGTCAAGGTGTTCACAATTGGGTCGACGATATAAACCGTGCTTGGAATTACATGACTGAATGAAGTCTTTCTGCCGCGAATATACGTAGGGGTAAAGATGACAGTTGTGGTTGGACTTTCATTAAGCGTAAACTTGGTAACTTGCTGGGCGCCGTTTGCGGCGAAGCCAGTCGATTCACTCAAGAGTATCGTGACATCCTTGCCGAAAGGATTGATGGTTGTTGAATACTGTTTGGGGCTTAACACCTCTGTGCTCAACTTTGCAGTGACAATGTTTTTGTATTCGGTAATTTTTCCATTCACCACGGGAATGGTGACCTCGGTAGGAATTTGATGCGTAACTGTAATGGTGCCGTCCGCACCAGGAAGCACGTAGTTGCTGTCGATGTCTGTCACCTTCCCACGAGTGGATCCACGGCGCCTGGACGAGCTTTTCCTAGATTTGTTACTGTTGCTGTTGGTTGTCCTTTCAGTGTTGGAATTTCGCAGCAACGACGATTGCCGCGAGGACGGTCGCGATGTAGGTTTACGCAGATTTGAACTGACCGTAGAGGGACGGCGGAAATTACTGGAGCGCGAGTTGCTCGTATCTCTCAGCGTAAATTGACTTCTTGTACTGGGCTTGGAAGGGATGATGCGGGGTGCGGGCGTCGTCCTGCTGCGACTATTGTAGCCGGTATAGCGGCTACGAGAACGTGGTGGTTCAGTTTCAGGTTCAACTTCTACGGGTGCAGGTGTAGTGCGACTTGTAGGTCGCCGGAAACGTGAAAAGTTGGTTTGACGTTTGGAGCGCTTGCGAGTAAACGGTTTAATCAACACTGAGTTCGCGCGAGACTTGCGTTCGTTGACTGGGGAAGGCACTTTCTCAGTTTGAGTGTTCGTGTCAGTTCCTTCAAATTCAGTGTCCTCGTTGCCGTTGTTCTCTGTCTCGTCGGCCAAATCTTCCTGTTCCTCATCTTCTTCTGGGCCAGGTTCTGCAGTAGTGGTTGTAGTAAATAGATTTCTTCTTGGGAAAAGGGAGTTTGCTGGTCGTGCCCTTGATGAAATGGCAATATTCCTTGAAGGAGTTCTAGTTGTTTTTGGTTGTTGTGTCGTAGTTACTCTTCCGCTTCTGCCGCTCGAGGTACGACCGACCGCTGAGTTTCCTACGGCCTTGGTTGTCGTCGAACGAGGAGCTGATGTTGGACGGGATAATGGCGGCCTGCGGAATCGAAGTAAAGGATTTGCATTTCGCCTGGTGGATGTTGTCTCTAACGCAGCGGTGGTAGTTTCATTTTCGTCCACGTTGCTTGGGTCGTCTGTTACCTGAGTTGTTAAGTCGTTCTCCTCATCCGAAGCTGTCGATGGTAAAGTTACCGAGTTGGCATTTCGATTTGCGTTGAACACCGACGTTGGACGAACGCGGGAAAAGCGATTGTTGGCGTTGAATGAAGAGGATGGCCGAATCGGGGCGGACGAAATGGCCGACGAGCGGAAACCTCCCGTTCTTCTTGTGCTTGAGCCAAAGACTGAAGCGGTTGGTTGAATTCGGGCTGAGCTGCGGCCCCTGTTTGGAGAAAATGTAGAAGAGAGTCCGCCTGACGCAACCGCACTCGAGCTGCGAGGACGCGTAAATCGTCGACTGCCCGATGCGGATGGTACAATACTAGATAGGGAACTGCTCTTTCTTCCCCCACCGAAACGACTGCCTGATTTGGTTGCGGGGATAGCGGTCACGGTTGGGGTAAAGTCACTTCGTGTGATTGTTGTAGCACTCCCGGCTTTGCTGCCCTTTCTCTTAGGAGCAAACGTTGGCTTAGCTCGCGACGCAAACGGGCGAATTACTGGCGTGAATGTCCTTTTCCTTGATTGGAACGTGAGTCTTGACTTGACGCGCCCCTCCGAATCCTCTGTGCTGTTTTCATCGTCGTCGGGATTCTCCGTGCTGTCGTCCACATCGCTGGAGTCACTGATAGAGCCTTCAATAACCACTGGTGACGGTGAAATGGTTGCCGATGGAGTCACCTGGACGCTCTGGGTCGCAGTCGGCGAAATTGTGGGAGCGATGATGAAACTAGATGTGCTCTCTATTATTTGGGCATACCTGCCATCGATCACCGTGCCTAGGACCTTGCTCTGATAGACTGTGGTGGTATGTGAGTGGACAATTGAGCCCTCAATTAATCGCACTAAACCTGTCCGATGAGCAGGTGGTTGTTCAGTTAGTATTGCTTTTTTCTCATCATCTACCTTAAAGCTGCTCGTGCTTTCGATTACCTGCGCATACAGATTATCAATATATGTTCCAACAGCCTTCGTTGTATAGAAGAGCGTACTAATGCCATCAGCGTCAACAATTTGTCCTTGGTTGATTGAAACGACGCCCGTCGGTTTTAATTTCTCTTCCACACTAGCAGCACTACTAGTCGATGTTGAAGACAAAGCGGGCGATGAAACTGTGGCATCTGCATCTTCCTCAATCCGGGATGGGGCAATTATGGAGGTACTTTCGAGGACTTTAGCATAAAGTCCATCTATGTATGTGCCATATACGTCCGTTGAAAGAACCGTTTGTGTGCCAGAATTATCAACCGTTGATCTAATGGTGGACAGAAGTCCAGTGGGCTTTACTTCTTGGTTTGTATCTTTACCGGAGTCGAGGGTATTGAGGATTCCTTGCCCAATGGCGCGGCCGATAGCGTTGTCTAGTTCAGCTGTTTTGTTCACAACATTGGTAACAGTCTCCAACCGGCTGTTCAAAATTGTAGCATTGCCGACATAGGACGTTGTGTAGTAGGTGTATGTTGTGTAGTATGTTGTTTGATCATCGTCACCATTCAGTTCTTTGGTTGGCTTAACCGCCGCCTCTATCTTCTCGCTTGAATCTAAGGGAATAATGGGATTCACGCTCTCCATAGATGCAATTTTGGTCGTTTCCACGTCAACTGGAGCTAGCACGCTGGTCGCTTGTATTTCGGATACTGTTGTAGGCATAACGTTTTCTCCGGGCGTGGGCGTGACCACATTCGAGACAGTCTCCTCTCGGCTCGTGACTTTAGTCGTGCCTTCCTTGTACAAAGTGGTCCAATAGGTGAACGTTGTGAAATATGTGATTGGCAGGCTCAGGTCCTCGACACTCAGTGTATGGGTGGGTGTCAGCGTTTCGGTGACCACGTTGGTGATGGTTTCAAGGCGACTCACAATATTGCTCGATGTTGTTCCTTGGTACATTGTGGTAAAGTATGTAAAGGTGGTATAGCTCGTTTGAAGCAAAAGTGTTGGTGAAGGAATAATTTCTGATTCGTTGTTTGATTCGCTAACAATTTGATCGTCCAGAAGCACGTTGCGTTTATCGCTGTCGAGGATCCGCTTTTCTCCCTGAGAGGTAGAGCTACGTACGTCAGTTACCATCGTCGAGATAGTCTCGTAGTCGGAAAGATCGAGCAAATCGTTTTCTGCTGATGATTGCGATTTACTATCGCTGGCGAGAGCTGACGTAGACAAGATATCGTTTTCGATGTTGTTGTCGATAGACTTATGCCGATTGATAGTACTATTATAGTTTCCTGTCTTTCCCAAATTTAAATTTGTTATTTTACTCTTCATCTCTTCTTGGTCCAAGACTACCGTTGGGGTGGCCGTTATTTCTTCCGGCGATGTTGTAGGAGTCACGTAATTGGTGTATACTTCAGTGCGGCTAGAAATTTCCGTTTCGCCGTCAACGAAAATTGTCGTAAAGTATGTATAAGTGGTGTAATAGGTCTTAATTGCATTTACAGTATTTAGGACATTTTTATCAGACAATGCTGGCGTCGCTTTGGAGGATTCAGATAAGACCGCATCCAATTCTTCAGGATTCGGTGAAGTGACACCATCCGGTAATGCCGTTGGTCGGCCGATTCCCACACCACTGGGTGCAATTTCAGCAAAGTCCTCAAAAGTGACGGGCTTTGATTTAAAATTACTATTAATCAAGCTAGCGATTGGATCTTCCGAAGCTGGTGAGAATGAGTCTATGGTCGATGTGATAACATTGGTAACGACAGTTTTGCGACTTGCGACAGACGAAGATGATTCCTGGAAGTACGTCGTTAAATAAGTATATGTCGTGTACAACGTTTTGAATAGCAGTTCAATTTCTTCGCCGTTTTCTGTAGTCATTTCGGTGGTTTCTGGCTCCGATTCGGTGACATGACGCCGCTCCGTTGTTATCTCATTAGGAGAACTCTCTGTGGTTGTTGTCTCCAAACCATTCTCATTTTCTTCTTCCGGGACTGCTGTGGTGGTCGCTGGGGCCTCGGTGGTAGTAGATTCGGACTCTGGCGCTTCAGTGATTTGTTCGGTTGCGATCTCGCTGGATTCCGTGGTGGTGGTTATCTCACTACTTGAAAGGACATTCTCAATGGTAGAGGTAGCGCTAATGCAAGCCCGCGTTTCTTTTTTGACTTCGGTGCTTACAACTTGATTCGATTTGATCGATGTGGAAGTTTCACTATTCTCTCCGGGAATAAAGAAGGTTGTCAAATACGTTAATGTCTTATAGGAAGTTGTTGGAACAATCATGAGACCGTCCTTGCATTCCTGCGAATCGTTTGCAGATTCATCTTCATTTTCTTTGCTCAATGTGGTCGTTTCTGGTGGTGCCTCCGTGGTTATTGCTTCTTGCTCGATTGTAGTTTGCGCAATTTCATTTGTAGTTATTTCTGCCTTAAAGGTTGTGGTAGGCACATTTTCGGTTGTTTGCTTTTCCAATGATTCCTCTACATCCTCGGTGGATGTTTCTTCTTGAGATGTTTCTTTCGGAATTGGAATTACTCTGGGGGTAGTCGTGAGTACAGCAGTATTTTGAATGGCCGCAGTGTTTTCGGTATACTCGTCGTCATCAAAAAATATTGTTGTAGCTCCGCCCAATGGTTTCGCTGAAGTAGACATGGTTGCATCATCAATGAAAATTGTTGACGGCGTATTCAGAGGTTCAGTAGCTTCCTGGGCAGCTTTTGCTTGAAGTGACGCGAAAATTTTAGCTATATCCTCATCAGAGGGAGTGGACAACATTGGAATCTGTGATTCTGAAGGTTCAATAGTTTCAGACGAAAATATAATTGTGCTGCCACTAGTAGTTTTGATCTCAGGCAAGGTGGGAGTTTTAGCTGTTTCATCAGGAAGCTGTTGCTTTGGCATGCGTCCATTAGGCGTAGTGTCCACCACCATAGTAGCGAGACTTTTCTCCATTGTCAACTTGTGCCCTTCTACAGTTTCGGTGACCACGCCCGGCTCATGGTTAAGGAAGGTTTTAACTCGTGTAGCGATCGGCGGCTCATGCAATGTTGATGTGGGCCGAATCATTTGTGTCGTTGGTTTTGACGGTTCGGAGGTTTGTGGCGTGAAAACGATGACAGTATCCCCAACCGTGGTTGTGAAATCGGCAAAACCTGTGTAAGTCACAGTCTTCAAGTCTTGCTTGTTGGGAATGCCTCCCTTGAAGAGCAACTTGGCTCGGCGTTCGGCGGCCGTTGTCTGTTTGCTTCGCTCAGTATTAACGTCAAAATCAGGCAGGTCGCCAAGGAAGGAGAAGCCGCTTGGAGAGAATTCATTGCGGACGGTGAACGTGGGCAAATTGTCCCACTCGCGTACCTTTGAAGGGCCCAGTTCATCTTTACGAATGACATCGTTCTCGTCGCTGTCTAACACCAAGCGTTGTGCTTGATGTGGTTGATGCAAGTCGATGTGACGATGCTGCGCATTAATTTGGATTACCTTCACGTTGTTGTTGCCGCCGCTACCACTGCTTACGCTAAAAGTGCGACTCTCCTTTTGTGCCTCTTCGAATGGCACTCGCGGATTGTTAGACGGCTCCTGCAGCAGCTCTTCATCACTAAGCTCCTTGGATTCAGTTTTGATGGCATTAAGCGGGGCCGAAGTAGGAAACACTACAAAAGGACTATCAACTTGGTTGGGCGATATATAGTCTGTGTTTTTGACGAAGTTGCCCTTGCCGACTAAGTGCTGGTCAAAGTGCCATTTGTTAGGAGAGGAGTTTGGTTCGAAATTTGGCGAACGCGATTGCGCGTCATTGTCATAGAGCACGCGCGAGTTCTTGGTCAGAAGGTGCGCGTACAGGCGTCCGTTGTCCAGCGTGGTGCCGACCACCTGAGTGGCGTACTCAGTGGTGACGCCCTCCTGGATGAACGTGCGGGCCGTGGAGGTCAGCACGCCGACGTCCGGCTTTACGTTGAGGAAACGCCCGAACTGCGAACGACCGTGACTGTCCACCAGCAAAACGGTCGTCACATCTACGAGTTGCCGGGGTTTTGGAGTTGTGTGGATGTTTCAATAAGTAGTAGAGTGGTAGAAGAAGACGTCGAAGAAGTGACGTGTACATACAATGAGTGTCAAAACAAACAAGTGTCAGTAATTATTGCTACAGTAGAATTATAAATCGTACGAGTTTAGTATTGCACCACAACCCATGCCCATATTAATACCACCACCAATAATTTCAATGACTGTGTAACTTATGATCCTAGTAGTTCGCGACCTAAGAAGATCTAACAAATTGTAGGCCCGCACCCATTATAAACATGTATATATATATATATATATATATAGTATTAAAAGCTGAAAGAAATGTTCATCAACGTTGCGATCGTTAACAATTACTAATTTACATATTGCAAGTGGTTCTCGGAGAATTTCTTATGAAGCTAAAATTAGTCTTTACAACTACACAACTACACAACTATTCATATTGCCGGTTTGGCCTTGACATTTTCTGCATTTCTACAATTTGCAGACAAAAACAACCTATTAGATCATTGAAATGCATCCACTACTTAGATGCTAAACGCGGCATATTAAGTCATTGAGCAAGCATAGAATGTAGAATGTAAGATAGGGTCCCTGGTTGAATTTGTTGCAAAGTAACGCGTCCTACCTTGTCTGTCCTGTCGCCTTCGTCTGGGTGAGGAGTTTATTTCTTCGCCTGCAACAAATAAAATGAAACCGATACTTAGTCAGGTGTATCAGCTATCTGGGCAAGGTATCAAGGTGCACACCAGCTAACGAGGTTATTCGGATTCGAATTCGGTTTCGAATTCGCGTTCGCATTCTGGTCTCGCATGTCCATGTACGCTGTGCGCATAGAAGCAAAGAAATGCGGCGCGGATTCCGCAAGGATGCTGTGCGCGAGCGCTTCTTCGTGCGAGACATCGAAGCACTTGAACGGTGCGAGGCGTTCGTGTAATGATCAAGATTGGCTTGAGGCACAACCGCATGACCGACTATCGGTTGACCTACTTCGTGGCACCGGCGCGCGTGAACTCTTCGGCGCAAACGTGACCGACCTCTTCATCGCGAATGATTCCCAGCGTCTTAATTCGGCTAAATATTGTCTACGAAAAGTCGGAAAACTGGAAAATGATTACGTATTTGACCACCACACATGATGGCAGGCAGAACTTCAAAAAGTGACTTTGGAATTGCGGTTAAAAGTGAAAGAAGGTTTCATGTTTGGTCGATTGTTGCGCCAATCTGCTGGAAATAATTACTCCTATTATAACGCGTGGTTGCTGTAGCATTGTGAAACGATGTCAATTCTATGAGAGATGATTTTCACAGCTCATCAACGTGATCTGAAATGTGGTTGTCATGTTGGATCGGACAGTGGTGGATTCCATTACGCTTTCCGCGTCACGAAACTTTCCCTTATTATATTTATTACGCTATTATTATATCTCGATTATATTTGTTCGCGATCTGTTTACAGTGGCGTTTTTGTGATCGAAAATTGGTTTGATCCGGGTAAAACTGCGTGTAAGAAAGAAAGTTGAGAATACTAATTGCACTAAAGCACTAAAAATCTGTAAGATTAACCTCAATGATGCAAGTTTCATTCGCTTGGATGCATTGCACAATTCAAGCCATACATATGATACTCGTTGAAGCGCTGTCGTAATTTACGCGGATATCGGCTCGAGGAGAAACTGATCGTCTTGCTTCCAAACTAGATGGGTGACACGGTACCACGCGGTACAGGTTGCGACGCACCCAGTGTACTTTTACCCAATAACACACTTGTGGTGAGTCTTCGACTTGATGGCTTCGGGGCCCTGCGTGCGAAAACTATTTGCCTCCGGCTCTGTGAACCGACGTGTAGTTTCTGCGCGCCTTTCGCTGCTTGGCGCAACTATGTACGAGTTGCCTTACAGGTTCGCTCCGTTTTGATCGCAGACAAATCCGAGCACAACATCACATACCGTTTCTTGACTTAGTCATATTTAGGTTTACAGCTAGATAAATATTAACTAAACACGTCGATGACTACACAGCTTCGATCGCGATAGCACAGCCCGCCGCTGAACTTGATTTGAATACGGACAATACAGTGGAATTTAGGCGTAACGCGGCTCGAAATTCTATTGTGGGTTCGCGCCAATCCGATAGACAACTCATTAAAAAAAAGACGTATTGCAGCACAACACCGTATGTCATTAGCTGCGATCGTAATTTACAGTAAGCGGCAGTGAACTGCAATTGCAAGTTTGCAGTTGTGCTGCAATTTAAACATTATACAGGCAGCCGCGCATTATTTCATTGCTGCGCTGAACCGCGCGCGTTCGCTCGAATGCATTTCATGCGTTCATGCAACCGATTTGTTCTTTAGCTGCGGCGTAACGTAATTGATTAACACATAAAACGTCCACAACAGTAACGATTACTGCTGCATGTTCAGCAGCAACGCTTGGGCCAAGACATAATCATCAAGCACTTGTCAAAATTCACAAGTTAGATCACCGCTAGCTTCATTTAAGCTAAATGTAAGTAAAATGCCCAACAATGAGTTTTTAATGTTACCAAAATACACGTTCAAGCACGACCTGAGTAACGTAAATTTCAACTAATGAGACACAAACGAGCGCAATTGCGCGAGCAATTGAAGCACGCTCCTGGCAGAAGGTGGTCATAAAGTACTACCTCGCGCACACGTTCATCTTCAACGCGCATATTTAAAAACTTAATTCTATTTACGCACGAACCGAACACCGTCCGTGTCGTGGCTGCGTGTCGCTAATTCAAAGGCGAAAGTTAAGACGCGCGTAAATAAAAAATCAATTACGATTAGAAACGGTTTCTTCACGGCGAGGGCCTTTCTTTTCGGCGTGAGGGAGAATTTGGGTGTTGGTGCAGAAAATTGAATCTCGGCGCTGGTGAAAGATTACCAGTTTAGCGCGCGCGCGGTCGAATTGAATTCCGCCTCAATTTGAAAGTCAGCAAGCATCGCAATGATTGAGACTTGGTGCTGGCGTTGATTTTACCACTTATTATACGCATTTTTACCAGTGGGGATACGCAACCATAGCAACTGTAACTATTAGTAAACATGCATGCAAAATGAAAGGAGTTATAAAAATCGAGGCGCGAATCGAGAACCGTTTTGCGTCGTTTTTCATTCACACACATGTTATTTGCGCTGCGCAGGAATGCTGAGTGTATCCGCGCGGCCGCGGCCGCTCCTCGCTCGAAGCAAGGAGCGGATAGAAGACATAACACTTTCTCTTCGGGCTCCGATCTCTTTGAGACGGCATTGGCCGAATCCTCAACATGCTTCTAACGATGAGTATAATAATAATAATAATAATAATAGAATCGACACGGTATCTGTGAAGAGACTGATGTGTCTCTTCAAACATTTGTCCATGTTTATTACTTTCTTAATTGAATGAGTCATCAGTAAATTTGGAAAACACGCTCGAGAAAATCCGTCGTTGCAGTTAATCGATCTCCAGTAAGATTATCACAAACATCCGTTGCACACGTGCCCTGCCAAACCGAAATATGTCATGTTTAATTCCAGATTATATTCCAACTTGCATTAACTGGTGAGTGTTGCGCAAGAGCAATGATCTCACGTCTCCAGCCATTTCCTCGCGGAGTGCTCATTGTTTTCGAATTTTGCAATCGGTCACATACACATGCGTTTGCTAACGGATGCTCCTACTGTATCGACAGCAATTGGCGATGCCACATCTGCTTTGCTTTCAGGAAAGTAATCGGCAACGTGTGATGTTGCTTGTGTGTGCGTCACCGCGCGTTTGCTGATGGACCGAAAACTTTCTCTTCGAGTTTTTTAGCCATCTCGCAAGATATTTAGCTACAATCGGCTGGCGCGGTCAAAGCCCACCTTCGCGGCTCCGTTGGAAAGTTTTGAATATTCTGAGCGATGCTAACCACACCGTTGTGATGGCAATTAAAATGCTTCCTCTTTCCAATCAATCAAACTGAGAAATATCAACAGCATGTGAAGTGGTGGGCAAATAATTAACACAACAATGCGTACTTTATCTCACTCTGACAGTAAACGACAGTGTAAATATGCGCTGGAAAACTAAGCGTGAAAACATTTAGCGCTGTTGCCGGTCGACCGATCATAGAACCAGCTCCTGTAATTAGACATTAGTCGAAACAATGTATAGTCCAGCCGGGCAACTTTCTTCGGCTGTAGTTGTGCTTTGGGAGCGCCGCCAAGCATCGCTGAGCGTTGAAACGTGAACGAGCAGAAAATCGCTAGCCGACAGCCTCACTCACGCGTCTCTGCTCGAGAAAACTTAAATGTTTGCTGAAGGCGTGCGCGCACGAGTGAAAATTACTTTCGATTGGTTCAATTCTTAATCCAGCCCGGGTATTAAATTCCATGCGTGAATAAAACATGGCGGCAGATAGATGTTTTTGCTACACTTGTCTCTATACTTCTGAAGGTTGAAAGTCGAGAGTGAGTTGCACAAGCCAGTCATTACTAAACATTAATAACACCGAGCTAAAGCCGAGCTCCAATCAAGCACAAAATTAACTGGAAAGGTGTGATACATTTTTCGTTGTCGTTTAATTAGTGTGCAATTGGTTCAAAGTCGTCACCATGGAACAACGTTGGTGACTTGAACGCATGGTACACAGCGAGCGAACCCGCGAATTTTTCATACAACACGATATTTTTAGCTATTATAAGACAACAAGATAGAAGTACTCGCTGCGCAAAAGCCGTCTCGGCGTAACAAGAGGTACACATCCGTGAATTTTCTTTCTACGGCAAGAACCTGCGTCGTGTTTATTTGTATTTTTTTGCGTCGTTACATACACGTTTGCAAGTAACGTAGCAAACAACAGTTAATACAGCGCCGGTTACAAGAAAACCACGTAAAACAAGCTGCAATAAACCAAGAAAAGTGTCACATGCACAAAGCGTCACATTGATGGAAGAGACGGCAAGACGAGAAAAGAACGCGGATTTTCGAATTGGCAATCATCAATTACGCAACTTCCATACTGGCTGACCGCGTTAATTTCTCAAATCCGGCAGTGCTACCGCTTAAAACAGCTAAACGGCAGAAAATTCGAGATTCGCTGCGCGTCTACGATTCCCGCACCGAAATTCCTCAGTCGCCCAACTTTTTTCTCTCAGTAAGCACCTTAATAACCCTATTTTGTAAATCTGGGTTAACTATTTTTGTCTTCAGGCGTCAATTTTATAAGCATCTTCTAACCGATGTAGGCATACGATGTTTGTTTGCCTGCTTAAATTTCTAGTAGGTAAATATCGAAGTCGGTCGCTAATAAATGTTTATAAATATGTATGATCTCTTCCTAGACCATCACGGATCGATATTCGTACACGAAACGCGTTTGTCAACAGACTCTCACCTGCCAGGGCAGAACCTACTTACGCTAAACGGAAATAAATTTCGTGTTTTCGTTGACATCTTGACATTATGAATGCGCGCCCAGGCTGGAGGTATAGATTAATTAATGGTGAATCAGGATGTTGTAACTTACAAACGACCTCAATACTTGAGCTACGTGTGTCGATGTTAGTGACGAGTTTGATCATCTGCAGCTCTTCTTCATTTATTGTTAATGTTTTCGATATTTATGCGCTTGTGGTGCATTACATCGGTAAGATAATTGAATAATGTCGCAAATGAATGACGCAAACAACATCGGTCGCCGCACGGTGCGTGTCGGTGCGACAGAGTGGGTCATCGAGCTCCGTTTGGTGTCGCTGGTGATTCCGAAGGAAGCACCATCCTCGGCATCGCCATCGACGGGCAGGCAGCGCACATAGCGGTATAATCGAGCGCCGAGTGTCTGTAGGTCGATCCGAATGTGTGTTAGCGTGTGTTGTCCTCGGGTAAGATTACGACGCGGCCGCGGCCGACCGGCCCGAGCGGTGTGGCACGGAACCGTGGGTGTTCGCGGACCCTACTGACACACTAAGCAGGAATGCCGCAGAAGCGTGCCAGCCGCCACCGGTAGGTAGGTACCTACGCCTGTGTGGTTTGCGCGTTTACGCAATGCCTGCGATTGATTCGTGCGCACTTCTTGACTTTCTGGCTTTGTTTTCTTCATCCGCCAAGGTCATTCTTGCCTACCTGCTCATCTAGGAAGCGTGTGCACAATAACTCGTAATAACGAATATAATAACAATGACTTGAATAATATCCGACGCAATTAATTACCACATTTCGACGTTTTGACTTAATCAAGCGGCCTATACTCATACGCAAGTGGAACGAATACCGTACCCGCATTCTTCGGACAATCGCCGATTGTAATCGAGTTTTGGCGCATACTCGATGAGAATCGCATCACACGATGAACAATATTCGGCACGCAATTACAATCGCGGTCGAGCGTATGGGCACAGTAGTTCATTATGTCGTGTGAAATGGGTGAGTGGCGCTGGCGCAGTTCTCAAAAGTTACGCTCTGGCTTTTAGCGGATCCGTTGCAGATCTTCGCCAGGACGGGAAACAATCGTTTCGTCATTAATGAAATATGTAACATGTGAACACTTGCGAAAGCGTTGCCAACCCAATTCTGTATTAAAGATTTGCATAATCCGGCGCACCTCGTTGCATTACGGTATTTGTTTTGTTGGGGACACTGTAAATCCATCCGTATTTCGATTCATGCTTAGTCAAATCAAAGCGGAAGACACTGAAAATAATATTGACGTAATGCGCGTAAGTTATGCCGCATGCCGTGCAAAAGTTACGTCGGTTTTCCTTGCCGCATTTGAATTTCACTCTTTGCACGAGCCGGTAATAATTACATTCGTACAATTCATACGCGCGTTCGAGCGATTTGCTTGATTATGGCATGATCGATCATTGAACCGTTGGTTGTCGTTTTTGTCGCCGTTATTGCACCGTTGAAATCGAACATTCTTAGGATAAATCAACATTCGTCCACACTTGATTGCTTTTCTGGTTTCAACTGAAACTCTCCGTCTCCTACGCAATCTTGCGGCCTATTGTATTTCTGAATATTGTATTTGGATTCGTGTGGGGAACGGGCGCCTTTTGTTCTGGCATTTACAATACTACAAACATTATTTCGAAGTGTCAAGGTTTGAATTCATAAATGATTACTGTTAAGTAGCATGAGAGAAACATTTTGCTTCAAACATTCACTCGCCGCTGGGTTCATCGCGACTGGTAAGTGCAGATACATACGACTATCAAAAAGTCAACAAAACAAGTTTCGGTACGGCTAGTATTAGTTTTGGTAAAGCGCAGAGACCAGTTTTGTGCCTGTTTTTTTGCTTGTGTAAAGAGTAGCATTTAAATGCGCTGAACACCATGCAATAATCATTAACTACGTTTTTTTATTGCGGCAATTTTCTTCGTCCCCTGCCAAAATTTCCCTAAATGAATTTAATATTTCTTATTTATCGCCATGGCGAGATGACACTTTCATGTTAAGATAGAACGTAACTTTCGAGAAGTATTTTGTTGGAATCATCTCTTTGTCTTCCTTCCATGCTAACGTTTACAATGCAATCATATAGCGATCGCCGTAGCATGACTGCTAAGTAGTGTGGTAGCACTAAGTCATTGTAACGAAAGAGACTACTCTCATTCTTTAATTCTTTTTGTGTTTACTTAAGCGCATTTTTGTATTTACGAGTTGCGTCAATATCGGTTCGACGACTTCGGGCCGAACACCGTAACTTGTAAAAATCATTACATTAAACGATATCAATCAGGCCTACACAAAGCTTTAATTCAATGCCATCTCGTCGTTAAGCAGGCGGCCGGCCTGCGTGAGCATCTATGGTGTATTGATAACTGGATCGGCGCACAGCACACGCGCAAGTACGGCTCATCGCCTGCTTGAGCCGTTCAGTCCAGTGCAGTCCATGATAGAGATTGTGCTGGCCATTGTCTTGGCGTTGAATAGACGCACATAACCTAGACGTGCTGTGCAGAATAATGCTTTCTTTCGGAGGCACTTTGGTGTTGTTCGCGGGATTGGTACTGCGGACAACCTCGATGCAGGTTGCGGCGCAGGTTGGGGACCATTGGACCGAGCGTTCGCAGATTTTACAATCGGAATGGCGCCAATCGCTGGGAGGTAGTCTCACGCTTGGACCCGAAGAATGCGAGGCCAACGACACGCTCATGAAATACAAAACTGCAGAATGGGAGCAAGGATTTCAACGGCCGGGCGAGTATCCCCCTAATATGCACTTCTTCCAGGGGAAACTGGCCATGGAAAACTCGACGATATTCAAGATCCTCAAGCAGATGCCTAAAGGTGTACTCCTGCATACGCATGACTTCGGCATGCTGTCCTTCGAAGGTCTATTGAAGTTGACCTACACCGACGATCTGTACGTGTGCGATGAGCCACAGCTTGGTTTGAAATTCCGATTCTTCAAGACACCAGATAACTCATCGTGTCTGCAGGGTTGGCAGCTGCTGGCGGATCTGCGCCGTTTGTCCGAGAAAGACATAAACGCACACATCCGCAAAGAACTGAGTTTGGTGGTCGACGACCCTCATTCTACATACCCAACTATTGACGCTGTTTGGTCCAAATTCCAAAGCATCTACGTCAAAGTAGCTCCCATTGTGACCTACAAGCCCGTTTTCGACAAATACTTTTATCGCGCACTGAAGGAATTGCATGATGATCAGGTCTGGTATGTCCAGGTGCGCACAACGTTGCCAGACCTCTACGATCTAATGGGACGACAATACCGAGGGGGTCAGGTCGTCAAGGCCTACAAGGAGATCACCGAGAAGTTCAAACGCGCACATCCGAAGTTCATTGGCGCCAAACTTATTTACGCGCCCCCGCGTCACGTGACCAACGAGACAATGGCAGGCTATGTGGCGACGTTCACCAACATCAAGGCGGCGTTTAACGATTTTGTGCTTGGCTTTGATCTAGTCGGGCAGGAAGATAAGGGCGCACCGCTGAAAGATTTCCTGCCGCACTTGCTTCCGATGAAGGAGACGTGCGACTTCTTCTTCCATGCAGGCGAGACCGATTGGTTTGGGTCCACAACCGACGAAAACCTAGTCGACGCCATTCTGCTCGGTACCAAACGCATCGGCCATGGCTATGCCCTGCTTAAACACCCAGTTCTAATGCAGCGTGTTCGCGACGAGGCCATTGTTCTCGAAGTGTCTCCAATTAGCAATCAGGTCCTGAAACTGGTGGAAGACATTCGCAACCATCCAGGCGCTGTGTTCGGTGCCACTGCAATGCCGATGGTAGTAACCAATGATGACCCAACCTATTGGGACGCGAAGGGCGTGAGTTACGATTGGTATATGGCGTTCATGGGCATGGCAAATCGGCACAGCGATCTGCGTTATCTGAAGATGTTGGCACTGAATTCGATCTACCACAGTGGATTGCGCTCTGGTGAGATAACCCAGCTGATGGTGCAATGGCTGCCAGAATGGGCTGAGTTTGTGCGCAAATTATCAAATGATGCAATTAATTAAATCGAGAAATAAAACTGTGTCCCGGCGATTATCTGTGTGTTTGTTTCATTAATTCCCGGTCACTTGCGCAAACTGGTGAAGTTTCCGCGATGCTCGCAACATGCTTGCGCTGAGAGTATGCAACAGCACGCAACGCATGCGATTTGAGCGCATTGTTCGCATCCATCTACCTCGAGCGATGAGTTGACTTAACGTTATAAATGCGTGAATGTACGCCACGAATGTGAGAAAAATGGTCCGCAACGAGGTACAGCAAGCCAGCGATTTTTACGTAATTGTATTACGTTCCGCAGCATCTTCGTGCATTCTGTTTGTTGTGAGCACGTAACTTCTTCGCCACACTATTCCGAAGATTCTCATCACACGATCCTTTGCTTCGCTTTTATGTGGTTTCTTTTTTTGTGTTTTTAATACGCGGTCCGCCTATTCCGCTCATTTTTAAATGAGATTATCGTAATGTTTCTAATATTAGTGTGGCTTGGCTTTGCTTCGAGGTTCTCATTTGCAGCCGCTGATATAATATGCTAATTTCATTGTTCGATTCAATTCGCGAGAAATTCGAAATTAGGCGCGCGCGCGTTTTGAGTTGCGCTTGTGTGAATTCGCCTTTCGCGTTAATATTTGCGTTCGTATTGCGGTACGTACATCGCGTTGTGTAATATTTTTACTTTCAGGCTACACCGTTTTACAATAATTCAATAGCAATGCACTTGATAACTAATTAAAGAAAATAAATTGGCTGTGAAAGTTGCCAGTGTTACGTGTTTACATTTTAACCAAATTTTATTTAACGTATATACATAATCCGTTCTCCACTTACAGATGGATGCAGACGCTTGAATGGATGCCGTGCAATGAAGATGACGTTCTTCAGCATGCATGACTATAATTGATCGGAAGCAAATCTGGCAAGTGTCAATTACATTATGAGGGTGAGTATTTTTGATTGGCACATTAATTTTGCATTCTGCACATCTGTAGTTATTGGAATTTTAAGTTATCTTTTGCGTATGTATTTGGTGTCATACCGTTGCCAAAGACAACTTATTGATCGTAGAATTGCTTAGATTTATCATCTTACCTGCGCATCAAGCAAAAAGACAGAAATTGAATGCGGCTACATACCTGCAACAAACATATAAAACCAACATTAGCTGTGCGGTGCAAATTACTGTAATCGTGGCATGCATCAACAAGATTAACACATTAAAAACTCATTTTGCCGCACAATTGATTGCTTCAATAATACTCGGAGCCAGCGCGTGGGATCACCGAGCTTAGACAACAGTGGCATGTCAATCTATCTACGGACTGCGAAAAAATGTTAAAGCACTAAATAATTAGCAGGAAGAAACCGAAATGTTAATTCAGCGAGCTCGAATAACCTTATCAGAGAAGTTTCTTAAGACTTGCGGACAACGCGTGCAACGCCGGCGTTTTTCCAATTCACTTTCGGCCGTATAAACCGTGGCGATGCAACCGCATCATTCTATACTTCGTGATTGCCCGACGACGATTCTCGAAAACTAAACGCAAAACGGCGTGAAATTGACGTGTTAAAAGCGCGCGCCGCGCCGTATCGAGATTATGTAGGTTTGTTCACAAATGTGTAAACATTAGCGATTAGTTGCAGCCAGTGAGCAATTACCTCATAAGCTTAAATTCCGCGGCAATTTGTCAAAACTGCCCAAAGTGTAAAGAAACAACGGAAGCACAATTCTATCATTGCGCGATAAATATCATGAACGGCAGGTGTATCGTGGTGAATTGTCAGAAGAAATACTCGAACACCTGACGGACAGTGCGGGGCATTAGGAAAATGCGCAGCGACAAAGGCCTTGCATGGTCACACCTCATTCACCTCGTGCTGCATGCATGGCAAATTCAGCGCATAATTAACTGCAACGAAAGGAATTCATATTTCTCTGCGTATGATCAACCGAAGGGACCACCGAAATTACATCGTGCTCACCTCACCCGCATACATTATTCGCAAAGTAGACAAATGCCTTGAAATAACTAAAACAAGTTTTGTGCTTAAATTGATTTTAAACGATCGCCAGTAAATCAAAATAGAAAGTAAGTGTATGTTGAAGTAATATTGACCGGTCGTTACCTGCCCGGGCGGCAGAGAGCGAATGTCATTGCTTGGTGTCCGTATGCATTAAGCACGCATTAAATTACAACTAATTATTATTAATTTTGTTCGTAGCGCGCAAGAACGGAATGGAATGCAATGTGTACTCGCCTCGCGGCTGCACACGTTTGCTAGACAAGTGCATCGATGACATTTAGACGTTTAATATATACAATAGCGATTATCGTTAATGCGGAAACGTGGAACATCTTAGAAAGTATTTTTGTGTTTCACCGCCGCTAGGCATAGAAATTTGATCAAAGCCTCTCGGAGTACTGCATGGCGATGCAGTACCGCCGTTCTTAGTTTAACTGTAGCAGGTTAACTGTAATGCCAAGCGACTCGCGCGACTCGCGAAAAGCAAAAACGTGTAATAATTACCTGATAACAAATCGGCCAAGAGTAGCAGTGCAATTGCAAAAAATTGCAAATTTGAGTACCAGCAATCCCAACTCCCGGCGCCCCCACACTTTCGGGCCTTCAGCTGCGGCATTCTCTTCTTATGGCGATGAATAATGAATACTCGAAGTATGACTCGGCCGCAGGAAGCAATCCTCTCCGTTGCTACTCACTTAACGCTTAACGTGATTTTGAATTGAGATTTATGTCCAATGTCACTTGATATTATGCGGTAATCCAAGTAGCCACATTATAATCCTCTGAGCCCCTTCTTCTTCTTCGGATCGGCAGGCACTGGCTAATCGCACTCGAAAATCGCGGTTTTGAACTGAGCGACGGCCGTGCGGTCGGTCGCGCGAGTTCTGCTCGTTTGCCAGCTCTTTTGCCGCAGCTCTTCGGCGGTGCCCTCACGCCGCTCACTTTTTCCACTCTTCGGCAACCGCTCTCTTCTTCGGCGCGTCGGCGGGTGCGCGTATTTGCCGGCAGGAATGTTGTAAATACGCCGCATTCCGAAAAATAGAGGTTGACGAAGGAACCATCATCCCCGCTGCGGACAACGAATTTGGCGAATACCAATATCTTTAGTCATTTAGTCGCTTTTCCTATCCTGCGGTACAGAATAACCTTGTGCGTTATTTTACAGCCAAATACGACGCAAATCTAAATGTGCTTGAGACAAGTAATAATGAGCGTATAATAGGAAAGCGGTCAATGGAAAGTTTATTAGCCATCGCAGAAAGCACAAATACTACACGACCTATTCCCCCTTCTTGCCCTAAGGTGAATATTTTGAGCGATATTATACTTATTGCATCACTTCATCGGTGGAATTTTGTTGAAATAACCTCGACCCTGATTGCCAGTACGTAGAAATGCTTAAAAATTAGAAAACACGGACGCGCGGTGTCATAAACACAAATTTCGGCATAATTTCTCTTGGTCGACGATTTCACGCGATTTATTAAAGTCTCATATATTCAAGGCCCATACCATCTGAGGTCCGTGGTAAATTTTTTGGATGGGACTCTCCCAATGAAAATCTTGAAAACAACAGATATGAACGGATTAAACCTTCATTAATCTGCGGGATGTTTGCTCTTTGAACAGGAATCTTTGGTTGCGGTTATCCCCTACAGAAACTGGTTACTAGAAATCGGTTGACAGTTGATGAAAATGTTACCAAGTAAAGTATTCAGAATAACGTTGCCTTGAAGAATCCCTAATAAAAGGTACAACTTTTAGTTGTTTATGTTCTGTATTATCAATGAAGAAAGTTAAACTATATACGGTGATTACAGCGTGATTACGGTGATTACAAATGATTTAATTTGAAAATGTAAGTATGATAAAGTATTTAGGATAACGCTTCCTTAAAGAAGCCACAATAAAATTGCACCTTTTGAAAGTGCCCTTCCCTTAAATGTACACTAAAAATTAGTATTTTTCTAAAACCATGTATCTCACTTTTACATTCTACTTCATCAAGAAGAGAGGCGTGTTTTCATATATTTCAGCGAATTTCCTTGCGAGCTAGCGCATTTTTAAAGGATTTTAAACCATTTTGCAGGCACAGACAGATGGTGTAAAATAGTTTCCTCTATTCTCATATACGCTACTCAAATTTTTACTTACAGCACTCGCCGTCAGGTAGCGCGCCGTGGTATAATTATGTATTTATTTCTATGGTTGCAAGTTTCAGTTTTCTGAGTGGAAGCCGAGAAAGAACGGTAAAGTGCAACTTCTCTTTATTTTCCTTTGCTGAAATTGTTCCTTCTGTTTAATTCACCTATTCCTGCATGCATGGAATATTTTTATTCATGCGTTGGCAGTTAAGTCGTCTTTACTTCATACCTATGTAACCGTGTCCAGTATTATTTAATTTTTATAATATACAAAGTATTTAATTTGAGTACTTTGCAAATTATGGTGGCATTGCACATTAATGACTTGGTGCCACCTGTGGCGGACGTCTTGTCCATGCTACAGTTATCTGCGTTCACGCCAGAAGAGAAAGGTATAGTGCACATTTTCCTTCTTTTCCTTTGTTGCAATTACAGTTCGTATTTATTTTATTAAATTAGCAGTAGGTATTTTGTTGTTGTTTTATGTCGTTTTAATTCTAAATATTGTTATCTGAATTTTGGCAATAGCCTTCAATATGAACATATTATATTACTACACTTTGTGGCAACTATCTCAAATCTGTAACTGTGCTAATGTTTATATCATTCGTTGCAATTTAATTTTAGTACTTGATGCAACTAGTACACACAGTAAATGAACATGGAGCTTTCACTACTCGAATAGGGGTTTATTTTAGTTTAGTTTTTGTTTATTTTAGGGGTCTAGTAAATGAATCCGACGTCGTAGCAATTCTTACATCAGATTGTACGTATTGAATTTCATTATGATTTTCAGAAATAACATTTTCAATTATCTTCCGGGAAACTCACAAAAATGTCATTGTAGTGTTTTGAGTTACTAGTTTTTGTTTGTTGCAAATGAAAATATCGTATTTAATTCGCAAGCCATCTACACAAATGGCATTTTCATGATACGACAAGGGAGATTCATTCAAATAATTCATTCCTTCAAATGTTGGTAGCCGCCGGACAGTTCCCTGAAATAGACCGATATTTTGCACCGCCGAAACTAGATGACGTTAGTGCAGCTTTTGCTTGAAGCTGGTATGTGTTTTCGATATTAGATGGCACAGGTATTGGAAGTTGTTTTGTCGGTGTCGGTGTGCGCATGCACACAAATTGCTGTGTAACGCCTTATAACTTATAAATTACTTTTACCCGTAACTTTCAAATACAGGTTGATAAAGAATAAGATTATTCTTGCAATTCTTGTAATACCTGTACCCCAACCTGTTATCACGCGTAAATAGAAACTTACCCAAATATCTGCTTTGATAACATGAAGTCCAGATTTTGTTTCATAGGTGTCCCTAACACCCTGTTTCAAAGCATAAATTCGTCCCGTTATGGTTTGAAACGTCTCCTGAAAGATGATAGTATACCGATGGCTATTTAACAAGGATTCCAAAGGAACTTTTATTTGGCTAGATGAGGACGTCTTGTCAGTTGGGCGAAATGATAAATTACGCATACCTCAGCGTGGAAAATTAAATTGCCGTCGGGCAACGCGACGATTTCCGGCGCGTCGTGCTCGCCGCTCGTTTTTTCAATTTCCCAAAGTGAATTTTAGAGAAACCGAACGCGACAATGCGGGCGCCACAAAGATTGCGCGCATCGTCCATTATTGCGCTCGTGTCTCGCGCCACTGCTACCGCTCCCGTCTAACTGAAGTAGCGGGCGCCGAGCGGCTTTTTATCGAAACGCATATATACGTTTTATAAAGTAATGGCACAACGGAAATTGCGAAGAATGAGTTATATCTCCATAAAGAGAAAAATGTAAACGCACACACCGACGTGGCGGTGGTCTGAGCTGCGATACAGTGGTTGGACGAAAGGAGTCGGTTGCCTAACGAGAAACGTAAAAACGCGTACGTGCGAGGCACTCGCGTTGTCCCGGCTACGCGACGCAAATTCGCCGCCGCCGGTCGTTTTTTTCCGCCACATTATACGTTTTACACAAATACCTTTTCAATGGACATCTTTATTACGCCCGATACTACATATTATGATCGCTTGCAAGTGCGGAAGAGGGTCGCCGGCGACTACAATATAAAAAATATATAGATATATACGCGCTGCTTTCTCCGCTCGTCGGCTTTCGAAGGCGAAAGGAATGAGCCGTCGGACCCGAGTTTAATTTTATTAGCGACCCGACAATAACCTTTCGTCAATAAATTACGATTCTATTACAGTTTCGCCGCGCGCCGCTACAATGTGCTCGAAGCGATCCTTGTATAAAAGTCATTTCCTAATATATTTGCACATTTTTCTTCGATTCGCGTTCAATCGGAGCACGACCGCCCGGCTTCGAGTTGAGCGCGAATCAAACCGGAAACGTGAAGCTGCTCGCCACCGCCCGGCTAGCGGAAGGCGTTTGGGAACGCACGCACGTTGGCAACGGACCTCGGGCCCGCAAACGGCCACACGTTCGGAGGAAGTATAAAAAATACCACAGGAACATATCTTTGCCTTTCTGGCGAACGCGCGCGCTACGGATGAATGAAGTGTGGATGTTTTACCAAAACGTTCCTGCTGAAAAGGAAACAATATTGTTCTTAAACTGTATGTTACCGAAAATCGTTTGGACCAGAAATTAAAAAATAAATTCTAAAGATTTAACCACAAACTTATTAAATATAAAAAATGATCCAACACTGGCTTTGTTACAATGCTATTCTATTAAATACAAACAATTATCATTGTTCTATATTGTAAATTTTTGATTAGAGTTTTTCAGTAGGAGCAGACTAATGAAACATTTCCATTTCCAACAATCAGAAAAATTCGATTACAAAAGAAAGATCCACCTCGAAACGCGTTTCATCATTTCATTTCACTTCCCTCGCTGTACGTAATGTGAAAATGTTCAAAGAACAACACAAAAAACAAGACCCGGAAAAAAGTAGCTTGAATTGTTGCTGGATGTGGATGAGATGCGAACATGAAAGAGCCTCGCGTCTTGCGTAGCGGAAGATGAAATTTTGCGCTCGCTGTACCTATGTGAGTGCGGGAGGCGCATGCAGCACAACAGTAACCCAGCAATGAAAAAAACAAAGCGCACGCGGGAAAAATAGGAAACGGTAACATTGATAACTCCTATAACGCCACGGCGATGAACGCTTCTGGCACTCTATTTGGCAATGGCATTTTGACGGCGGCGGGCGCGCGTATTTGCCGCGCGTGCAAGACTACGCCATCACCGCAGGCGCACGGAATAAAATAGACGCAGCGCCGGACATAAAAAAGAAAGGAAGCGACGGCGAAGTGAAAAGCGAAAATGATGTTTCATATTGCCGTTTAACACGTACTTACTTGTTCGCCCATCGGCAGCACGACGCCGCCGGTTGCGGCAGTCGGCCTTCCGCACGTCACCCCCGCTTTCAAGTTCTACTTTTGAGTACCCCTTTCCAGGAACGCGCGCGGTGGCAACGGTGGCGGCGGTGGCTCAACCTGTTCTCGGGTTGAAAGCCCGTCGCGAGCACGCGAACAACATCACTTTTCGCGCCGTGACGCGCGCCCGTTTTATTTTCAACAGGAAGTTCTTCATCGCGCGCGGGCGACGAGACGCCCTGTTTTTCTGCTATCTCAACCTCGACAACTTATTGTTCGGCGACAATGCACTGAAGAATCTCAAAGAGTGCGCCGAGTTTTCCAAGGGACACAAATGTGCGAGTTTTAATCTTGATAGGTACATCGACTTAATCTCTTCTTGATGGTGGCTTGTCGTATAAGACATTACACTTGTACGCGGTGAAAAACTTGCTTTAAATATTAGGTTTATATTTCCTAAAGTTGCTTTTTGTGTTAGATCCCAGCCAGCTTGAACTGTTTCATCCTTTATACAAAGGCATCAAATACTAGTTCCGCATTTGTTGACCAAGTGTGCATGCCGGTGGCCAAAGGTGCTTGCTTAATAGTTGCGCCTGATCCAAGACGAGTTGCTGCACGTCGATTACGAGATGCACTCATTGGTTTGACCTCAAATGCGAGCGTGCTTGGATTTCTCCCACAAAGGACTCATAACGTATGCCCAGCAATACGCTGTATTTTGGCGAACAACCCCGCCGCCCTGAGGAATCATCCGTGTGCGCGGATTTAGCGAAGCGAACGTAGAATGCAGCTTGTCTTTCAACATGCTGCGATTACCCCCAAAACACGACCAATATAAGTTAGAATATGCATCCGGTTACATTGCCGCAAAACTCCAAAGGGCAGGCACAAATGCGAAAACGGAGTGTATGAACATTGTTTTCCTGGCGAATACAAGAAAACTGGTTAACCCACCTAGTCGACGATGATATATCCTGACAGTCGCTTGAAGGACATAATATCCGTGAGAATTCGTCCTCCGATTGTGTTAGTGGAAGCAATGCGCTCGTCGAGTTATCACGCTCCGGGACACAGGATGGGCCGCCAGGTTTATTGCTGTAATTCATACAATTGCCAAGAGGTAATAAAGTCCGACGAGAGGTGCAATTATTAATGCTCGACTGAAGGCAAGCGTAGGCAAATTGAATGATTAATAATTGGTTACTCAAACGGATTCGCTTAGAGTTGGTAGTGCGATGCGACGCGAATCGCCGCCGACGGCGTGAATTTTGCAACAATTTACGCTAAAAGTTGCATGGAACTTCCGTTTCAGCATATTACAATGTGCGCGGGCAATAAAACTTCAATTCGACTAGGAATGCAAATTACAAAAGCGATTCGACGCGATCACTGTTCGTTTTTCTTAACTACTTGTTGGAAACTTTTAGTTTCAATAAAATATCAACTTATTAGAGAACTCACCATCGATCTCAGACACGTTTCAAGCAAGCCTTTCTGTTACAGATTGATTAATCTCAGCTCGATGAGCAGCGGGACTTCGGGTTGACCGTATCGCGATTAGCCGCTTCTTAGATCTTCCCATGATGTCGGAAACCTAATTGGACAATATCTCAAGATGTAATCAATTACACTAGCAGCTCGACAAGCACTAAACAAAGGTTTGATAAACATAAATGCGAATGTTGATTAAATTACAAATATTTATGAATAGAAATGTTTTTTATGTATTTATATTAATAGGTAAAATTTTTGAATACAATTAATCGACGCTCTATTTCAAAAACAGATAATATAAATTTCCATTCTGTGGTGTGCATGACACAATGTGATGTGACACATTTCATTATGCAACACGAATCTAAAATTGATCGATAGCGCGAGCACGTCCTTCATCTATTTAATGACCAAACTGCTAATATTATTTACATATCAAGAACGAGCAAACTCAATTATACATGAACAATATGCACGTTTATTACCAACAAGATGGAAACTAGGACAGCGCGAGCGCATTGCATATAACGTAACACTCGTCATACTTGTCAGGCCTTCACACGCGCGGGTGGATTCAATATTTATTGTAATTAATTGATTAATTACTTCATTGTCATTATGCAACGTCTGGTTTCGAGTCAAAAATGTTTCCAATGCCATTAGGCGGCTGTTAAAGTGCATTGTTCGGTAGTCGGCGGATCAATTTATTAAGGAGCTCATATTAGATTATTAATTCATGACCTTTTCATTTTTAATTCGTCAAATGAACATTATGAATGCAGTAATATAGGTTGGTTTATTCTACCGGTCAAATCGAACGAGTTAGTATCTAAAGAAGAAGGATCGTTATTGCTGAGAAAAGTGACAAATTGATGAATAGCTTACGGTGGAAACAGTTTCTAATAGATATTCGTGTTTTCCACGTTCCATTTTCATGTTTTAGTAATGCGACCAGGTGCCGTTCATAGTTTGTGCAACAAGCGAGTGCAATCGAAGTTCGATCAAAAGAAGTCTTAGAGAATGTTTACTGGGCGCAACTTTTTTTATCGATTATGCGCAACGAAGTTTTCGAAATAAAAACGCACCAAACTACGATATGGAAAATTAATTATTTTTAAATTATATCGGTGTTGATACGTGGTTCAAATCGATATTTTCTTCAGTTAGGTGTGGATTTTCCCCGAATAGACTCCATACTAAGTGATTGTACGAGGGGCCGAACGCAAGCAGGACGTAATTTAAGTTTCCTGCCGCCAGCGGACATTCGGATGGACAGGCGGGCGGTCGAATTTCGAAAACTATAATTTTCATAACTAAATTTAACTGCCGCGTCGCACGCACGCGTTCACAACACACACGCACAATACCAGTAAAGACCTATTTCTACCGCAGCAACACAACAAACTCAACGAACAAAATCCGGGACGGGCGGTCACCCCGCCATTAAAATTAATATTAAAGTTAACGAGATGATACAGCGTCGCGACGAGCACACATGATAGACGTCCGAACATCAAACGGCACGAACCGCGATACGAGCGCAATGTTTACAGTTATGTTTCACGCTCCGAGATTCCATCCGCGTGTTCAAATTCACGGCAATGAGGTCGGTGCGATGAATGTGCGAAGAAATTTTATGGGGAGTAATTTCGCGTTATGTACCTGTGTACTCGCGTGAAGTTGCGACACATTGCGCGCGATGTTTGCATGTATAATTGGCCCCCGTATTGAAGTTCGCTCCTCGGCGCGCGCGCGCATTTCCCATATTTAAGTGGAAAGTTTCGAATTTTATTAACGTGCTCACATTGCCCAGCCCGCTCCCATTCCTGCGATGCCTATTAGAAATTTACGCCCGCTCCGCGATATTCGAGTCGTGCATGCGCTTCGTGTTTCAATTAGTTTTCCACGGCCGAAATGTGCGCACTTTGGAAAAATAAGCGCGTTATTATTTGCGCGCGCGCGAAAATGCATTCCTCGCGCGCATGCACGTTAACAATTGTGTTTGGATTATTGCGCGGAAGGAAATGGTCGGGATAATGGGAATAATAGGGCGTAATGCGAGCA
The DNA here is from genome assembly GCF_025399875.1 of Dalotia coriaria. NCBI lineage: Eukaryota > Metazoa > Arthropoda > Insecta > Coleoptera > Staphylinidae > Dalotia > Dalotia coriaria. Next base: position 3,241,128 of record NW_027045443.1, on the reverse strand, counting down.
GCGCGTCGAAATCGGAAATTGCAGCAGAATTTGCATTTATATTGAGCCCTTTTTTAATGTAAATCGTATTGGGCTTGTCTGTCGTGTGCGATTTTTGTACTTGCGCGTGAGAGTTGCACTCCTCGTAGCGACAGAATTTATTTTAAAGAAACACGCAGCAGACGGAAAATAAACAAACACGCGAGTGGCCTGACATCGGTTTTTAATTTGGGCTAGAATTTCAATTTCGCTTTTATTCTGTCATGCCGGCGTGTTTGCTGTGGGATGATTGTTTTTATTTCGGGAGATCAAACAATTTTATAGAATAAACACAAGATTTTCCTTTTTTCCACGCAGCCGAAAGCCATTTTACCTTGTTTTTCTTTTCAGGTGGTTTTTTCCACTCACAAGTTGTTTGATAACCCTGTACTTCAAAATTGAAGCATTTTTAATAAAATATAATTTTAAAAATAAAATTAAGAATGAATTAACTTAGGAACCACAAAACAAAGCCTGAGATGAGCAAAATTGCCTTTTTTTTTCATTTTAATCAAAGTTAAACAAATTAGAAAGAAAAAAATAGCAAAACACAGCAAAGTTGCGATATTGTGATGTCAAGATTACGGTTAATTATAATTTTTTAATAAATTTGTTAATTTTCACCGCATACTAAGCACGGAATTCAAGTGAGAATGTGAACTGCAAGTAGGGAATAAATCAGGGCGTAACGCGCAAGTGGGGACATATTTCACATTAATGCAGTCGCACGAAATGCATATTTTATTTTATTCGGTTGCATCGCGCGCGTCGCGCTTCCGCGCTACAATTGCATATTTTAAATCTTGGTAAAAAGCTTGCGGTCGCGACGCTTTTTGGGGTAATATTTTCGCGCACAATTTCCGCACAATTTGTTCGGCGCGGCCCTCGCGCGACTTATCCGCCGCTAAACAGCCAAGAACGAAGAAAATTTGTGCATCTTGCGAAACTAGCGCGCGCCTGCACTCCAACACCAGGAGACACATAAAACGTTAATACTCGCTTGCTCTAAACCTTTTCAGCCGACATGATGAAAATCGAGGAAAAAAGACAATGTGACAATGCGCCAGGTTTATGCGCGCTGCAGTTTCACGCGGATTTTTTTATAATATCAGAGGTAATTCGTTGTTATACTCGTATACTCGTCATCCTATGATGGAGACTTAGAACCGCCAGTATGCACCTCATTGTCGTCGAGCGACTTAATATTAATGCAGTAAACGAAAAACGCGAGCGCCGCCAAAATTACCTTCATTACTCACCGGAGGCGAACGCCATTCGCATGCATAGTATGCATGCGATCTTAATTAGCCGAAATTTATTTGTTACGTACCGAAATTTTAATTGCACCCGTTTGAATATGCATCTGCGTCATCGCGCAATTAGGTTCCAGGAACTATCTGCTGTTAACTGCTGATAATTTTCATTGCAAACCTGTAAAACGTAACGTTTTAATTAACGAAAAGAACGAAAAAAACATTACATGTGTAGCATAAGATTTTGTACATTTGCTTTACGAGATGAAAGTTGTAGGGGGCGAATTGAATTGGCCACAAATCAAATAAAAAAGACACCGCGCATCCAAAAACAAGAAGCGCGCACATAAATTTCTATCAGCTTGTTACACCTGACAGCAGTGTTCGATCATTTCGTTTACTTTCGCTTATTTCTTGCTCATTTTTCCGTAGCGCCCCTCTTCGTTATTTTTTATCCGCGCTTCGCCCTCGACAGCGTATTTCGGCCGAAGGTTTGATTTAGGCGCGTGCCGGCGCCGCACGCGTGTAACACGTACTCGGGAGATGCATCGACTTCCCGACTTCCTGCTGCTGCCGTTAGCAGCACAACGATAGAATCCACGTGGGACGCATCCCGAACGTCGGGGAGCGCGCCCTTTAGTCGCAGCGCGCTCTCCGGAGAGTACAACGTTTATCTGTTCGTTCACTTTGCCGGCATAAATATTGCATTCGGCTGGAGGGCACCCGGGCGACATCATCAACACGATACCGAATTGTTTATTGTAAGCACCAGGCACAATAAACAATTCCCTATCAGAGGGAATTGAAAACGACGCGCCGAGCAAAACATTCGCGAGCGTAAAAATATGACAGCCACATATTCAACGACACGCGCATCATAAGTTTCCAACACCGACTTCCGTTCGGCGAAAAGTTCGCGAAGAAAAGCGCACCGAAAACTTTCGCCATAATAACCTAATCGACTATTTATGTTTCTTTCATTATTTTATATTTGTAATGGCGAAACTTTTCCGTCCGCGAAACAATTAGAACTTAAACTTGTTCATTATTGCTTTCGGCGCGGAGGGCGGCGCGCGCATTATTAGATTCTTTGTCATTGACTATTGTCGCGCGGCGTTTTTTTACGCGCTCGGCTGGTCTTGTTCTTGCTTTGAAAGTCTCGTCGCGATCGCCTTTTCGGCGCTGAGAAACGCCGCTCCGCTTACACGCCACATGCCGCGCGCAAAAAATTGCAACAAATAAACTGGGAAAAGCAAGAAGCGGGACGACGCGCCGAAGACGCGAGCGTGCTGAGCGCCGGCGATAAGAAAGGACAAACAAAGAAAGTTACAAAACAGAAATTACTAAACGCGCGAGCGAGGCGGCATGCCCGTTTCGGGGACGGCGTCTGTCTGTGTACGAGCGTTTCGTGTCTTTTTACAACGTTAGTAGTCATTGAATTCTATTAAAACTTCGCGTAATGCGAACCGACGCGAAAAAAGTAACTGAACTTGCATTTTATCAGGACCGCATCCCGACATAACCCAATAATTTTTACTACACAACAACACGAATTAGCAAATGTACAAAAAAATTACTTTCTTGTAACGAAGGCAAAAAATCGCACAAAATACACGCTTAATTACCATCAATTAAATCCGGTTCTGTAATTTGACCGGTACTAAAACCTCAAGTTAAGACGCAAAGTCACATCCAAAATTAGCGAAGGATATTTAAAGGACAGGCGAAGCAACACTATCGAATCCTAAACAGATAGTGCGATGCGACAAAAAGTACAGCGGGGCTAACAACGTCTTTCGCAACATCCTTCCAGCTTTGTACGCGGCGCAATTTGTATGAACGAGCCGCAAAAACGTTACACCACGATCTGAACGCCCGCACGCCTTGAATCGAAAAACCAGCGCGGTAAAAACACCAACAAAATAAAAGCGAACCAGGAAAAAAGATCTAATGAAAAAATGAGGAGACAAATTGGACGCCGAAATAAGTTTATACAATATAAAAGGCATAATGTTCGGCTGGCTATATGAACTAACCGCGTGCGAGTAAAAAACACTTTCAGAAATTCGAGCGAGCACGAAAACCAAATAAAGAAGACTGCGGAGAGCAAACTTGCGAGCGAAGACCGCGAAATAAAGGTCGAAGGCGTAGGCAGGAAAACGAACGCAAGGACGCAGGAAACGTCAGCCAAACTTGATCAGAAGCGACGCACGACAATGACTAGTTATATATAGTACGCGATACATTCGGATGAAGCCTCCGATGGATTCATCCGAACCAGGACGATTCCGTATATCAACAAATAAGCGACGAAAGAATCGTCCTTTCATTCCTCCAGAACGATCATTGAATAAGATGAATCGTCGCGCCCAAATTCGTTGCTTCTCAAAATATCCTCGATTCTTATATCCTGAATAGTCCTAGCATAATCCAGACGTCGTATGTGTTCGTCATATCTTATGGCTGAAGAATACCCGAATGAAAAAAGACGACATTTATACATTAATAGCTTGAATGTTATTAGTGGACTTCTTGCAAGACAGTCCAAAAAAAGAAAATGAGTGATCGCGGACGGCTGAATTTGTAAGAGTAAAAACTTGAGTGGCGGCATAAAACACTTGTTTACCAGTCCCTGGATGTCAAATAAAATCTTGTTAGAGCTTCTCGAAGCGGAATGAGTCTCCAGCCGAGGCGTCCGAGGTCCTGCGCTTGCGAATGCAATTTTTTTATTTAATTAAAATGTAGATGGCACTGCAACCGCAGCGATAAGCAAAGCTAGCTAAATAATGCGATCACGTGCGCACCGTAAATAATTTGCTAGTTTTATTGTTAGATTATTTATTATTCCTAACTGCTGCACAGCGATCGCATCAGCCAGCTCTATCTGGCGCATTTATGATTACGATTACAGCATACTTGGTCTGGGCCCAGAATGTGCTCGCTGGGTGAATGATGGAAGTACATCTGTCAGGCGCAGGAATGGCTTTACTTTACATAAGCAATAAGAGAATCTGTAGATATTTTTTTTGCTGTAGAGTGGCTGGAAAGTTAGTGTTTGAATAGTGAAATAACAGTTATTTAGTTTAGGTGCGTAAAAATTACGTTTCGAAAGCTTGTAATTATCTGTTACAATTCAAGTCCTGATCTGGAATGGAAACAGAACGCAACATAAACCGAAATGTACGATAGAGAGTCAACGAAGACGAAACACGAGATGATGGCGAAAATGGTAGCGAAAATGGGGCGTTGAGGAGCGTAAAAAAACGCATAGCATATTTATACATATTTCGCAACATACATTCCGGTCCGCGAACGCGTGCTCCACATGAAAGATAGCGGATTGCGGGGCGTACGTGGAAAACAGAAACACTGATACATTTAGATGGATGTGCGATTTGTAAAGCGGCTGCGAAGGCGGCGGCGGCCGTTTCGGAGATGTTTCGGCTCACGTGCTGCCGCTTATCGCCGGCCACGGTTCATTGAATGCGCTCGTCAGGGATACAAGGATGCGCCGCCGTTGCATATGTCGGCGGGCTTAATCGAGCGCGTTTTACCCACCACACAGACACACAGAGCACACAAATGCGTAAATCCAGTTTTAATTAATTAAATTTGCCGCAAGTTATTTGACAAACATCCTGCTCAGGTCTCAGGACCCAGGTACGTTCGCTATAATTAAAAACATAGAATTGTGCTCGCACACGGCGACAATATGAGAAGTATTTTTGTTGTTTCTTCTTTCGCTTTCAAGGATGAGAACGAAATTGATTGTTTACCCAGATGTATAATTTATTTTAAAATAAGAAGTTCTTGTGTTCTCTAGTCGTGGGTGGGCATGTCGAGCGCCGGAATGATTTTCATAACAAGCAGTAGTCTTGTTCGCTGCACAACACATAACAATTGCATTGTGCAAGAAACAGCAGCGCGCAATGAAAAACTACCCGGCTCGAGTAGCACGACAATGAATTACCAGCGGTTTATTTCCGCGCGCGCACAATTTTCGAGTCGCACGACTGTTTTTCTCCGAATAAAACATTTGCGCAGTGAGTGGCATTCGTGCTCGACGTGGGGGCGGGCCGCGAGCGACGCAGTAAATGTCTTAAAAGAGCAATTTAAACGCTGTTTGCCCGCAGGTTGCCTTTGAAATCCGGGCGCCGGAAAATTGCGAAACTTGCTGCTCGCAGCGCGGGATATATGTGTGAAAAGCCTCGTCGGAACCTCGCTCGTCTTGAGTTTTAGTCAAAACTCCGCACTTCAACGCACGATCTCATCACGCGTGCATGCATCAACATCGCATTCCTCGCACCATGCCAAAACAATCGGCTCATCGGCGTCGCCGATACCTGATTGAATTCATTAGCGCGCGCTCGAGCGGAAATTAATTACGCGCGCACACCGCCCGCACAAAGTATTAATAACGAGCGGAACAAGTGGCGGCGCACAGCACATCCGCGCGTAATGGAAGAAGCACACCGCGCGCCTTGCCACCGCCTTGGGGTGAGAGGGGGGCGGCTGGCGTCCCAGCCGCCAAGAGCCCGAGAGCGCGCGCCCGCCGAAAGAGCATCTGCTCCTGGCCCGGAAACTTTCTCATTCTAACTTTTAATTATGATTTAGCTACTTTGTTAACTCCGACCGCCTCCACTATGAGAGCCCGTGCGATACGGGCCCCGGCAAGCCGTGCCACGCTACTTCTTGTGTATGTTTATTATCGAGCGAATGAACTCACGCTGTCGTTGTTGAACGCGTGTTCTGCTTGTTTTTGGGAGTGCGCAACCCTTTTTTTCGCCGGCGCCGTCAGAGGGAAATTTTCAAAACACGAGCCGCGCCAAATTAAAAACATGTCCAAACGCGTTGGAATGCCGACGGATGCAAAGCAACGCTTGAATTTTTTTTTCAAGCGTTGGAAGCAAAGTAAAAAGGATTTTTCTGTGTTGCAAAGTGTTACATTGTAACTGCCATTTATTTTATCTGAATATAGGTGAAACAGTTAATGCACTCATATTTGTAATTCCAGTTTTAAGACATTTTAAGATTTTGTTTAGATCCTGTAAAGTTTAAAATAAGGTTTGAATGGATTTTAATCTCGGAATTTGTTTTCGTTGAATTTTAAGATTTTGCTTTATCGCCGTTTTCAGCACATTCAAGCAGTACGCGTGTGACTATCTCAAATATTTCACCGCCTCGACACTTAAGTTGCAAGTGAGCGGCTTACAGCGAGCAAGCGGCTCAAGTCTCTCGAGCATTCGCATAAACAATACTATTAACTGAATGCAATCAGCGTAACCCGCTTGTAAACGCACGTCACACGTAAATTGCGTTAAAGAGATACATCCGAACGCCTGCCGCCGCCGCCGATGTAAACATCGCGCGGGCGAATAAATGGAAAATAAGTAGATAAAACGAAGAGGCACGCGCGCGCTAACTAAATACCCGCATAGGCGAACTAAGTAAAGTGTGTGCGAAACGGGCAATTCGCATTCTACGCGCGCAAGGCCTTTTGCAGGTGAAGCCACCCCGCGGGTACTATAGATTTTCCATTAAACTAGTCTAAGATATCGTCGCGCGAAGTGCTCGGCGCTTGTTGCGAGCTGTATGAGTTGAATAGGGATGTCGCCGGATCAGAGCGCGAGGCTCGGGCGCGATACCTCTATGCAATTAAGTGCCAACAATCGTCCGGAACCGAAACTTCTGGGCGTACTTCGCTCCTCTGCTCCTGGCTCGTTTCAGCATTTCGAAATTATCTGCCATCTTCATGCGTGCAGCGTGTTTTTGCACAAAGAAACTAGATTTCCTCTAAAACTCTCTCGTTGGTGGCCCGCTGCAAATATTAATCGAATATACACGACCTGGTGCCACCGCACAAGATTGGAATCATTTGGAGCGTGTGGCTGGGCGACCGCAGCCAGTTTGTATTGTTTAAGCACACACACTTGATCTGAATGTGCCGGATGATAAATAAATTCGCAAATTGAATTTGTCAGTGTGGTTCCGTGTTGTTGGAGTTGTTCGTGAATGGAAGAGTTGGAGCAAACTGTTGCAGGATTCATGCACTCGGCCGCCCTTCTATGCGATGTCGCTCCAGTTAGTGCGAGCATGCTACGACCCTTAGGTGTGGACGATCGCACACGGCCGCAACCTTATTGAATGAGCATTATCGAACCCTTCGCTTATGAAGCGAGTTGAAGCGGGACACATACGATGGTGGGAAACCCCATTGCTTTCGCACGAACAAACGTGCATGCTAGCCGATATTTAATTTTCCGTTTTCATTAATTCCCGAAGACACGATTACGATGTGCGTCGCGTTATTGTACGCTCGGGGGTGGGCGAAATTGTAATATCGAAATATTACATCCTTAGGGATGCTAATATGAACTGTGCGCCTGTTTGTACACAGCGTTCCTTGACAGAGCGTTTCTTGACGTCGCGACCCTTCCGTAATTAAAATGCACCCCGATTGTTTAGACACGAACTGACGTTTCCATTCCAGTCTTGTCCCATAATAATTAATAAAGTGCTTGCAGGTGATCTACACTGTATTAGAAATCGAAGTTGAAATGAAGTAATTATTTGGTAAATATACTTTGAACACATTGTATATGATGATTTTGGTGAGCAATGTGTGCGTGTTATTTGGGGGAGTCGTAAATCGTACACGAGGGAATATAATAAGAAAAATTCAATTGGGATTTACAGAATCGAATTGTTCATTAATCGTTTTCCTATTTGTTCATAACATACGATGCCTGGCAGGGCACGAGCGAAAGAGGGTGCAATCGTGATTGCACTCGAAACGTACGACTCCTGGCCCGAGCTCGACGCGACTTTGTCGTGATCACCGTGTTCATCGTGCCTGAAGTCGCCACCCCCTGAGCCCGGGCCAAGTACTCGCCCAACCCGACCTTCCTCATGCTCCGCACGCCTCGCTCCAAATCGCGCGCAGTCTTCGGTCGTCGCGCAACTGTCGCACATTTATTGCGGCCGTAAGTTCACGCGCCCGCCCGCCTCCGCCCCAGCTCGTCGGCGCGCGGACCGTAAACGTATGTAATAAGGAGCGAGTAATTGCGCGGCACGCGAGACTTAATGAATTATATCGAGATTTATGATAACGAGCGACCGGCGCGCCGTCCCCGCCGTGTCGTCGCCCCGCGCCTACCTACACCCCCGAGTCTCTATGCTTCCTACACCTACTACGACTATACGTTACATATTTCCGGCCCGTGCGCGTGTTCCTCGGCCGCGTTGCATACGAAGGCGGGACCAACACGAACGCGTTGAGCGGTGAACGGTTTGCGGGCGCGCCGTCCCCGCGCCCTGCACGTGCATGCACGCCGGCGACAATGCGAACCGAAATTCTATTAAATGTACACCCCTCGCCCGCACCGCATCCCTCGCATTCATCAAATGTTAATTTTAACTAATTTACAAACAATATTGTAACAATTAAACGCCTCGAGACTCGAGCCTCGCTATGATTACGGGCATTGTTATTGTTTTCGCCTCGAATATAATATTCATTCATAGCTGATTGAATAAATAAATTATTTAGTGTTCAATTACGTTTTGGGATCACTTTTCCGATCGGTTTGATTCAATATGCTCCGCCCACTTAATTACTTGCGCTACCGCGCGTGCGTCCAGTGTATTCCGGCGGAAAATGATCCAAGGTTCGTAATATTTTTCGACAAACACGCGTTTATAAGCCGTCTGCAAGACAGCGCGAAAAAGTGTCCCTCCAACTTTGACAAAGCACAAATTATTCAACTCAGGTTGTCAGCGAGGGAGTGTCTGCTACGTGCGATGGCCCAAGGCGAATCACAAAAACATTCCGCCTAATTGATACCACGTACAAGTATAGCTGGAAGCAAATACATCGAGAGGAAAATGCTTTTTGGCAGTGACGTTAATTATTTATACGAGCAAAGAAAGTATTTTGTTGTTTATTATTTCAGCGTAATAATCGTAGCGGACTCGACTAACTTTTGTGTTGGCATGTGCTCGATAGAAAGAAAGTTGTTCAATGAATGCTTGAAAAGATCAAGGAAAAAATACAATTGGATTAGTTACAGGGTCATGGGTTATAGTATTTTGGGACTAGGATGTGGTACACACACCATATTGTTGTCCAATATCTTAAAACAGGAGCAGTTCCTTGAAAACTCGACAGAGACGCTACAAAGGACAAAACATAAAATATGCTTTTTTACATCTTTCAGAAGTACCACATGTGATATTGTGTAAAACGTTTTTTTTTTCTCTCAAAAGAGGAAATAATTACAACCACTGAATGGCAATTAAATATTAACGCGCTTCAAACAGGAAATATGCAGTGTCATTCAACGATAAATGTTTAACATGCCCCCGTCATGTTCGCTGAAGAACACGAAGTCAAAATCGATAAAAACTACTATTTCAACAAGCGAGTAGGTGTTCCTACCATAAAAGTGTATTTAACACAACTTTAAACCTAATTAGAACGTGCGGCAATTTAATAAAGCATAGCAAATCACATTGGTGCCGCCGCCATCAAACTGTCCCGGGACCAACCCGTTAACATAGTCCGCATGACGGACGTGACAATGCCGATTGCAATAACAAAACGGCCGCTGCGGCATGTGCACGAGACGTTTTAATTGACCACTTAATTGTTAAAACAGGCAGGACCTCATCGTAAGTATGTAGTCAATTACGTGTGTTTAATTAAAGCCTCTTGGGCCGCTATAGGCGATAAATTGTATTTCAAAAGCGGATACAGGCTGTTTAAGAGTCAGCTCGTCCTCGTATTGAAGAGTGCGACTTTTTGGGCAATGGCTAAATGGAATTTCCGTGAATGGCCGTGATTAGGTACGTGTAGGGTTTCACGTTACGACCGTATCAGGTTTCGGGTTTTGCGTGGTGCGTTTTGCGGCATTTGTTTTCCGATATATGATGTGGCAGGCGATTCACGGAACAAAAACGATTAACAATGGGCGTTCGCCGACGCGTCCGGCATTGCATTTGAGTGGATTAATTGCGATAATGTAATCTGCGGAATAGCGAGAGCCATCGACGTTGGAGTGGTGTATTGGAGGATTGCGCGCAATGGAAACGCCAAATCGGCTATAAAGTCGTGTAAGTCGTAATTTTCGCTGATTTTATTCATCCTTTCGAAGTAGTTATTGAATTGGTATTAATTCTGTTTCGGCGAAATTTGAACAAAGGGCTTATAAATAATAGGTTTTATAGATCAAGTTATTAAAATTATGTAAGTAGGTACCTACTCTGTTCACAAAAAAGTTAAAGAATGGTGTCGATTCACGGTTCGTACAATATAAAACCATACTTTTATCTAAAATGTTTGTTTCACATTTTCAGACTTACTTTGTTGTTGGTTTTTTCTTACTGAAATATCTCAATTCTCTCAAACAAAAATTAATTTTCTTTTCTTAATTAAAAATTCCGGCAAAAACGCGAAAACTAGTGACGAAAAAATTGATTGCTACTCCGATTTAAAAGTGTTTATGTGGTCGTGATGCGTAAAGAGTTTAAAGTATAATCATGACAAAGCAATCAGTAAGCGTGTAACGAATGATTTTCAAAGCACTAAGCAGTAGGGCGAGACTGGACCGAATCGTCCAAACAAACAAAGGATTATAATCGCACTCTATGTGCAGTTAGCAAAGTGATTGACCACAAGCGGGCTCATGCTGCTTGCGTGTTCGGGGAAATTCACATAAAATATGAAGCGCAACAGATGCAATCTTCCTGCTATGCACCAACGTAATTGGAATATTTAAATAAGTATGTGTTGCAACCATGAATGCATACTGTATGCATGAAAAGCCGTTTGGAGTAAGATTAAATCTTTGTTCCTTTTTCAAAAAGATGCTGCTGCTTTTAGGGACAATCCGCAATTACCTAATTAATATCTAGGTCAGAGAAATTAGACGCTAAGGTGAATACAAACCGCCATTAACGAGCATTACGAGAATTTCAGCGTATTGCTGCTTATATTTTTGTGGGAAATCGGCTCTGACAAAATTTAGCCTTTGAAGTATTAATACTAAATACGCCGTAGTATCAGAATCAACTAGGTATATCATTACGTTTAATATCGTTCCACATGCGATGATAAGCGCATCATAAAACTCACGTTTTATAAATATCTTTGTGGAACATGCTGAATTGACAATGCCTCGGGGATCCTTGCACATCGAATATTCCATCGATTTTAATACTATATTTGCCATTACCAGATGTCCTTTGTTTTTGTTATGTTTTGTTATTTTTTGTTCTTGTGTCCTGCTAAAAAGCGTTGAGTAAAATTCAATTTGCGTTCTCATTTGCATGCCAGCAATTAAATAATGCTGCTCTTAAATGCGTATGGTTTCGTGGCGGGCATGATTAGGTTTTGATGTTCTTCTATTGTTTTGTAATAAATCTTTACGCTCGGCAAATGGCATTCGAAAAAAGCCGGAAAAAAATTAAATAAATAACAGAAAAAAAAAACAAGGAAAACAATTACGGTGCGCGTGAGGCACCAAATCGCGCAACGCGAAAGCGCGAGGGGGCGACGCATGCGTGCCGCCGCCGTTTCAAAAGCGCTTCCTCCCCCGATACACACTGTTGCTCTGCACGGGAAACGACACTCGCGACGCCGACGCCGACCGAGGTGGACGTCCCGATACTCCCGACGGTGCGCCAGTGCCAGTTTGTGCATCCCCCAGTTCACACAGTCAATCGCGCGCTTTTTATGCGCTTCGAAAGTTTTGCAAAGTTTGCCAACTGCCGGAACGCGCGTGGAAAATCGCTGAACAATTTTCACAGTGTGTGTGTGCATCATTTAAAAAATCTACACCAAATTTAAATCATAAACCAACCAGCTATAAAATTAATTTTCTGCCGAAAAAAAAACTTTCTTCCCTTGGATTAATTTTTTTGTGGGGTGTAACACATCTACAAGTTTTTTTGAACTGATTTTGTGAACTTTGTGCGATAATTATTCGACCTTTAAAAGTACAATAAAAAACGCAAGAAACAAACTGTAGATGAAGTCGAATCTTTGAGCAAGTGCACACGGAGACAAGTTAAAAGTTGATAGTTGATCGAAAAGTTGCGGAAAAGTTTTGAGCGGGCGCCGCCTCCTCCTCACCGCGTCGTCCTGTTGTCTCCGCGCGGACATCCGACGTCGAGAATGGATAAATTTCGACGCAAGAATTGTCGTCGTCAGAAGAAGAAACCGATAGCGCTGCACTTGGCGTACATCCATCTACTCTTCGGCAGCGTATTCGGCGGTAAGTTTTATCTCTCGCGCTTGACTTTTCCGACTTATTGCCGCGTCTGCTCGCATTCAAGTTGCAACTCGCAACTCGACTTGATTCGAGACTGCTCATGGTCAATTCGTGCAATAAAAATGCAACGAAAATGCAAATTTCGCATTATTACTTTCGGCTCGACCACACGATCGAACGACTTTTGTTTGGTTCACTCCGTGCGGATTACAGGACGCGCAAAAAAAATGAAGAATGGCGTAACAAATAACGCAAATAAAAAAAGGTCTTCGCAAAATATTTGCGAAATTTGCGCCCCAGCGACGAGCAGAAAAATACCGAAAGCAGCGTAAAAATAAATCGTCGTTCTGTGTGCAATTCGTCGAAGGTGGCGGGGAATAAGCAAAAAACGTAAAGTTTTTTTCCTCCTCCATGCGCGTGGAAAAATTGGAATACATGTGACGAAAGTTGGCGCTCGAAAAAATATGATGAAGGTTTCGCATGCACGGTGGAAAATTCGTTTGAGTTTCGTTTGTTTGCTAAACTCCCGAAAAAGTTGGCACACGCGCTCGCGGCGCGTCAAAGAAATGAAAATTTCAAATTCCAAAATTCCAAGATAAACACAACTTATAAGCCTGATAAATACGCAAGTAATTGAACATCCGGGCCGTATTTTCCAACTTCTTAAATCTCTTTTATGTTTTAAACATCTTTGCGCACGCTGACTTTGCGTCGCGAGCGAATTTTATTAAAATCGCTCCAATAATAATCCCCGGATGGTGTAATGCCGTAATTCGCATTTGAATAAATTTCAGTCGCGTGGCAGAGACGCTTTCTTCGCGTCCCGCGGCGTTTCTTTGTTCAATTTTCATATATAGGAGCACAGACTTTCGGAGCGACGTGTCGACGGATAGGTAACGAACACCGCCGCCGCCGCCGAATGTATCTAACACGCCAGGCACGCGGATGCAAATGAATCAGATTGCGACGTAAGTGAAGTGCGCGCCTTGCGGCCGCCAACAACAAAGAAAGCCACGCAGGTATTACGTGCGCCTCGACATAATGCAGCAAACGAACCCTGGCGGCGCTCAAACACTTTCCGAAAACTGCGAGCACCGAATGGATTTCATTGCGGACAGCCACCCCCAGATCCCTGGTGTGGGTGAGCGAGCGCACGCTGCTCGAGATAATTAAACCGGCTTCCTCCGACGTGCGCGATTTCCGCGCGCCGAAATTGACAAAACGGAAGAATCGAAAGAAGCGTCGCACGCAAAGATGAGGCGCGCGCGCGGAAAACTCTCGCCGCACCGAATTCAATTTCGCCGAGCGTATGCGTTTCCGCCGCGCGCCGTTTATCAATTTACTAATGTCTAATAATTCGGCGCGTTTCGTTTTCCAAACGCGCAATTCGAGGCCCAGCGCGCGAAGAGTTTTAGGCGCCCCTAGGAAATGAAAACGATTATGGAGCGGATATTGCCGAAAATCGCTCTTCGCGCCGCGCGTCGGACCGAAACTCGTTTCGTCGAAAACGACCTTTGATAAATTTACTAATTTAATAACAAAATTGAACGTAATCCAATAAACGCACGTCGACAACATGCTTTTCGACTATTTAGCGACACGACTTTACCATCCTAAGGCTCCAAATTATTGCTTTTAGACACGCATAGCTCATCGTCAGAAGTCTAAATAAAAATTTTCAACTATCAAAAAACCAGGAAATACTATAGAAATTCCATGTAAATAACGTGTAAATACACAGCATGAATTCACGAAAATTTACTGTAATAAGATAAAAGAATACTTACAGTCAACCGTATGCGCAGGTAAAGATGATTTCCCCGGAAGTATTTTAATTACGCCAACTGCGCGTGTGGAAATGTTGAAGGATTGTAGGACAATAAACGTGCCGTTGCAAAATCTGCAAAAAACATCCAGTTTATTAACATAACAACCTGGCTCCCCACTCGCCGCCGCCCCCGACGTCATCGCGCGCGGAATCCGCGCCTCAGCTTCCACCTGGCTGGACGTTTTATTTAATTAAAAATTCCGCCGCGTAATGAATTGCGCGCGTCCGAGAGACAAAAGACGGACGAGCACACACGCATGTCGGCGCAGATTGCGATTCGGGGGCGCATGCATGAGTGCACGGATGAATTTGCGGCCGTTTAGTCTCGCGGCGGGCGAGATTTCTCCCTCGGAGTCCCTTGGAGATTAATTAATGCAAAAATTAACTCGGTACGCTTTTTTTGTTTTCTCCGCATTACCGAAAGCCTTGAGGTTTTTTTTTGGCGTGTGTGCACGACTCGTGAAAGAATACGTTAATATACTAATCATGATGTGCTACAATGATTTTAGCATGAGCGTATATTTTTTTTGTGGGATTTTGGTGCAATCTCGCTGCACCTAACCAGCGGGTTGAATTTCACATGAGCATGCGGCGCAGCGTCGAAAAGCTATTCATTAATTCACACTCGACCCAATATCCGACTCGTTCCGCTACTGAGTTTCTCTAAGATGTTATCTTTGGTTCGACATGTGGACGACTTAAATAAACGAACTCGCTGATTGATTTAACGTGGCATCCTATTTTTAAAACAAACGCGCACTATGCGTTTCATTAGCGGACGCGCCGCCCCTCATGCGATGATCCAGTGAGATACAAATATTTTCGAATCGAGTTTTGTAAACGAAAAAAATTCAATACAAACACGGTGTGTGCAGCGGCACAAGCAGCAGCTAACTGATGCTCTTTACAAGCGACAGTTTATGTACATAAACAGATGTTTTCTCATCATCTTCTTGTTTTCCGTGTGATAAAAGTCAAGTAGTCGAGACATGCACTACACTGTTTACACTAGAATGCATTTGTTTTCAATTTTCAATTGCAAACTTTGCATTCGGCAAACAGTTTTATCTATTCCATTAAAAGTTCGCCATTTTAAATATTAACGTCTCATTGTTTTCGGTAGGTATTCGGTGCGTTTTTAATTAAATCCGCGCGTGCATAATTTTTGTTTTCGTCGAAGTTAATTTGTGTAAAATTAGAGTAGCATCTCATATTCACAAGCGAGTGCGTAACTGCAAGGAAATTGGTGACCAGAATTGTATTAAATTAATTTTAATTAAAGTGAGCTTGCGCGCTTGAGGATTTTCCGCGCGGAAGTTGGCGCGTCGTGTCTTGCGCAAGCGTTTCTTAATAACAATCAACGCGCTAATTAAATCGAAAGGTTGAAAAGCGTCTAATTGCCACGCCGACGCCGGCGACATGTTTGCACCGCCGCGTCGCATTAGTTAGTGTCTGTTAGTTATTAGAAAACCTATCAATTAACGCGCGGCTTAAGCGGGAGTCCTTCGCGCCCCAGGGCCCCGGGCAATTAATTACTGACGGCGGATGGTCGTACTGCGGGCGCGTAAAATAATCATGGGAATTTCGAGTGTATCGACATCAAAACCATACTTTTCGTTGAAACACGTCGCCGTCGGCGAGGGATTTGCAAGCGCTACGTTGATAACTGCCGAAAAATGAATTATTTATCTCGACGCACGAACAAATTGTCCAAATATGCAGCAGCCAGAGTTATTATTGAACACATTGGCATTGCGTAGGTACGATGTTACACCTAGAAACACGCTTAAGTGGACGGAAATATTCGAAATGCAAATTGAAACGCAGAATCAAATCGTACATGTTTGAAAATTTAAATTTTTTTATGTTTTCGTTACAGATTTTTGCATGATTTTTTCGCCGAACGGCGAGAATTAATTGAACGCGAAATATGCGGCCGGCAAAAAATTGGTTTTAATTGTTTTAAGTGCGGCGTGAATTACGCCGGCTGCAAAATGAACAATATATTAACTTGGAGAGTGTGGGGTTGAGGGTGGGTGCTACCATGATACGTGTCTGTGTCCATCTGTTAATACGGGCGCCCCTCGAGCGCAACCAAGGCGACCCTTCTCCCAAGTCGGCACGACATTAGCGTTAAAAGTATATTATAACTACACTTGCGCGCGGGCTACCAGTATCGTCTGCTCGCACGCACGTCCACATCTCTCACCCTTATTAGTCGCCCCCTTGGTGGCGCGGCTCCCCAGAGCAAATAAATAATACTTTGTGGGCCGGCCGGCCGGCGCGCCGGAGTTTGAGCCGTCAATGCGCTTGAGTCATTCCGACCTAGATAACCTTTTGTTTTCGAAAACAAGCGAACGAATTTGCGAATTTGTGAATTGCAATTCGCTGAATTGAAATTGTGCAATACGGACCAACGAGAAACCCGTACCGCGATGATTTAATTAAAACTTTTTAAATTAGTTCCAGAAGGGTTTGTCAAACTTTTATTTTTTCTCGGCAGCGCGCGAGCGTGGAAAAAAATGTGCTGCTTTTTAGGAGAAGACTCCCAGCAGGCGCCGCCGTAACTGATGTCGATGAGGTGAGCTGATGGTATTAAACAAACAATCATGCGATGAACATCTCCAGCTCCTTGATGTCAGAGCCGGAGACTTAGAGTTTCCGGATAGGCGCGCTTCGTCATATTAGACTTGGCCATGTCTATCGATCAAAGTCAATAAATAAAATCATTCTCTTCCAATGACGGAGGTATTGCTTTCGGAAGGCAACCACATCAAGGGTGCCAAAAAAGCACTCCCTCGAACATACGAGAGAAAAAAAACCGTGTTATTACAAACTTCGGTTTACAAACATTCGAAACCCATTTGCATTAGTCTTCACACAGTAAACACACACACATTTTACACTGGGTTTTATTTTATTTTTAATGTGTCCTGGATGCTCGCAATTGATTCGAGTGTAGGTCGAAGGTATATTTGGATGACTGACTTGGAGCGGCTTCTAATGATGTAGTGAGAATTTTGATATTAATTCAATACAATTTGTTGTTTTATTCATCAACTTAACCATCAAATAATGAATGTGCGGTGACAAAAAAACCAATGATAAAACAAAACGAAAATTACAGTCGTGTTGTTTTAGTCGGATTAAAACAACCAGTTGTGGGACGTTGAGCACTAACTGGCAGGCGGGCGCGGAAAGTTATTTTCCACGCAAAATAAATAAATGTCGCTCGGTGAACTTTGTGTGAAAGTTGATGTGTTTATAAGCATCACTCTCGAAACCGAACTCTGAAAAAACAATTATCGTCATTACCAATGACACGAAAATAAATTGCAATCATTCCGTTAAGTGTACAGTAATTTCAAGCCGTATTTCAATGGTACGTTTTTTGTTGTTCTTATAGGCGATATACCGTCGTCCTTTGTTGTCTCAATGAATTGAAAAGTTTCTCTAAAAATTCCCAAAACTCCGTGAATAATGCATGAACCGTTTTTTCTTTTTACTAAGTGAACATCTTCAAACGCGCGAAAATGCTTTATTATGTTATGCACATTTAATTAGTGCGGCAAAAAAGAGCCTTTGATGCATTATTAAGCCCCCGACAGCGCTGTGATTGCAAAAATTTTTCCGCGGATTGGCGTCCTGCATCAAAAAATCGCCCGAAGCTCGTTTGTGTCGCCGGTGAAAATATCGAAAGCTCTAGTTCTGAAATTGGCAGCGCGTATAAAACATAAAACATGTGTGTTAAATCATAAAAAGCTACTGCGCGACGCGTTGATTGTCAACTTCCGCGCGTGCTTTGATGGCCGGAATAAAATAGGAATTAAACATTTTGGGCATTATGACCTGGCACATAATTTTCGCCCGCCGTCGCGCATGCATATAATTACGCGTGCGTTTTATTGCTGCGCGCTGAACAAATAAACGTCAATGCCTTTATGCCTATTTAACTATGATCGCTGGGCGCGTCGGCAATAATTGTAATCATTAATTAACTTGTCACATAACGCGTTGTTTAATCAATCACGCATTTTATCATCGCGCATGTACGCGTTCGCATCGAGAGGCACTTGAAATAGCGTCGCGTGTAAAACTCCACGGCGCCCTCCCCTCGCGCGCGCTACCATAATTAATTGAATATTTTTCGCTTCGTCAATGTTTAATTTCGTGTTGTGGGAGTTTGCGTTCGGCTTGGGACAAGTTTACATAGATCGACAAGCTTCGCCGGGCGATATCAGCGCTGGCAGCGTGTAATTACGTGTTTATTCAAATGCGTATTGAAATTGGAAGAATTTCCCCAACGCAATTTGCACATGCGCTCGCACGCACTACCTACAATTTGTATCCAAACAGTAATTTAAATTGACGCGGTGTTTCCCCCGAAGAGAATCAAATGTTGATGATTTTGATGGTTTAATCGAATAGAATAGAAGAAAGAAGAAGTGAAGAAGCACTTCACTTGTTGGGCATTCGATTTATTAACATGATTATGATTACCGGTTGGATTATTAAATTATCCGTCGATGGAAATTAATGTCGCGTTCCTCCCACGGAACATCTGCGCGATTTTCCATCGTTACAGGAACCGGAAAAGTCGTGCCTTGCCGTGAGGTTCACTTGTTGGGCGACGTTACACGTATCACATCCCCGGCGGGACACACCCCTTCCGCCGTCGTGGGCCTACAATTTATTTAGCATTACCGTATAATTACCAGCGACAACGAGTATATCGGTGCGGGTGATAAATGAACAAGAAGGGCCGCTGGAGGGGGCGCTCAGCGGGGTAAAATAGAAAATACAAACCCCCCGACAATGAATACACCATCGCTCTACTACTAACCTGCTTTGGAGTTGATTATAAGTATGAATGTGTATGTATATGAGTCCGGGGGTAGCACCCTTAGATGCTAAAGGGTGAGTCTTGGCATCATGCTGGGTGATGGTAGTACATCAACAATCGATGCGGAATGAATGCTAGAATTGACGATGTACTGTGGCGGCGCGCATTCTCTCGCGTTGAATGCAAAGAAAAGAAAGTGTAGAACAATACGGAAAACAAAAACGGGGTGCGCGGTTAATTTTCCGTGCGCTGATTAAAACGCGCGAGCGGCGCGTGCGACATAACTGGAGCTGGAACGGAATGCGAACGCAGGCGAAACATCCGCGTGCCAGTGTCGAGAAGAAACAGGAAGCTTGCTTCCGAGGATTGGCAACAACGAGGAAAAACGCGATTTGTATTAAAATTTCAAGCGCTTCATAAAATTGAAAATTTAATAAATTAAAAGCATCATCACAAAAGTAAGGAAACAAAATAAAACGTTCGCATTAAAACGCAAAAACAACGTCAACCTGAAAACAAAACATTCTAAAAATGCGATAAACCATCGTCACAATACCGGATAAACAAAACACAAAAAATGATGAATAGATTCTTTTATAAAAATATTCAAAGTTGGAACCTTTTTGGTGTATTGGCTTTGTTTTTTTACAATGGCGTGTGATTTCACATCGTTTTTGACAAAGTTTCCCCCGCAAAAACATAGAAATTGAATATCGATAGCAACGCCTAGGTGACTAGCACCTACCTCCCTTATGTAAATGACAGAATTAAAAATTGTTTCAACTGTTGGCATGTTTTTAAATAATGTTAAATAAATATTAATTCTACCGCCGACCACAAACGTACAAACAAAAAACTCTGTTTTTTTTTTATTTCCGTACGTTTTAATGCATATTAAACCACCTTTCGTAACGAGGCGCGCTACCGCGACGCAAATAACACGAATAAAAATAAAATATAAAAAACAGGTGTATCAATTAAGCGACTGCGTGAAAAAGAGGACGTGCAGTCGCAGCGCGGAAAGCAACAAGGGTTGTTTTAATGACACCGAATTGCGCCACTAAGTAATATAATGTTGCTTTATGTACTTCGCTCGGCTGGTCTACTCCACCCCCATTACGTCGCGGCTTTGATATTAAAAATGCGCGAGACAAAATAAAGAAAACGACTCGAACAACAAAAACAAGGCTTGATTCACGTGCTTACGCGACTGGTGAGTGCATGTGCATGGGGAAAGCACATTAATACAAGTGTTATGAGGGTGACAAAAAAAAACAAAAACAAAGACGGAGGAAATATGAAATGTCGAAGGGTCGGTTCGGCTAGCGCGCGTTTGCTATCATTGCAATAGGAAGTAAATTGAATTTAATATCAGTTTTTATGAGCCATTAGGTACCGAACGCACGACCCGAAGCCACCCCCTCGCCCACCACCCCACGCTGCGCACTGGCGCAGTGAACGCGCACAAATGTTACGTACTCATTACGTATTCATATGTTTCGTAAAATGTGTAAGGGGGCCAGCTGTAGGTGCGTATACGTGTGTTATTTATAACAAGTTCGTCAAACACGAGTGTCTTAAGTGAAAAAATACATTTGCGTACGTGCTGCCACGTAAAGCCTCAGGGCGAACTGGTTGGCTGTTTGGAAATTGGTGGAGGCGCCGGGCTTCCCTGGCGTCATTAACTCGCCGCGTGTTTTATTATTAATATGTGGCACGCATCCCGATACCCATCGCGTATACACACGCTTAAATCATTCATGCGTGTGTTGAGGTTTCTGTGTGTGTATGCAAATTTCCTCTAATAACTTAACACTCACTTTAAACCGGTCCGAGCGCCGGCGGGTTTCACCTCCGCATGTACATAAATATGACGATAACGCCGGTTGTTTAACGATATTAGAATATTATAATAGCGCACGAATTTCCTTAATAAATTGTGCGCGCGCGTATTCGTTTGTCCTCGTTTTTCCGGGCCGCGGCTGACAGGAAAGTAAGACGGGCGGAATTTCGGCGGCGGCGGCGAAAAAAAGCGTTTAAGCAAACGTCTGTCGGCGCAAAAATACGCGCTCGGACGGCTTTGCCTCGCCACGTACGTAAATATATTTACGAGATTACGAGATTAATGCGCCGCTAAAAACAAAAAGAAACGCGCACGGGCGCACACGGACGCAGCCGGGGGTGGCGCGGGGCTAAAGCGTTTCCTCCGAAACGGTCTCGAGTCGACGCTTTTATTATTTATTCGCGTGCCGGACGGTAATTGGATTCGTATGCACCGCCGCTGCCGCCGCCAACCGTCTGATTCATTGACTACGCACAGTTGGGCCGCATTCCTTTTTTTATTCAATGCCGAGCGCATAGTAAATTCCGCACAAATGTAAAAAATTCAAATTTGAGTGAACGTTTGTTTGTGTCTCGATTGCCTCTCGATTCGGCTCGGGGTGCGCAGATCAAAGCTGCACTTCCGAGTCTGGTCTGGCAGCTAATTGGATCGATGGGGTATTCTAGTTCCGTTTTTTTCAAACTGTGGTGGTGTATGTTTTGGGTCCCAAAACTAGAACTAAACTCTAGTAAGCACGATAGAGATGTATCCCATGCTTCATTTTCTTGGCGAGCAGCGCGTTTTTTTCTTCCCTCACGCGTATAAATTTGCAACATGAGCTTGCCGCTCCCGGCTCCTCTCGAACCCGGTCGTAACTCAGTATGGGCGCGCTGCCCGGAGTGTGGGTAATAAAAATACATAAAGCATATTTTACGAGCTTACGACGCTAAAAATTTCGCGCGTCATAATAAATATATCGGCGCATAAGCCGCGAGTTAAGTGGGCCGCACCGAAAAAAATCGCACAAAAAATCCCCACATACACTCGCCGGACCGGAAAAAATACGTTCTTTATGGGCGCGCTCGCGCACGCCGCCTCCGCCCGAGAATAAGACACACGTATCGCGAAAAATTACGTGCGCGCATTAAACAATATCCCGTCGCGCCACGTTCTGGTAAAATGCTAATAAATAACGCGAGATAATTGCTCGTTCAACAAATAAAAAACGCACCCACCAAAAAAAAAACAGCACCCGGCGCGCCCGGGTTATTCGGTTATTTTTCATCGTAATCCTTTAAAATTGCGCTTAGCCCTACCAATTAAAAAAAACACCCGCGTCTATAACGAGAAATTTTATTAGCAAAAAATGTCGGCGAGCAAACGGCGCCATTATTTCACAATTCGGTTAGAGCCAGCCTCTGCCCGGTCGGCAAACAATAAGACCCTGGGCCGTGCGCACCGAAACCCACCGAAATACAAATACAGCAGCCAATATAGCTAGGAAAATTATTATGGTACTATCGAAAGCATGCGCGGACGCCGAAAAGCTCATTATTAATCAAAGCCGGACAGAGTAGCCCCCGACGGATTTGCGGCGTTCGTATTTGCGTTTGGCGTGCACATCAATTCGATAAACTCGCAAATTTCCATTAATGCCTTGATCATTTTTATCCCTTTATCCCTTTGTTGACTTTCGTTCGGTTTGTGCGGCCCGCGCCGCTGAATCTATCTGTTTAACGTTTAACTAATGCGCGCACGCAGACGCGTTCGCGCCCGACATAATAGATGCGATTATGGCTATGTGAGGCGATTAATTTCGAAATTTCCTAAATCGAAACGCGTCGACGCGTCGACGGCTATGTGTCGCGCGGATGCAGCTGGGCGCTGCTTTGCTAATTACGGCATAAGTTATGCGACATGGTCGGGTCGGCGGCTTCCCGCAGTTTGTGTTTCGTCTGGGATCAAATATTCAAACGTTTCTCGGCACGTATCGGCAGGATTACCAATTATTCAATATTCCAATTCCCGATGTCACTATTTGTCCCCAACTCACGGTAAAAATCGATTTATTTCATTAAAAAGTCAAGTATGCATGCATGGATGAGTCATCGCTACACATGCATTGAGTTGCGGTACAAGTTCCAAGCGCACAGGTACTTCGACGACCATTACCAACTTTTTTTTTTCATGTATATTCTGACTCAGCACGTGTGTGTGGAAGTAAAACTTCAGAAACTTAACTTTCAATGTCCGAATTAGCGACGCGGCCACACGACAATAAATAAATACGTTTCGTGTCTATAATAAACCGATAGACATCTGGGCGGTTTGTCGTCGTCGACGGCGGTGCGCTCGACATGTTCGTGGCTTCCAGTGCGGTGCGGTTTTCGTCGGCGTGTTTGCGTATCGCACCCTGCGACAACTCGCCGACGTTCTTATTAACTTTCCCCCTCAAATCGACGGCACTTTTCCAGCCGGCCTCGGCAGACAACAGCGAACGAATTGAATTACGGCGCTCGGCCACGAACTTGCAACTTACTGTAATTGATAAACGCGTCACGTGACTCGAACGCAACTTCTAAATTGGTTTTAATTCATCCAACCCCCCGCGACCCCAAACCGCAAACAACACACATACAGTACCCGGACGTACACTAACATCATCGCATCCACTTAGTCGCACGTCATCTTCGTGCGAAATCAAAAATATGTTCCCTCCAACATCGACACCAGTAATTACAGTACAAGAACAAAACACGACGGAATAAATAAACCGCGAGCGGGATCGTCTAGCGAAAGCTGCACGCTTGAATTAATCATTTAATCATGCTTAATTGTTGATTCACACATTGCTACTAATCGCGCCTCGTGCACGCATGAAATTACCCATTAAGTATGATAAACGAGTGCGCCGTCTTCCCCTCTCCGATCCTTCGTCTTAACGCGTAGCGTAATAAATTAGCAATTGCTCGCTTTATGACGAGTTAAATGAGATGCTGTGGAAGAAACACCCACAGTACGACTGTATGTGAAATGCCTTCCTTGTTCACAACGGCTCGTTGAATACATTACGCCGATTAAAATTTCACTTGTAATTGAATAAGTGCAAGCCGGGCGCTGAATAAAGGGCCGGTCGATTTTAATAACGCTAGATTAAATTAAATCGCTCTGATGTTACCGGCACGAATGGGTTAATAATTGATGAGGACTCTCTAGTACTACTGCATGGATGTGTCAATCTAGACACTAGTTTTTTATTCATCTCATTCAAAATATAAAATACCGAAAATATTTAAATACATTTAAAAATAGATTTTTACAGAAATACATTACATGTGGATATGCGATCCTTTATTATTAAAGAAGTACTCGCTTTAAAATATATATGAATGTAAAATATATAATTTCCGGTTAATTTAAAACTTCCCTATGGATAATTATATTTTCCTAATTTTATTTCCAAATCCAATATTAACTCAAATTATTTTATATTTCAGTGCATTTTGCACGCATTCATAATTAACTTATGAATATTGTGAATTAATGTTAATGCCTAAATAAAAAACTAGTGTGAATTCGGCGATTTATTGGGAATTCTTTAAATATTCATTAATCAAAATATTTAGCTCCGTGCGCGTTAATATTTTCGCATGTTCAAAGTGTAATTCGAAATGTTGGCGTTTTTTTTTCCGCTCTAATGCGAACGCGGACGCACTATAAATTTAGATTAATAAAACGGGCGAAAAGTTGGCGCGCACATTTATTACTTTATATTATAGGATAAATTGCTGGCAGGTAAATGTGAATGACCGAGCGTTGTCCTGCTTAAGAATAAATTCATTATACGCGCGAGTTGCACCATTCTCTTCTTTGTGTTCGCGTGCAGCCCCAAGCGCAGGCAGCGCCAACTTACTTCGATATGATTCAACTTTATTTTGGATTGTTTGCGAGTTGTTTGTTGATCGTTAAACGAATTGCGAAATTGCTTTACTGCCCGCTTGCATTTGTTTAAGCGCACGGCGTGCGCTCGTATGAGTTGTAGGTAAATATCGAATACATGCTGTGCGTCCGTTATTTTTTATTTGTCAGCGCACAGAGCTGGAAACGCGCAAGTTGTGAATTATGAAATGGGAAAGCTGTTTAGCGTGTCTACCTAAATAGGATACAAGTGCAATGTTTCGCAGCCGTGTTTTAAATAATCCCAAACTTTTCAAACTTTGCCACCGCACGCAGATCTGAACTAAATTTAATGTAGGTATGTTTGCATTAAATATTAAATTGAATACATGTGTAACTCTTCAAGCAAACGAGTTTATTGTGTTTTCGTGTTTTTATTCGTTTGAAAGGAGTGTTTTTCAAGCCGGGCACGAAAGGTGGAAGTATTTCTTATTTGTTTGACTTGTGGTAATATTAAAATCCACTCGGGTGACGGAGGTCCCTGCGAAATATTCACCGATTGAAAGCGGACAATTGTACAGTGTAAAAAGGCAAGTTTTCTTTTATGAAAATTCACAACGAGGGTCGGACATAGCGCGACCCACTTCATCGACACTCGCCCGTACAACGCGGAGGCGCCGGCAAGCTTGATGTATTCAGAAGCACGTCGTGCGGCGGCGGCGCATCTCTCGATAACTCCCCGGACGCCCAAACAGCTGACGGCTCACCTAACGGCGACGAGATAACGAACTCGCACAAAAGCATTAATATTTCATTATGGTGTGCATAAAAGGCGCAGTAATTCTGCGCGCCGATAAGCACGACAATAAAATATACATGCGTGTGAGATGCGAGGTGAAAAAATCTCCTCTTTGTGCCGGGACATAAAAAGTAAATTTTGCAGTGTGTATTCTTTGAGTATAGCACAACGCCGACTCACAGGTATACGCATAAAGCGTTGTTTTTACATAAATTATCATTTCCGCATAGTCACCGGACATTAAAAAAAAAATTTACTACACTGTATTACTTTTAATTGCATTCTGGTATCACCTACTTTGTCGAGCAGGTTTTGCTTTAATTATAACGAGCAATAAATGCGAGCCGTTGGAGTCTGCGGATCAATAATGAAGAACCGTTTTCGATTACAACTTACTGCCTGCGTGATTATCCGCAACTTGGGCAAACTTTTCGGTCGCGCCCACATTTGCAACTTCATTATTCATAACTTGCGAATAACGGCATAATTATGGTGTAACCGGCTCCGAGGGTCGGCAACTATTCCGAGCACGTCGGAGTCGGTTAGCAACAAACGTTGAAATAAAGGCCGATTGACGACGTGCTTTACATCTCCGTCGAATTCAATTTCAGCATTTTAAACCACGTTCATGAATATTTCGAGCGAAGCAAATGATATAGGGGGAAGTCCCCTAGTGGCGGACACCTAAGGTTATTTATAAATAAATCAAAAAATATTTGAAGAAATGTTAATTACATTATGACATATAGTAGATAACAAAGTTAGAAATCAAATTAAAATAACAAAAATGCAACCTCTGTTATAAAATAATTAATACTATCGATCAAACTTTGGTAATAAAAAGTATAGTTTTAAAAAGTGGCACCTAGTACCGGACACATATTTGTGCCATACCCCTCTCACCGGACATTTCAAATATGTCATATGGTTAGGTAGTCTACCTTGTTTGGTATTATTTATGGGGCGGTGGGGGGTGGGGTGATAGAATTTAATGATTTAATCAACGGATTTAACACACTGACTAGAAGCAGCCCGTGAATGCATACATCCACTAGCTAATGTGTTCATTTCAGTTACAATGAATACTTTAACTACGAATTTTAGCGAATGTATGCATTGACTAGTAAATGTGTACATTTACTAATTGTATGCATTGGCTGCAACATAGCCATCTCCTCACTCTCTCTCTCTCACAAGAAATATCAATATGTTTACTGTCCGGCGCTAAGGGACAACTTAGTGTCCGGTGCTAAGGGACAGACATTTTCGTTCATTAGGTGGTTCCTACTAAAATTGTTTAAAAAATCTAATAATATTCTACCATTTTACGGATAACAATAAAGTACTACTTTTATCTTTGAATCCCCCTCAAATGTAAATGCATAAATATACTAGAATTACTTACATTGAAATTTAGGTGACGTCGTGAGTTTGCGCCTGAAACAGCAAAAAACAGCTCCCGCCGTGGCCGTGTGCGTTACCGACGAGCCACGTCGAGTGATCCTGTACCTGTGTGCCCCCCGCGCCCCTTTCACTTGTTTTTTGAAATGAAAAGATTTAAACTAGCTCAAATAGTACGAGTGTCCGGTGCTAGGTGCCGTCCGGCGTTACGGGACTTCCCCCTAACAACAACAACAGCAATAGAAAAAAATGTTTGTAATCATTTTGTACGATCATGTTTCATTTTGAATGATTGATAAATAATGCATGCATGAATGAAGAGACCCTGTCAATAATTAAACAGCCAACACACGCTGATATTTATATAAATAATATTGATACAAACGCGGTACGGCAGCAGAGTATGTTTACCAGACCTCATCCTGGTTCGCCCTCAGGACGATACTGTTATTGTTCGAGTGAGAATCTGATTCATGTATGAGATGCATTAGGTTGGAAGTCGTATCATTGATAAATTTAGCTGAACTGAATTGAATTGTAGTAATTCATGCGGTCGGATTTAAACGCATTAGTTTTACGCGCCGTGGTGGGAATAAACCGCAAGACGGCTTAAAAAAGCCCTATTCGAGCAGTTATTAATCAGCTTAGTTTGATTATCCACTTAAATTTTAAGGAATTAATTCCAGGCGCCAAGTACGCGTATTAGCGGAATTTTAAACAGGTTTGTTTATTCAGACGCCCTTCGGTTTTAATTATTCTTGTTGATTTTTAATTTGAATGAGCGCGCAAAACAAACGCGATTTAAAAAATTGAAGAAGAAAAAAAAAGGAGTGTGCGAAGCGAAGCAATGCAGTAATTATATTACATTTTTGTACATTTCGCGCGCGCGAGGCTAAAATGTGCAAATTTTGTGGCGGCGCGGGCGCGGAAATGAAGATGTTCAAGAATGGGTGCGCAGTTTGCGCAAAAACACGAGCGGTGGAGGAGAAAAAAACCAGAGGCAACGTCGACGATTGCGCGCCCGCGAGGGTATTAGCGATTTAATTAAGCGACGCTTAATTTAAAAGATAAAGCGAGTAAATCAAGAAAGTTATGATGGAATTAGCAGTCGTCGTCGGCGCCTGCTCTATTATCCTAGAACTTAACACGCGCGCACCGTGCGGGCAGCAGCGCACATGGACGAGCGATTAAGGAGCCAGCGGAGCGGTGGCGGCGGCGGCGGCTGCTGCATCGCGACCGCGAACAAACGAACGAACGGAAGATATAGACACCGCAAAAATAAAATGACGCCGCTTAAAATGCTTGAAATGAAAATGAGAAAATGGCCAAATGAGAAAATGGTATTTTAAAGAAGCGCACAAGCGCAAGAAGTAAAAGTTTATTATCGTGAAGCAAGTTTGCGGCCGACCTCTCATCCCCCGAGCATGCAGGACCTTCGCAAAAGTTGCAAGACGAGTCTTTCACGTCTTGTAAGTTCAAATGGTTGAAACATCAATTCGAACGATGCGCACCAGTCTTCCCGTACTCCGGACGGGGCCAAACGTGAATAAAAAACCAAGGGCTCGCCAACCCCATGCTTCAACCCTCTTTCCTGTCGTCTAAGAGTAAAGTCGATGAGTAAACGGAGAAATGTTGATGGCTATCTGACTGCGATTGTCATTCGTGTTCTTAGTATTCTCGGTGCGCTCTTCTCATTTATTTCTTCGTTATCGTAGCAATGGGAAAATAGGAGCGAATAGGAAATTAGATTCCAACGCTCCCAATCCTTACTTACTTCGCAATTTCTTTTGTGCAAATCCACTCATCAAACTATATTAATAATAAAACTTGTTGGAGATGTTTTTGGATAAGAAAATGACACAAAGAAACGTTCGTCTGTTTTTTGTTTTGTGTAATATTAATTTGTAAATGGTTTGAGACTAGTCACGTGCTTATTTGTACTGTTGGGGTGACTGGTGTGGGGTGGCAAAGTGGGTCGAAATCGGCGAGTCATGGGCGCTAATGCCGCGAATGACGAACCGACATTTATCAGTAAATATCGGCGACTTATTGTTGGCTTATCTGCTTACGACCGAAGGGGGTGAGCAATCTGTTAGTCGGCGGCGACACGTGACCGCCTCCGCCGGCTGGTTGGCACGTGCCGTGCTCGCGCTCGGACAATAAATCGTGCGATTACACGGCGCATTGTGTCGCGCGCGCGGCACACCGAACGCCCGACATCGACACCGCGGTTCGGTTATTCTCCAAAGTGCGACGGCAATTCGGCACCCGCCGCCTGCCGCCCGGGCTATTGTTGTACGTTTACTGCGGTCCGACCGCGTGAAATCGTACCTTAATCCGGTTAACTCCCGGCCGGAAATTGAAGTTTTAATTGCCGGACGCTCACGGTCATCGCCGCCGCTCGCCGACCAAAGGCGTGAGACGAGACGCGGGGTGCTGCGTTATTAATCAAATCCCTCTTTGCGCTCCGTTTGCATCTGCATGCCATGCGCGTCTCATTCATGCGAAAGTTTGATAATTTGCGGACATCCGTTTGCGCTTCGAGCGGTTTCGGCAGCGTGTTAATTTCGTGTTGAGCAAAATTGATTTTTGGAGTGAATGTGTTCGTTTTTTGCGGTTACATACCAACCCGACAAAAATTTAAACACTCTTCTTCGGAGCACATTTGTTTTTAGCATTTTTGTAGCTAAGTTGCACTTAAAGTCGCCTCCAAATGACAATGGCAGATGTGGTCAAGCACCCGCTGCCTAGGAGCGTAAAGACTTTTAGGTGCAAACCGCTTTTAGCGGGCGGAAAATAGCATTAATGTTTCATGACTAAATTAAGGCACACGCGTTGAAAAAGCGTGCGCGCGTAACGCGATACGTTACATCAAAAGAATGGCCCCAACTTTTTTTATGGGTTTTAATAAAAGTTTCAAATTAGTTTTTCATCCCTAATTTGTTTCTTCATCGTGTTTGCGCTTGTTTTTTTCGGTCGGGCGCACCGCGTGCCGCCGACGGAGTTTTTAAAATGCAAAGCGCGTCGACAAATTTTCTCGCCATGGCGCAACAATGCAGATAATCGTTACCAATTTGTTAGTAATTGACTCGAATTCGACGTCAACTTCGACTTCTCGCTCAACTTCTAAGTGCGACTGCCAGCGCCAGAAACGCGCTTTTTCGAGCGTCAGCGAAGTGTTCGCAACTTATTTCGTTCGCTATCGGAAACCTATTTTGCGCAAACACTGGAAGGAGCGCAGCGTGTCGTCGCGGGCGCATATTTGCATCGTTATCCGTTTTGCCCCTCGTCGCTATTCACGCGCCGACACAGATAAGTTTAACGAACTAACTGGCGAAACTGTAGAAACTGTTAAATTGCTAGCAGCTAACAGCTTCATCGCGTCTTCAGCACACGCAGCCAGCCCGCCCGTTCGAGCGCGCCGCGAATGAGTTACACGCGAACGATGATAACTTCTTAAACTCTCAATTAATCCTGATGGATGAGACTACTTGCGGCGTGCTTTTAACGCCTTCATTTCAATTCAGCAGCGCACGCCGGAAAACCTTAAAATATACTTAACTCTTCTACTAGATGTTCCATCAAGAAATTAAACCATACCAAATATAGATTTTGAATAAATTGCACATACGTTTAAACTAGGCAACTAACTAAAAATCCATGCTTGAATAAAACTAAATAAATCTCCAAGAAAGTTTTTCTAGTTTTATACTTTGAACTCGCCATCCTTAAACCTGCTATATAACTTGATATTTAAAAGCTTTTTCTTAAAACAGTTAGTCTCGAAGTTTGCACATTCAAGCTTATCTCCAGCCGTGTAGCGCTGAAGTGCTTAATGTTAATTGATGAACCGTAGCGTCTCCGTTTTATGTGCATCCGGCGCAATGCGGATCGAAAAGGACAACAAAGAACTTGCCGGATAATAAATAATTACCACGCGCGACGTTAAACCGATACTGAAGCCAGATGAAGAAGAAATTCGAGAGAAATGTTGACGTTTGCATTTTGCGCTGACAATTATCACACCCTCCACCAGCGCATCTGCAATGACTACACATTTTCTCCTCTCTATCTCATACAATTTCCTTATGCGCATCTTCTAAATTGAAAACTTTCCCAACGCTTATTTTTAAAGACGTATGTAAAAACTTAACATGGCGTGATTTTTTGTAGCAAAACCGAGTTGTTGTTTTTTTGCTCATTTAGAAACCACTGCATTTGTATTTACCTACAATGAGAAATATATAAATTTTAAAGTGGACGCAATAAAAGCTCGCGCTGCAAATTTAATTGACCAATAAAAGTTTTACTGATGAAAGAGACTTCCAACAATTGATGACTGCAGCTTAGAGTTCGTATGCTCCGTACGTGAACGGATTATTTTAACTGAAATGACAGGATGCGAAGTTATGAGTAAGTGCGGCGGCGGCAGGTAAGTATGCTTGCATCTCTCCGGGAAAGATGCATGCAGCGGATTAATATTTACGCGTCGTTCAGCGCTCCGACGCAGGACAGTTGATTTCTTCCAAGGACTGCTGCTTATATTATATGGAGGAACGCATTTTATCGCCGCGCGGGTGCATTATTTATCCGGGGGCGCGCGTCTCGGGGACGCTTCAATTCGGCTCGGCCGTCGCGCGTCGTCTTCGAAAAGTGCGCCTGCATAAATTATAAACCGTGCGCGCGTCCTCGTAAAAGCGGACGAAATGTGGAGGGCCCCGCTCTTTGCATACGTACGACATCCTTTTTGGCAGCGCGATGTCCCACGGCCAACGCCACTAATACCAGTAATAAATCATGAAGGTGTACACCACCGGCGCGCATATACAGCTGGTAAAAAATTAATCGAAAAATAAATTGAACTATGCGCGAGCGCCATTGAATATTTCTGCTTTTCTTCGGCGTGATACACCGACGCCCGCTGGCGAATTGAATGTGTATTGTGTTTGGGACGCAGTGCCGCAAGTGCTTCGCATTTTTTGACGTTGATTTTCTGGCCTAGTTTAGCTCGCGCTCGTTTTAATTATTTTTTATTCAAAATACCTGTCATACGGCCAAATTTAAAAGGCGCGATGACACGACGCGCGGAAAAAATGATGTGCGTACGTCGTTAAATATCAGCGCGCCCGCTGGGGAGCGCGCCGAGGGCGGTCGAGCGTATCGCGCGCATATTCGCGCGGAACAAGTGTGCAGATTGACATTTTTCGAACGCCGACGGTGGCGACCCATCGCGTGCCGCCGGCGACAAATATGTACTCGTATGTGCGTTACATATATTTTTCTTTATGATGCCGCGTGTGAAATTATATTATGCGCGGCGCAGCGGGCGGCATGTAATCTACACGGAATAATGTAATGCAAACGGCGCAGGGTCGGAGTGTTTGTGCATCGCGATATTTGACGACATCATGCATTCCGTCTAGCCGACACTTCTCTCCACTTCACTAGTCTTAAAACCCACTTAAGACAGCACTCAAACTCCTTAGAAAGCCATCCATGTTCTTATTATGAGTGGCTCATTTCGACACTTTGTTACGAGCTCATAGCGGGTACAGTGAATTTTTGCAGTGGATAGTTTTGCTCGTTTTCGCGTGAATACCTGCCGCTTTTTGTGTTTTACGACGTGATGCTTTTTTCGTGACACCTGCCACCTGGATGCGGTCGCGCCATCTAAACAGCGCGTGATTGATAGTGGTGGCGACGGGCGGGCGTCGATCGCTCGCCGCCTCCGATGCGAATGAAAAATGTCGCGCGGAAGGTGTACGTCGATGTGATTCACGTCCTTCATGGTGCACTATTGTGTGAGCGGGACTACAATGCCTCACGCAGAGATGCAATTTACCATTATCCACGATAGCGGTATACAACTAATATTTGCATTTGAAATATTTGAGCACGGCAATGATAAAAATCATCATTTTCGTCGCACAAAAATACATTCAGCAAGCGCGTGATTTAAATGTTGTGGCAATTCAATCAATAGAAAAACATGTTCAATATGTTAGTCATTTCGCGAGCCATAAAATTGATGTTTTTATACGACGCAAAAAGGAGATACAGCACGTTTAAATTTGTCGAGAACGCTTATCGATGTCATGCATAATAATAATTTTATTCGGTGGCGGCAAGGGGTGGCGCGCTGTCGTGATCGAGTATAAACATGAATGTAATTTTGTTAAAACGGTCTACCCCAGAGCACAGCAAGCGCACCTAGGCCGCCCGCCGAAAAGCATTGTCGAGCAGCGAGGTCGGCTGTCGAGATCGGTCGGGATGGATGTCGGCTGTGGGGTGGCGGTGCTCGCACGCCGCCGTCGAATACAAAGAACATGTGTAGGTATTATGGCGCGTTGGCGAAATATACCGAAATGGAATTAATACGGGCTCCGTCTTGTCGTGCCTTGTCTCGATGTTCTTAACAACATGCCATTATTATGCTCAAAGTATCCGCCTTTGTGAATAATAACGCGGCGGCGCGCGCCGAGGAAACCCAGGAAAAACGTGCATCCATCCAGTACATCCACAGTCTGCCACCGCCGTCGCAATCATTCCACATCGGCGGGCGGGCGATGCCGAAATAACATGTCACGCACACATCCGCCGCGCCGACTGGTAATGAATAATTTTTTGCGGTCGCGTAAAAAAAAAAAACAACACACATACTGCACACGCGAATATACAACGTGTGTGGAGGCGCCGGTATGGATTTAAATGCCCATTGCAAAAACGCTGTTTATTTTCGGTATTTATTTATTTCCGCTGCTTTCGTGAAAGGATTCTGTAGGCGAACTTTTCCCATCTTCCATTTCGCGCCGGATTTATATCAGAACTACAGCTTAGAGCGGTGCGGGAAAAAAACGCATTCACGTCTGGCTGCGTCGGCTTCACTTCAGTGGGGTTTTTCCCCACTTTGCCAATCATACTTTCGGTTTATCTTTTCGTTCTTAAATTTCGGAACGCAACATGCACGACGCCCGGGAATACTCGCACACACAATGCGTTGGCGGCGCAGGTACTTCTACACGCTGTTGCTGCCGCCGCCGTCGCCCGTCAGACGAGTAAATAATACGCGAGGCACATATGAAATCAATTTTCGTAAAACGTCAAAACGCGTTAGGGAAGTAATGTGTGCGCGGCACTCCGAGAACAATGTTTTGCGCCTTGTGCATTCTTACTTCAGGAAAAACACGAGAATCACGGTTGCGCGGCGAGCTTTTGTTACGCGCCTCTTGTCTTCCAGGCTTCTAAGACGCGACACTTC
Source organism: Dalotia coriaria (assembly GCF_025399875.1). Classification (NCBI taxonomy): domain Eukaryota; kingdom Metazoa; phylum Arthropoda; class Insecta; order Coleoptera; family Staphylinidae; genus Dalotia; species Dalotia coriaria. Next base: position 3,206,739 of record NW_027045443.1, on the reverse strand, counting down.
AATATGACAGTCACTCAAGCTCCTATTTTTACTCTCTAGATGATTATATTTAACTTTTCATTTTGATTCCATTTCATCCAGTCACGTCAAATATTATCTTTCGTATTGCATGAAACGCGTAATTAAAAATTCAATAACGCCGGTTTTAGAGTGAATTATCAAAATGGTCGAGTTGTTAACCTCAAAGCACCTCTAGAGTATCGTTAAACGAGATCATAAAATGAGTTCGCAATTAATTTATGCAACTCGGTGGAATTAACTGCGGCAAGAAGTTAGCCAGAAGTTCGCGTCGACTTTTTCGAACTTGTTTCTTTTTCTTAGCCTCCAAAAAGTTGTCGACGCTATTTCACTATGCACTCATTTCATAAATTTACATCCCTTTGAAGAATGTGCATTGATTTTTTGTGATTTAGTCACAAGACAAGTTTCCGTCTGGGAACAAAGCCGAAAGGAAGAAAGTGCATCATCTTTCCGGTGGTTGTAAGCTCAAAATCCATGCAAATGTGTGTACCGCGCACGACAAAAAGCCCTTCGAAAAGCCGCTTTATAATTGTACCGCCCTAGGGGCGACAGGGCGTGCAGTGCTTTGCATGCACTTGTGTTTGTAAGTCTATCGACTGAAAGGTGCGTCGCATATGAGTGCGCTGAGCCGTCGAGGTAATTGCACCGCGAGTGAAGAGCACACACTCACACAGAGGCCGCGGAAGGATGCGGAGATTAGAGGTGGATGCAGCCGCCCCCGCGGCTCTCCCTGTGGCTGCAGGTGCCGCTACGAACGCGACGGGGCACGTTTCGGGGAAAAACGTTTGAATATAAGGTTTCCATCAGCTCGGAGCGCTGTAATTACTCTGACTCAGAGAGAAAATCGAAACCCTTGCACATAAAGCATTCGCAGTCGCTAGTCACAGTCGTTAGAAGGCAACCAGATATGAGATTCCCAATCAAATTGCGCGTAAGCGTAAAGAGTTAAAACCAAAGGATGCAGCAAATTTACACGGCAGGCGCTGGCGGCATACCTCTGGTCGGGGAAAACGTAGATAGAGCCGCCTTTCGGGCCGGAGAGAAAAGGCTTTCATGTGCAATCGGTGGGGCACCTTCGTTTTTCAATCGTTCCGTCGTTTCGTTTTTCCATCGCGTTCGTGCGTCGAGACGGGCTCACGTTTGCTCTTCGCGTAAAACTATACCCATGAATGTGGCAGTCGCCGCCACCCCCCTTCCAACCCGGTACAAAAGTGCACACGCCCGTTCGAAGGGTTTCTCGTGCGGATGCTTTTAGTTGGGACGTCGAGCCGTTGTGAACTTGAGAAGCAGCAAACGTGCCTCGCATGGTGGCGGCGGCGTGCAGCGTGCCATTGATTTGAATTAAGTCTCAGCTCTTCATTCGCATTCACCGCCATCGACACTCTGGCTTCGCAAAGTAGCGCTGAATAATATTTACGAAGTCAATTTATTTATCTACTCTCCGGCTATGCGATTTTTATTAAATGTGAACGCTGAATTCTAATTGGAATTATACCCGCAGAGGAAATGTGGAAATTGCATAACACACAACCGAAGGTCAAGTGGGGGAATGAGAACACTGGCACATTTTCACCACGACTGCGCGGATGATTAAACATGCGCAATTATTTTTCTCGCGCAAATTGTGTCGGTAACAAGACACTCGAAATCATGACCTCACAGCGCGCACGAAAATTCAATCAAATTATCAAATAGGTTTTAATTAAATAAATTTAATTATTCCATGCCAAGTACTCCACATATTAAATAACTTAATTACATTTTTGAACGTCACACCAATTTACATAAACACCGCGCAAAATCAAATTTCCGAGAATAAAATTACTCCGAAAGCAATTTTGTAAACATCGCACGGAATAACAGTAAAAATAATTCGATCTGGAAACGTTCGGTGTTCCACCGCCGTGACGATGGCCTGAATATTAATGCGTCGGCAAACAAAAATATCATTCATAATTTAAATGAACGTTCGTTCATTCGATAACAAGCAAAAATCCCGAAATTGTGTGCGCGGATATCCATTGCCAGCGATTAATATTTAATTCGCGCCGAAATATTTAGCTGCACACCCGCTTGTTAATGAATATTTCAGACCAATTCTCCTACTCGAAGGTAGCTCCCGCGGGTTTGCTTGTGAATTTTTAGCACCAATGTCCAAGGGGATAATGGGGCTTAGCTAGTGTGTGCCGAGAGATCAGGGCGCATTCAACAAACTGCTCGGAAAGTACCTTTGCGACAGCGAAAATATTACATAACAGTCGTTATTTGATTTTCTTTTTTTTGGCAAGTTGCAATCAAACCAGACCTAGCATGTTAAGATCCGTAGCTTATTCTAATTGTACCGCACAATGTCGTTCTAATTATAAGTAGTACAAAGCCGAATAATAATTGCTGAAAGAAGATTAGCAGCGGTGTATCAGCATATAACACATACACGCTGAACCTATGCATTCCGGGGAATATTTCCGTGCGTACATTAATTCGACTAAGCATATTATAATAATACTATTCCAATTTGCATGTTTGTTATGTCTATTACGTTCGGATACGTTTCAGAACGCACCCCATAACCGCGTATGATGTACGAGTGTATCGTGCGGTGTTCCTCCCGGGGCGTTTCTTTTGTCTTCGCTTTTCGCGCCGCCTATCGTGCATAATGAATTCGAAGCATTTATCAGGAATGAAGAAGAAATCACAAGCGTAATTATAGCGCGCGTTTAGGCTTCGCCGCTCTAATGTCGCACGCAGACACGCGGCAGTCGATAATAATTAGTTTCCAAACGGTGATTATGCCGGCGAACATGTAATTATGAAATATTTAATGCCTCGTTCACGCTGGCGATACAGGACGAGACTTTAGATAGCAGTAGATAGAAGCGTAAGTGAAAAGTGGGGGATATTAGAAGAATAATGCCCGGCGAGAATGAACGATAGAGTTTAAGGGGTTGAGGGTTGAACTATGAGCAGGAGAATGGAAACGAGTTTCGGCGTGTTGCATAACACAAACGCGGTTTATCACGTGTATTCGTTTTGTTTGTAGAGTGAAGCGTTTTCTTGCTAATACCGCTAGATTCTGCGCAAAGCTCATCGACGTGCATAGTTATTATGTACTTTGGTAAGCTGTGTATGTTTTACAAAGTGTTTGAATCCTGTTTGATGGCGCGGTGGGCGGATTGGATGTCGGGGAAACAAAATACAAACCATCAAATGCTTTGATTCGTTAATGAAAATTTGCCGAAATAGTGTGTGCGGTAACAGAGAACCGCAAATCAGGCCTTGAAACGCATTTTTCACGCCTACAATGCCGGGGCTTTTTTCGATTTTAAATTTTAAACCAATCTCGACATGCACAAAGCTTAATAAAACGCTTCATTAATTAATTACAATGTGTACGGTGTGCTCGCTGTGTGCGTAGTTTTGCAACATTCTACCACGTCGATGTTGTTATAAAGCTCGGTGAAAGCTGGTGCGGTGAAAAACAACAGGACAATATCAGCGATGGCCGAACAAAACGAACAACCGCCGCCGCACTCATTTTACCCAGCGCGCCCTGAAGAACAATGCGTGCAATAATGCTTTGTTGCCTTGCATGAAAGCCGTGCATGTGGCTGACCGCACGCTGTGCGTCGTTGTGAATGCGGACGCAAAAGGACAACGTCGCTCAAGACACGCATAATTACGTTTCATTATGTTTAACCGTTGTCTTTCGCCCGCCTGCGGACAAATATGAGCTTGCATATTGCGCAAATGAGTCTAATATACCGATGGCTTTATTAAAAAGCTCCACAAAGGCAACGTTTGATCCTCAAAAATTACGTATACATTTTCAAACCAATTACGGCAGGTGTATCACAGGGATACGGTATGCAAATGAATGCATTTTATGCGCCGCCCTCAAAGCTCTATTGACCGTCCTGGATCATTATTGCTAGCCCGTAAATTTAATCTAATTAAGTGACGTGAACAGCAATAAAGTGCTATTATTAAGTGAATAATCAAGTAATAACAAAGTACAGTCTATAAATATCTAGAATTGTGTAGCAAAACTTAACAATTTCTTCAATTTGTTATATGTTGTTAAATGATTACGATAGTTATTTAAATGCATTCAACGTAATTTTAAAAAATGTGAATTTTTTCTGCTGGAATTTTCAACGAAAATTGTTTATTTGAAAATCCGCTCGAAGTGGTCCAGATTGGCTTTCAGCCCGAGCGCCCCGCAACTAATACCCAGCAGCCAGCGTGCCTTAAAAAGTGCATCCAATTAAGGTTTCATCATAGCCATCTAATTGATTCCTCGCGCGAGCATGTGTGGACGCACGCTGACCGTCGGTGGCGTAAATTGTATCACCGGCTGCCGTCCGGCGTCCCTTTTTTAATTAAAACGAGCCGCGCGTGTGCGCCGACATGATTTTTAACTTTATTTGTGATCGCTGGGCGGGCGTGCGTTCGCCCGCGTACAGATATACGCCGACATTCCAACTGGATTTGGGACAACTCTGGCGGTGTCATCGTCGATGGTTTTTTTTCACAGCGCATGCGAAAATTTATACCGCACATGCATAAATCCGTCAACCAACGTAGATTACTGACTTTTTTCAGTCCTTCGCCAAAAGCAAGTTTTTAGTTAATTTGATAGTTAGATACCGCGGTGAGATAGGCAATCTTGGGTGCGTATTTCGCACTGAAAACAAATGACTTTTCATGGGCTCAGATCTATGTCTAGGTCCGTGGGGAAATGATGACACGCCTTGTATACGTTTGGGATGGAATGGTACGCACGTTTTTCCATACGAGCGGGCGCGTTTTTCTCCTTCGGACGTTTATATTTTTATTTTGTCCTGCGAACCGTACGGGCTCCTGCATGCGGGCGCAGGATGACCGGTTTTTTCTCGCCTGGGACGCGGGTTTTTTCTATTTGCGATGCGCGTCGTTTCGTTTTTCCGGTTTGCTGCTTCGGGCAAACGTTTTCGTTACGTTTTTGCCCGCTGCACATTTCTCTTCAGCACTACGCGCAATACTAAACCTAAATACGCTGAATGTTAAGCACACAAATCGACTAATTGTCACTGCATTAATATAACCGTCGAAATTCATTTTTTCGTATGAAAATTCATTAGCTCCGCTGTTTTTACCACATTTGATCCGTGCACGAGCTGTTTTACAACTGCATATATTTTGTTTAATTATACATTTTTGCTGCACTCACCAAATAATGGATTAATGTGAAACTAGCATCTGCTGCTGCATTGTTGTGAATAAAACACCAACCTGAAATATATATGAATAAATGTGAATTAAAACTCGCTCTTAGTCAAAGAACACAATGTAGTATTTATACAAGAAACAGAAAATGGGTCGACTCCAGTACGAGCCAACTTGGCAGACAACAATATTCATGCGAAATTGCGAGCTGCTCGAAGATGAAAAAACATATTATATTGGCGCAGGAGGACGCAACGAGCGCGAATACTTGAGTATTCATTTTTAAAATCAGAATTAAGGTGCATTCTCTCGACGCGATCCTCTGTGCGCTTGTTCAATATTTTATTATTCTATATGCATAGCACATTTACGAATTCCACGGATTTTGCTCGAATCGTGTTTGCTAGTCCGCTCATTGAATTTTGCACGACAACCTGTTTCCCTACGAAGACGGCAAAAAGCCGCTCTCCGCGAGCGTATAAAAAGCATTTCGTCTGCTTCCAATAAAAACGAAGGAAAAATAGGATGAAGGCATGGCGAATTTCGCGATTAATAAATCACAACGTTGAGTGACTCAATGCCGCGTTTCTTTTCTTTTGCCGATCACACACTCCGACGTGCACGCGCTGGCGGTCGCATTCATGGAAAATCTAAGCGTAGAAGGCAAGGGAAAAAAACGTCAGGGGATTGAAGGGTAGGAATAACCGATCGCTATCGTCCTCCGCAACGCCGGCATACTTATATCGGGCGGTATGCGCCCGCCGATGCTTTTTCATTCTTTTATCGGCTTCGTTATGTTGCGCCATACATCAGCTTTTCGCTATCGCGGCGGCATCGCGTATGCGTTTCACGTGCCTCGCATGTTTCGTGCGTTCCGTACATGTGCTGTCGATGGCGAGACGTCGCCGTCGTCGGCGACGTTGACGTCGTCGGTTACGCTGATATATTCGGGCTACTTTTCCTAGTGCCACTTTGGTACATGAAGCACACGATACGTGTGCGCACGGCTGCTCTCCACCGGGTGGCTGGCATTCTCGTTCGGTCGCTCATTAAACTTTAAAACCCCCTGCTTGCGGATGCAAATCCAGTCTCCAGAATGCAAAAAAACGCCATACACTTCCACGTAGAAGCAAGAATGTGTCGCGCTGCTTTCAGGAACTCGGCGCAAAAATTCACTCGGAAAATTCCAGTTTCGCGGAACATTCGGGTTGCGCCAAGGTATAAGTTACCAAGTCGCGTGAAGTGATTGCCTGGTTCGGTACGGAGGTGTGGTGGACGCGCCGGGCGCGGACCGACCGACAAGGGTGGGCATTAAGGATCGCACGACTTCGGGGCTCGGCGCGGCCCGACGGCACAATTAATCAAAAACCACGAGCGCATTTAATGCGCGCCGGCGGTCGGTGCGCGCTTTGCGAAAGCGGACGCGCGTGGAAATAGAAGGCGAGGCGGTTTTCGGTTTTGCCCAGCCGCGGCCCGCGCGTACCACGTCTCGCTAAATGCGACGCGAGAAATGCGGCCAAGGGACGACAAACGCCGCCACCGAACATTAGCGAACTGTTAGTGTTTGCGTAATTGTACGACAATCAGTCTACATCAAACAATCCCGGCCAGCGGCCGCACGGACGGATTAATTAGAAACTGCTTTTTGTGCGCCGATCCCTCTGCATCGGCCACCCCCAAAACGCCGGTTGCTTTTTTCTCCTTTGCCGTGGCGTCTAGGGAAACGGAAAAGAGAGTCTGTTTAGTTCTTCTAAGCGTACAAAACGACAAGCAATTAGCCGCTGCCACGTGCCAGCAGGAATCCAGCGAATTATCGAACCGGCTGTGTAAACTGCCAAAACGTCTACCTTCATAATTGCCAAATATTTGATTCGTTACATAATTAATTTACTCGCAAGTCGAAAATTCACCAAAAACGAGCGCCTGTAAAGATTAAATTCGAAGCGAATGCCTTGATGTTCGCCCTGCGCGCTCGTGCGTTCATCGCATTGATTACGGAATAAATTTCGAAGCGGTAATTTAATGAATCGAAGCCGGGGTTGACGAGACGCTGCAGCCGCAACGACGAAAGTTGGCAGACGCAGGTCAAGCTCTCATAAAACGTCAATTACACGCTTTTATGCTCCTCGACCGTCACTCAGCGCAACTTCAGCGGGGCCGTTAAATGTAAAACAGCCAGACGAGCGCAAAATTGTTGTAAACCACCGGCACATTGAACAATTTAAACGCTGATACAGTAGGCCACAAAAAATCCATCGTCTAAATAAACACACAAAACTTTAGCAAAACTCATTATATCGAACGCAGTTTATGAAAGCAACGGTGCTTTGTTTTCTTTATCGCCCCGAAAGTTGGAATGTTGGAAATGTAAATTTCAGGCGGCCGCGACTTGTGCGCACAGCCTGTAACGTGGCGCGCAATAAACGTACTACAAGTGGCACAAAATAATAGCCTTGCAAGTTTAAGTCGACGAAACTACTCGAACCGCAAGGCGAATGAGGAGCCGCGCATGTTTGCGGTCATAAAAGCAGCAAAGGGGGCGCAGCAAAAAGTTAAAAGCTTCCAAATGGAAGGCGCGCACGAAGGGCTCGGAAAAATCGCGCACGGAATTTGATAAGCTCGTTACGTTAACGCTTAATCGTCTAATCAACTCGTTGGGGCATTGTCGGCCATAAGACGGCCGGGGGCGATGCATTTAGTCGCTTTATCTCGATGTACACGGACGTTGATTAATCAAATTGAACCGGCGGATTTACAAACGCGATAGTTAAACAAACCCGCGAAGATCACAATGGATGAAAAATCGTCGCGCATGCAATGCGAGTCGTTATTTTGCGCCTGAAAGCGAATTATTAATAAGTGTGTTTTTGTTTAACGCAAATGGATGACGACGGCGCACAATAACGTTGAAAGCACGCGAAGGACTATCCATTACGCTTTCCGAAAGTTTCAAAAACTCGCCCAGAGTGCATCCAGCAAACACAGTGATAAAGTCGTTACACAATGTTCGTTGTTACCGGCCGTAACTCGTCGCGATTACGTCGATTACGTATACAATCGATGGCGGCGCGTCCGAGTTCAGCTCGGGAGTCGTGAATTATAACGCGTCGTTCCGTTAAGCACTGCACCATCGCAGAATATTGAATACACCCGGGGCGCGGTCATTTATTAAAAATCGCGCGGGCGCGCGCGCCCACCACGCACCGCAACGCAACACAAACCGGCGAAAAAAATATACGCGGCGGGCGCGCAGCACGTGAAATAAATTATGGCCCGGCGTTGTCCTGCCGCCGGCGGCGAGCAAACAGCGCGGAAACGACAAAACCGCAGGCGGACATGTGTTCGGCTTACGAAATCGGCTTCGGCGCGCAATAAAAACCAGATTTGCATCGATTCAAACTGCGCCGCCAATTTCATTTGTTTGCATTGGCTCGCGATATTTTAACCGCTGCGGACGAGCGCATTGATCCCGGAACGGTCCCAGAGCTGAGCCGGGTCCGGTTGGGGGATTGTTAGCGACAATTGATACGTCGGCCGCCTTTTTTTGCGCGCCCGCCGACCGCTGATTGTGCAAATATTTGCGGATTGGCTGTAAGTGCTGCGATACTTGCTCGCCGGCATATGTGACGACGCTCGGGTCTTGAATCCACCCTCTGAAACCCATCCGACCGGAGACCGGAGTGCGACATCCGATCAAACAAATGTTTTGCGCTGGATTTTATGCTAACGATATTTGTATTATAATGTTGCCATTTCGCGCAGAGCGCAAAGCGCAGCGTCCACGACATGAGTGACAGGCAGTGCTTGGGGGTGTGTGTTGAGGGTGCGTTTATCGCCCGAATATATCACGATGTGTGCATAAGTGGAACGCAAACAGTGCGCACCCCAAAAGTGCAAATGCCAAACCTAACGAATTCGAATCTGAATCCAGACCAAATTTGCAGCAATGGATTTAGATGGTTTCGAGAGGGCGCACGTATTCAAAACGCACACAATAGCGAGCACGTCGAGCGTGTTCTTTGTAATCGCAATCATTTATTTATTTCTCTGCACTCAAGCAGAGCTTAACCGTATTTTGATACGCGTCGGTGCAGAGCTGTTGCGCGTTGTGGACGCTCCGTTGCACCCCGGACTGGATAAATCGAATCAGTAACAGGCTCCTCGCTTGAAAGACCCATCCGGGCTTGTTTGCAGACGGGCCACAATAAGATTCACGGCCGACAGGATGGCTGCACACCGGGTGATAACCGCGTGCACCTATTAGCGCGAAACGGTTTCGATGTTTTCAAAGTACCATTGTTGCCCATTGTAATAAATATAAAATTAGCGGTCGAAACCGCTCTGAATCAATAAACCGAATTCTGAATATACATGTAGCTACACATGTCCTTTGTAATCATTTAATGTCGGTGGATGAATGTTTCATTTTCTCGATTTGTCGTGCATGCTTTCGTTTCGGTTTGTTGTAGCGCCTAATTCAATTGCTGCGCATGGATGAATTTAAAAAAAAATCACATTTTTGGTGAAAATAAAAAATCCGCGCGAGAAAAACATTGTGCTGGTCACAAAAAATAAATGTGCGTGTGCCTTATCCATATAAGCACACACTGTAACTTAGATTTTCTGGTAATTTTATTTTCTAAATCGTATTTACTCATGTTATCTTTTTTTTAACCTATAAACCAACGTTGGAGTTAACGTGCATGTTCCGAACATGTCAAAAAGCCATATTAAAATATTTTCCTAACATTGTTTTTAACATTCTTTTTGATATGCGAGTGCTGATAGAGAAATAAAACTAGGGGAAATAAAAAAAATTGAAGTGACATTTTCTATTTCGTATATTATCGCCGGCCAAACTTGATCCAGACAAGCGTGGCTTGTGCGCTGGCTTCACCTAATGGATTCATTAGAAAATTAATCAAAGTCGACGACAACGCACTCGACGTCATCGCCGATGAGTTCGCTCCATTGCATTTGCTAATAGTTGAAAATAGATGAAAATCTGCACGTCACGCTATCGCGTTCCTCCCTTCTCGATGATTAACAAGCTTTCAGGGTCGAAAGGAAGCTTTCACCGTCGAGCAGCGCAAACGATGTTTGCTCAACGCGAAAATTTCCCCGGCGTTCATTCGCGTTTCGTTCGTTTTTTTGTTCCTCTCGGTCTGCCGGCGCCTTCGGGCCGCCTGCCTGCCTCCGCTGCGTTCGGTCATTAAAGTCTTGCGGAATGCCGGCGGGCTCGCTGCCGATAGGGGCCATTCAAAGTGTTTACATTAATAAAATCTTCGTCGCCCTTCGAAATCGGCGCGATGCAGCGTAATGATCGCGCTGACGTGTCCCGCGAGCGTTCGTTAGCGAAGAATGGAGGATGATAAAATATTAAAGCGGATTGCGCGCTCCGGTCGAATCGGAGGAATACGAAGACGGTCGGTGTGTCCCTGTACACATAACATTCCTCGGGTGTGTGTGGCAGGAAGAGGTAAAAAGTGCACGAGGAAAAATGCGCTATAAAAAATAATGATACCGAGCGCGGATGATTAATTATGCGCGTGTTGTGTTTGCATATTCTAACTAAGGCTTATACTTCCACCGGCGCTTAAGTGCGCTAAGCGCGCAACTTGTGTGTGATGTTTCTTTTTTGCGTGTCGCCGGCGCGCTCGCAAAACTTTCTTTTGTATTCAGATTTTGTCTCGTCAAGGTTCTCGTTGCGGTGCACGATGCGGATCGATTAAGGACGCGACAGCGCCCGCAATATATCTAAATAACGCAGCGTTTAAACGCGCATTGAAAACCGAACAAAGAAAGAATACTGAATACACGTTACGAAGAATTTTATTATCTGGCTCAGTGTGCTTGTATATTTTTTTCCAAATAGTTGGAGACGTGGGGTGCACGCTTCGAAGGAAACGAAACAATGCACGAGGGGAGACGCACGCAAGTGGGGTTGTAAACAAATAGTACTGCACGCTGCGGTCGATCGTCGAGGAAAAAATATTGAAATAAAGATGTTGGGATTGGCGCGCGTCCCTGGATACACGTTCGGGGAATCGGAGAAACATCTCTGCCCGTCTATCGCGTAGGAATTTATCGAGCGCACCGAATTAGGCCGGGGAAGCCCAGCGAACAATTCGATGCAATACGTCTCATAATGGACCGTACGCGTATTGCTCGCGGCTCGCGGGGTGTTTTATGGCCTGTCAAACAAGGGCGCCGAATGCACGCGTCGCGATTTTCTCCCTTTCGCGGCTGTGCTATTTGTACAACGCATTGTTATGTTGTGTGTTTGTGTTTAAGCACTGCTGCTGCCAGTCCGTGGCCCGGAGAAGTGCTCGAAGAGGGTCCGCCGTGTGTGCAATTATTCAAATCGGGCGCGCACATATTCGCACTATTGGGCCGAACGCTCTATTAGTCTTCTTGTGTAGAGATCTAGATGGATTACCGGGACCCGTCGATGCTCCCTTCTGGCGTCGACCCCTACATAGCAAACCGATACTACGTTTAAATAACAATATACGCCAATAAAGCATGCGTCCCCAAATAAATGAGCTGTTTCCCCGCCGTGACTGATAGGCGAATTTACATTATGCAAATTGGCTTGTTATGTGTGTTTCATAATGCGGCGTGGGTGAAAGAAGCGTCCGCCGATGGAATGTCATTATCAGTGCCTTATAAATCAATCCGCGCGTCCTGTCCGCGAGTGCGGAATTCGCGCACCCTCACTCCCTCTCAAACTACGAATGGTACAATCGAACTGACATGCAATATCCTAACAATGTACTCGTAACTGTGATGAATATCTAAATTTAGCGGACAATTCAACTTTTCAGTGGCAGTGACAGTGACTCAGCGCTGCGTCGACGACTGGTTTACGTAAATAAAAAAAAGCCCTCATTGAATTATAATAGAATGCGTACCGGCCGCATTGCAGGAAGAAGATGTCATCCAAAAGAAGAAGATAGTCAGTCACGTCAATATTGATCAATGCTGAATGCTCATTTGTCATCTGCTCGGCTCATTGTCATGCATGCAAATATTTGTTGGCGCCGAACGTAATTTTTCAAAACCAACCAGCACACGCTGGTAATCGTTAGGTAAGTAAACAAACATGTAAATAATGTCGAACGCGCCCGCGTGCATTCACGAAACTTTTGTACCATTCGTAGTTCGGGCGGTTTCGCCGCCAACCGCCCGCCTTGAGGCAGATGCGTTTTTCATGGCATATATGTACTTGTTCATGTGTAATCCCGATCGCTCCCTTCCTCACCATCGTCGCCCGCGGGATGCTCGTGACTGATGTGCGCTTGACGCCTCTGACACCGACCTGAACTTGCGAGGGAAACTGCAAACTATCGTTTGTTTGTCCTCGCGTCTCGCGCAGGAGCGTAATCACGTTGTGAACGTGGTTTGTTCGCCCTTCACGATTTTTCGAGTTGTCTAACAAGGCAATGACTATGAATGGTACATGAAAGTTTCGTTGTTGCACACATCCACACACGCACACGTGCAGAAACACCGTGTGTGCGAGTGTTAAATGAACTAGGATTAAGTATGCACTGGCGGTGAAGAAGGCTTTCTTTTTTTCCGACGGGGTGGGTGGAGATGCTGGAAGTTAATTTCCGCATTTTTACATTTCAATTTCCACGATGTTCTTACGCTTGCCGCACTTTATTCCGATTCAGTTCGGTTCGGTTCGAATAAATAAATCTTCCGTATTTGCAAACCGGGTAACCGCCGCCACCACCGCCACGACGCAAAAAAGTGCGCACGAAACAAACCCCTGTTTTACTCGCGCAAACAGCGGGGTAAGGCGCAAAAACGCGCCGCGTACCAAGGCAGGAAACGCGAAAGGAAAACCGTGCAATAAAAATGCTAAAATAGTAAAATCTTAAATTCAAATTCGTATCGGTCGAGTCATGCGCACGCCTCAATAATTTATTGTCCGTCGTTTACTCAATTCTCAATTTCGCAGACTTTCTTGGTGCGGCTGGCGGGCGGGCGGTCGGAGTTCTTCGCTTGTTCTCTTCACTGGCTGCGTTTTAAAGTTCGCAGACAAACGCGGCGTGTCCCAGAATAAACTCGCGCCGCACCCAGCCCGCGGGTTAAGAATAAAGGGTCGCTTTTGAGTAATTATAGAGTAGGCGTAATTCGCTCGCAAATAAATAATAAATGTCCGGCCGGCGTTTTGTGCACGCGGATTGAATACTGCCGGGGGCTGGATGTGTTCGGTTGTGGGAAGAAAGGTGGATGACAACGACGCAGTTCAACGCCGCTCCCAAATACGCAAACGAATTTTAATTCAAATTATGTACGGCTCGTTATATTATGAAATCTGTTCGAGTTCAGTTCATGAGCGCCGCTGCGCCGCGCCGTTCGCCGAATTTCCATAAAACTGTCGTAATCATTAATTCAAAAACGGCGGGCCGCCACCGGTCGCGGGGTGCGGCCTAGCCGGAGAGCCGAAAGTCAAAAGCTCGCCGCCCCCTGCCCGGACGGCAATTATGTCGAATCTGATCCGGCGCGCTTAAGGACTTTTAAATTTATAAGCGCCAAGATGCGAGCGCCCAAGAACGCGGGATTTTAATAATTTCGGCAAACGTTGAATAAATAATAGAAAGGTCTAAATGTTCGCGCTGTACAAAAAGGGTCCTGTTGGAAGTTTAATCAGTACGAGTAGGATATTATTAAAAACACCGGCGGACGGCCGAAAAGAGTGGTGTTCGGGGTCGAAATTAAGAATTTGATTAATCCGTGTTCATCGTCGCGCATGGCTGGCCGCGAGCAAGACGGGCCACTCGAACAACACAGTAGTTTCCTTTGAAAACGTACAACGGCGGCGTATCGATTCCCGTCTCGAGTGTTTCAAAGCGCGCGCTGAAAGCCGCCTCCGTCCGGTCGCGCGCTTTCAATCAGACCCCACTTGCGTCCCCTTTTCAGCGTGAAATCGTTCGAAAAGGCGACTTGTTGGTCCTTTCTTCTTCTCCTCCTCAGGCCGAGTACGATAAAGCGTTGCAGGTGAAATACGTGTTGCCATTATTTAAGCTACATACATCAGCCGCATCTATTCGGGAGCGGAAAGCTGGCCGGGAGAAAGAACGGAGCGCGTGCGGCACCCAGCGCCGGATATACAAAAAAAAAAAGGAGGAAGGAACGTTTGGCGTGGCAGAACCGGAGGAAAAACGCGCGGCCGAGGTACATTAGCTACGGAGAAAACGAAGAAAATGGGAATGTCGCCTGATGGACTGTGACTTTTGCTTAATCGTTCGCGATTTATTCCTAACGACGTTCCGAATGCGCGCGCCAGCCGGGACCCACGAAGCTTTCGGTTTGCCATTACGTCCGGCCCATTTTCGGGCGGCCCCACGCGCGTAAAAAGAATGGCACTACTCGCAAATAAAGCGGAAAAAAGCGATCCGCGCGCGTGTCGCGAGATTTTGAACGTCCGTGCGTCTTGCGCGCCGAAAAAAATATATTATTGTGGTACGGGTGGTAAATTTGAGTTGTCCCGATAGCGCACGCCGTCGACGAGTGAAAAGAAAGCGCTCGGCATGCCCTCTCGAGATGCGCGTCGTATTTATTGTTTGCCACAAATCACCCTCCGACGACGGCGGCGACCTTTAGCTCAGAGCCCGAGCGCGCTGGATCGCTCCGGCCGCTTTTCGCCTTCGGCAGATAACTTCTGCGTAAAGAAAAGCGTCTCATTTGTCAAATATTATATGGCGACGACGAGCAATAGAATGCCCTTCTTCGCCGCTGCGCTCCGAAGAGAAAAAAGAAAGACGAGATTTCGGTCGAGATCGCCGCTGAACAGCGTTCCTATTTGTTAGGGGCAAATGATTTCGCAACGAAAAAGTTTGGTATTACGCGCATATTAGTTTTTATCGGCGATGAAAAATCGCTCTCCAACTCTAAAACTCTCCAAGACAAACGGCGCGCAGAAATATCGACGGAATTTATTGTGTGCGATGGCGCGGCGCATCCTAAGAACGAAATCCTCGTGTAAAACAAAGCCAATTAACCTATTTTCCTCATTCGTCATTTTTTGAAATCCAATCCCCCGCCGTCAACCAGCAGTTTCGAGAAAATTTCCAGCGCAGGTAAAAGCATTCCAGGCGTCGAGTTTCAATTTGTCTTTCGTCATTAATATAGATTGTAAACATCACGGGTACCACTAATGAATCGCGTTGCGATTGTCGAAGAATCGATGTAATTTAACACCGATGCGTTCTTTTTTCTTGCAGGCATTAATGGCGACCTCCACCTGCTCGACATGGACATGCCAACGGACGTGCGCGTCCCCGTCTTTCTCACTTCCGGGCAAACGTATCGCATCGCCATCGGCAGCACCGTCATCCTACCCTGCAAAATCAACGATCCAGGTAGGGTTTTCTATCCAATCTTTTTTAATCTCTAGGGTGGGTGGGAAGCGTGTAAACGTGACAAATCCCAATTAATTAACACGTGCGCTTCTGTTGTTTACCGAGCAGGCAGTTTCGTCCTTGTTTGGAAGCGTGGCATAGCCGTTTTAACCGCTGGCGCCGTGAAAGTGACCCCGGATACTCGTGTAAGTCTTCTGCAATGGACTCCGAACGGCGGGGCTCCCGACATACCCGGCTTGTCCAATGGTGGTAGTTATTCTTTGGAGTTGAAGAACGTTCGCCCGCAGGATGCCGGTGACTACGTCTGTCAGGTGGGATCCATCGAGCCCAAAGAGATTACGCACACTCTGGAGATCTTAGGTTTGTTTGCCAACCCTCGACCCGCAACCTCCTTCCACGAGGAGTTGTAGCGCCTACGATATCCGATGATTAACGCATTGTTTCCGCACGCAGTGCCGCCACGCATCCATCACGTGTCCCATCTGGCGCCGTTCGAGGTGCTGCAAGGCGCCACCGTTAAGATGGAGTGTCGCGCTTCGGGCAATCCGGTGCCGGCCATTGCCTGGACGCGCAAGAACGGCGCCTTGCCAAGCGGCGAACGCACCGTCTCGGGCATGTCGCTCGTCATCCAGCATGCTGATCGTCATGCCAGCGGAGTCTACCAATGCGCTGCTGACAACGGTGTAGGCCAACCGGACATCAAACAAATCTCTCTCACTGTTCTCTGTAAGAATCTCCTCTTCGCATTTTATTCGGCTATCTTTTCCATTATTTTGTATCTTTACGTTTGGGAATCTGTCTGTGTTGTGTACAGTTGCACCGGAAATCGAAGCGGAACGTGGCTCTGTTCATTCGGGAATCGGAATTGAGGCGCAGTTGGTTTGCAACGTATACGCCGAGCCGGAAGCCAATGTTATCTGGTACAAGGACTCCACCCAGCTGGGCACCACTGAGCGTCATGCTTCGCACACCCACGGCAACCGATACTCCTTCATCATTCGCAACGTCACGTCCGAGGATTTTGGCAATTACAGGTAAGATGAGCGTCACGAGTGCTCGCCGATAATTTTTCCTCGGGCAGTAGAGTTTCACGGAGTTAACACGATTACAGCTGCGTGGCCAACAACGTTCATGGACGCGCTCGTGATCATGTGACCCTCACCGGTATTGCTTCTACTGCCCAGTTTGAATCCCCAGCTATCAGTGATGAAAAGGACACCTACAACATCTCCTGGTACGTCAACAGCCACGCTGCCGTTTTGGAATATCGCCTCTTCTACAGACAAGTCCAAGCTCACCGCCGTAAGACCCATGGGGAATCCTCCCCATCCTTTTCCACCTCGGTGGTGTACGGTACCCTCAAGACCAGTCATGACACTCTCGCTAATGGTAATAATGGCAACGCAAACGGTAACAACAATGGAAACAACAACGGTAATGCCCGCGGTACTCAAATCCCATCATTCAAAGCCGACTGGGCCAGTGTAATCATCCCCGGTGCAGGAGTTCGCAGCCCTTCAATGCACATCGCCCCACCGTACCCCGCAGTTACTCGCCAGAAGATGTGGTATGTCATCAAAGCCCTCCAACCAGGAACTCAGTATGAAGCACGAGTACAGGCACGGAACCGTTACGGATGGAACAAAATCAGCCAAAACTACCATTTCTCAACCCGCAGTAACGGTAAGTCTTGATAGGGGTGATTACCGCTGCATGCGCTCCCAATCTAACGTATCCCCAGGCGCTAATCACATTGCGGTGTGCTCCGATTATATTCCCACAGATATTGAAAACATGGTGGAACCCTCTGCCCAGCCCGCAGTTTATGGCAGCAACCAGAATTCGCTACTCAATAACGCTCCGGCAATGAACAAGGATTATCTCGGCATGGCCTCTCTGCTCTTCGTCGCCGTCGCCCTGGCATTCTAAATCTAACCAGACAGCAACGAAAAGGAAATATGGTCCAACACACAACCGGCACAAAGCATTAGTAAGGTAGGCGGCAATTCGCGTTCATCAACAAAAAACCCATCATCCACAATCACCTGCGAGGACTGACGGCACGATACGTACAAAAGGAAATCAACCATTCCACCCCCACCCAAATTCTCGATAACCTAACATGCAGTAGTTTTGCCGCCGGCCGCACGAACCCGTTGACGAAACCCGGCGCTACAAAGTCATACTCTCTTTTATCTTACTCAATTTCATGTGGTAATTGTACGTCTACGTCGATAACGCATCGCGTTTCGACGAAAGTGATTAATGTCCCTCTGACCGCCTCACCACTGGCAAACCACCAACGATAGCTCCCTTCATACCCCCGCCCTTACAATTCTTTCCGAAACACAACAATCATTCATACCAACCTATCAAGTAGTATGCATAACTCTGATGATGATGATGATGAATTAAGCAGAAGAAAAATTATAAAAAATGAAAAAGAAAATATGAAGTTATCTGTTGATCTGATGTGTTTTATTGATGAGAGATGCGCAAGCAGCGAATTGTAACATTCGTCGCGGCGTTGGAGGAACGAATAGCTACCACAGACGATCACTCGACATGAGTATCATTCTAGTGCATTCTGTCCGATCGAGTGGAGTGAAAACAAACACAACGTACGTCGTACTTTCAACGTGATCGTATGTGGACGTTATAAAAGAGTAACAATTTAAATAATTAAATTTTAAATAAAACGATAAAAAATCTATTGTCTCATCGATGTGTAGAATTAATTAATGAAAAGGAAAATGCAGTCGTTTTTATTGTATGATTCTTCTCGATCGGGTTCGAAGTGAAGATTGAGATGTTCGTGAACATTTTGAACGTGAATGGAACGCGACGCGTGTCGCGAGCGCGCGTCTGCCCATAAACCGTAAGCGCCGAGGACATGGATTTCTTCCTGATTCCCACACATCGACACACACACTCACACACGTCTCACACGCACACGTTTACGAACCAAAGATTTATATCTGTTTCAATTACCGATAGTAAGATATATGTAATGTCATATCAATATTTTGAACGTTCTAAATGTACTAATCGAAGTACGGCGATGGAGATCTGTGTTGACGAGGGTGACGAAGATTTGTGTATTTGTGTTAATGCTACATACATGTTTTATCGCATAATCCTCCTTGTACTCTCCGAGCTGCAAGCCAACCGCGGGTTGGCTTGAATTTGGGAATGCAGGACGAACGGACTAGATCAGAGGACAAACGGATGACACGAACGGCAAAATGTGAACGCGCTTTTTCGGCTTTGCACAATTTATACAAAAATTGAATAAAACGACGAACAAAAATTATATTGAAGAAGAAAACTATTTAACAAAGAAAATGAAATTGTAAAAAAAATTACATATTATTAGTTTATTCGTATAGGCAAAACAATCGGCAGTTTGTAATTAAGAGAAATATTAGCAAATGTACGAAATTTACGACAGAATTTAACAGAGTCTTATCGTCACCTCACTTAATTGAAGGTGAACGCAAAACTTCACCGAACCGAACAAACAAAATTTAGAAATTGTAAAACTTATTATTGATTTTATTATTGGGTAAATACGTAATTTGATAAATGTACATAAAGACTGATATTAACTATTTTTATATAAGAAGGTGCAATAATATTAAGGCCATTATTACCGTTCGATTAATTAAAACATCGGATTAAGAACTTACGAACACACTAAGGCAGCACGACGAGGCGCGGCGAGCATAATGAATAATTCCAGCGATTGCAACACCGACTAATGACCAAAGCGCGCCGTCGAATCGAATGGCAATTCGAAGCTCGAATTATATGAAATAGTGAAGGTCGCGAATTGATGATCAACTGAACCGGATGCTGGCTTGTAGTACTAATTATTAAATGGGGTCCCCCTTCGTAATTGTAACACACACACTTAAGCGAATGTTAAGACAAACCTAAGAGATATGAAACCAAAAAAAAAATGAATCCAAAAAATGCAACCATTAAGCAAACCCTATAACTTTAATCAATTGATGATCAATTAGGCGCATTGTCAATGTATTATGATTATAATTAACTTATGAAATTATAAAGCACTGGTCTACGCGTGGGATGGTCTGGTTACTTCTTGCGCGAACGAAACGCTTTCATTTCTCTCTTCGTGGATGTGATTCAAAATGCACACACTGTAATTGTATTCTATATGTAAGTGTAACCTTTATGGGAGCTGTGAAAACACGAGCGAGGAGCGTAGGCCAGTGTTGTTAATGGATTAATTATCCGTAAAGATGTGTATAAGTGATGTAAATAAAGCTTATCCCAAAAAAATAAACAAAATTAAATGAAACTGAGTGTGGTTTTACTTCTCGCCCGGTATTTATTCGATTTCAGGACGGAACAATTTGCGAGGTGTGACAATCGCAAATATTTTTTGTCTCTTTTCAAATTTTCAATCGACAATCGACTGGAAAACTGAATGGAACGAACGCGCCGGAAGTAGAAAAACGCGATCGAATTTTTTAATTTCCAGGGGACTGTATCGTGCGACCGCTGCGGCAATGTGTGAGAGTTCATTCTTAATAATGCTTGATTGTGTTTCCGTGTTCGAGTGTGAATTGTTCGATATCTCCTCGTTTAGTAAAAGCCGAGAGCGTCGAGAGCTGAATCCGAAGTGGAGCATGTTAAGGTAAGTAAGTTTTATAAATTATCTGGCTTCGACCTGGTCAAAGTCGTAATTGTTATAAATACGCTACTGCAGGAAGCTCGTTGCGCCTGTTGCGTTAAGGGAAAGCGCGTGATCAAAATGGCCAGCGCCTTCGCAATATGGCCGTGTGATTATGCGGATATTACTGTTATTATATGCCGCGAGCCTCATCGTAAAATACTCATAACATATTTTATGCATGGAGGCGTCACTAAAACAAGTATTAGCTGCATCGCGGTTTTGAAAAATGCGAAAAACCGGAACACGTCTAGCGTCGTCTACGCGTAGGTACGTGCCGCATCGTAATATTCGGCTTTAAAATATGACGCAGGTAAGCCAGTTATTGCGCATAAATCTAGGACGGCGTAATGAAAATTCCAAAGATGGAGTGGATCCTCATTTTTCCAGTGTTCGTGCCGGCCGTCGCCATTCGCGTCGTTTTCTTTTCTCCGTCGAGCGGCGGCGCTTAACGCCGTACAGCGTTGTTACCGGCGGCGGCGGCACGCTCGCTAGTAACATAAGGTAACGATGTCGATGCGAACATAGGCCGCGCTGGTTCCGACGATATTCGGTAATGAAACGTATGAATTATACGCGCGCTGCTATGGTGGCGGCGGCGAAAAAAAGCCGTCTTCGAGCACCCCCGCGCATATATATACACGTATACACATGCGTTCGGCCATAAAGCGACGAATTTACATTCTTTTATCGCGGACGCAAGGTATGCACCGGTTTTTATCGTTCGCATTTTGACGTTCGCTCCTTCGGCGCGGCTGAGTTTCGCGTGAGTTACGCGGCACGTACGCGCGAGGCGTAATTTCTTCGACTTCCTATAAGCATAAAAGTTACGTATTTTATGCGCGAATTAATAATAATTTCATAACGCGCTTGCACCGGTTTTATCTACGCGCCGTTAGAAATTGTGTATAGAATTTACGATAATTGCGCCCGAATATTACGCGATGGGGAAAAAATTGCCGGAGCCACTCAGATGCTTTTACTTTTTATGCAGTGTTTTTTACTTTTTTTAAATTTTATTTTTCAAGTTGGCCGCTTGATTTTATGCAGGAAAATAAATACGACAAACAGTAGTTTGTACCTTTGCATTTCGTTCCTTAGAAAATTAATCTCTTAATGTTTGCAATTATTCTTGCAATTAGACGGTGTTTTCACGGCACGAACCGCCTTGCAATATTCATAACGAGACGCGACAACAGCCAGAAGGACGCGCTGGAATAATCTGATTTGAAACATGAAACAATCTTTGACTTATCAGCTTAGTACTTCCGCCGCGACACGCAAACTGAACGCTAGTGTGCCGAGTCATACAAGTCAGCACTGGGCGTATTTTGCAGCGTAAGCCAATTTGCAACCAATTATGAAATTTTTACTTGAAGTTGTCGCGTATAGAACGATCGTAATCCCACGCGGAAGTATGATGGCAATTGTAACGACGTCGTGAAACTGTTCATCCTCAATTTTCAATACGATTACGTTACGATTACAAAATATGGCCATCAAAATGGATTGGATCGGATCGAGTGTAATCGAAACTCAGCCGCCTTTGAGTGTGCGAGATAAATCCGCCGCTGGATGTACCTGTTTGTGATTTTAATCGGATAGTCGATAAACGCCAGAAAGGAACGCTTCGATTCGCATCGAGCTGGCGGAGATTGACAAGTGAATTCAAGCGCGCCACGAATGGCGGCGTATATAAAATTATCCTCTGCGTCGCTTCAAGCTGCGGCTGTTTTTCGGCAAGAAGAGCGCGCGGA
Organism: Dalotia coriaria; assembly: GCF_025399875.1. Lineage (NCBI taxonomy): Eukaryota > Metazoa > Arthropoda > Insecta > Coleoptera > Staphylinidae > Dalotia > Dalotia coriaria. The sequence goes on along the minus strand of NW_027045443.1, from coordinate 3,184,678 downwards.
AAACCGCGCCGGCGGGCGCGACTCAATGGGGGCGCATTTTGTCGACGTATTGTGCTTTCCTTGCAGCGCACTCGTTCTCTGCTATCTATAATTCCGGCCGCGCGCCTCCATCACTTCCCATTAAGCTCCGCGCCGGTCGCATTCACGTTGCGCGTATGAATATTGCAATGTGCACAAGCCTCGTAAAACGTATTATGTGTGTGGCACTGCCGCACATTCCCCCCAGGCGATCGGAGTCCGTTCGACAATGTGGACACGACATGCTGACGAATGAATAATACACGCCGTAGCATCTGCATGTCTCAATCGATTCTCCGCTGCTCCCGCCGCCGCTTAAGACGGAGGACGCATTGCTTATACAATCTGTCTCCGCACGCGACACGTGCGCCGACCCTCGTCCCCGCCGAAACTCGATTATTCGCGTCCAAAGTTTCCAACTCTCCACACATTATTGCGCCACCAGTCGGATTTTACAATAAATTGCTCGCCAAATGGTCCCTTGAATAGCCGGTCAAATCCGCGCTTGGTTCGCAGTGTATCTACAAATTGTACGAGAGCGGGTACATGTTTGCCCGGGGACGGATTTTTGAGCGGATTTGCCGACGGAGGGTTAAACCAAAGCCACCTCTTGACCGCCGTGTATATAAACTGGAGCCGGGGCTCGCGTCTTCGACAAGAAAGCGCTGCAAACGTGCAACCGGTGGAGACCGAACACAATATTCCAAATAGAAGATACGCGCCCGACTGCCGATGAGATGAGGCCGCGCAAAACAGACTGGATAAGATAGAACTCTCGCCCAACGAAAGTCGAAACGTACACGTAAACTTACCCGCGCGCCAGCGTGTGTGTAAACTCTCATGCGATAAATCCGCACGCTTCTTAAGGTATCCGCAAGGATTATGATAAAGATCTACGAGTCTACACAAATACCAAGTGTCCCAAAACGTCTAACACGACAAATTACTCCTAGATAGACTAAATATATTTTAATTTTGATGAAAACTATTGTTTGGTTGGGTTGTATTGACTTTCTAAGTTTGATTAAAATTGTTTATTTTACTGGTAATGGAATGAAGATGTTTGCGTTCGACTGTGACTGTAGAGTGGAATAGAAATGGGAGTGCTTTCAGGTTGCACTGCCGAACGATGGATGAAGAGCCGGGCCGTGAGCAAGCGCACCCGAAACAGTTATAAATCTGGCCGCTTCATCTCCGGAGGAGGTCTTTGCGCGTACGTGAGCACCGCGCAAATCGCATCCGGACTGGGCCGACGCGCGTATTTAGTCGCGAGAGAATTTGTCGACTCGCCGCAAAAGTTTATCAAACGTCGCGACAAATCTTCCCGGCGCCTGCCGCCATCAAAGCCGTAACCACCGTAGCCGCCGCGGTGGCCATGAGAAATTATGTGGATTCAGGTGTTTTACGCATTAGACGCGCGCGACGTTGTCGTCGCGGCGTTTTTGCCATCCTCGAGGGCAAGAAAGTTTATGTTATGCATTGCCTTTCAACCGGGCGGAGCGCGCGCGACGCCGAGCTTAAGATAAGCTTCATATTTCATCTCGCGGACGCTGACGCGCGCCCGCGAGGCGAAAGTTCTCGCCTGAATAAAACGAGAACAAAAGCGCGCGCGTCTGCACGAGGCGCGAACGCTCGCCGCGCGCGCTGGTTAATAAAAAGGGATTGAGTTTTTATTGTAAACAAGGCGGCGGCTGGTGCAATTATGCAAAGACGCTCAGAACAACAGTTCGTTACGAGCTGACACCCGACGCGCGCGTGGAACAGCTGAACCACGGCCATTTGTGCAAACGATGATCATTAACTGGGATCTTTTCTGTTTCCACCGCATTCGCCATTTAGCTTTTATCGACTAGAATCGATAAATGCTGCGATAAAGGCACTTGAGGAGACCAGAGCTATTATTATTATCAACTTAATTTAAGGCTGCGTTAGCGTTACGATTTTTATTCTTTGCACAAGCTATAATCCTGATGCGTAAGTAAAATAATCCTTACAATTCACTATTTGCACATCGCACAGTCGTAATGACAGATGGATTTATTTTTAAACTTTTACCAGTCTTTTACAGGAAAAATCATATTTTCATAAAAATATTCAGATATTAAAAGGAAGCTTAATACTAACAGCACGGCAGAGCTGCATCTCACAATGAAGAGAAACGCATTAAACGCAGGTAAATCTCTTGTGTCCACAGTAAATTGAATTTCGCACGCAAAACGGCCATCGGTGAAAATTTAATCACTCGCGGTTGAAATATTCAACGTGACCGGCTTCGCCTAGTCCTGTCGCATAATACTCCTGCAATCAGCTACACTTTGCACCGCCACACATAATCCAAAAATCCATGCAGGCCAGCTATAAATAAATGACGTCCCGTGATGCATCCCGTGCACAAAAGTGAATAGAATAGCCGACGTGAGGTCACCTCATAATCCGATTCTTCCGCACCCATCGACTAATTTCAATCCGTGCATTGTTCGAGCGTAGAGATCAGTCGAGTTGAAATAATGGCGCGTTCAAATAGTTCATATTCAAATTACTACACGTGCCTACCGCACGCAGTTTACTGCACACGACCAAAATGCGTGAATTTGTTATTTTATATGCGTTGGCGTCGGCGATTTTACGATCGGTGTTAGCCGAACGTTTAAATAATGGTGCGCGATCGACGCCAGGGTTCAGTTTACACCAATTACGTGTTTAATTGATTCGGCCGTTTAATTGATGACAATATTATGATAACGCCGCTTTATGATTCGATCAATGCGTGCGACGCGATTTATTGCGCTCGGCAATTAAACTATTTCGCGCGAGCCGTTTTATCGACGCGATAATGTTGCGTGATTAATGGCCGTCGCGACGCGCTAACATTGGTATTACATTTCCGGCGCAACAAACAAAAAAATCTTGATGCAACGTGGCGGAACACTTAGCGTGCATTGTTCTTTGTACTTTGGAATGATTCGTCTTGGATGAAGTTTCCTGCATGGAGTGTGATGAAGTGCATTCCATTTTTTTAATGGGCATTATAGGAATATACGGAATGCATTATTCATTTCCGCATTCTCGTTGGGTAGGTGTAGGTTTTTAAATATGAACCACCTCAGCACAAATCAGCTGCAGGATTTTAAAAGTGCTTTTAACAAAAAAAAAATAGTACGCAAGAAATAGATCAGCATCAAATTTAATGTAAAATATTAAAAGTGATATTACTGCCAATATCTTAATTTGTAATTGCTAAAATAGTGAATAAAGTTTTGAATTAACGCCTCAGATGTATCCACTGCAAAACTAACGCCGGAGTAATTGGCAGCACTAGAGATATCGGATGTTCCGCACACGATGCAAACAAGCCTAAGATTCGCGCATTGTTAAAACCTGAGCAATAATTAGCACAAGCGCTAATTAGTAGTTTCGCCCGCACACGAGCACAGCGCACGTTAGCTGTTAGCATTACATGCTCATTGCGTCCGCATGAGTGACCTCGCGACGCAAAATTGTTGATGCCGTCGCCGCTCTCTGCTCGTTAATAAATTTCGCGAAGTTATTACCGCCGTTCGCTGCCGGAGGCACGGTACATACTTTGATATTAGTTCGGCTGATGCGCGTGCGGCACGTGTAAGTTTCAATTGCTCGGTGTGGATGCGCGCGATTCACAGGTGACTTATTCGCCGCGCGGGGATGAATGTTCGTTAAACCGCATCCAGCGAATTCGACGCGCTGCGAACTCATCCCCGCGAGCTGGATTTACCGGGAATTTGAAGACGAATGCTCGTGCTCCAATTATTTAAGTTCAGCGCGCAATAAACTCGTCCGGAGCTGGCGCGCGTTTTTCGACAAGCGGTAACAAACGCTGATTGTAGTTTAGTAGACTCTCTGAGTGACGGCGTCATCGCGCTTAATATCGCTATGTCGTTAATTGCGCGCCCAAACGAACGCCTCGATTAATAAACGGATTAGAAAGATTTCACCGCGCTAGGCTGAAAATCGACGACTAATTAAACCGTCGACGTGCGCGCGCTTTGCATCATTGATGTACTTTCCTCGGCTTTTCCGCAAACTCCACGTCTACACCCACATCATTAAACAAACAAGATTGTTTAAATATTTCTATTGTGCGAGAATGTTAATTGCAGCAGAAGAACGCAAAAGTCAGCGTTTCTTAAACTTGGAATGTGACAGCGCGTGATAAGAAGAGTGTTGAAGAAAAAAAAACGCATTATTTAAGCAAGCAGTTGGCGGAACGGCTGGAAAAAGGGTGCAGAAAAACAGATATGCATAAAACGATTGCAGGAACGACCGAAAATGAGGCGGCCGTAAAATACAAGACGCTAGCGAGAAGCCAAGGGCAGCGCAAACTCCCTTTGCGTCCCCCAGCTGCGCGCACTGTTGTTATTCATATTTAGAAAAATATTTAGTCAGCATTATACAGTGCCGTTAGGAATATACGCGCGCATTCGACTCCCGGGTTGATAATTAAGCCTAATTGAAATTGTTGCCCTCCTCGAAATATTCCAAAGCGTATTAAATTGTATCAAATTTACTCGCTAAAGCAAATGGAGCAAATATTCAAGAAAGTCACTTCAGTTGCAACATTGCTAGGGTGGAAATAAACGCTCCTGTATGCGCGATAAAAACAAGCAAAAAATTTCTTTCTCCAACTTATTTATGAGATATAAACTTTAGTATTATCATAAGTTATGCGAATGGTTGTAACGATAAAGAGATACTTTTTCAGCATTTTTCCACTTTCGTCTGTGTGTTTTTTTTTTGCTTCTTGTTTCTGCATTTAAAAATCGTAAAATAAATCGCACACGCTCCTAGAAGCAAGCTGTAACTATAAATACACGGATCTGCTATAAACGTATCTCATTTCGCGTCATAATCAAACACTATTCCCGCAGGCGGCTCGTAAAATCTTCTTAATTCTGATCTATAATGTGTATGTAAATGATGATATCGCTGCGCGGAGAGAGTGAAATTTAATCCGGCGATAAAACGAAGCTCGGTTTATTTATTTTGCCCTAATTGCTGGCACGTATTGATTTCACATAGATTTCGTCACGCTTGCATTTGCGTGGGAGAATTTCGGATAGTGGAGATCGTTAAATCAAGTGCATTGCACTTATAATCGCGGAAATTCTTTTCAATGAGCTCAAAAAGCACCTACGGCTGCATTCATTTCCGGTGCGATATTGCGCTTCGCCATTACATCCGTCTATTGCGGGCGCCCGGCGACAACTTGCATGCGGATGTCATTTGCGAACTTCTTAGACGATCATTTCCGCGGCGCGCGTATAATAAAGCGGAGGGCGCGCGCGCGTATTCCCAAATCCGTCACGGTCGGGAATAAGTTACGACTTGTTCTGATTGAATAGTCAATGTCGCAAAGTTGCGCGTCTATGCCGAGTTGTTTTCCGATCGCGAAATGTTTTCACGCCGTGCGGATTGTGACTATGACGCTGCGGCGAAACGAAACAGAGTAGTTACGGTACGCGCCAGGGATGATGATGAAGTGGGTGCTAAAGAAGTATTAAAAAGCCATAAAAACGTCGAAGAACCGGCGGATCGGGCATGGTTGGTGGAGGCGCCAGGCGCGCGCGCGAGTGTACCCGGAGACGTCGCCCGCGAGTGCTTTTCGGTTTCTCCAACGAGTTCTAGTGCCGCAGGCGATTTATGACGGGCGCGCAATAAACTCGACTGGAAAAGTGTCAGCGTCGAACGGAACCGATGCTAAATCATTGAATTTCGCGGATATTGCTCGGCGATGCGGGAAACTTGCCGAACAGACTTTCGCGCGAGAACTATTCTTCCGCCGCCGGTGACGAAATATTTCGCGTCGTGTTCAATCACAGCACGGCATACATGCGATGGAATTTCCAACTGCCGTGACGCAATAATGTTCTGTATTTTTATACCCTCGATAAAGATCGCGATTAAATATCCATCCTGTGGCATCTAGATTTCCACTTTATGTCAAACTCTCAACTTTGTTGAATAATTGAATAGTGATTTAGAAAAAAATCAACTTTTGCGAAACAATCATTATTTCCAGGAAAAAAATATGCGTAATAATGTTAAATAATCCCTCAATTTTGTTTATGCAATTGTTTCTATAACGCCTCAACGCAAAAATCAATTAAATACACGCAGGCTGAACTCTTTTACAAAACTTGTAGGCAACCGTTACCAAGCTTTTAGATTAAGGTATGTTATACAAATGAATTCCTAGTAATACTCTAGCGAAGGTTGCAATACCTCACAACCTAAAGTACTCCTAAAATGAATCTAATGCCAATCACAACCAGTCAAAGAAATACGCCAACTTGATTTGATTGACGCAAACTTTAGAAATAACATTTCATTGAATTCAACTCCATGTCGAACAAAAAATTTAATATGGTTTTTCCAAAGATGCTGGATATACTTTAATATGATATCCTTATCGTAGTTGGCGTATTGTATTGTTAACCCTATGATTATATTATGTTGAACATATAGGATAACAGGAATATTATAATAGATAAATATGAGACGCATTCATATCAACAACATTCGACGCGAATTATATTCTTCTTTCTATGAAATCAAATAATTAATTTTCTATTGCAAAAATATAAAATATAGCGAAATTTTATAATAAGACAATAATATAATACCTGTAGGCGGGCTACATATTATGAAAATTGTTAACAACGTAAAACCTGGACGTTAAGCAAGTAATATATTATAAAATGGAGTAAAATAAACAAAGGATAATTAGCTAATGTATATTTATGTCAAATTATAATTAAATATAGTTGAAATGTAACATTGTTTGATTCTGCTCCCCAGCGTATACTATGATTCGCACTGTCGAATTGTTGTTGTTATAAACATGTAAATTTATTACACACGTGTGTTTATAGATAGATATAGGTACATGTTTGTGTAAATTAAAGCTGATGATGTGGACAGTCAAAGCAAATTTATGGAATCGTGTGCGTTGAGTTGCGGCTTATAGATTCGACGGCTGTCAACCGGAAGAGGGCGCTAATTTCGTGAACTCACGTTGTTTACGTGAGTATATTTAACAAACCGTGAAACTCCTATGAAAATCATTCAATCGCATGTTATTCGAACTTTAGCAACTGCGCAATGCAGACCGAATGTTTGTTGTATGCATACGAACCGCACTGATTGAATTGTTGTTTGTTTCATTGATGTATTTACATGGAAATGACGGAAGTGAAAGTTGAGGTGACGGAATGTTGGTCTACGTGCGTGCGAATCCGCAACGACGACGGCAATTACATTACATCATTACTACTTCTAACGATTCTAACGATGCCAGGCGTGCCACGGAGATGTTTTTAATCCGCCGCCTCCGCTGCGCAATTCTCACGCTCGCCCGACTCGTTCCTCGAGCTGACAGATGCGAAATTAAATTATTTCGAACCGCACGCCGCCGGATGGTGCACAGCTAGCAAGCAGAAGCGCCGGCGCTTTGGCGGCGGTTTTATTAGCAGCGTGTGTGCGTCGAGGGGCGGCGGCGGTGGCGTGACGGACTGCCGGCGGCGGTAAGAGGCGTACAGTGGCACGGTCACTTCACGAAAAACGCATTCGCGAACAATACGGCGACGAGCTAAAGAAGCGACGCGCAGAGACGGTTGTAGATATCACTGGGGGGCGGCGGATACAATTGAATACGACGACCAAACTTCTGAGGCCAATTAGTAAAATAGCCAATTTTGGAAATATAAAACTAATCCAGCTGCGGCCCTGGTCGATAAAATGCACACGCAGGATCAAGTTGGCATTCGGCTTGTCGGCGAAATGCGGCACTGAAGACCGGCTCGCAGTGTCGCGCACGCTTGTCCGGATGGTAGATGGCCCCGGATGGCGGATGCGCCGGTCGCACGTCCGGCGGTGTGCTTTATTTCGTTTTGTAGCGAGCGCGAGCAAACATAATTTGTTTGCGAAACTAATGCGCGCAATTTTTTGCCTAAACACTCGTAATAAAACAATCCGACGAAACTGACCAAACTAATTTGAGTCAACTTCACTTTAAAAGTTGCGCGTTTTCCTAAACGTATTACAATAGTGCTGGTTTTATTTCGGTTTTTGTTTTCGGAAACGAATTATAATAGAGAATTTATCGAAGAAACAAGTGGCCAAGAAAGCCAACATCGAACCGTCGATTGTCAACATGAATGAGTGTCACCCGTCTGCGGTGGCGGTGAAGGTGGCGGCGGAGACTGGCCCTGATTGGAACGGACAGTCGAGGCAAATTTGCCGTGTTGCGTGTCTCACGTCGCGTCTTTGCACACAATCCTACCAGCAGCTCATGTCAACTAGGAGGATTGTGTAGGTATACCTAACCACTTTCGACACTGGTCAGCGTTCTGCTAGCGCTAATTTCAAGAAACGCACGTAGCGTATTTGTGCGTTTAGGGAAAAGTTACACAAAGAAAAGCCAATCACTATTGTCATTAATATTAACGCGCTAATTTCATGGAAACTGTTCCTTTGTTTGTTATAACAAATAATCTTCTTGTTGATTTCTATTTTAATTGCACTGATAACATAGTTGTAAATTGTTTAGACAACTGTAAAGCATGGTGGGATCTGTTTGGTGGTAATGTTGTATTTTGTAATGCTGTTTTAATTAAAGCACTGGATCCACGGTCAAAATGGTTTTAATGAGATTTTTGGTGACTGTATGGTGATTTAGTTACAAATATATACCGAAATGTGAACCTGCATAAGCTGGTAATACTACTTGAAATGATATTTCGAGTTCAGGATTACAGTAAACAGGGGAATTATACTCGTTAGTTATTAAATCTAGTTCAGATCGATCGAAAAAAGAATTATAATCCATAAATAATTAATTCGTTATAGATATCTACTATACACACTAGGTGAGCGCATTGTTTGCTTTAATACCTACTCCTTTCTTTCGCATTATTTTTATCCAGTAAATCAAGTTTAACAAGAAAACTGAGTCAGTAGAAGGCAGAAAAAAACAAATTTCACTCCAATGGTGTTCATTTAGGTGGTAATAGAGAAAACGCAAACAGAAAAAAAAAACGTGAATGATGATGAGTTTAACTAGAGTCAGCGAATGCAATTGAATAATTGAATATTTTCTCGACAAACAGCCGAGCAGTGGCTGAAAAAATCACACAATGTATACGAGCGGTGTGTTTGCAGGTGAGAATGCGGCGGCGGTTGTGCACGCCGCATGTCGTTGAGCACGCCTTTCGCGTGACCTGCGGTCGTACGTTTTTCAACAATGGAAAAATATCCACCGGCGGCTTATCGGGTCTCGATAAGAGCCGGCTCGTTGGCTCCGGTTGACAGCTCCGGTGCGCGCCGGTAACTTACCGAACGGAGGCGCACGGCATGTGAAAACCAACTTACTCACCAGGCGTACCGTCATTAAACAATACGACCAGGCGGCGGCAGTAGTGGTGGCGGCGGCCAGCGAGCGCTTTCTTCGGCGCCAGACGCGTTGCACCACGAAAATCCAGTTTGTTTATGTTGCGTATTATAAAGCGGCGACCAGACCAACCTTTGCTTTCCGTGCGATGAGGCGATACACCCACACAAACCGTGTTTGAGTACATATTTTTAGAACGCCTCCGCTCAAACGGCCATTAAAAACTCAAAACAACCTACACGTCTCACACCACCTTTCATAAAATGTCCAAAGTATTATTTTCAGCGAGCCAAATTGATTCTTTCAAATTTCGATCAACTGCTTCATGCGAACGACACACTCGTTGCAAACATCCAGAGAATAATAATCATGTGTCGAGTAAAAAGTTCCAGGTGCCACAAATACCCTAGGACGTAGGTAGTACAAACCCTCGTTCAATTTCACCGCCCGCGTACATAAAATATACACCGAAGTGAGGCATCGCAAAGGTATCGCGCGCCGACAGGCAGTCGCGAACTTTCTGTTTGCGAAAACATTATAACGACGCGAATAACTTGACGGTAAAGTTTCCACGATATCATCGATGGTAACTTGGGGTAGCGGTAAACAATTTACATAGGTATTACCACCGGCCGCACCGCAGGTCCTCGTAAACAATGATTTAACTAATGCTTAAATTGCGCGCTGGTCGACTTGATTAAATAACTGTCATCAGACGGCTGGTTTCTTTCGAACGCGCGTGCCACAGGACATTAATTACTCTCAGCCGGTATTACTCGGCCGTATTAATAATTCACCCACTCAGCGGGGCAACGACTACGTGCAGTCGATAGCATAACTATTATTACATATTTTGTTATAACTATTTAATTAATTAATCAATTAATTATACGCTTCGAGGGCCAGGCGTAAAACACTACGTGTTGAATGGGCAATAAAGCAAATAATTGCGTTTGAGCGCCGGTTTATTATACACATTGACTTTTAATGATTATTTATCCCCATGCATGCTTTTTAGCATGTATTTTAAAAATAATTTTCAGCGTCAGACTTAGACCTGTTTATGCTTTGATGAAGCCGCCGACGTTCTGGACAAAAGGAAAAAACGTTATTATTCTCATAAACAAAAAACAATGCCGGCTGGAGTACATCCACAATGTTTGTAAACACATTTTGAATTCCATTACATAAATTGTAAGAAATGTAGTAGCATACGAAAGTTTGTAGTTTTTACAAAGCAAACTTTACATTTATAATTATGTTAAGCTTGGTTTTATGCAAGCACTACATAATCATAATATTAGTAAGCCGCTGGGCAACGCAAGGTAATAGAAACACAACTGATCGATGCATTGCCCGACCGCATTTCTATAACTAGCGTTGCGTTACAACAAGCGTTGTGCGCAGGCGCATTAGCGCTAGTTTACTCCGGCACTCGGCTCACTGGAAGGGCGGAGCGTTGATGAAAACGGATGAAATTTGCTCCAAAAAAGTTTATATATTCAGCTTATTTTAATACGGGCGACGTGTACGAGAACAATATACATAGATATAACTTCCGTCGACGAAGACATTCTTATTTCAGAAAATTTCCCAGCAATAACCATATTTCGCGCAGCCATTACCTTTGCGCGAGCATTATCGTGAGCAAATTTACACGATATTACGCTCTTTTTTCCTCACTTTACACACCAATCTAACGATTACAAAGCGAGGCGAGCGCGCGGCTTTTTTTCTTGCAGGCGAATGATAACTATAAACATTTTTTCCACGTGCATATTGCCGTCGTTAAAACGTCTGCACCCTCGCTTCCTCCTGTTCCGCCGTCTTTCATGCGACCGCCGTCGCGCCGCGCGTACTTCCTTCGCCGCCGTGCTCTCCCCCGACGTGAAACCACTTTTAATATTTTGTCGCCCTCGTAATGCGACAATGGCGGGCCGTATTGGGGCGCACCTTCGGAAATTAAAGGCATTATCGCTGCCTGCAGACCTAATTATAGTCGGGCTCGGCCGGCGACCCACGTCAAACGCTGCATCCGAAGGGATGCACGGAAATTCGCGACACCACCGTCGCTATTGTCTTTGCTCGCTTTTTAGCAAATGGAATGAAAACATTAACTTAGATTACTGCCAAATGTGCATCAATGATTTCATTCAAATTTATATCATTTTTTAAAATGTTTATTGTTTTCAGTAATTGAAATGGCAGCTATCACAGAACTAATGCACGTATAGGTCAGAGAAACTGACTAATTAGAAAATGAAGCATATGTTCGGCTGCAACCACGACGTAAATTTGATGTTAATTATTTTTATGTCACAAACAGCAGACATCAGGCAAAATTTATACATACATATAAATAAAATAATCAAACAATACAAATTACAATTCGTCGGATGCATTTGCTACAATGTAACAAGTCCGGGCCGACGCGCGCTTTTTAATGACAACAGAAATTAAAATTAATTTTCATAATTATTCAGTGAACGCAATGCATAATTGTAATATTGCATAATTTATTTCAATGCAGCCGGAGGGCGCGACGCGGAGGAGTAAAATGAGTGCCATTTTTAGCGTAGGTAATTATTATTTTGTGCGTGTGCCATGCATTTCTGCGAAAACGCGCTTGCGGGACATTAATACCTACTAATTATGCATTTCATGTTGATCAATAGCGTGCGACCTTTGTTATCTGCGGAAGCAATCCGCTCTCGTCTCTCGTACCTTGAACAAATCCGATTTGTCCTTATTACGCTGCACTCGCGCTCGCGGATTAATCAGTGTGCATCATTAAAACGGAATCGGCTGGACAGCCGCGCGCGCGAGCGCTGGGCGTGGGTGATGTACGAGTATTTATGCGGTCGGCCGTGATACGTGAAAAAAAAAAGTTTAATCCCACCGAAAGCCGGCAAGGCGCGGCGGTAGTATTGCCAACAAGCGCACACAAAAGCTCGCACGCGGGCGCGAGTTTAGTCGAAGAGTCTAAACGTTGCACAACGATACGTTGTACTGACACGTGAACTAATTCCGGTTATTAATACATCTACGTGCGTCGTTTATATTTGCCATTGTCGGTGAGGGTGAACTAATGCGCCCCTACTGCCAAGGCAGTCGTGGTGCGATATACAAATTCGGTAATTAATAAAAATCCGACTTGGAGCGGTGGGCGACTTTCCATCGTGCGGCGAAACGTTTTTGTGACTGATTATTACGAGCACGCACCTTCGGAACGCCCCGGAGAGCTATTTATACGAGACGTTACGTTAAATTCATTAAACTTGCCCGAAAGTGTGCCAAAACAAGCCCGAGCCACGACTTTGCATAAAACCCTTCGAAATGTTCCCAAATGTTCCAAAAAGCTCGCTTCCGGTTCAAGCTCGACTATAATTAGCCGCGATTTGCTCAGGCGATAAGGACTGTCTCGAAGGACGCCGTGTTCACTCTCAATATTTGCATTCTACGAGGTGTATTCGTGGAAAAATGCAATGCGAAATCGCGATCGCATCGACGAAACGAAAGCAAAAGTCAAAGAAAAATTCAATTAAGCGAGTTAATTTTATGCGCGTCGCGCGCGAGGTTATCAAACATCCAGTGTGTAAAGTTAATATTCAACAAATAAGTAAAATGTGAAAAGTAATTTTTCTACGTCGAATGAAAATTACGTACGGCACGCACGCATTTTTCAATTTTCCACCAAGCGCACCGCAAACGTTTTCATTTGCGTATTAAAATAACAAATTAAATTAATTTTTTAAATTACTATTTGTCCGCTGCCAAGGCGTTGCTTAATCGTCCGCCATTCATCAAATAGGTTATGATTTTTTGTGGCCAGACAAAAAAATAATCAAAGGTATTGTTTACATAAAATAATAATAAATATATTTAGATATATTCCATAAGGGTCTTAGTCGCGAGCAAAAGCGTGGTTATTCTTCTTTTGTGATGTCGATATAAAATGGGCCACGCACCTTGATTTTTTTTTGCAAGCGCGGAAAGTATTTCACGATCACGATCACTGAGATCGGTTGCCAGTGAATCGGCGGCGGCAGGGACAGAGGTGAAGTAATTTTGGTAAAATGCTTATGTCTTGTGATGATATAGACGTTTTCCATTAAGTAATTTGAATTTCCATCCGGCGTCTCACTCTGCCGTGGGATTCGACATCGGTCGCGGTTTGCGCGTTCCGTCTCGTTTCGTTCGCAGCCAGCGCACGAGTGCCTACCTGATGAATTACATTCATTATTCAGACCCGGCTCTCGAGTTCCATATGAATTAAATTTCGACTCGTCATTACCGAAAAGGTCGCCGCTTCGTTCCAATTTTCAGCGCGTGGTTCGATCGCAGATCGGCGTCGACGGTGTCTGGTAAGAGCGCGGCGATAAACGGCGACAAATTAGCGCCGAAATTTGCTCGCGAAGCGCCCGCTTGCTTTACGAGGGTGCCTGCACGAGCGCGATCATTTTGTGTTTACCTGAAGTTGATTTGGTCGCATAAACTTCGGCGAGGAGATATAAATTTAAAGGCACTGAGCGACGCGCCACGGTTCGCCGAAATGAATTCTTGAAGCTGCTGTCGCGCGACCCTTCACGGCGGCGCCGCTCGCCGTCGAACGCTCCGAATAAACGGCGAAACGACGAAACGAGGAAATAAAGCGCGCTCGTATAATGCGAACTTGTCTCATATCGTCGCGTATACGTTTCGGCCCGAAATTACGTCCAAATTACTTATTAACTTTAACGCTCCATCCATGATTTCATTACTATCGCTTGTTTCGCACTAAAGGCGTCCTTAATTAAAACGATAAAAAGCATCGATTGCGCCGGCGTGCTCGCGCCAGCACCGAAACGTTACACCATCAACTAACGACCTCGTAAACGAATTCAATTGCGCCGGGCGCGCGCCTTCCGCCGCCACCGCCGCATTATCGAATGTGGTCGCTTCCCGCTCCGGTTACATTTCTTCCTGAGGCGCCGGCGGCGCGAACTTTACATCATCGCATTCTCTTCCGGCGCATTATTAACTTTATAATTTAGCCATTTTGTAAGTTTTCCGCGATCCCCGCGTCGAGGTTGCAAGGTGAGTTGCGGGTCTCGATTTTCGAAACTTATTCCAAAGCCGCAGAGCGCATTTGACACAAAGCACAATCAACATAATGCGGCGCCCACCAGACCGCACCGAAGAGAACAGAAAATTTCATGCTCCCGTCAGTTTCTTAATATTACTTAAGAGCGATTACTTCGGAGCGACGCAGCGCCAACGCCGGCATCACGAAGGATGAAATATTTAGTTAGATTTCCCCGGAAACTAAAACTATTCCTATCTGGGAACGGGCGGCGCACGAAAAGCGCATTACGCGTCGCGGCGCACACAGAAAAACTGGAAAAAGTCCGCGTCGGGAAGAAAAGATCCTCGATTTCGATTTGGAATTACAAACAGCATTCGCAGGCACTTTCGAAGCGATACGTCGGTTTGCATTCCGCCGACGCACCGCCGCCTCGGATAAACGCATTCGTGGCGCGCCTGCAATCGAGAGCAACAGACAGCAGCGGCGGAGGCGGCCGCGCGACTGAGCGCGACGGTTGATTAATTGCCGCAGTCATTTATCACTAGCGCGGCCGCCGCCGGGCGGAAAAAAAAACACACACACAACGAAATGAAATGCGCATAGATTCGCAATGCAATGAACTCGCAAAGTAATGAACTCGCCGCGTGCGCGAGCCGGCTATTAGATAATAACATTAAACTGCCAAATAAAATCGGATAAGTGACGGGCGCAAACAAACTTGGTCTTTGCGCGAATAATTTCATTCGCCATGCGCGCATCGCCAATTAGCATGGAAATAATTACGGCTACAATGCGATCTCGCCGAGGCGCGCGTTTAAACCGTCATAATACATTTTGGATCGTTGGGATTTTGAGTCCGGGGGCCTAAAAGGATTCGTCGCCTGCATTAGGCGCACGCCCTTCCGGCGAGCCGGCGATTTAGAGTCTTTTGTATTCGGCGTCGATTAGGTCGTTATCTTATTGTCGGGATTTGTTTAAATAGACAAAAGGGGAGCGAGTGTCGGACGTACGGGCGCACCACCTTCGATTGCCGGATCATCGACGACGGCGGCGGCGTAACGAGCGTCGCGAAGTAGACTCTTACGCGCCAGCAATCGGTGTGGGGAAGGCACGCGACTGTCGCCGGAATATCGGCACGCCTAATCCCGCCGAGTGGGATATCTAAATATACGAGTGTGAGGGATTACGCGCGGGCCTGTATCGGGTCCGATAAGGAGCCACCGCCGCCGCCCGGCCCTCAACAGTGTAACGTGCGCGTACATTGTGACAAAGGTTTCAGCGGAGCATACGATTGTTAACTGCGACTCGAAAGCGCGCAGACAACGAGGACTCCATTTACATACAATTCCGATGAGCGCAACTATCGCAATCGTCCGCCAGGGACGTATTTGTCATCTTTAATTCAGCACCATCCCTTCATTCATTCCCAGCCAACTGCAGTCGTACAATCGTAAAATACCCAGAAAACTAAACTAAACCACTTCCTCGAACACTAACAATCAAACCACGACAACCACTAAGTAACTAACTTTAAACTTTTACGTCTTTGTGATGTTTTAGATCTTTTCCTAACTTGTTTTTGAGGAAAACCGACTCTGTCGTGCACACGCCAGGAGGCGGAGGGCAAGCGGCGACAACGCGTCCGATTCTAATTTACTACTAATGCGTTTCGAATTACAAACGGAATTAGCGAACGACGACAACAATTGTCAACTATTACCGTGTATTATTGGTTAATGCTGCGATCCAACGATCGTCTTGTTAAAACGACTCGCAATCTCGTTGAGAAAACACAACTTTCAATAACCCACGCCGAGCAAAACCGCAGCAACGCAATAAAATGAAAGCAATGCTCGATAATGACTTAAACCAATTAGTTGCAGCAATACGGCAACAATGTCAATATTAGTCGGCGCGCAAGTTAATTAAATACGATCACGCGATTCGTAATTCGTTTTTTTTTTCTTACTGCGCTCGTGCAAATTACCGCCGACTAATAAATCCACAAAAGAAAAACGTTAGTTTTCACTCGCCGCATGACAAGTAAGACTCGTACGAATTAATCGTGAACGTGTGTTCATGCACAGTCTAGAATTCCAAGTCAAACAAAAAAGAAATGTCGTGGAAAATGCTAGAAGGGTGATACGCGCGCGCAAACGGTGCCTATTTCACGTGTATCAAAGAGGCGTGCAAACAAGCAACCAACAACATTTTCAATTGTAACACTGCTTATTTGCTAGGATTGCATGACCGATCGTTACGGGCGCGCAAGGCGAGTGTTTTTCCTTGTTCGGCCGGCTTACCTAAGTTCAGGCACTTCAAAGGGGTTCCATGCATACAGGCGGTTGTGGCAAGCGCATTCATCCCAATATATTTAATTTCCATTTAATTGAAGCCCGACTCCGACGTTGCGACTGGAAGACACTTTCATATTTCGATTTTCTTTCAGCCTCGATTTCAATTTCGACTTCAAGTTGAACTTCAAGTTTTTGAGAGTCTTAGGGACGCTTCAAAGCTTCGACCTTTGAAGTCGATTTTATTTGATGTGTATTGATCATGCGCGCTGTAGCATTTAATATTTGAGTGTTTATTGATAATATCCCATTGGTATTGTACAGAGGTAGTAAGAAAAGTTGCTATAGAACACAAGAAGCCGTTGTAGGAGTTCGGCGGCATTGTGGTTGCATAACAGCCAGTAAATTACATAGTTTCTTTTTGTACATATTTTGTATGTTTGCCTCGCCTAGCTTGGGTTTTCACTTTACTGCCCTTTTTTTCAATTAGCCGCTCGCTTTTATGCTCATTGGGAAGTCATTAGCGCAGCACGAGAATATAGTCCTTTGATATGTAACGCGAACAGATTTTTTTCCTCGGTTTTGATTTTGAAACAACTGAAATTACACGCGGCCCGGCCACTCTTGTGTTTATTCTAATTTATAACAGTGATGTGGTTGAAAATATTGCGTATACGGCGAGCCATTAATTAACTTTATGCATAATTAATTCCAGGTGCTTTTATTTCGAACTTTGCACTCTGATTATCTCGAAAGGTCAGGGCGCGATTTACGTGCTATTCAGAAAAACAATGTTTATGTTCATGCGGCGCCGAGAAAGTTGCTGTGTACTTAGGGCTTAGGCTTAAAGTATATTTAAAGCGCTATTAAAACCGGAGAGAAAATAAATTGATGTTAAAATATAAATAAATAACGCGCTGCGAAAAATATCTCGTTGGAATTATACGCGCGGTGTTATATTGTTGGAAATGCAACTGCAAATATTCGAATTTAAAAATGTTCTAGTGAATATTTTACTTATGCGTGGTGTTGAAAACAACGCGTTAAAACGTCGTTTCAGTGTAGAACATAAGACAATCTATGCTGATAAGAAGTCGAAAACTGGTTTTTACGAATTCAGCGCGTGAATTGCAAACGCAAGTTAGTTGTGTGCGCGACTCGCCAAGCGAATTATTGTCGCGTGTGTAGTGCATTATTTTCCAGAAAATGAAAAATAGTAAAGTTCCTTTGAAGTTTTGGTAAGACTACTATCGCACATTTATAGTATTGTATTTCGTCCAGCGTTCACAAAATTAAAAAAAATAATTTGTAGTCTTACCTTGCATTTTCGCGAAGTGCAATCATTTTCACTACTTGTTCTACAAATAACGCCGATATACGAGTACTCTAAATTAAACTATGTACTTTTCAATAATATTCACGGACGTTGCAAATGTACGACGTGGCCCGAGATTCAAAACAATACTGATGTTTGGCACATTCTTTCATCAGCACAAAATATTATCGCAATCTTACCGATAAAAACGATAACTCTTGCAATAACAAACACTGCATGCGTGCGATTTTAATATATTTCTGTTCTTCCATTTTTAAAGTGATAGTTTTTGCACGGTTTTGAGACACATAAAGTGCTACTTTAAACACGGACGACCAAGGCCGTAACTTGCGCCTGCGCATTTGCCTACGCTGTATCACAAAACAATATGAATTGAAAGGCGCTGCTGCACGGCATTTGTAACCTTACATTTCCCTGTAATGCATCACCTCATTAAACGTTGTGAAACTCTCGATTTATTAAGCGCTCACTATGCACGCACTTAATCAGTCTCGTGACCGAAGTGCTATTTAGCACACTTGATACTTAATATACTATAAATATACAACGATATTATTTCAACTTTCCGTTAGTGATGGAACGTTGAAAGTTGAGTTTAATTACTGTTTAATGCCGCTTTTGATTATTTTCGCATACATATTCCGAACATGAGTAAATTCACGCGCTCAATATTTAGTTGCAAATGTTCAGGCGCTGGCGCGTAGCATTACAACAAATTAATTTCAAAGTCAATTTCAAACTGCGGATGGAATAAGTGCTCAAGGAATGCAATTACAAATCGAATTCGCGGTGCCAACGTGAGAGATACTATTCCGCGTCGTACCGACAATTACCACAATTAGATGTTAATGGCGTCGCTGAAACTATATTTAAAGACGCCGTGAAGTGGCTATAAAGTTGGGCATGTCTGGTACAATGAGCGCTGGCGTGAATTATATGCATGGACGTCGTGCGTAAACAACGCGAAAAAAAACTAAAATAAAAAGGTACGCGGTGTTATAGTCGCAGCGCGAAATCATCAATTACATTTTTTCCGCCGCCGACCGCATACACATTTTCGGCGTTCTTCGCTGCGTCGCGGCGCGCTCGTTTGCAGCATCCGCGCGACGAAGGCGATTTCCGCATTTTTCGCCCGCCGGGCAAACGAAACCATCGAGCGTTTCTTTCGCACCGGGCCGAGATTTTCCACACGACGCTAATGCGTTTTCGTCGCCTCCTTTATTTTGCGGCTATTAGCGTCGAATCGTGGCGTGCGTTTATTTTTTCTCCTCGGCAGCGGCTTGAAAAAAGCGCGTCGACGACGCTGAAGGGAGGGAAATATAAATCGCTCGAAATGAGCTAACAAAATCATAATTTTCGGCTGGGCACAACTGCGAAAAAAACTTAAACGTTTCGCTGGCGCGCGCAAAAAACGTCGAAAAACAATTACTAATCGTTTGCATCTCGAGGAAGCCACGTTTAAAATTCTCGCGCGTGTACATAACAATAGGGGTGCGAAACTCATTATTCGTTATCATTTATCAACGTGGAAAGGGCTCCTTAAACAATTTCATGCGTTAGCGTCGAGCACCCGACGACACGACTGAATGACATAACGACGTAATGACGAACAGCGAGCGCAACCTCGCGCGCCCTGTTGATCGGCCCGATGTGATTTATTAAGAATGGCGGGCGATAGAGAGATCGGCGTGATAAGCGCAAGTGTCTTGCGATGGCTCCACGGCGATGACAGCGCAACGCTAGATTCTTCAGTCATTAATTAAAACTTGCCTGAACGCGAATTTTACGAAAATTACGTGTATAAATTGATCACTAAATTAGTGCCGTTTAATATATTGAATATTAAACTTGTTCGCTGCACTACTTTCATGACGTTTAAGATTTTCAAAGCCGGTATTATTTGCACCCACCACGTCCAGCAGCACGACGCACGTGATTCGGGTATCGTTTAGTTATTTGTCAGAAACTTGTTACTCGCAGGTCGCTTTCTATAACGTCTTCCTCGCGCGCGTTTAATATGGAATGGATGAAAAACGCGGGCGCGAGCGCTTTTTCCACTGTTTACATTTACATCCTTTACAACCAGACGCGCGCGCGTCAGGCACGAATCCAGCAATCTTGTGCCGAGTGCTAAACCTCGACGCGCTGCACTCCTGCAGCGTCGAGCAGTTGAGGAATCTGGTGTTGGCACCACACAACGGCTGTTTTCACCGGAGATATTGCATTTTCTTGTTGACTCCGCGCGGAAATGTTTATCTTGCAGAAATGTGTTTTTAAACGAACTTTGTGCGCTTTTCTTTCGTTACGTTACGCAATCTCAACTGGCTCGTCTCACACTTCTCTCCTGAGCGCAATCGACAAATACACTGCCTGAAGAAGACCAAACAAAGTCTGGTTAAATATCTAGCATCAAAATATGTCTAAAAACATCCGCAAGTTGTTGGATTCGTTTGTCGCGACAGCATAATGCGGCGTTTTGTGATACAATATGATTAAAGCAGATTCGCGCGCTGAAGCGGGTCGAAAATGGGTCCTGCTGCTCCGGGCAAAGTTTCGCAGCAGCGAAGAGGTGCTACATGGCAGGATGTCGACTCGCGGGCATTACGTTGTCAAATGCGAAACGCAAACGTTAGTTGTGTTTATAAAGCGTGGCGCACCCGCCCCCCGCCTTTCCATAAAGGATAATTTATTTATTTGCGCTCGGCATTAATTTTCGCGCATAAATACGACGCGCACGGTTGAGCAAAAACAATGAATTATATCGTCGTTGTCGCGGCGCGACCGGACCGCGTGCGGCGCCCAATAATGCATTCAGCGCTCGCGCTTCGTCCTCGTAAAACGTCCATCGCATGGATAAATAATCCTCGTTTCGGGGGGCGAGCACCGCCAATAACCGTCCGATGCTACGGCTCGGCGTGATATGTGTGTGAAAATGTGGCGCGTTTACGGTGACAGGCTTTGCTTGCAGTAGATTTCAAATTGTCATTTTAATCGACCTTTAAAGCACTCGACATTCTTTTTGAAATATGTACCTATATAAAAGTCCCCTCGCTTGCGTACGGACCAACCATAAATTTTTGATATTTTACTAGCCTTTCTTTATTTGTAGGAGAAGAGGAGTGGCCAGTGGTATTCAACGGTAGCAGTCAAGCAGCGTCTTAAGCTAGGAAATTAAATTTTCGGAATTTTCGTGAATTTTCGGATCTGTAAGGTATAAAAACTAATATTTTATTGGTGTTAATCAATTATGTTCTAATTTGATAGATAAATTTGGAAGGAATAATTTTACTAACGGAAAATAAAATGAAATATGAAATAATGATCAGACTAAGCTCGGCGTTGACTGCCTTAGGAAGTAAATACACACAAATAAATAAATATCTAGCGTGAACACACAAAGCAACATTTTGAATAATAAAAGAACGCTGTATCGGAACGGGCATTGCTGTCATTAGGAGATAAATAAATAACCAATATTGATTCAGCGTTATTAATTCGTTTTAACCCCGCACGTCCGTGCAGTGCGCATCGCATACCATCGTCAAAGCATTTCTTGCCCGCGGATAATAACAACAATAAACAACGCGGGCGAGTTGAAATAGGCCACCGTATAAGAATTACTCGTTAGAGTCTGATCACAAAGGGTTGTGTGCACGCTTACGAAGTTTAAAAACACAACTGCGCACCTTCGAACATACGCATGCTTTGTTCGCCATCATCAGCGCGCGCCGTATTACCAACAATTTGAACAACATTACAGAGACATTAGAAAAACATAAATTGTAATGGGATTCTAACAAATTGTGAGCAGCTAGAATATTTTTCTAAGGGTCACCTGCGCTCGAGTGCAGGCGCAGAATAATCCATCTAAATATTAGTTTATCAAAGTGTCTTTTGTTCGTTTAGTTTCCGCGATGTATTATTCATGTCCGGGATTCATGTGAATGTTTAAAGTATTGGGCAGTTTGCTACACGTCTCGCTCCACGCATGATTGCCAGTCGGTGGTTGGGAGTTGAAGTTAGAGTTTAATAATTAATAATTCGTTTGCTGTTTATGACGGCTGACACAAATGGGCCGTGTGTTTGTGTAACTCACAAACAAATTGCACAAAAACACAATGATGCACCTAAATTTCTGTCATCCTCGAGCGGAAAAAATATATTAATTACATTGTATTGTTTTTTATTGTTTGTAAAATATGATAAAGTTGATGTTCTGGGGGTTTGTCCAGAATATTAAAAAGGAATTGCGTGAATGCCTACTACTCACGCAAATATTTCCCACGTCGTGATAAACAACATGTTTAATTAAATTAATAGTGCAAATTGGATTTTGGCGAATTTGGCGCAGGCCGATGTATCACGCGGATGCAGGACCGACACGGTTACAAAACCATTGTAATAACATATGTAGCTGTCGTGTGCGTTCGAAATCTACTGTGCACCACATTGTGCGCGATGTTACGCCGTAATGACACGCGCCGCATGCGGAGCAGCCTCCGCCGCCACCGACGCCCAGCGTCGCCGTGCAGGCAAACAAACGCATCACGGGGGTCCGCGGCCTCGTAATTGCAAACGCAAACGTTGGAAAGTGCATTATTTAGATGGCCACCAGAGCAGTGTGTGCCGAAAAGGGTGAGACCCGCGATGCGCACCCCCACAGCCTACCCACGGTCACGACGCGACTCGTTCTCTCGTTAATGTCACTCGACGGACCGTACGTCCCCCCGAAAACCCATCAAGCCCACTGTAACTAACCATCATACTGGTGGCGGCTAGGTAATGCATCCCCGTCGACGTGTAATTGATACCGGAAAGCTCTCGCCCCCTTCGTATACGGAATATAGCGGATGACGACGCTGCGACGATGGTCATGAATAACTAACGGCAGCCGAATCCTTCGTTTTGGAATTCTCGCCCGGTGTGTTTATAGACGTATGCCAGCCGGGAATTGCCATCGATGAATTGTTAACGCTGAGCATTTTATTGGAACAAGACGTGCTGCAACCCTTGTGTCTTGACAGGTTGTTTTTATTTGAGAGGAGTGCAACACTCGGTGTAGCCAGCACCCTATCCGAACACTTTCATCAGTTTGCGTCCGTACGCGCCAACCTTTCCACCGAATGTCATCACAGTCAACTGCCGAGCACTTCTATACTCATACTATACCCCCATGCTATGCTATATTAAGCTGGCGGAGACCTTGGCGCGGGACTTTCTATATTTACTTATTACAACAACCCTTTCAACCTTCAACTTTAAACAGTTCTATTAGCTACGCGTACGCGACGTCGTTGTCTCCTTTATAAACCTCATCATAGACAATGTTAACTTCTGCTTGTATAGTTGGACTTTTAGGAGGATTTGTTTGTTTCATTATTGCTTTAATACAATAACAGAAATAAGAACAAAAAAAAAATAAAAATAAAAATAACAAAAAACAAAAATTAAATACTTGACCATATATTTAGTAGACTTCAGCACAATAATAGCCTATGTATTTGTGAATATTGTAAAAAATGCTCATATTAGCGCATTTATCCAATAACACTCGGTGATGTGTATTACGCGCGACGCCAACGAGTACGCCACGACGACCCCTAAAGCTTTTAATATCGAATTACAATATTCATGAGACATTCGTATTCCCATTCGTGGCGGCGCACTCAGCGCCCGCGTTCGCCGACTGCAATTCCGTGCAATTAAAGTACGATGTGTTTTTATTTACTGCGCGCGACGTAATGCGCGCGGACAAATAACTGGCGAATGGGAAATGGGAAAAGCGTCGCGTCGATGCGTCCGCCTGGCCCGCTGGCATAAGGCGCGGATCACATTGTAGCGAGACGAGGGAATCGAATTGAATATTCGGTTGCATGTTGCATGCTGATTACGGTGTACCCGAAAGCGGCGGCCGGCTAACCAAGGTGTGTGTGCGCGCCCCAGAGTCACTCCCCTGGACTCCTAAGTGCAATAAAAAAACTTCCCAACTTGAAACACTACTAGTACCTACCCTCGATTTCGTACGTGCGGAGTGTGTTAGTAAGAGGGTGCGATGCATTCCAGTTGGTCAGCGGGGGCTCGATACCACGTTCCAGACGTCTCGTGCTCGCGACAATCATGTGCACGATTAATAAATTATACAAACAGACGTAATGTGATATCTGCGCCGCGATATTACGCCATGCTTTGGTCGCTCCGGGCACCAGCCACGTAAAACAATGAAAAAATGATCGAAACGAAAGCACATGTAAGCCTAACAAGTCGGAAAAAATGATGCAGCGACATGCGATCGCCGTAAAATGTCATGTGCATGCCTAAATGTTATGTCAACTGATCCGGAATGATAAAATTGCTCGACGACGATTATTTCATCCAGCTGCTGCTATTGGGCCACTGTGAACAAATATATATAAGATCAATACCGCGCGTGCCTGCGATGTGTGTCGGTGATAACGTGCAGGATGATGCTTTGGTTGTGAATGCGATAAAAACAAATTGTGTGCGCGTAACTATTACCTACCATCGGGGAGCTAGAGCAAAACTAATAAATACAATCGAAACAATCAATTTTGACTTGGGAACGAAGCCGAACGTTTATATCATCAAATTACTTCGTATACAAGTTATTAATTTCTTACTTTTATGTACATACCATTTTTTGGCCAACGAAATAATTCCTACATTACACACCAAGAGTGGAAAACAATGTATTACATAAGCGTGTATGTGTAATGCACTGTTTTCCATTCTTAATATGTAATGTACTATCCATCAAATTGTAGGAAAACTTGCAACACTGCAACGTTTGAGACTTTTATATAAAGCACTTTGACCTTTGAAATTTTCTTTTATCTCGTTTGTCGATTCATTGCCTTGTTCAGCTCGAGCGGATGATGGATTGTTTCGAGATGAAAAATGATGCATCTGCAGAGCGATTTGCTCGCGAATAAATTTCAATTGCGCCAGTGTCATGATTTCGTTTGAGCTGGCCGCCCGCCGGCGTGCAGTCGTGCATCACCACATCAATTGCATATTTCCACGAAAATGTCCTCGACGACTTCGCCGACAGGCATCGCGCGCAGATTCAACGCACTGTAAAGCCGAGAGATCGCAGAAGAAGCTTTTTAGTAAGGTCATTGTTTAAGCTTTAAGCACTCACTTTGCTGGGCGGGTTTGCTGGGTGAGCTTGTCGATAACGATCTAACTATCTCCGCGAGGGCTGCGCGTTCGGCTTTGCCACAGACGTGGCCGCCACCGCCAGTGTCTTATCTGGCGAGCGATGTATGCAAGCAGCGGCCGTTACGGGCCGTTACCGTTTAGCGGGATGAGCGGCTGGATGCTGATAGTCAGCCGGATCGGATCGACATGTGCCGGCGTGTCGACTGTGAATCGAACGCTAATCCGCCACAGGCCGAACCGGAGCGAACGTGTTGGATGTATCAATATCAACGAAAACGAATCACGAAATATGATTCCAGACTCGCAAAGTGTGCTTGGTGTAGAGTTGGCCGAAGTGGTAATGCGGATGAGTATCCGGTCGATTGCGCCGCACACAGAGATTACTTACGCGCATCTATTGTTGTTAAGCCGCAGTATTTGTTTATACGTCCTATTTATGTTTCGCAGAAGCGAAGTTGGCGGAGTTCCATTGTGTGGCGCGAGTAACTATCGTCGCTGTGTGGCGGTGGCGGCTGAGGAGCGGACGAGATCAGACGGCGCGCAGACAGCGCACTTTGTTATGCTAATCGGACGTATGCGCTCCCGCCACCACCACAGCCGCCGCGTGCGAAGCGAGCCAGGTAACGCCGGAATAACTTTACAACAGATGATCTTGCATTTCAAGCTCGCGTCGGATGTCTATAACAACATTGCTCGCACAAGGCGAAGCCGGAAGACGGCTTGCTCGTGCAGCTGAATGTTGAATGTGGAATTCGGTTTAACGATTTTATTTATTAGCCGCGCGACAGGTGAAAAACTTTCGGTTTCTCAGCGCGAAGTTTTGTCTGCTTGCCTGCCGCGGTGCAGTGAATTGATGGCGGCGATAAGAAAGAGAGAAAGTGTAATCTGGAAGGTTGTCGTTTACGAAGTTCGT